>NC_050077.1:34782135-35435034 GCF_009764565.3 Dermochelys coriacea | reverse complement strand
CATCCGTTTGATTCTTTGGTTTTCTGGGACACTTGTCTGAACTCCTCTAAGTTTCACGTGACGCTATGTTGCGTCCCTGCTGTAGCCTCTGTCCCTCATGGCCTCGGAGATTTTTTGAAATGTTTTCATAGAATATCAAGGTTGGAAGGGACCTCAGGAGGTCATCTAGTCCAACCCCCTGCTCAAAGCAGGACCAATTCCCAACTAAATCATCCCAGCCAGGGCTTTGTCAAGCCTGAACTTAAAAACGTCTATGGAAAGAGATTCCACCACCTCCCTAGGTAACACATTCCAGTGTTTCACCACCCTCCTAGTGAAAAAGTTTTTCCTAATATTCAATCTAAACCTCCCCCACTGCAACTTGAGACCATTACTCCTCGTTCTGTCATCTGCTACCACTGAGAACAGTCTAGATCCATCCTCTTTGGAACCCCCTTTCAGGTAGTTGAAAGCAGCTATCAAATCCCCCCTCATTCTTCTCTTCCGCAGACTAAACAATCCCAGTTCCCTCAGCCT
Organism: Dermochelys coriacea; assembly: GCF_009764565.3. Classification (NCBI taxonomy): domain Eukaryota; kingdom Metazoa; phylum Chordata; order Testudines; family Dermochelyidae; genus Dermochelys; species Dermochelys coriacea. Next base: position 35,434,518 of record NC_050077.1, on the reverse strand, counting down.
CTGCTCATAAGTCATGTGTTCCAGTCCCCTAATCATTTTTGTTGCCCTCCGCTGGACGTTTTCCAATTTTTCCACATCCTTCTTGTAGTATGGGGCCCAAAACTGGACACAGTACTCCAGATGAGGCCTCACCAATGTCGAATAGAGGGGAACGATCACGTCCCTCAATCTGCTGGCAATGCCCCTACTTATACATCCCAAAATGCTATTGGCCTTCTTGGCAACAACGGCACACTGTTGACTCATATCCAGCTTCTCGTCCACTGTAACCCCTAGGTCCTTTTCTGCAGAACTGCTGCCTAGCCATACAGTCCTTAGTCTGTAGCGGTGTGTGGGATTCTTCCGTTCTAAGTGCAGGACTCTGCACTTGTCCTTGTTGAACCACATCAGATTTCTTTTGGCCCAATCCTCTCATTTGTCTAGGTCCCTCTGTATCCTATCCCTACCCTCCAGCATATCTACCTCTCCCCCCGGTTTAGTGTCATCTGCAAACTTGTTGAAGGTGCAATCCACACCATCCTCCAGATCATTAATGAAGATATTGAACAAAACCGGCCCGAGGACCAACCCTTGGGGCACTCCACTTGATACCGGCTGCCAACTAGACATTGAGCCATTGATCACTACCTGTTGAGCCCGACAATATAGCCAGCTTTCTATCCACCTTATAGTCTATTCATTCAGCCAATACTTCTTTAACTTGCTGGCAAGAATACTGTGGGACACAGTGTCAAAAGCTTTGCTAAAGTCAAGGAACAACAAGTCCACTGCTTTCCCCTCAACTGCAGAGCCAGTTATCTCATCATAGAAGGCAATTAGATTAGTCAGGCATGACTTGCCCTTGGTGAATCCATGCTGACTGTTCCTGATCACTTTCCTCTCCTAGTGCTTCAGAATTGATTCCTTGAGGACCTGCTCCCTGATTTTTCCAGAGACTGAGGTTAGGCTGACTGGCCTGTAGTTACCAGGATCCTCCTTCTTCCCTTTTTTAAAGATGGGCACTACATTAGCCTTTTTCCAGTCGTCCAGGACCTCCTCTGATCGCCATGATAATGGCCAATGGCTCTACAATCACATCCGCCAATTCCTTTAGCACTCTCGGATGCAGCGCATCCAGCACCATGGACTTGTGCTTGTCCAGCTTTTCTAAATAGTCCCGAACCACAACACAACAGAGAAAGCCATCCCTCTGTTTTGCTGGATGTATGATCTCCATTAGTATGGTATTTAGCTGTAGAGCATGCACCCACCCTTCCAGCCTCTATTGGGAAACAGAATTTAATTGCAAGCAGGCAGAACACAACTGATTTCTGGAGCAATACACAGGACCCAGAGGGACTGGATAGAGGAATAAGAGACACACTGGGTGCATCCAACCTCTTCAGGCAATATCACATGACTTATTGATTGACCTGAGTGGGCGTGCACTCTGGCAGTGACAGATGCTGGTTACCGTCTCAGGCACAAGGAAGCAGGACTTCTACCCTGCCATCTCGTGGGTCTGTGGCCAGTATTTGTGGCATGGAGGAGGTCTCTGGAGCGTGTGTGGTGGGAATTCACAGTCACTCAAGGGAGAGTGAAAGCGGGAGGTACAGTGGGGTTTACAATGGGGTGGAGGTTACAGGCCATGCAAGGAGGAGGGGAAAAAAAGGTGGGCTCTTCAGCCCATCATGGATGGTGGATGAAGGAGGGTGTCAGGACTGCATATGACAGGTAAGATATTTTATTTATTTGCATCAAAACCCTCCACCCCAAAGAAGGCCCTTCCAGGCGGTGCCTGTGCCACAGATTTATAAGAGGCGTTACAAACCACAACCCCTGAAATCAGCAGCATTTTCCCTTTCCCGCCCCAGCTACACTTTGTGCTAATCAGCAGCATGGATCAGAACTCCCATTCCACCTGGACAGATTCAGCTCTGCTGCACTGCCCCCTCAACAGGCCTGGAGGGTCACCGGGTTTAGGCTGTTCTGGAAGTTGGTTGGGGGATGACTCCTTTCTGAAGGAAAAGGGAATGACACAGAGAGCACTTTGCCAGCTGCCGCATCTGTGTTGTAAACTTTAGATTGTGAGCACTCAGTGACAGGAACTGTCCCATGCTATGGGTCTGGGCAGTGCCCAGCACAAAGGGGCTTTGATTTCAGCTGGAGCCTCTGGACACTATCATCAATTTAAACAATATCAGCAAGTAGGTTACATCAAGAGCTCCCCTGATCATCTCAATCATGGCAGCATGATTCAGGGGGAGAGGGGGCTTCTCCAGCAGGAAAGTCCCAGGCTGCTAGTAGCTTTCGAGCTCCTGCGATATGAGATACTGTAATCTTTGTAGTCACAGTGGGATAGTGGGACAAGTAGATGATCGAATCTTCACTTACTATGGAGTGGGTGGCTGCTGCACTCTTCAAAATGTGGGCCTGTGGCCCATAGTAAATGTGAACATAGGGTACTGTGGGCAAGAAAGAAGGATCTCCAGCCTATATGTGGATGGCAGAAATCTCCATCAGCATCAGATCCCCTATGACACAAGGAGTTCATAAAAGCCTACCAACAGTTCATGAGAAGACAAGACAGCTTATTATCATTCGACCACAGCCACGGCAAAATCCTGAGCAGCCAAACCATACCAACAGTAAAACCACCAGGCCACACTGCTACACCACCGATCTCAGCATCACCCAACGCAAAAATTTGCTATCATACTGAATTTGGGGGGGGGGGGGGGGAAATCAGCTAAGGTCTCTGAGCGCCCAAGCAGCAGAATCCACAACAGGACAGACAAGCACCATGCCACCCCCATTAGCATTTTCTGAGTCAGAATGGTAGAGGCCCTGGAAGTACTATGGGATGTCTGTGCCCCTTGTGGATTGTGAAGTCAAATGAAATACACCTAAGCCCATTCTGCACTGATGTGGTCAATGTATTGCTCAAGAAGAACAACTGCCCAGGGAGCCTAGAGGATGTGTTAGTCCAGCCAACACTTGGAATGAGAAGATCCACAGACCCCAAACCATCTCTTTAGTTACTGCCTGACTGTAAATCTTTCCTTGCTAGACTAGGTCACTGAGAAGGCTGTGGCAAACTACCACCAGCAGCATCTAACTTTGGCCAGTATCCATTTGGCTGTGACACAGATGCACAGATGGGTGGTCTCATAGCTCTGGAGGAGGATGCACTATGCAGGTGGACCCTGTTGGATCCCGTTGATGGAGCTGTCCCCCAGAGATTCTGCTCACTGCTATTCCCAGAGCATCAGGACAGGCAGCTGCTTCTCCTCATCCACAGCCACCTGCAGAATCCCACCAGGCTCAGCCCTATCCACTCTCCTGCTCAGCCTCTGTCCAACCACTAGGGTGCATTGCCAATCTCAAATCAGCTGCCGATATACTGATAGATATGGGGACAGTGCCATCCACCCAGCTACCCCAGATTGTTCCACAATAATGGATCTGGGAAAAATCAGGGGTTTGGACTGGGTTGCCCCATGGCTAATCCATTTACATGGCATTTTACAACAGAGGTGGTTGGCTGGCCCCACAAGACACTCCCATCCTCACCCCCCCAAGAAGGGCAAGAAAACAGAAGAAGAAGGGAAACAAGAGTCACATTTGTAACAAATTAAGTTTTAATGTGAATCCTTCAAGGACTTAACCCCATCGTTCTTCCTTCGTGTACATCAGATCTCCAAGGGCTTATTGGCATTACGGTGACAAGAGGGGCGTGTCTGCCTCGTCTGGTAGCCAGCAGGGTGAAGGGAGGTGTGGCCCCCTCTAGTAAAGTTGACATAAAGGAAGCGTGGCCTCCACTCTGCAGCGTCAGGATCTGTGGCGTACTCGCTGGGCCCCGAGGAGCTACAGAAAGGCAACCCTATCAGAGGTAGTAGATCCTGGGCCAGGCAACGCAGCCAGGAGAGGCCTTCAGAGCTGGTAAGTGTTACTGTAGTCACAGCAGTCCCAGTCCACCAACTCGCTGCTGTGAAACCACAAACTGATCTCCCTCTGGGCCGTCTCCACAGAGTCACTGGCGTGAACGACGTTCCTGTGGCCAAGAGAAACATGTGATAAGGGTGGCAGACAGGCAGCCTTAAGGGCAGAACCTGGGTGCCTTGGGGACATGGTCCTGCAGCCGAGACCCTTCCCCTTGCCTCTAGCCACCACAGATGGGCAATATGCCCATGTCATAGCCTTGGTCACTTAAGTGTTATGTCAGTCCCCCCCCAGCATCTTCATTCCCTCCCCAGCATCTCCCCACAATTTCATTAGCTACCCCCCTATGAGTACTCTCCCCTCACCCCATGCCACTGGGATGGTGCAACCAGCCCTCTACAGTAATGCTGTCCATGGATGGGTCTACAGGAGGCTCAAGACACAGACTGTCTCAGATGCCAGGGCGCTGCCAAGGAGGTTTAGGTCTGTGGGAATGCCCAGCATGTCACATGTGGGGAGGGATAGCTCAGTGGTTTGAGCATTATCCTGCTAAACCCAGGGTTGTGAGTTCAATCCTTGACGGGGCCATTTAGGGATCTGAGGCAATAATTGGGGATTGACCCTGCTTTGAGCAGGGGGTTGGACTAGATGATCTCCTGAGGTCCTGTCCAACCCTGATATTCTGTGATTGATTCTATGACACTGCCCAGCATGCTGGAGCTAGTTGGCTGGCTGGCTTGGTGCGATTTGTACCTGCTGACATGGATGCTGAAATCTCCCCGGATTGTCCCAGGCTTGGCTTCAGCGGAGTCGGTATCTCCTACCATGGCCCTGGAAGTCCTAACCACATTGTAACCTTCCCACACCTGCAATACACACAGGCTCTGTGAGCTGAGAGAGGGCAAGCTGCACAGAAACTCCCATTGCACAACCACTCTGGGGAGACAGAACTTTGCTCCAGCAGCCAAACTGGGTCTTCCCTTCAGGACTGATCTCAGGGCCATTATGCAGGCTGACTGGGCCCTGCAGAAGTGTGGTGGGGGGGTACTGGGGAAGGCCGGGGGTGCCTGGGATCATGTTGAGCTCCTCAGTCCCATCAGACTCCTCCTGCCCAGTGTGAAAGAAGCAGCGTGGGGCAGCCAGCCGGGCACAAGGCAGGGGAGGGCCACGCCAAGCTGAGCCACAGTGCAGAATCCTGGGCCTACACTGGCAGCATTGGCCCTGTGAGCGCTGATTCTGTGGGGGAGGGGAGTGGAGCAGAGGACAGAGACAGAGTGACGTGCGGGGAGGAAAAAACGAACAGAAACCAAGGCCAAAGCCAAAAGGGCTGAGCGAGTATCAAAGCAGCAAGGCCTGGGCCTGGGCCTGGGCCTGGGGGAGGGGCTGCACCTGGGACAGATGTCAGCACAGGCTCATCATCTTCTCCCCCCACCATGATCATAAGCCCCTCCGCAGGTCACTGGAGCAAGGGGGTTTCATGATGTTTGCACTGAAGCGTCACTCGGCTGGGGCGGGCACACGACGCTGGTCACCCTCGCTTTCCGATTCCCGCGCTCACGCAGGGCAGGTGCTGGTTCCGAGCACAGCAAGGGAAGGGCCCAGTTCCACCCAATATACGGTCCCCTGTATTGCACTGGGTGGGGAGCCTTCTCCACTTGGACCTGGGCAGTGCTTAATTTGTAATGAAAGAGGTGCTGGGTCTCAAGCAATTGTTTTACATTCATAACTGACACAGCAAGCCAAGAGATGCCGGGGCTCTGAACTGCCAGGCCCAGAGGTGCCAGGGCTCAGCACAAATTCAGCACTGGATCTTGTGTTGAACAAAGCGGATTTAGAAACCAAAGCCCCAGAGAATATGGATTCCAGGACAGAACGTGTTGAAAGATTCCCTTTCATTGAGAGAAATCAACGATGAAACTAAAGTTAATGTCCTACATCTACATCCCCACCCCCACCCATCGCCTTTAATCCACCCTACCCTTCCCCCACACCCTTTGCCCCTAAACAGGCGCACACACCTCAACTGGGCTCGCAGCCTTACCATGGCAACCACTGGGCCTGAGGTCATGTAATGGATCAGTGCTGGGTAGAAGGGCTTCCTCCGCAGCTCATGGTAATGTTCTGCCAGGATCCCCTCATTGGCCTGGAAGGAAGCGGGGACCCCAAAGTGAGAAACAAGCCCTGAGCCCAAGACAGGATCCAATGGGAAATCAATACCCCCTCCCTATGGCTAGAAGAGAGAGTTCATCCAGCAACTCCTGGCACTCAGCATTTCCTCTGCACCTTCCCTGTGCAGAGAGTGGCTCTACCCAGATTTCTGGGGGAGCTGCAGAGGCAGGAGCCAGAGGGCAAACAAACTCAGTTCTTCCTTGGCTCATGGCACCAACCAAGGGGATGTCTCCCCATTTACATTGCCCCTGGCCCCCACTGCGGATCCCAGGGGGTGTAGTGGGACCTAGCAGTCAGTGGACAAAGGGTTAATGGACTGGACTCCCACCCCAGCAGATTCTGGTTTAAATCACCAAGGAGATGAGCCTGGAGAACTCAGTCTAAACCCAAGCAGGCCTATATTCATACCACGAAACAGCACACTAGTGGCAATTGGCTCTGGCTCAGAAAGCCTGGAACTGGAATAGCAACAGGCAACCAGCCAGGATTTAGGAGCAATGACAGAGTTGGGGCTTGCAGGATTGCAATAATGGAGGCCAGGCGATGCAGTGGGAGATGTTGTGGGGGTGAGGATCAAGCCTTCAATAGTGGAATGTAGAGGGCCAGAGCCGTAAGGGGAGGGAGGGCCAGAGCTGTAGGATGCATCAGGAGACACACTACACTCCGGACTGGACCAGCAGGGGGTGCTGAGGGCCAGGTTCGAGCTGCAACTGTTGGGGAACGTTAGACAGTTCCTGCCAGCAAGGCCTGGCTCAGGCCAGCGTTGATAGTGCCTCACTTCCATCAATACACAAGTCCAGGCCATGTTTTAACATTCCCCCGCCATCTAGCTGGTCTGTCCAGGTCTCCAGTCACCTGACCCCAGAACAGAGAACCAGGCTGTCCTCTGGGTGGGGGCAAGCAGGTACCTGGAGCAGCTTCATGGCAACTAGCTTGAATCCACGCCTCTCAAAGCGCTTGATCACGTCACCGATCAGCCTCCTCTGCACTCCGTCTGGCTTCACTGCCACCAATGTCCGCTCCTGGATCCCAGGGATCCCTGATGGGCACCAAGAAAGGGAGAAGGGCAGGTTACAGCCCAGGTCACCCGTCCACAAACACAGCAAGACTGGGCACCATCCTTCTCCCAGCAGCTGCACAGGGAGCCCTGCCAGGACCCAACCTGAGCAGGGAGCAAGAGTTAACTGATTTCATGCTGCAGCTTGTTTCGCTGCTCAGACCCATGGTGCCGGCAGGAAGAGCCAGAAGTTCGGGGAGGATTCCCAACAATCCCAGCACTACCTGGGTTTTGCTGCCGGTCCCAGCTGGGAACTGCAGGGTGGGTAGGTTTCTCTCACAGGGTTGGCTCCCACAAGGTGCTGAGCACCCACTGGTCCTGCAATGGGGGTTGTGGGTGCTTGGCATCTCTCACGACTGAGGATTTGGAACAATTTAAGGAATCTGAGCTCTTCAAAAATCCCTCTGGGGCAGCAGCAGATGGACAAGCCTAGGCACTCAGATACCATGGTGATAGGCACAGCATCAATACCTCGCTGGCACATGAAGAGAGTGGGCGTGCGGGGCCAAAGATCAGAAACTCCTGCAGGGGCTCAGAACACAGGATCTGGAAGATCAACACCTGTTCCTAGAGCCTCGCAGCAAACCTGTCTCAAGGCAGAGACAGTGTTGGGCACAGTGCACTCAGTAATCATCAGCACAGATCTCATGGGTGTTAATGAAAAGACTGGCCAAGCAGCGGGCTCAGAGGAATTAACCCCACTCCCCACCTGTTTGTCACTGTCCGATTGTTCAAGTGTACTGCAAGGCTCCCACCTCCTTCTGAAGGAAGTGGGATGCCAGACCATTGGGACCAATGGGTAGATGCAGGATGGACAATCCTCTGGGATACTGGGCAGCACGGTGCACACTGCTCATGGGCGTCAGCAGATCAGTAATGCCCTCTCCAATGCCAGCCTGGAGCCTTGCTGGCATTGCTCTGCAGTCAATACCCTGTGATCGGCTTGTCCTGGCAGCAGCCCAACCAGAGTACAGGATGCAAACATCGTTCCTGCTCAGTGAGGAGTCCCAGCCCTGGCAGCTGGGCTCAGTCACCCAAGAGCCAGAGGGCAGGCCTCTCCCACACTCAGTGCAAAGGCACAGGGGTCAGAGCTTTGGGGGCTCATTGTTAGAAAAGGCAGGCAGTGCCTTGGAGCTGACCTGCAGAAGTGATGTACAGTGGGTAGAGCACAGACCTGGGAGTCAGGATCCCTGGGCCCTCTCCCCAGCTCTGTCACTGACTTGTGGGAAGGGTCCACTCTGTGCCTCAGTTTCCCCATCAGCACAATAAGGAGAATGACACTGACCCAACAGGCTGGGAGGCTGACTTCATTAGTGTCTGCAAAGGGCTTTTAGCTCCTCAGATGGCAGGTACCAGGGAAGGGCACTGTCTGGCCAAGAGACACCCCCCTCTGCCTTGTGCCCTTTGCTGGCCTGCCTGAGGGTATGCCTGTCTGGAAAGCAGGGAGGCTCATGGTGGCTGAGCATGGGAGGAGACAGTTACTGTGATCAGAAAGAACAAAGAGCCTCAGCTCTCAAAGCAGGGCAGTATCCTCACCTCCATTTTAGAAAAGGGAAAGACACCGGGTGGGGAAGTGACTTGCCCGAGGTCACCCAGCCAGCCAGTCGCACAACCAGGAATAGAACCAGGACTCCCGAGTCCCTATCCCGTGCTCCACCCACTAGACCACACTGCCTCAAATGCAGCATTTCCCTCCCAGAGTAGCCACAAGCCTGTGAATACACAAGGTGCAATTGGGGCTGGGCTGCTCAGGCTGGACCCTACAGGCAGAGACCAGATCAGGGCACAGGCAGCAGCAGCAGCGCTAGCAGCTCCCCTCCCTCAGTTCTCGCTTCTGCTCAGCGTCAGCCCCAGGCTCTGCAGAGGAAGCCCTACGGACACGGGGCGTGCAGAGTAGAGAGTTGCTCTTGCTCTCTGCTAGCAGCGAGGGACACCACCCCAGCTGGGTCATCTTCACCTACCCACACACCTCACCTTTTGGAACTACAGCATATCCCTACGCCAAATTTCTTGTCGCCAGCCGGAACTACTGGGGGCTGCGATGCCTTGTATCCTGCAGCCACTGGACCTGCTGGAAGGGCCTGGCTCAGCCAGGGGACACGGGTGGGGGTCAGGGCAGCTGGTGCTCAGTTCCTCTTTGCTGGTGACTCTCTGCTGGGTGGGGAGCATAGACCAGGCAGGAGGGAAGATTTCTGGATCCAATAGGACAGACCCATAATGCATTACAATTAGAGCTCCCCAGGCAAGAGCCAGGTGGGGAGAGGAGACGTGCAGGAAGCCCCTGGGCCTACCAGGAGTTTGCAGGGTCTTCAGCCTGAGGAATGGTTTCTGCGCTCCCCCACTCCCGGCTCAGCTCAGCCCCTGCCTCGCTGGGCTGCTGCTGCAGAGGATGGCTGCTCTTAGCTGCTTTGGCTGAGCTAGCAGTGGGCTGGGCTTGGGGCTGGAGCCGTGTCAAGGCCGCAGGGAGCTGGGAGAAACAAGCCACTGTGCAAAGTGCTCCCGAGCCAGGCGGGGAAACATGGAGCATCGCAGCCTGCAGCATCTGTGGGAAGAGCTACCAAGCAGGAGCCACAGTGCCAGCCTCCAACACACAGCTGCAGACACCACCCCAGTCTCCTTCCCACCCGATCACTGCCTGCCCATAGCCCGCCCCAAACCTCCAGTATGAATTCTTCACTTTCAGCTCTGCCATCCTGGTCCCTTGCCTTGCCCCTACTCCATCAGTCTGGGCAGCCCAATTATTCCTTCTCCCACTCCTATCTCATAGGGGGCTTTTCACTCCCTGCTACTGCTGCTGCGCGGGGTGACCCGGCCACCCCAGCTCACCAAGCCAGCACCCTCCCTCTCTTCCTACAATGTCAAGGGGGAGGGGAGCATATTAGTGATTTCCACCCCAGCAGCCCGAGACCTCCTGGCCCATGGGTCTGAGTGCTTGGGTCAGGGCCTGGATGGATTTGTGTGTATTGTACAGCAGGGAGCACACGGTCCGCACTAGCCATTCCCCAGGATATGAGAATACACCTTCCTGCAGGATTCCCCCCAGCTAGCAAGCAAAAGGGAACCCACTTCTCCCCTTTCAGAAAGCTGAGGCTCAGCTATCTGCTAACTGAAACGAACCAAGCTGGAGGCCTCAGGGGACTCATCTGTTTCCAAGCTCAGTCCCTTAGTATTAACCAGACTCTCAAAGGCCAGGCCTGGGCTTAGCTAGCCCCATGGGGAAGGGACAGAACTCTTTAGATCTCGCTCCAGGCGCAATCTCTTCCCAGGTGCAGAAGGATGAGCAGCCCCTGGCCTTAGCAGCGGAAGACAGGACTCAGGAGCCTTTTGAGTGGGCTGGGTGTTCTCTTCAGCTACCTGCGAGGGGCTACACAAAATGTACGTGATTTGCATTAAGTTGTGGGGTCCCAACACACTTTACAGGCTGTATGCCAACAAAGGATCAGGTCAGCCACCCTGGGGCAACTCCTCTGAACTGGCAACACTAAAACAATGGTCCAGGACAGGACAGGAAGACCCCACATGGACATAGCAGCATAGCTCTGCCAGCATAACCCCATTGTGCAGATGTAGCCTGCCCCCCCGGAAGAGGTTTTTCCATGGGTGTAGGAACACCGCCTCCCCAGACGAAGTTAGCTCTGGCGACAGACACACTCTGCCCTCAACACATCTGCATCTACACAGGGGGTAGGTCAGCATAGCTACATGGTTTATTCACTCTGACTGTCATAGCTAAGTCGATATCACTTTTAAAGGCAGACCAAGCCGGAGGCTCATCTCATCTCCACTGGAAAGTGGAGGGAGAATTGATGGAGGCAGCAGCATGGTTCTGTGGTTTGACCATGGAACGGGGAACCAGGAGACTTGGAGATATCTGCCCTTCAGCCCCTTTTTTTTGCCCCACATGTGGCTATTACCCACACAGGCAGAGCTAAACTTGAGTGCAGGCTTAAACCCTGTCAGATTCATGGTGTGGACAGTCCTCAGGGACTCCAGTGCCACAGGGTTGTGTCAGACTAGATGGTCCCTTCTGGCCTTAGTCTCTGAATCTCAGCTGGATTCCATCCACACGGGCAGGACAAATGAGTCCCGGTAATCATGGCTAACGCATGGTCAGTTCTATGGTGCAGCAAGGCCCACAGCAGAGCGACACCTTGACTTCAGGTCTTGCACTTGTGCATTATTTGATGCCCAATTGTTTGCCGAGCTGCAGCCATCGCTGGGTGTTGCACTGAAACTGCTTGGAGCCAGGCTAGCAGCCAACTGGTGACTGTAAGCAGAGGTTCCAGCCTAGTGCAGTATGCTTTCATTAATCCAGGCCTGGCCTATGCTCGGCCCCAGGACAGTGAGTTTTACTTAGACCAGACAGACGGACTGCAGGGGAGAACCCACTTTCTAAATGAAATACCTGGCCAGCTTGAATCTATTCCTCTTTTGCTAAGTTATGGGGGATTTCTGAAAGACCCCAAAGCTTTAAATCCCAGCTTAACAGGAAGGAACTAAAGTTCTCATTTCTCTCAAGCAGGGGCCTTTGCAGCAGGAGGAGAGAATACAGGGAAAAGATGAGTGGGATGTAGGACCCACCGAGCCTGTCACCCATGGCTGCCCCTCAGCCCAGTGTCAGACGCATCCCTAGCAATGGTGCAGGTGCCAGCGCAGGCCGTGCTTGGGGGTTGTGACACTGCTGAAGATGCTGGACCAAATCTACCCGAGCCCTCACGCTGTTCCTAGCACTAGAGCTGCTGAAAGAAAAAGGGCATGAATTTTCTAGAGCAGGCACTGCCGGACATGTGCCAAACGCAGAGGGGAGTCCAAGGAGGGGGTAGCTTTCCCCTTTTGGCCAGCACCACCTCCCTCAAGACAACTTGGGAAGGGCTGATTGTATCTGAGCTCCACTGTCTTAAATACTGTACTTCCTCTTTCCTCCCAGAAATTTGGAGGACATTCTGGTCCCCTGCTCAGACCAGGGCCAGGCCCCAGGGATCATGCTGCTGGGGCACCAGCAAAGGGGGATCAGGCTGGCTGGACTGAGTGTTCTTGGCCCAGGCACCAAAGGGAGACCCAGCAGCTTTCTCTGCAGTGACAAAGGGACCAGCGCTCAGCATCGAACCCCTCCCACCCCGCAGCGCCATTCCAAGCGCCAACATAGAAGTAAACAGCCCTGCCTTCTTTGTTCCAGGTTACAGTTTAAACCCACAATAAAGCAGCATGGGAGAAGAATCTCACCAGGGTGGTGTGTGCATTTTCCATTCTAGAGGATTTCATTCCAGCCCTATTTATAACCAAGGAGGCCGGGCCCAGAGAACTGGTGGTGGAAGAGGGTCGCCCCGGTGCGAAGCTCCAGCAGGATCTGGCAGCTCCGTCCCTGGAGCTTTAGGCAGCCCCCTCCCCCGGCCAGCAGATGGCTGGAGGTTTGCAGCTCTGGGCCAGGGGCTGGCGAGGAGGGAGCAATTGCAGGCAGTGAGGTCACAGACCCCGCCAGCTGATGACCCAGCTGGGAAGCAGCAGGGGAAGCACATCCACAGAGGGACTGGAAACCAAAACAAACAAACTGGAAGGTGCAGGTGATGTTCCCCGGGCACGTGGAGACATTGCGCTTACGAGACAAAGGCTGCGAGGGGTCTCCCTCCTCCGGCCGGCAGCGATCAGAGCAGCGGGCGGCTTTGTTGTTAGTTTACAGACATCCCCGCACATTCCTCAGGGCCCGCCGGGTGCAGAGGGCAAGTCCCCCCGGACAGCCGGGCTCGGAGCAGCTAGTCCACCCGGCCTCCGCCGGGCTTTGATGCTGCTCGGCGCTGGGAGTGCGATTTGTGAGCGGAGAGACACCGTGGGGGGAAGATGGGAGCCGGGGGGTGGGGATGGGGGCAGGGGAGCCCCAGGCGCTGCAGACGGGGGGGGGGATGAGGGGCCCGGGAGAGCCCCCGGCGCTGCGGGGGGGGGGCAGGGGAGCCCCCGGCGCTGCGCGGGGAGGTGGGGGGCAGGAGAGCCCCCGGCGCTGCGGGGATCGGCCCCTAGCTCCGCACAGCTCGGACTCACCGGCGCTGTAGGGGCGCCTGAAGCCAGGCCCCAGGGAGCGGGCTGCTGGCGCCGCCGCCTCCGGCTTGAGGCGCTCCGGGCCCGGCGCGGAGCCGCACAGACTCCGCTGGCCCTGCAGGAGGCTCCTGGCCACGCAGCGCTGGAAGAAGCCCATGCTCGGACCCGGGCTGCCCGCTCCCGCTCCCAGCGGACCGGGACAGCAGGGCACAGCCCGGCCGCTGGGCTCTGCCTTCTCAGGCTGGAGTTTATAGTCCCGGCTGGTTGGGGGCCAGGGAAGGCCCCCCCAGCACCACCCCCGTCCCGGCGAGGAACAAGGGAAGTGTCAGGTTTCCGTCCCACCCCTTAAAGCGGACGCCAGCCCCACAGGCGGCTGCACCGGCCCCAGCGCCGGCTGCTCTGTCCCTCCCTCCCCCGTGCACCTGCACCGGCCTCCAGGGGCCCAACGCCGCTCCGCGCCCATCGCATGAGGGCACCAGCCACCCCCGGGCACACAGCGCTCAGCTCCTGCCCTTGGAGTGCAGCGAGCCCAGAGCAGAGCCTGCCCCGCTCCAGGCATTCAGCCCCGGGGGCCTCCCTCCCCGGACTCCTGCTCAGCCTGGTCACCTCCCTCTTCCCACCAGCCGCCACGGGCCTGTCCTCCCGCTGACCCTGCAGCCAGAGGCCAAGGTGATAGGTACAGCCCAAGAATCTCCATGAAGGGGTTAGGGTCCCCCTTAGCACATTCAGGAATGTGGAAGCCCCATACAGCAAATCCAGTCTGCGTAGAGGTTGCCCCAAGGTTAGAGAAATGAGACAGGAGCCCTAAAATCTTCAGCCCTTACAAACCCCCTTGGGAAGGGAGGGCAACAGGCATTCAACCGATGCCCTGAGAGACCCGGTGCAGTTCATGGCTCATCCACCCCAGCCCAACATCACTATTACGCTCTTCCCCTGGGCAGGAAGCTATGACCTCCCCCCAGTTTACAAGCCAAAGTAGGGCTGGGGCAGGAGGTGGCTCAGGGCCGCCCGTGCATGTAGTTCCAGCAGAGAGCAGCAAGGCCCAAGGAGTGTTTCCAGGAGGGACTGTTCAGAAGGAGTTGATACAATACAGCACCTGGATGAGACACTGCAGGGAGGGACAGCTGGTAAGTTATTTGGAGGAAAGGTGGGGACCATATACCATGGTGCCTGGAAAGGCTGTGGCCTTGACTAAATTCTTTGCTTAAACAACCCCCAGTCACACCTGTAGGAGTGTGGCTTCTCTGGCCTCCCTGGAGCCCAGTTACAAGGGCAGCTGTACAGCTGCTCCTGTAGACAAGGAAATGCTACCACATCCCCCACCCACTCAAAGCAGAAGTGGCTCTGCTGGATTGTTCTACATGACTTCAGGCACTCCTGTCCTGTGCCACAGTCCTGCCACCAGTGATGGGAGAGCCTTCATCTCAGCAGCTTCCTGTGGCACCGGGAGCAGCCTTCGCCCATGACTCTGGGAAGGTATCTTCCATTATCTGGCCCCCCTTTGGGTCAGAATTTGCATTGCCACATACAGGCTGAACTGGTTTCAGAGTAGCAGCCGTGTTAGTCTGTATTCGCAAAAAGAAAAGGAGTACTTGTGGCACCTTAGAGACTAACAAATTTATTAGAGCATAAGCTTTCGTGAGCTACAGCTCACTTCATTGGATGCATCCGATGAAGTGAGCTGTAGCTCACGAAAGCTTATGCTCTAATAAATTTGTTAGTCTCTAAGGTGCCACAGGCTGAACTGGGTTACTTTGACTCTTGGCCTAGATCCAACCGTTGTTGTGCACATTTGGAAAGAGATTTTAAATTTAGGCAGCTGCAGTACAAACTCCTCTCTCCTGGCAGTGCCCATGTGCCCCATTCTCTCTCACACACGCACACGACCGTTGTTAGGCACGTCACTGAACTCACTCGTAGAAGGCACTCATACTACAGCAATGAGCAAAGCAGAACACAGGATTACTGCTGCATCTTAGGCCTGACCTGGTGTTTCTCTGCCAGCCTCCCCCTACAGAGTGCCAACTATGCCAAAGTGTGTGGCGATTCAGAGATGTGAGAAGACATCCTGTGCAACTTCCCATGCAAGCGGCTGGAAATACAGATATCAGCACCATTCCTTCAGCCCGGGGAACAAAAGAAAGACCCAAGCTAGGTAGAAGCCCAGCTGGAGGCCCTTCCTAATTAATAGACATTTAGTTGAGCAGGAATCTGGAAAATAGCTCTCACCCTGTAATAATGCAAGGGACAGGCTCATACTCCTGGGAAATCTCACTCATGAGGAGAGAGGCAGCAAAACCAGAAGTTTGCATTGGAATATGAAAGGGGGGGGAAGGAGAGAGAGAAAAAGAAGCATTTAAAAACTGATGCTCCAAAGAATGTTTCAAATATCTTATTCAGAGTTTAATCTAAGCAGGCGAATCTGAACAGGGACTGGAGGACACTTACCACTTTGCATCATCTCCCTGTTACAAACAGGGAAACAGAGGCACAGAAACTAAAACAACGTGCCTAGGGTTACACAAAGTCAGGGCACAGCTGGGAACAGAAGTTAGGTCCTCCTGCCACCCAACCCATTTCCCTGTGCACCAACAGGCATGAGATGGCAGCTAGTGGATGGTACCACAGCTGCAGTCACCACAAAAGTGTCTCATGGATCTTTTGTACAGAAGATGGTTTGCTTTTATAAATCTCTGGTCACCATTGAAAGACCAATCACTCCTGACAGTGGTAGCCGTCACAGAGCTGTTACTGCTCATGGTAAATCATAGGGAACTACTGCAGTAACTCAGCTAAGAGAGCATGGTGACATCTGGTGAATTTTGCTGTTTTAATGGTGACCATCGCAAGCTCAGCAAGGGGCTCTAGGGACAGCAAACCACAAAAGAGCTGGGATTAATTTCCTATAATTAATTTGATAACTGGATGAATTTATTTCCCACACACATAAGATTCCTGAGACTCTTCTTAGGACAACTGTTTGACTCAAACATTTCTATTTAACCAGTTGCAAGTTAATGGAAAATTGTAGTCACTAAGTGTTTTCTTTAAAAGGGAGGTAATTTGAACTAGTTCCCAGAATGCTTCTGTCACATTTGTATGCATGCACTAATTAATACTACTTTGCACTCACATAGTGCTCACTGGATCTCTAAGACCCTTTACAAAACAATGAATTAAGCCCTACAACAGACTTGCCCGGATGGGGTAATTGAGATGCAGAAGAGTTAGGTGCTTTGGCTCAAGGTCACAAACCCAGATCTCTGGGCTTGCACTCCCGGGACAGATCCACAAGACCACTCTTTGCTGCTGTACTGTTCATACAAGTCATACAGTATCCATCACGTGTTATTGATAAGCGAGTGTGCAGCATGTGTTCTACAGCTGTGAATCTTGTTATTCAGACGTTTCCTATTACATCAGAACTCAACACAATGCCCCCTCTTCAGGTCCCAGTGACATTAAGAGCCAAACTGCCCCTACAAGTCAAACTGCCACAGCCTTCAAAAATACTTCTCTGTCCCCTCCTAAGAAGCGAGCACACAGCCTAATCTTCCTGATCACTCACTGCACACAGCAAACCCGTGTGCCCTTGATTTGACTCTTCCCATAAGTCTGACCCTGTTTTCAAAATCTCCCTGCTGCACAGGTTGGTCTTCAGCAGTAAGACAGCCCTCCAGAGAGGATAGCTAGCAGATAGCACTTGCACCTGAGCAAGGCTGGGCCAACCAACATCCTCCCCCATCTGTTACAGCCCCAATGCATTCCCGTGGAAATCGAGAGAGGAGTCTGGCTATCTGCTCAGGACGGTGCTAGCGAAATACCAAAAACACGAGCTGGGAGTAACGAGAGAGAAAAAGGGAAAGGGTTTTAGAGGAAGACCTCATACTTTGCTGGTGGTGGCCAACAACTGAGGCAAAATGCAACCAAAGCTCTTAGGGTCTGGAGGCAGTTACCAAGCAGCTGAAGGACTGGCCACATACCCAGGAACAGGGCTATTCTTTGGGGACAGGGAAATGCAGCTGATGCCCAATCCCTCTCCAAGTGCAACAATGGATTAAAGACAGTGGCTGTGTATAAATGCCCCCTCTCACTCAAGACCTGCTCCTTGGGCACCTTCTGGCCATAGTCTCTCACTGTCCTGACAGCACGCTGATACAATCCCTGCAAAGCCAGCACAGCTCTGGAAGAACAGGCTCTCTGAGCTATCATCAGCCTACCCATTAGATTCTGACCATAGATGAGGCAAATGACCAGAGAAGAGGCAGTCACCACCACTTTCCCTTTTGATCCCAGACCTGCCTTTTCCTTCGGTCTCCTTCATTGTCTCCTTCCTAGAACGCAAGGAGAAATCGGAGACAGTGGAGACAGGAGGCCTGAGATATCTGCAACTCTATCCCTACATGCTGGAAGCATAAACAGCTGAGGAAGGGACAGACTAGGGGTAGACTCCATGGAGATCTTGCTTCCCACTTCCCGTAAGTGGAAGCCACATGCCGATATCGTCAAGGCTACTGCAAATGGAAAAGAAGGGCGATGTACAAACAGACTGAGCACTGCAGACGTGATGCGGAGTCAGCAAAGGTAGTCACAAACTTCCTCACATCACATTGCTGGTGGATGCATCAACCCATAAATGAAATGGGAGTTCCATCTCAGGGTCCCGTTGACCCATAACTTCTCTGCTGAGATTGCCAACAAAGGAGCTCTAGTGGATGTGAACAAGCAGCCACTGGGAAATTGACAGACTAGAGAGGAGTTTTTGCTTCAAATGGGCAACAAAGATGAAGGGCTGTTCTCCATCTCCCACCTCTTTCCAGATGATCCCGATATACAACAGCAGGGTATCAGCGCGTGTACAAGGGAGTTTGGTTTCATGGCAGAAGGAAGAGGCAGCTCTGTTACAGAGAAATTAATCTCATTAGGAGAGACTGAAAGACCACAAACACCAAGCCTTTTATTCACAGATAATCCCACCCGCATTTGTCAATGCGACAACAAACATGCAAAGGGGCTGCTGGATGTGCTCTGAAGTAGCCCTGCCCTCAAGCCGGTAACAAGGAGAGCTTCATCCATGAAGACCGGTCCATTTTCTCCCAAAACAACTGGAAAAGAGCTACTAAATTTTAAAAAGAAAAGGAGTACCGGTGGCACCTTAGAGACTAACAAATTTATTAGAGCATAAGCTTTCGTGAGCTACAGCTCACTTCATCGTTTAAAGCAACAATGTGGGAATTCTGCTCTGGAGCAGCTCTCTCATTAATGGAAGAGGAGGTCCCTCCTTCCCCTTTCCAGTCCCACACACAGCTCCAAAGCAAGGCCATTTGATAGTCCGTCAGTAGTCATATTCCTGGCCTGGTCTCATTGGGCTCAGCTTCTCTATGCTCGTCCCCTAAACCTTTTCATCTGAGTGAAGCCAGCGCAGACACTCTCCAAAGAGCCACCTGGTCATTGATCTACGGTCCCCTTGCATTCCAAGGGGCAAATGTCATAGCTTGTTGCAATGCAGCAGGTCATTGCTCCCAGAACAGTGGCACCAGGAAAGTTGTTTTCTTTTAAAGAAGCCTATTATTTAAAGAAGCCTAGAATCAAGGACTCTATCCTGGTGCTGACACAACACAAAGGGAACACATGTGGCCCTGTGTTCCCAGTGCCCTCTCACCCAGTCCCTGTAGCCTGAGTGTCACCCCTGACATCACAAAGGGAACACACATGGCCCTATGTTCCCAGTACCCTCTCACCCAGTCCCTGTAGCCTGAGTGTCACCCCACTCCCTGCAGTAGAGTCCATTCAGTGATCTCCAGTGGTTAGTGTAAACATCCCCCCTTCACAATAAAGCTTCATTCACTGTGGATTGTCTCTCACCTACAAATTTTAACGTTAACCTTCCCAGTCTACGCTGGCATCTCTCTGCCAGCAGGGTTGGAGGCTAAGTTAAGCCACTGGGCTGTGCCCATTCTTTCACTGCAGGCTGCTCCCATGCCCCACAGCAATGATGGGAAGGGACAGCAGATGACCATGCATGTTGATCAAGTGTATCTGCTTGCCAGTCAGGACGTGGAGGTATACAAGGAAACGGTCTGGAAAATCTGCTTACTGTTGTAAGGAAGGGACAGCCAACATAATAAAAAGGACCAGTCTCTTCAACTATCACCAGATACCAAAGCTTTTATCATGGAAGACCAACTCTGCCTGAACTTATAGTGACCTCAGATATGCTGGCAGAGGCCTTGCATGACAAAGATGGGTGACAGACAAATACTAGAGTTTAGCAATTTCTGATAATGTCAGTCACAGATATAGGGATCTTATGAACCACAGATTGAACACCTTCTTTGGTTGGTGAAACTAGCCACCTTACAGGTGACCTACAAAGTGCAAACAAATTGCCTTTGTGGCCTTTTTGATTCTTTTTATGGGTGAATAAGGCTTGGTAGTTTCAGTATGAGCTCCAGTGACTCCATCATCCAGGCCTGGATTCCTTCCAGAGTCCTGCCCTTGCTTAATTGTTCAGACAGGGGAAAACATGCACTTTCATCCCAGGTCAATATTTTGCTATGACTTCTAAGTATTGTGCAAAGATACACAAAACCGGTGCCAGCCTGGGAAGCAGTGAACAGAAATGGCTGTGCTGTGTCCATGGCAGAAGTCAACCCCCACTGGATGTACTTCAGTGCATACACAGGCATTGCCAAGGCCCTGAGCACCCAGCCAGCTACCTTACTGTACAAGTGAGGGGACTGTTTTCAGAAACACAAGATGGAAGTGGAGCTCTTAGAACCAAAATAGGACTGAGCGCTCTCTCCCCGCTACCTGGGTATGAGAATATTCCTGCTCCCCAAAAATACCTGGTTTAGGAACACTGTGCACACTGGCAACGCTACTGCAAGGCTCCTCGTTAAGAGTCTCCTTTGCCCACACTACAGTGCAAGATCAACCTGCACATCTTTTAGGTGGAAACTCCTTCAGGTACGCACAACCTAAAGGAAATTAGCTTGAGATTTCAGGATGCACCAAAACTGCTCTCTTCCAACAAGCAGCATTGCTTCCTCAGTGGTGGCACGTGAATCCACGAACATCAAGGGTACGCAAATCATTCAACCCTGGCTCTGGACGGCCTCACCACCCTAGTGGGGATCAGATGATGAAGTAATATTTCAGACAGGACCGTCACAGAAATTAGAGACCATAAAAGCAAAGACCATGTCCCAGTTGCCTAACGATGGCACAAATATGCTACTGGGGCCATCATAAACTTTGCCCCAGTCAGAATGGAGACTGTTGAACTTTTTACCCACCGCTCAACCTCCAAGATAAAAACCCCTTGGTCTATCCCAAGATTAACCTGAATCCAGGTATCCCATGCTGCAGCATCATGCGCCTTTGAAAATGTCTTCCCATTTTGGGATGGGCAGGAGGGCAAGAACCCAGTGCCTCTCCCCCTCATACTTCCCATGGTAAGAAATGCTTTTTCAACAGCAAACCAACTTGATGGAGCTAAGAAGCTATTTAAAACAACAAAGTAAGCACTTTATTTTCATTAAGCATGTTGTTTTAGTATCACAATGGAATGATGAGGAAACATTAAAAAATCCTCAAGTTTCTAAATCCCTGAAAATAGCAGGGAGGCTTCAAGGCAGTTTAAAACGAAAGGGAGTGACAAGTGCCGAACCAGTCCCGACATCACAATTCTCCTCCAAGAGCAGGGCAGGGGCGGGAAGGTGGAATGATGCGAAGGTGCGAATGTCTGAAGTAGTCTTTGGCTTTTCTGCCTCATGATTGACACACACAAGATTTGTCAAGACGACTCACTGAAATCTCTGGACGTAACAAAGTGCTATATTAGTAAAACAAGAACCCAGCAAGATGACTTTTCATATGGTGGGAATGCCCTACGGTTGGCGTTAAGACGCATTCTTGCAGGCAGTGCTGCTGACTCAATCGGGAGGTTTCTGGGTTGGGTAAGGAAGCGTGGTGGTGCGTGAATCCAAGAACATGTGCCCATGCACAAGACACTGCATCATCCTCCAGTACTGACGAGAGCAGGGAGGAGAGGAAGTGGTGACAAAAGAAGTACAAATCCATTCTTTACAGTGATCAATACACGAGTCCAGTGCAGAAACTATAGCTTCACAGTTCCGGGTGGCAAACTGTCATTGCAGAGCCTGTAGTAGCGCAGGTCATTCACCAGTCTGTGCACGTTCTGGGTAAAAGATGGCAGGTCCTGGAGAAAGATCAAGCAACACAGTTTCAGTGACAATGGAGTAGGGCCTGCAAGTACCTATTTTACCATAGAGAGCAGTATTTGGCATTGTCTTAGTAAATCAATGAGGAAAGACAAAAGCCCCTATTTATTTCACCTGTAATCCAGTTCTCCCATAGATGCCAGAAGAATATCTTATGGCAGTTTCCCCCACAGCTCGATCTCAGGGCAAATCCTTGATGTAAATATGCTCTTATTGCTCTTATGTAAATATGCTCATATTAAGAGAAGCCAGTTCTCTGCCTGGAATAGTTCTTCAATCTAATGGCTAGTTGTTGAGAATGAGGTTCCCTGCAAGAGAAGCTTGAAAATCCTGGATTTTATTTACAGGACTGATTTCTTAGTGTGCCTAGGCACGCAGAACATGAGCTGGCATCATATGGCCAGGGAAGGAGTCATCTGCTAGAACAGCAACCTGTGTGCTTTTTTTTGCAGTGGAGCCACGCAGGGCAATTCAAGTTTCCTAGTGCGACAGGACACATGGAAGCAAAGACTCCTATTTTCCAACTGCATTTGGCTATTTTAGAAGCCAGCAAGGAAATCAAGGCTATTAGCCAGGATGGGCAAGGATGGTGTCCCTAGCCTCTGTTTGCAAGAAGTTGGGAATGAGCGACAGGGGATGGATCATTTGATGATTACCTGTTCTGTTCATTCCCTCTGGGGCACCTGGTACTGGCCACTGTCGGAAGACAGGATACTGGGCTACATGAACCTTTGGTCTGACCCAGTAGGGCCATTCTTATTTCTTCCAGGTTTCCTGCCTCCCTCCATACAAATCCCTTTCTAGATCAGGAGCACCCAAAGGCCATATGTGCTCCCAGGAGCTTGGTCTATAACCATTGCCAGGTATATTTCATAAGTAAGACTGTCAATCGCAGTTAACTCATGCGATTAACTAAAAAAAAAAACTGATTACAATTTAAAAAATTAATCGCGATTAATTGCACTGGGAAACTATAGATTACCAATTGAAATTTATTAAATATTTTGGATGTTTTTCTACATTTTCATGTATATCGTATCCTGTGTTGTAATTGAAATCAGTGTATATTATAAACATTTGCACTGTAAAAATGATAAAAGAAATAGTTTTCAGAGTGGTAGCCATGTTAGTCTGTATCAGCAAAAAGAACGAGGAGTACTTGTGGCACCTTAGAGATTAACAAATTTGTTTGAGCATAAGCTTTTGTGGGCTAAAGCCCACTTCATCAGATACATGCAGTCGAAAATACAGTAGGAAGTTATATATTACGTGATAGACCCAGGCAAGTTGGGTACAGCAGAGTAGTAGAAGGCAGATATACTGGCCACTGAATAAGCAGTTTTCTGTTCCCTGACTGACCAGAGCAGGGGCTGTTCTAGGCTAGGGTGGGCACATGACTCCAATTAGCCTGCAAAGAGTCAGGTGAGGCTGTTATGCTAATGTGAACACCAGGCTCTAATTAAGGTTCCTCTGATACTATAAAAGGGCTCACTTCAGTCAGGCGGAAGAAAGACAGGGAGCCGGAGGAGAGGAAGTGCTGCTGAAGGGCTCGGTAATGAAGATACCCTCAAGCCACTGGAAAGGGAGCCCTAACGTAAAGATGAAGAAGGCATTGAGAGAGAGAAGCAGGGGAGCTGTGGGGAAGTGGCCCAGAGAAATGTAGCAACTCTGGAAGTGAAAGGTTGGCTACCAACAGCTGCTGCCATGAGGGTCCCTGGGCCGGAACCCGAAGTAGAGGGTGGGCCCGGGTTCCCCCCAACCCGCCACTACAGAAACACCTCCTGGGAGGGGAAGACAGGCCTCTGTCAGGACAGGAGGCTAAAATGTTTTTGAATAAGCCTGTAGGGACAACAGAGACTGTGGGAGTTCTCTCACCAACCTCTTTGCTGGCTTATGATGAAAAGGGCTCAGTAGACTGTACCCTGGCCCTAGAGAGAAGGGCCTACGTGGAGGGTCGCAGTGACCCTCTGAGGCTAGCATCAACTGCCTGGAAGCGCGGGACGCACAGGGACATGGTCAGAACTCTGCCACAATATATACAGAGAACATGAAAAAATGGGGGTTGCCATACCAACTCTACTGAGACTAATCGATTAAGGTGGGATATTATCAGCGGGAGAAAAAAAAACCCCACCAACTTTTGTAGTGATAATCAGTATGACCCATTTTAAACAGTTGACAAGAAGGTGAGAGTAACAGTAGGGGGAAAATTAGCATGGGGAAATAGTTTTCACTTTGGGTAATGACTCATCCACTCCTAGTCTTTACTCAAGCCTAATTAATGGTGTCCAGTTTGCAAATTAATTCCAGTTCTGCAGTTTCTTGGAGTCTGTTTTTGAAGCTATTTTGTTGAATAATTGCAACTTTTAGGTCTGTAATTGAGTGTCCAGGGAGGCTGAAGTGTTCTCCAACTGATTTTTGAATGTTATAATTCTTGACGTCTGATTTGTGTCCATTTATTCTTTTGTGTAGAGACTGTCCAGTTTGGCCAATAGTATTTTTCAATTCACCTAATACAAGTACTGTAGTGCAATCTCATTATCATGGAAGTTGAACTTACAAATGTAGAATTATGTACAAAAAAAACTACATTCAAAAATAAAACAAACAATGTAAAACTTTAGAGCCTGCAAGTCCACTCAGTCCTACTTCTTGATCAGCCAATCACTAAGACAAACAAGTTTGTTTATATTTACAGGAGATAATATTGCCCTCTTCTTATTTACGTCACCAGGAAGTGAGAACAGGCATTTTAATGGCACTTTTGTAACTAGCATCGCAAGATATTTACAATAGATGCGCTAAAAATTTGTATGCCCCTTCATGCTTCAGCCACCATTCCAGAGGACATGCTTCCATGCTGATGATGCTCATTAAACAAGTGTTTATTAAATTTGTGACTCAACTCTTTGGGGGAGAACTGTATGTCCCCTTCTCTGTTTTACCTGTATTCTGCCATATATTTCATGTTATAGCAGTCTCGGACAATGACCCAGCACATGATGTTCATTTTAAGAACACTTTCACTGCAGATCTGACAAAATGCAAAGATGATACCAATGTGAAATTTCTAAAGATAGCTACAGCATTCGACCCAAGGTTTGAGAATCTGAAAGGATGAGGTGTGGAGCATGCTTTCAGAAGTCTTGAAAGAGCAAAAGATGCGGAAACTACAGAACCTGAACCACTAAAAAAGAAAATCAACCTGCTGCTGGTATCTGACTCAGATAATGAAAATGTACACGCATCAGTCCTCACTGCTTTGTATTGTTATCGAGCAGAATCCATCATCAGCACGGACATGTCATCTGGAATGGTGGTTGAAGCACGAAGGGACATATGAATCTTTAACACATCTAGCATGTAAATATCTTGCAACGCCGGCTACAACAGTGCCGTGAGAACGCCTGTTCTTCACTTTCAGATGACATTGTAAACAAGAAACGGGCAGCATTATCTCCTTCTGTAAACAAACTTGTTTGTCTGAGAAATTAGCTGAACAAGAAGTAGGACTGAGTGGACTTGCAGGCTCTAAAATTTTAGATTGTTTTATTTTTGAATGTAGTTTTTTTGTACATAATTCTACATTTGTAAGATCAACTTTCATGATAAAGAGATTGCACTACAGTACTTGTATTAGGTGAATTGAAAAATACAATTTCTTCTGTTTTTTAGTGCAAATACTTGTAATCAAAAATATAAAGTGAGCACTGTACACTTTGTATTGTGTTGTACTTGAAATCAATATCTTTGAAAATGTAGAAAACATCCCCAAATATTTAAATAAATGGTATTCCATTATTGTTTAATCACATGATTAATCGCAATTAATTTTTTTTAATTGTTTGACAGCCCTATTCATAAGGATGTGCACACTGGGGAGATTAGAGCCCCCCACTTATTCCAGCTCTATCCAAAAGGCCTGCAGGAGATGAATGAGATTGCAGCTACACTATTTTATACATCTTTGCTACAGTTCTTGAACTGCAGGTAAATTGCTAGGGTAGCTCTTGGTTGGGCAAGGCCTGAGAACCTTGTTCCAGAATGAGTGTGAGTAAGTGCCACAGGTGAAGTTTATTCCCCCAATATGTCAATTCATTTACAGCTGAGTAGACAATCAGAGAGAAGACAGCAGCTGGATTTGCTAGCAGCCCTAGGAAATTCCAGTTGCAGGCACAGAGGACAATAGGAATGCCACACATCTTTAGTGATGATTCTGAGAAATCCCTTTTGTTTGGTGGGGAATTCGCGGGGGTCAGGTCTCCAGCTGGTAGTGAATGTGTCATGACATAACTCTGCTGTGATGCATGCTAGTACCTGGCCCAGAGGTAACCCCTCTGCAGTGTTGCTCCCCCTTACCCTGTCCATTTTGAAATTCCTTCCCAGTACATTTTTCTGATTGGAGTCCACGCCGTCACAACTGGCTAAGAACTCTGTGAGAAAGGCCGAGTAGAAGCTATCAAAGTCCACTGAAGCCATGTTGTAGATGGCAATGCCAATTTCTTCCTGCAACAGGTCGTGTGATTTGTGGACCAGCACTTGAAGCAGCACATTCACAAACTGAAACAGCATAGTTGTCCGGAAGATCTTCTGCAGGGCGAGAGAAGCACATTCAGTCATATCCTCCCAAGCTGGCAAGCCCCCTGGGCAGGGTCAGACTGAGCCAGTACATAGTGCAATGTCAGTGTGCCCACTAAGGGGAGAAGCAGTTCTCAACGGTGAAGGCCAGATCAAGGCAGTAAGCAACAGCTGCATCTGACCACCACTTTCCTGGAGGCCTCAATGGTTTGTCTAGGATTTCAGCTTTCAGTTAAGAACAGAAGCTGCTAGCCCCTTTGACTGCACAGAACACATCCCAAGTGTGAACCAGTGTAGCAGTGCCGAGTCTGCAGGGACTGGAACAGTGAGCCAAATTAATCCCTGGTGTAAGGCAGGGGTGAATTTGGCCCCATTCAGCTCAGTGGTTATGGACTCAGAAGAACGATGGCAGTTTAAACATCCACTACTTAAGCAGGAGATCAGTAAGTCCCTTTCTCACTCCAGCCCGTCAGACACCCACCCAATGCCAGATACTTACGAAAGCACCAGAGGTTCCAACAAGTCTTGAAGATTGGTTACTGCACCAACCACAACAGCCTGCTGTGGCATCGCTATTGACACAGGTCAAAGACAGAGTTCCTCTGTGGTAGCTGGTCCTAACCTGGGGTCCCTGCTTTCATCTGGTAGCCAGGAGGGCTAAGCCCCAGATTCTACCTCCGGTCCTTCAAGACAATGGCCAATATACCAGAACCGAAGTGGGGGGAACGCAACACGACAATCAGAATGACTTGATTTTAAAGGTCAAATACCTTGCAGCCTGCCAAGGTGAGGGTCAAATGCTTCACAGAGATTAGCCTTCCTCCACTGATGAGTCCATACTAGGGCTGTCAATCGCAGTTAACTCACGTGATTAACTCAAAAAAATGAATTGCGATTAATCGCAGTTTTAACTGCACTTAAAACAATAGAATTCCAATTGAAATGTATTAAATATTTTGGATGTTTTTCTACATTTCCATATATAGTGTATTCTGTGTTCTAATTAAAAATATGCACTTTCATTTCATTACAAATATTTGCACTGCAAAAAAAAGAAATAGTATTTTTCAGTTCACCTCATACAAGTACTGTAGTGGAATCTCTTTGTAGTGAAAATGCAACTTACAAATGTAGATATTTGTGTTACATAACTGCACTCAAAAACAAAACAATGTAAAAAACTTCAGAGCCTACAAGTCCACTCAGTCCTACTTCTTGGTCAGCCAATCACTAAGACAAACAAGTTTGTTTACATTTACAGGATATAATGCTGCCCGCTTCTTATTTACATCTCCTGACAGTGAGAACAGACGCTCACATGGCACTTTTGTAGCTGGCATTGCAAGGTATTTATGTGCCAGATATGCTAAACATTCATATGCCCCTTCATGCTTCGGCCACCATTCCAGAGGACATGCTTCCATGCTGATGACGCTTGTTAAAAAAATACGTTAATTAAATTTGTGATTGAACTCCTTGGGGGAGAACTGTATGTCCCTTGCTATTTTACCCACATTCTGCCATATATTTCATGTTACAGCAGTCTCGAATGATGATCCAGCACGTTGTTCATTTTAAGAACACTTTCACTGAAGATCTGGCAAAACGCAAAGAAGGTACCCAAGTGAGATTTCTAAAGATAGCTACAGCACTTGACCCAACGTTTAAGAATCTGAAGTGCCTTCCAAAATCTGAAAGGGATGAGGTGTGGAGCACGCTTTCAGAAGTCTTAAAGAGCAACACTCCGATGCGAAAACTACAGAACCCGAACCACCAAAAATGAAAATCAACCTTCTGCCGGTGGTATCGGACTCAGATAATGAAAGTGAACATGCGTTGGTCTGTACTGCTTTGGATTGTTATCAAGTAGAATCTGTCATCAGCATGGACGCATGTCTCCTAGAATGGTGGTTGAAGCATGAAGAGACGTATGACTCTTTAGCACATCTAGCATTTAAATATCTTGTGATGCCAGCAACAACAGTGTCATGCAAACGACTGTTCTCACTTTCAGGTGACATTGTAAATAACAAGCAGGCAGCATTATCTCCTGCAAATGTAAACAAACTCATTTGTCTGAGCAATTGGCTGAACAAGTAGCAGCACTGCATGGATTTGCAGGCTCTGAAGTTTTACATTGTTTTATTTTGAATGCAGATTTTTTTTGTACATAATTCTATATATGCAAGTTCAATTTTCATAATGAAATTGCACTACAGTACTTGTATTAGTAAGTGAATTGAAAAATACCATTTCTTTTAACAGTGCAAATACTTGTAATAAATAAATATAAAGTGAGCACGGTACACTTTCAGTTCTGTGTTGTAACTGAAATCAATACATTTCAAAATGTAGAAAACATCCGATTTTTTTAAAATAAATGGTATTCCAT
This sequence comes from Dermochelys coriacea, assembly GCF_009764565.3. Classification (NCBI taxonomy): domain Eukaryota; kingdom Metazoa; phylum Chordata; order Testudines; family Dermochelyidae; genus Dermochelys; species Dermochelys coriacea. The sequence goes on along the minus strand of NC_050077.1, from coordinate 35,406,125 downwards.
TATTATTATATCACACAGTTAATTGCAATTAATCTGATTAATTTGTTTAATTGCTTGACAGCCCTAGTCCAAACCCCAGCACCCAAAGTCATCCTTTGCCATGCTCAAACCCCTAAGTACAATAGTTTTTGGTCCTTCCGTTCATTCCAGTCCAGTCCTTCCTGGCTGTTGGGATAGACGGCAAATTTCCTCCTCTGCCTCCACAAGGGGGAGGTTCCTATCCTGGACTTGCTCTCTTCTCCTCTCTCCATAACATGGAGAGATTAAGTGACAGTGGGGGCTCACCTGTTCTGTGCTCCTTGTGCTCAAGGGAGGGGGAAGATTCGTCCCAGTGAATCCTTTCCTCCCCTCCCATTTTGGGGTGACTCCTTCCATCCTCCTCCCTATTGTCAATGAAGAGCCCACAAGGTTTTTACTGTGACCAGTGCAGAGCTGGGATCACTTCTGTACCAGACACCAGTGCAACAGGCTCAGGGGAATGTTGATTTAATCTGTGCTGTGCCCCTAGCACAACTACTACTGGAGGAACATGATGAGTCAAGGTCTGCTGCACCCCCTGCCCACAGCCTTTACTCCAAAACCTCTCCTGGGGGTGCTGTGTACCACCAAGAGCTTGGAGTTGCAGCTTTCCAGTACCATCAAGCAGTAATTTCTAGCATTCCAGATTCACAAGATACCAGGCCACCAGATATTGTCACACTGCTCAGCCTAGCAGTGGCTCACGACTTGGTATATAGCAGGTCCCAGCACAGTGCCCTCTAGCTGCTGCACACAGCACACACAGGAGTTGACCAACTGGCACTCACCTTGTGGTATAGCTTCTGCTTGGTATTCAGTGTCTCCAGATAGAAGAGATTTTGTTTAAATAGGTGTATGTCAGGCTGCAGGAAGGACTGGCCAAATGCCTATGGAAAAAGACAGATTTTAGGAGATGGAATGAGTAGCAATATGCCTAAAGACCAGCATGCAGGTTTGCCAAACAGAACTGGAGTACATGACATCAAGTGCTGGCCAAAGGTAGATCTATATATTGGAGTATTTGGTGCCCGACTGGATCTCCTGGCATCAGAGTACATACCACTTGGCAGGGCCTTCTGTCAGCCCAGAGGCTTGTGTTGTCTGAGCTTTTCACGTTCAACTCTCATTCCCATACTAGACATACTGCCTAATCCGGCTCGCGCTCTCCTGCAGGGAACTGCTACCTAGTGCTCAGGCTGGGAAACAGACACCTGGAGAAGTCAGCCCAGACAGCAGAGTTAGCGCTTCAGCCCCTAAAAGCTCAACCACCACTTCTCCCCAAAGCAGAATCTGAAGGCTGTTTGAAAGACCTGCCTTCTTTTCAGGACCTCACTCACACCCTTCCAGCTGTTAAGCTGAGCCACATCCATTTACAGTTGTCTTGGTCAACCCCTCCGCCCCCAGCTGTTTGCCTTCATTGTGAACCTGACCTCACACACACAGCCAACCTAGCGTATGGCAATGTGGGAAGCCGAGCTTTCAGCTTTTGCTGTCCAGAAAGGGAACCATTTCCCCCCCTCCAAGTAATGTTCCTGCCAAACAGGACCGATTTTCAGCTTTCATCAGGAAATATTTCAAGGAGGTCAGGGAGACACATCTATATCTACAGGTTTCAGAGTAGCAGCCGTGTTAGTCTGTATTCGCAAAAAGAAAAGGAGTACCGGTGGCACCTTAGAGACTAACAAATTTATTAGAGCATAAGCTTTCGTGAGCTACAGCTCACTTCATCGGATGCATTATATAAATCTCTCCTCTGTTTTTTCCACCAAATGCATCCGATGAAGTGAGCTGTAGCTCACGAAAGCTTATGCTCTAATAAATTTGTTAGTCTCTAAGGTGCCACCGGTACTCCACTTCTGTATCTAATAATCCAGACACCAAGGATACAGACAGAGCCCTATCAAGTGCAAAACCCATCCAGAGTAGCAAAGAGCCCATGTCCCAGGGACAAACCCCCTAGGAGTTACAAGAACCTCTCATGACACTCCTAACTCCAGTCAACCCACAGAGCAGAGGTGATTGCTTAACAAACCATGCAGATACCAGACCAGAAAAAATGACCAAACTTGAACTGAAGTCTAAGCACATCTGAGACACTCTGAACAGTCCTTTGACTAAGACTCTTGAGAACTCGAGCCAGTGTTCTCTCACTGTAGGAATGGCTGGTGATGAAATTGTCTCCCTTTCGTAGTCAGCTAGAACCCAAGTTTGTTGGCTTTATGGGTGGGTGGGTGGGAGGATTTGACTAGCCCAAGGGTTCTCCAACTTCATTGCACTGCAACCCCCGTCGGACAATAAAAATTACTTTATGAACCCCAGAGGGGGAAACTGCAGCCTCAGCCAAAGCCCGAGCCCCGCCACCCTGGATAGGGAGGTCAAAGCCCAAATCCCAATGCCTTGGGCAGGGAGGCCAAAGTCAAAGCCCAAGGGCTTCAGCCCCAGGTAGGGGGCCTGTAACCTGAGCTCTGCCGCTCAGGGCTGAAGCCTTCAGATTTGGGCTCTGGCCCTGGACCCAAGCAAGTCTAAACCAGCTCTGACAACCCCATTAAAATGGAGTAGCGACCCACTTTGGGGTCCTGACACACAGTTTGAGAACCACTGGTCTCGATTATGAGCTGTTTTCATCTGGTCAGCTCTTTGTGGGGGCGGGAGGAAGAGGGAGAGTACACATGTTGAGGTTTTGTTTTAAACATCTGGATAAGCCCAGAGGCCAGGACAATAGGCAGATATAACACATTCCTACTATGAATAATAAAACAAAAGAACTGGAACTGCAGCTAGCAGGTAGCTGAAAGACAAGCCATAAGGGGTCTAGGAACAAAGTTTGCTGGATTGGACTGGACTGGATTAATATCTTCTTGCAGATAGAGGCCAAGACTTGAGGCTTCAGGAGCATGACAGTCTCACATACTAAACTGCTTTAATATTGTACAAGGAATGGGATGTAGAAAAGTTCTACCTGATGCCTCCCATAGGGTACCACAACTTCCATCACATAACAAGAGACTAGATTACCCTTGATAGCCATGCAACTCAGTATTAATGGTCAAAAATGACCCAGCATTTTTCGAAATCCAGCCGCAGTCCTGGACTCTGACCTGATATGGCAGCAAGTGCCCAGACTGACACTCCGCAGGATAACACAGGCTGTTCTTACCATAGAGAACATTTGCAGAACATTAAATAACAGGAGCCAACTAGTAAAACCAAGTCGCCCAGAATCGCTGGCCAAGGGGCAGCTAATATTCTATTACTGAGTAAAGGCCACTTTAGAAAGGTGCAGCTGAAAGTTTCAGTCCAGTCACACTGTCAGAGAAGGGGCAAGAACAAACATGCTCAGGCAGCCCTGCATAGCTTGGGTAGTAATGCAGAGATGTGCCAGGAGCCCTAGTAGATCTCAGTGGAATCTAAGGGCTTCTCTATTTGGAGAGTTAGTGCTTGACAAGCTGGGCTGTAAATCTACAGCCTGCTGTGCACTGATTGGCCACACGGACCTTGTAAACAGCAGCAGGTCACAGCGTACTATGGAACTTTCAGTGTGCCGCAGCAGAGTCCACATGGCCAGTTAGCATGCTGCAGGCTACTGCACTGAAGATTTAAACCTCTGCTTGCCATGTACTAATTATCCGCATACATAAGATACCAGAAAGGGGAAGGACACAGAGAAAGTTCAATACAGGGTTTAACTCTCTGAATAAGAGAGAAACGTCTCCACCTGTAATACTACAGAGAGGACCACTCCTGTGAGTGCTCAATCGCAGGCAGTTCTGTGACCAGCCCTCCGATTTGACCTCTCAATGGATGGCCCTGCCCTCTGGAACTCTCTGCCCTGTGCGGACCTGCCAGATCGCAGAGATTGTGAGCTCCCAGGGCATGGCGCAAGGCTCTGTTTACTCTGAAGTAGGCTGGAGGTAAAGAGCATTGCATCAGGCAGACCGACTGGGTGACTGATTGGGATGATGCTTTGAATTTTGCTGCTAGCTGCGTTAAACCGTTTGGAGAGCTAATCCTGCTCTTGAAGTACCCACCCACAGGCTTGAGCAGTTTTGATAAATGCCAGAGTAAAACCTGAAACAAGGAAGTTTTATGCTCTTTAGGATTCTGGCTCCCCAGGTTAGAAAGAATGCTATAGGCTTTACCTGTGGGCTATTATATTTCATTTCCCTTCTCTATTCATAGGACCAGAGCCTATAGAACAGTGGTGGTCAACCCGCGGGCTGCATGCGGCCCATCAGGGTAAACTGATTGCAGGCCATAAGCCATTTTACTGACGTTGACTGTCTGCAGGCACGGCTCCCCCACAGCTCCCAGTGGCTGCTGTTCGCCGTTTCCGGCTAATGGAAGCTGCGGGAAGTGGAGGCCAGCACATCCCTGTGGCCCGCCGCTTCCATTGTCCAGGAACGGCGAAGCATGGCCACTGGGAGCTGCGGGAGGCTGTGCCTGTGGACGGTCAACTTGAACAAAATGTCTTGCGTTCTGCAATCAGATTACCCTGATGGGCCGCATGCAGCCCATGGGCCTCAAGTTGCTCACCACTGCTACAGAATATCCAGTAACTTTTCTTTCCTAGATGTGATGGACCCAGATACAGTGGAACATCTTATAGTAATAAGTCAATGTAAACCCAGAAGAGACACTGTAGTACCATACAAGCTTTCATCACTACCAGATTGCCCTACTGCACTTCAAGAGACGTGTGGCAGTAAAGGTAACAGTGATGCTTTAGTTCTGGATCTGGGGTGTGCTGCATCATTGTAGTGCACAAATCCACATCGAGAAAGTGACCCCTTGAGATGCCTATTATCCCTTTATGTTCTAAAAGGTAAGATATTCTTCGTCTTGTCTACACAACCATACATCCCACGTGTGAGCTAAGGTTTCCATAGCTGTGCAACAAGAACTCAACATGTTAAACCTAGTTTAAGTCAACCCTGAGAGTTTCTAATTGTCTGGTCACTACAACAGAAAACTTCCATCAGGAAATCCTAATTTCTCAAGTTGTGAGAGTTGTTGAGTTACCTGCATAATGGCACTGAACTGTGCTTCGTTCTCCATCTGTTCTTCTGCTATCCCTCTCTGGACACTTGCCAGAACGCTAGACTTGAAGAAGTACCGCCAATTGTGATGGAGGACCCGGAAAAGCAGCTCAAATAACTCTGCTTTCACATCAGGAGATGAGCGCTGGGGGAGAAAAAGAATCTTAGAACCGACTGCTTGGGTGGAAAGCAGCTACTTCAGTGGATCCCACTACAAATAGCTCTTCCCCATAATATGCAGGTGGTCATCCAGAACAGTATTTCAGACCAGAGGTGCTACATTATAGCAAGGGCATGGCTGAGCTGATGACCAAGAACTTAAATCTTATTTTCCTCTAGGGTAAGCAATGCTCGTCTGGGCTATGCAAAAAACCCACTGGACATGTAGTGAGTCCTGAAACCTTGCCTTGAACATATCTGAAAATTTAGCTTCTTCACAGCTACCATGCAATGACCAACCCAGATCAGGCTCCAGATTTAACAGTAATTCTGTCCCAGCTCACCCCATCTAGCGGCTCAGACTGCAATAGCATGAAGGAAAACAAAATTTCTTCTCCAGCTCAGGATTTTAACTGGACACTAACTCCGCCCGTTGTATGGGAGTTTACCTACCTCTGCAATGATGGGGTAGACCTGTTCCATGCACAGCGAGATGATGCTAGGTAAGAAAGGCTTGAACACTTGGCCTGGTTCTTGTACCACCACTTGCAGAATCTTCAGAAACTTCTCAACCACACGACAGCCAGTGCTGCCCTCATGGAGGATGCTCTCTGCTAACTGCTCTCTAGGACACAAACAAAGTCATTGACACTGTCAGAAGTCTGAGGGAGATGTTTAGTCAAATTAAAACATTTGAAGGCAACAGCAGCAGACAAACACCATTAATTTAGTTTAAGGTGTTGCTATAGACTGATTGCAGCCAATCTCAGAAGGGAGCTGGCTCTGTGATGAAGTGACACAAAACCACCCAGGCTTCCACAGATTTAGGATGATTAGGGCACACAATATTCTCCTGATCCAGACCTTAAAGAGCAACACAAGAACAGGGTCATGAAGTCAGTTGTGCAATATTTCTTTTGTCTTACATGAAACCATAAGGTATTACAATAGCTTTGCCATTTCCTTAACATGTCTCTCAGCATTCGTGTGCAGGCCCCAGATTAATGACTGGTGGGCAGTCAATTTCCCCATCCAACTAGGCCACTATAAACAGCAGCAGCACATATCCTGCAGCTGGAAAGGCTATCCTTTCTTGAGCAAGGCACCAATGCTAATTCATGGTCACATGCAAGGTGCAGCAGCCTGGAGAGGTTCTTTCCTTCACAGAGGTAGAAGCTCCCAGTCTAGGCCTATGCTGGAGGCAGAGATCAATTTCTGAATGTTGTTTCAGATTCTGAGAAGCAAAACACCCCCTTTTGTTCATACAAGATCCGTTCCCACCTATTTATGAGAGGACCTTGGGAATATGATTTGTGTTTGCTGGCAGAGGATAGCTTCTTGTGTCATAGCATCGTAGAAGATTAGGGTTGGAAGAGACCTCTAGTCCAACCCTCTGCTCAACCCTAACTAAAAGCCAGGGCTTTGTCAGGTCAGGCCTTAAAAACCTTTATGGATGGAGATCCATAGATACTAAGGTCAGAAGGGACCATTCTGATCATCTAGTCCGACCTCCTGCACAGCGCAGGCCACAGAATCTCACCCACCCACTCCTACAAAAAAAACCTCACCTATGTCTGAGCTATTGAAGTCCTTAAATCATGGTTTAAAGACTTCAAGGAGCAGAGAAGCCTCCCTCAAGTCACCCATGCCCCATGCTACAGAGGAAGGCGAAAAACCTCCAGGGCCTCTCCAATCTGCCCTGGAGGAAAATTCCTTCCTGACCCCAAATATGGCTATATCAGCTAAACCCTGAGCATATGGGCAAGATTCACCAGCCAGATACCCAGGAAAGAATTTTCTGTAGTAACTCAGATCCCATCCATCTAATATCACATCTCAGGGGATTAGTCCTATTTACCCTGAATATTTAAAGATCAATTACTTCCCAAAATCCCATTATCCCATCATACCATCTCCTCCATAAACTTATCAAGTAGAATCTTAAAACCAGATAGATCTTTTGCCCCCACTGCTTCCCTTGGAAGGCTATTCCAAAACTTCACTCCTCTGATGGTTAGAAACCTTAGTCTAATTTCAAGTCTAAACTTCCTGGTGGCCAGTTTATACCCATTTGTTCTTGTGTCCACATTGGTGCTGAGCTGAAATAATTCCTCTCCCTCTCCTGTATTTATCCCTCTTATATATTTATAGAGAGCAATCATATCTCCCCATAACCTTCTTTTAGTTAGGCTAAACAAGCCAAGCTCCTTAAGTCTCCTTTCATAAGACAAGTTTTCCATTCCTCGGATCACCCTAGTAGCCCTTCTCTGTACCTGCTCCACCACCTCCTTAGGTAACCCATTCCAGTGCTTCACCACCCTCCTAGTTTATCCTAATATCCAACCTAAACCTCCCACACTGCAACTTGAGACCATTACTCCTTGTTCTGTCATCTGCCACCATGGAGAACAGCCCAGCTCCATCCCCTTTGGAACCTCCTTCAGGCAATTGAAGGCTGCTATCAAATCCCCCTTCACTCTTCTCTTTGGAAGACTAAATAACCCCAGTTTCCTCAGCCATTCTTCATAAGTCATGTGCCCCAGCCCCCTAATCATTTTCATTGCCCTCCGCTGGACTCTCTGCAATTTGTCCACATCCTTTCTGTAGTGGGGGGCCCAAACTGGATGCAATACTCCAGATATGGCCTCACCAGTGATGAATAGAGAGGAATAACAACTTCCGTCGATCTTCTGGCAATGCTCCTACTAATGCAGCCCAATATGCCGTTAGCCGTCTTGGCAACAAGGGCATACTGTTGACTCGTATCCAGCTTGTCATCCACTGTAATCCCCAAACCTTTACTACAGAACTGCTGCTTAGCCAGTCAGTCCCCAACCTTTAGCAGTGCATGGGATTCTTCTGTCCTAAGTGCAGGACTCTGCATTTGTCCTTGTTGAACCTTATCAGATTTCTTTTGGCCCAATCCTCCCAATCTGTCTACGTCACTCTGGACCCTATCCCTACCCTCCAGCATATCCACCTCTCCCCCCAGCTTAGTGTCATCCGCTAACTTGCTGAGCGTGCAACCCATCCCATCGTTAATGAAGATGTTGAACAAAACCGGCCCCAGGACCAACCCCCAGTGTTGTAACCTGCCTCCTCCCTCCAAGTCATCTGGAGTTTTTCAGAAGCATTTTTGCCTCCTTCCCCCAATGGATTCAGTCCTGGGACAGAGAAAAAAATCCAGACGCTGAGGGGGTGAAAATATTAAGGGACACTTTAGAGAAGAGGCCAATCAGCAAGCTGCTCATACAGCAGAAATTCTCAAGGTAAAGAGCTTCCTCACACAGGGTCCAGAAATAACTTTTCATCAGTTAGGCAACTGGGGTGACAGATACCTGGTGAACATGTTTAGGAAGGTCTGTATGATCTGCTCAGTGAAAGGTACTCCCATCTGTACCCTCAGTCCTTGGAAGAGGGTGAGGAAGAAGCTCAGCATCTCATCTGTCACATCTGTAATAGAAAGAAGAAAGGCAAGGGAAGGTGTTAACGAGACAGCTGTAAAGCACTGTAAATGTTTGTTTTGTTAATGATCTGCTCCTCCTGTGCTGGATTCCCCTTTACTCATTCATGTTGGGATTACCAGCAGGGCTGCCATTGCAAGTGAGACTAAGGGCTGGTGCCAAAGGTTTATAACCTGACACATGGTGGAAGAGCTAAACTGGAGTGGCCTTTTATACATCCAACCAGCATGATACAGTGCTAACAGTAGAGAACCCACTTAATTAGTCTGAGCCAACATGGAAGGTACTGAGGTGCCTCTTGGGCCACGCTCTGTCAGTTCACTGCTTATACAGGATCAACAGGAAGTAACATGAAATTCAAAAGCTACGTGCCTTTAAGAGGCGGGGGAAGGGAGGAGGAGAAAAAGGAAACTGGTTTGATTTTTGTAATTATTAAAGACACTTGGCTGAATTCAGAGGTAATTCCCAGCACATGGTTGTGTGCTTAACTGATCATCACTGCAGAGTCCAAGTCTTGTGCTAGCACTGTCTCACACACTTGATTGGATAACCATGTTAAAGCTCAGGAGTACTTGTGGCACCTTAGAGACTAACAAATTTATTAGAGCATAAGCTTTCGTGAGCTACAGCTCACTTCGCTGTAGCTCACGAAAGCTTATGCTCTAATAAATTTGTTAGTCTCTAAGGTGCCACAAGTACTCCTTTTCTTTTTGCGAATACAGACTAACACGGCTGCTACTCTGAAACCTGTCATGTTAAAGCTGTATCTGCTCAATTCTTTCACTGTGCACGTCCAACCATGGATAAATACTGCAACTGCATGAGACCGTTCATAAAGGTAAATTTCACTGTTCCCTTGTCCGCTAGCTATTCACCAGAATGGTTAATCAGGGAGTTGTGACTCCAGCTCACCCTACTGGATTTTGTTTGCATTTAAAGTTGTCCTCTATCCTGTCTCTTATTCTTCCCCCTATCCCTGAACTCTTTACTTCTCTACACAGCCAAGGGAAACAGTTTTGTATTCCTGCTCCACTGCAGAAGCTGCCAGCTCTCTTTGGGGTACTAGATATGATCCATGAGGGTCTCACTTGGCTGCCCTGGTGCCTCTTTTAAGGTGAGGTGCTGGGTACTTCAGGGACCTTAGCTTCCAGCTGCCAGAGTGCGATACAAAGCCTGCTTTTCAAGATTAACTGGGGTCTTGCTCAGGATAAGACTGGTTAGCAAGGACCTTTGGGGCCTGGCTCTGACCCAGGATTCTTTGCTTCACAAGCAGTCTCAAGAACAGTCTGCGTTGGTCTGAACGGGGCTACACCTCCACACCTCTTCACGATTCTGAAGATATGGAAAATGCCCGAAAACATTACATGCAAAAAACATTTTTTTGTTTTTAAACCCCTTAGCCGGGTTTGTTCCATAGTGTGTGGTGCAAGGGACCATTCCCGAGGAGCAGGTATAGGGCATTTTGAGGATTCAGTATGTTACAAGCTTTCATGACTATGTCCTCGTCAGCTGGAATACCAGTTGTTTAAGCAATTTAAGACCATTTCCCTATCAAATGTCCTCTGACCCTTTCCTGATCCAAGATGCAGCTTAACCTAAAAGTTCCTAATTAAACAGCTGCCCATGGTACTGATTCACATTCCACTTGGGCAAACAAATCTATGCATATCATGTATGTGCCAAGGCTAATTTTATCAGAATGGGCCTTGGGCATTTATCAGTAGGTCATAAGAGCTACTCACAGCATTAAAGCTTGTCCTATTGTTATACCTGACTGATGAATGAAAGCTGGGAAGAGGGCTAGTGAGACCTGCACAGATTCCTGCAGTGACTGATAACAGATCTGCCGAGACTTGGTAGACTCTCCAGAGATACTCTCCACAATGTCTTCTAAGACACTAAGTGTCTGGTGGATGATCACTTTGGCTGCAAATCAAGATAAGAGTTATGAGAGATTTTCCAGAGATACTAAGAAAACTAACCAGGTGGCGGAAATCACTCACCCACATCTACAATAGCCAAAACCTAGATGCCTTTCCACAGACCAGGTGACTATACGCCAGCTCAAGTTCCCAATGCAAAAAGTGCTTCAGAGAGAGTGTGGCTAGTTTTAAGCAAACAGGCTCACTGAAGACAACAACTCACATGCTTAGTGCTAGCCATGTGTTCAAGTACCTTGCTTGTCCAAATGATTACTGCTTCTACTAAGAGGCAGAGACTATGGGATCACAGAGAAGGCAGATTAGTGGTCTCATTTAAAAACATACAGCTAGTTAAAGTAACACCAAACAAGAAGAAAACAAAGAACAAGCATGCTGGAACAATGGGATACACTGGGTCAATTTAATACTCATGACAATGACAACAGCAGTGAAGACATTGCAAGCCAGCACTGTGTAAATACCAATGGAAGAGAGAAAACACTGGACCAATTCAAGCTGCACAGCAGGTTTCTGATTAGTAGCAGAATCCTTTTAGGATTGAGACAGCCCAGCCCCCACATACTTGTACCGTATATAAAGCAGACCACTGCTCTCCAGAATGTGCCAGATTTGAAAAGACAGTTACCTTTTCCGTAACTGGTGTTCTTTGAGATGCGTTGCTCATGTCTATTCCACAATAGGTGTGCGTGCTCGCCATGTGCACCGGTGCCAGAAGTTTTTCCCCTAGCAGTACCCATGGGGGGGGAGGGGGAGAGCCCCAGCGATCCCTGGAGTGGCGCCTCCATGGCGCGGTATAAGGGGAGCTGTGCGCTCCCCCCACCCTCAGTTCCTCCTTGCCAGACAACTCCAACAGAGGGGAAGGAGGGCAGGATGTGAAACATGAGCAACACATCTCGAAGAACATCAGTTTACAGAAAAGGTAACTGTCTCTTCTTCTTTGAGTGATTGCTCGTGTGTTCCACAATAGATGATTCCAAGCTATATCTGTTGGAGGTGGGTAGGAGTTCACAGATTCTCAAGACTGAGTACAGCCCTGCCAAACCCGGCATCAGCTCTGGTTTGGGAGATGATCGCATAGTGCGAGATGAACATGTGAACCGAAGACCATGTGGGCAGCCCTGGATGGGGACGTGGGCCAAGAAGGCAGCCGACAAGGTTTGCGCTTGAGTCGAGTGCGCCTTCACAATCGGTGGCGGGGGATACCTGCAAGATCATAACAGGTACGGATGCACGAAGCGATCCAGTTGGAGAGCTGCTGAGTAGAGATCGACCGACCCCTCATGCGCTCAGCCGAAGTGATGAACAGTTGTGAAGACTTTCTGAACAGCTTGGTCCACTCGAGGTGGAAAGCCAGAGCCCGTCGCACATCAAGAGTGTTGAGACGGCGCTCCTCACTGGACAAGAGGGGCTTGGAGCAGAGGACCAGTAGAAAAATGTCCTGACTCATGTGATAGGCGGAGACCTCCTTCGGAAAGAATGCAGGGTGCAGGCGGAGCTGGACCTTGTCCTTATGGAAAAACGTGTATGGGGGCTCGGAGGTCAGGGCTCTGAGCCCCGTCTGGCCAACATGATTGCGACCAGGAAGGCCACCTTCCATGAGAGGTGGGACCAGGTTTAGGTCCCACTGCAGGACCGGGGGCCGAGCATACAGGGAAGAGACGATTCAATCCCTTGAGGAACCGGCCAGTCATAGCATGGGAGAATACCGTGCGACCCTGCACTGGCGGATGGAAGGCCGATATGGCTGCCAGGTGCACCTTGACTGACAAGGGCGCCAGGCCCTGGGCTCTAAGGTGGAGAAGGTAGTCCAGGATAAACTGGATTGGGGCGGCTACCGGGGAAACGCCCCACTCATTCGCCCATCTGGAGAACCAGGACCAATTTGCCAAGTAGGCGCAGCGTGTGGAGGGGCGTGGATTGAACCCCTTCTGAGCATGTCCTTTCCTCCGTACCTAACCATTGAGCAGACACACCGTGAGGTGGAGAGCTGCTAGGCTGGAGTGGAGGAGGCGGCCCTGGTCCTGGGAGAGCAGGTCTGGGCGGAATGGCAATGACCATGGCGGAGCAACCGCCAGGTCCGTGAGGGTCCCGTACCAATGTTGCCTGGGCCATGCCAGGGCAATCAGAAGGACCCTGGCCTTGTCAGTCTATTTTTTTCCAGGATCTTGCTGATCAGTGGGAACGGGGGAAAGGCACAGAGAAACTGGCCTGATAGGACAGGAGAAAGGCATCAGAGATAGAGCCCCTTCCCAGTTCCCCCTCCCCCCGAGCAGAACTGGGGACAGCGCCTGTTCTGTGGAGTTGCGAACAGGTCCACCGGGGGAGTACCCCACACTCAGAAAAGCCTGTGAGCCACCTCTGGGTGGAGAGACCACTCGTGCTGAGAGAAGAAGTCCCTGCTCAAGCGATCCACCCGCACGTTCCAGGGGCCCGGTAGATGGAAAGCCTTTAGGAAGATGATGTGGGCTATACAGAAATCCCACAGCCTGAGGGCTTCGCGGCAGAGGATCGGGCCCCACCTTGCCTGTTGATATAGAACATCAAGGCTGTGTTGTCTGGGAGGACTCTGGCCACCCTGCCCTCCAGGTGCAAGTGGAAGGCCATGCACGCCAGCCGTACCGCCCTGAGTTCCTTGACATTTATGTGTAGGGTCAGATCCTGAGCCGACCACAGACCTTGGATCTGAATGTTCCCCATGTGGGCCCCCCAACCCAGGTCCGATGCATCAGACACCAGTTCCAGCGACAGGACCCCTTGGAGCATGTTGCTTGGCGCAGACCACCACAATAGGGAGGCAGTCACCGAGTCGGGTACAGTGAGGACTTTGTCCATCCTGTCCCTGGCCTGGGAAAACTCCGAGACCAACCAGAACCGGAGGGGCCTCGTCCTGAGTCTGGAGTGACGGATCACGTACATGCCCGCCAACATGTGACCCAAGAGCTAGAGGCAGCTCTGGCTGTTGTCACCAGGAACCTTGTGACTGTGTTGATGAGCCCCTTCAGGGCCTCGAACCTGTCCGGTAGGAGGGAGGCTCTGGCCAATGAGGCTTCCAGGAGCACCCCGATAAACTCTATGTATTGAACCAGGACTAACATTGACTTAGTGTTGTTTACCAACAGGCCCAAAGCGGTGCACGTGGACAGGAGGAGCGTCACATGATCCCTCACCTGCCTTGACCAGGAGCTGCCCTTGATCAGCCAATCAAGTAAAGATCTGGACCCCCCCCCATCGCCTGAGGTAGGCGGCTACCACTGACATACATTTTGTAAATACCCTGGGGGCAGTGGACAGGCCAAATGGGAGGACCGTAAATTGGTAATGATTCTGCCCCACCACAAAACTGAGAAAGCGTCTGTGCCCCTCAAATATATGAATGTGAAAGTATGCGTCTTGCAGATCAAGGGCAGCATACCAGTCCCCAGGATCCAGGGAGGGGATGATGGAGGCCAGGGAGACCATGAGGAACTTGAGCTTCACCATGTACTGGTTCAGACTTCGCAGGTCCAGGATGGACCCCCTTTGGCCTTCGGGATAAGGAAATAGCAGGAGTAGTACCCCTTGCCTTTGAACTCCCTGGGTACCACTTCCACCACTCCTAGACCCAGGAGCTGCCCCACATCCTGCTCGAGCAGGACTACATGCGAGGGGTCCCCCAGGAGGGACGGGGGATGGTTGGGCGGGGAGGAAGTAAATTGGAAGGTGTAGCCCTGAGAGATGGTGTTGAGGACCCATCGGTTCAAGGTCAGCCACGACCACTCCAGGAGGAAAGCACACAACCGATTGGAGAAGGGAAGCTTTACTGAGGGTGGATCCCGGATGAGAACTGGCAGGGCGCCCCCGAGCGTCCCATCAAAAATCGCCTTTTCCCCACCTGCTTGCCCTTAGAGGGCCCAGGCTGGGGGGGGGAATGCCGAGACTGCCTCTGAGTGCACCTCTTGTACTGAGTGCACCTCCCACGACTTCTTATAGGTGGCCTCGTATTTCAGGTGAGTGGCCTGAGCGGGAATCTGCTGTGGCTTAATTTAGTTTTAGCTGGAGCCGGAACATAGAGACCCAGAGTCTGGAGGGTTGTGCAGGAGTCTTTCATGCCGTGCAGCCTTGTATCCATCTGTTCTGCAAACAGAGCTTTGTCGTCAAATGGGAGATCCTGCATGGAGATCTGTGCCTGGCTTGACAGCCCCGAGAGCAGGAGCCACGATACCCTTCTCATTGACACCGCGGAGACCATGGACCGCGTGGCTGTCTTCGCTGCATCTGAAGCTGCCTGCAGGGTTGCCCTGGCAGCTGTTGTACCCTCCTCCACCAGCACTTTGAACTCCTTCCTATTGCGCTCCTGGAGGGAGTCCTCAAACTTGGGAAAGGACCCCACAAACTGAACTCATACCAGCCCAGGAGAGCCTGGTGGTTTGCAACTCGTAACTGAAAGCTCGAAGAAGAATAAATTATTCTTCCAAAAGAGTCCAGCCTCTGTGAATCTTTATTTTTTGGGGTAGGAGATAGCTGGCCCTGCTGTTCCCTATGGTTGACTGACTCGACCACCAGGGAGTTGGGCATACAAGTAATCGTGTCCATTGGTGGGTACAAAGTACTCTTGAAGATGGGGGCCAACGAGGCTGGTGTTTGCCACAGGGCATTTGAAATTTTTGCCACCCCTTAATGTTCTTGGTAATGTTCTTGGTGAGCCCTAAAGTTCTCCTGCGGGATTGAGGGGGGCAGGACCGTAATTGTCTCATCTGGGGAGGGCGAGCAGGCCGGTGCAGTATTCGGGGTGTCTGCTGGCTCTGGAGGGTCCACCACCTGGTCAGTCTCTGGGTACAGCGCTGAGGATGTACATCCCCTTGACTCCTTCCTCAGAGGTCTGGAGAGGGAGGCCGATGGTGCTTCTGAGGCTCCGGCCACCAAGCGAGCCCCCACACGAGGCTGCATCTGGGGCCACGGTGCCCACAGGTACCATTGGACCAGCCACGGGGCCTGGTGCCACTGCACCTGCTGCGGGTTGTTCAACCTGGCTGGCCTGGCCCATCGATGGACAACTACGAATGGAGGCTGGGCTGACGTACGACCTGCCGCTGTCCCCGGACTGGGAGGAGCGGCGGTGCTGGGAGCGACGCTGACCACAGGACCGCAATCCCAATGTGGAAGACTGATACCCTCTGTAATGGCTGCTCTGCGATCGGGCCTATGGGCGGACCTGCAACGGCAAGATGCCAGCGATCAATGCCCAGGGCTGCGGAGATGATGCCTTGGTGGGGTCTTGGAGTAGGATTCTGAGCGGGAACGGCGTCGACGACCGGCTACGATAACCCCTCCGAGACGAGGACCTTTGGCGACATCTGCCTTGGTCCCGTTGGTATTCGCTCCTTGAGGTGGAGCGGTGCCAAGAATCTCGGTCGGACGGAACCCAACCAGACAGAGTAGAGGGAGTCGAGGGCAATGCACTTGGACTTTGCCCTGAACGGTCACTAGGGGGTGAACGGAGTTGGGAACATTCTCTTGACTGAGATAAGGGCAACTGCGGAGATCCCAGCGGTGGCTCACCTCTGGAGCGTGGAGCCAACATCGGCGGTGCTCCTGGTTCCGGCATGGACATAACATCCCAGGCCACCTGCAGGGCCTCCTGCGTGGAGGGCATCCAGACATCTGGGGAGGCCTGCTCTGAATGGGCTGGGCTACTCTGCTTGACTTGAGTCGGAGGCCTAGAGGCCAGTGGGGATCGAGGACTGCCGGACATGGGTCTAGCCTCTGTTCCGGGTTTACTTTGGTGCTGCTGCGAAAGCGGCGTCTTTCTAGCCTTCTTGGCATGCCCCTTAGACAGGGAGCGGTGCCGACTGGTCGATGGCGCCGGAGGGTCGCCGCGCCCTGACACTGCGGTGCCCGGTGCCGACTCGGAGCAGCACGCTGGAGTCGGGGTCAGCGCCGACTCCATCAGAATAGCCCGGAGCCTAATGTCCCTTTCTCTCTTGGTCTGAGGCTTAAACGACTTGCAAATTTTGCAATGATCGCTGATATGGGCTTCTCCCAAACAGCGGAGACAGTCCGCGTGCGGGTCATTCCTTGGCATAGATTGCCTACAAGTGCTGCACAACTTAAAACCCGGGGCATGCCCCGGCCCGAGCAATGCACTTGGACTAACTGAATTAACTAAACTGAATTAACTAAACAGCTAACTAACTACACGTATTGAGACTGAATGAGCAAGCAGTTCTGGGGATGAGCTACAGCAAAGCTTGAGCAGAGTAATTCCGATGCACCTTCACCGGCGGCAAGAAGGAACTGAGGGTGGGGGGAGGGCACAGCTCTCCTTATACCATGCCATGGAGGTGCCACTCCAGGGGTCATGGGGGCACTCCCCCCATGGGTACTGCTAGGGGAAAAACTTCCGGCACTGATGCACGTGGCAAGTACGCACACCTATTGTGGAATACACATAAGCAATCACTCGACGGAGAACACCTTGTGCCATACTGTAGCTGTAAGTGATAATGTAGGATTCCAAATAATATTTAGTAGAATGATCCTCAAAACTAAAGCCCCACAACATGCATAGGAACCTTTTTAGCTTGCAGAGAACATGAAATTTCAACCCCCGGACCCCAACAAGGGTTCTCTATATCTGAGTCTTGACAAAATCCTTACTATTTTCTCACAGCTGAAATCTTTGGGAACATTACCTCCAACCTAGATTTCCAGCATAACAGCCTGTTTGGGAGTAGCCCCCCAAACTACTGCATTAGTGAGCTAGAGTATTTTATAATGTAATCTTTCTTGCCTAGAAGGTTAAAAACAACTGTGACAGTGCCCCCCATAAGACTTTATGGAAATATGTTTATGAATGTATATAAGATGTAACTGGAATGTGTTTTATGCTACATACGCCATGTAACATCTCTGTAAAGGTTATGATCTACTGAATCTATTCATCCTATTTGTACGCGTGTGTCATTATTGTATTCCAAGTTATGAATATTGGCTGTATTCTTTTTTGATTTTAAATAACCTTAGTAAGGCATTTGGTCAGCTTCTTTAGAGAGGAATTTGCAAGTTAAGCGTCCAGTCAAGAAGCACTTAATGCATAATGGATCTTGGAAGGCTCCAATCCACATAAGAGGTCTACCTGACGATGTTCAAGGTAGCATATAAGCACTGGCTGCTGCCTGTAAAAACTGAGTCATGCATGGACATGCGACTTGCCCATGTAACTCCAAAACTCCATCTTGGAGCTGGACTTAGCATAGGAGAGAGGAGGGGGGTCTCCACCCACAAGGGAAAGTCTATTTAAGCCCATGGGAGACCCCTCCATTTTGTCTTCAGCTGGCTAAAGAGAGCCTCTCCATCCCCAAGGATACCCGAAAGAATCTGGAACAAGAGACAGTAACTACAGGGGGTGTGAGTGATTGCTGGACCCAGACTAGAAGGAGACTAGTCTATAAAAGGAAGCTTCCTGGGTGAGGTTTTTATCTATATTCAGTTTTCTTAGACAAAGACTTGCGTGTTCTATTTTATTTTGCTTGGTAATTCACTTCATTCTGTCTGTTACTACTTGGAACCACCGAAATCCTACTTTCTGTTTTTAATAAAATAACTTTTTACGTATTAATTAGCCCAGAGTATGTATTAATACCGGGGGGAGGGGGGAGAAGACAGCTGTGCATATCTCTCTCAGTGTTATAGAGGCGAACAATTTAGGAGTTTACCCTGGATAAGCTTTATACAGGGTAAAACTAATTTATTTGGGGGTTTGGACCCCATTGGGAGTTGGGCATCTGAGTGTTAAAGACAGGAACACTTAACTAAACAGCTAACACTTCTTAAACTGCTTTCACTTAAGTCTTCAGCTTTGGGGCACGTGGTTCAGACCCTGGGTCTGTGTTGGAGTGTGTCTGCCTCAACAAGACAGGCTGGAGTCCCAAGCTGGCAGGGAAAGCAGTGGCAGAAGTAGTCTTGGCGTATCATTTGGCAGCCCCAAGAGGGTTTCCGTGATCCAACCCGTCCCAACAACAACTTGATCCTGCTCTCAGAGCAAAGAAGAAGTGTATTGACAACTCACTGGAGCAAAAGTTCCCTTTAAAACACTCACTGAAAAGGTGGGAAGCACAGTTGCATAAACAGTCATTTGATCTAACTGCTCACACCTCAGCCTCCCAAATAAGTCTCTGAGTACAGGCTTTCCAGCTAGTGCAGTTATTGGAACAACTCTGCTTAATGACTCTATCAGCAGCTGCCCTGATGGATGGTTCATATCAGGAAATAGAGCACTTACTGTCCTCCAGCCGCACTTTCCTCTGTGGCAGGATGGCACTGGATTTCAGATGGCGGTATTCCCTTGTGAGGGCAGAGATCAGACTGGCATGGTTGGTTGAGCGAACTGCCCACTGCTGCTCATTCTCTGGGAGATTTGGCCATGGCAGCAACAACACATTTGAAAGCGCTCTGCACACCAGTACCTGGGCCTGGAATCAACGAAACATTAAGCCTTTAAACAGTGCAGCTTTAAGGAACCTGCTATTGCCTCATTTAAGGGAGACCTCTCTCACTTTATATGGAAGTGTGATTCTAGCATAAGTCCTGAAGAAATCAAGTTTAATAAAAGAGACATTAAGCCCAACATGCGACTAAAATCTTGCAGCTCTACAAACTAGATGGGGAAGGCGAGTATTGTGATTAAGGCACTAGACCCAGCCTCAGATCAGGATTCAGTTCCCAGACTCTGGTTTCAGAGTAGCAGGCGTGTTAGTCTGTATCTGCAAAAAGAACAGGAGTATTTGTGGCACCTTGGAGACTAACAAATTTACTTGAGCATAAGCTTTCGTGGGCTACAGCCCACTTCATCCATGGGTAACGTCGAGCAATTCACTCAATCTTTGTGCTTCAGTTCTGCATCTGAGTAATGAGGGCTTTGTCTACACTGTGCAGCAGTGAGGACTACAGCAATGTGAATTACAGAGCCCACCAAAGTGCTGTGATCTAACTGCCCTCTGTGGACACTGCTGGCATGAACCAAGGGTATATCTATACTGCAATAAAAAAACGCAGCACAGAGTCTGTGTCAGTGGGCTCCTGCTGCAGGGATAAAGATAGCAATGTAGATGTTTGGGCTCAGGCTGGAATCCGGGCTCTGAGATGCTCCTCCCCCTTGCTATTTTATAGCCCCACAGCCAGAGTCACCTGACCTAGGCCAGCTGCGACTGTGCCACAGGTCTTTTACTGCAGTGTAGATGTATCCTAAAAGCTATCTAGCTTACATTAACAGAGTCCTGTTTGAAAGTGGACATACTTTAATACAAACTGGGCACCTTTTAGTTTGTGCCACTAGTGTCCAAACAGGGCAGTTAGATTGCAACACTTCGGTGAGCTCTGCAATTGGCCCCTCTATAGTCCACAGCACTGTGTACACAAGCCCAAGGATAACACTTCCTTGCTCTTTCCTATTGTCTCTCTTGTTATTTATATTGCAAGTTCTTTGGGACAGTAGGTTTATACAGTCCTCAACACAAGAAGACCCTGATCTTTGCCAGGGCCTTTAAGTACTACTTAATACAAATCAGCATGTAAACTGGGAATGCAGACTAAGGAATCTGAATGGAAATATTCCTCCCCATGAGTCACAGTCAGCCCTAGAACGCAGAGGTTCAGAGACAAAACTATCAAGTGTAGATAATTCAGAGCTCTTGCCATCATAAGACAGCCAGGTACAAGTTACAGGAAGTTAAATTGTTGTTCAATGAGATTTGTGAGTTTCAGTTTTGTGTTTTTCCTCATTTTTAGTACTTCTACTCTAAACATTAAAGGCCATGGACGTATCCAAGACACTCTTTCCCTGAAATTGATGTACTATGGTGGTAAAAGCTGTGGTATTGTTTCCTCAGGACATCCAATTAAACTGACATTCTGCATTTGTGTTAGAGTCAAACAGCACCTTATCAGGAAGCCGCTGAGCTGAGGTATCTGTGATCCTGTTGAAAACTTTCTGTACTGCCGGTATTCTAATCAAGAACACTGGCCGCACTGTGGTAGCTAACGAGACCAGCAAGTGACACGCAGACAACAGCAACTTCTCTTGCGCCTGAAAAAGAGAGCACGTGCTGTTAGGCTCTGCAGTAATTCAGTCCCCCACAGCGTCAAGAAGAGACAGTGGACTTTCTGGGACACAGCACTGGTATTCAAGAGCACACTGTACCTGAGAAACAGAACATTCACACAAACTAGCCTTCAAGCACAAGTCAGTATGCAGTGGCCTTTAATCAGAATACAGGTCAACCCCTTACCACTGAGTGTGAAGATTTCTCAACTCCCAGATTAAAGGAGCCACAATATAATTAGACCTTTATTAATCCATCTTTACTTAAGAGGCTGCTCTTGCAGCAATTGGCTGTCATTTATTTCTATGATGCTATTTAAGGCAGCTTTTGTCTCAATGACTACCTTCACACCTCACCAAGTTTTTCACCATGTTCTTGGAAAGCAGACAAATGCATTGCATAGGCAAACAAACAGAACCTCTCATCTGCAGATTCACATGTCCTGAGGGCCAACCTGCTAAATGCATAGAGACAAGAGTAGCATCTGCATGGAAGGTTGGATGTTAATTTCAGGTTTTATCCTCTTGTTTCTCAGAGAAGTATTTGCCTTTTTTGATGAAGATACCTTGGAGCTGATGAGTGGAATAATTGCTTCCAGGGCGGTGGACACTAGAGAGATGATCTGCTCTGGATTCTGCCGATGAACTTCACTGTAGAACTGGGCTAACCAATGAGAGTAAGCCTGCAATGCTGCCAGCGACTGAGCGTGGCTGGAAGGAGGGAGAGACAATTGTAACAAAGATGTGATAAAGGGCATTCCAGAAGGACCACAACAGGATGGCAGAAGTCTCAAATACAGTAAAGTAGCTCTGATGACATATTACAGAGAGGCACTTTTTCCCCCGGAGTTAAGGTGGACAATAGCTTTTCCCATTACAAGACATCCAGAACTGTCCATGTCTGAAGTTTAACATGTGCATTAGAATTTCTGGACACTTTAAGGCAAACTGGACATGACTTTGAGAGAGAAAAATAGGACGGCTGCACTTCTGGAACGTTTCCAGAACTTCCTTTGGCACAACAGTTGGCCAAGTTTGATTCAATCTGATTGAAACCACACTCATGGTCGTATTTAAGCACCTGATAAGGCCTGATATCTGTCTAGTTTGTAAAGATTTTTATTAGGTGTGCATGTGGGAGGAAATAAAAGCAATTTATGGTAACATGATGAATTCTGTAGAGTTCCTAACTCCGCATGGCTTCAATGGTAGCAGCCACAACAGGGATGGAGGGGCAGAAGCAGGACGCAGTCAAGATGGGAGAATGGGGAGGGACACTAGACCAGCTCGTGCCCATGTGAAGAGTGGGTACCCCTCTAACAGTCTAGGGACTACTCCCCAAACCAGCTAGTTTCATTTTACGTGTCCTATCCCTATGTACCTATCGACTTGACTGGTGGTAGAAAGGGAACCCTGCTCCCGGGACAGCTTGGGGGCTGGCCCCACACAGGTTGGAGACTGCAGGAATCCCATCACTGAACAATTCAATATATATTTTAGACACCCAAGGAAATTCCCAGCCTGGGAACTTTAACGTAAATTTAAGACTAAACACCTATCAGTTACTTACAGGGGACTCCCTTGAGAATGTTCTAGTCCAGACAAACATCCCCTGTCCCCCCACCCCCCAAACATTTCAAAGCCTGAAAATTCAACGCGAAGGCTGTACTTAAGTCACTTGAAAGTTTGGAGTTGAATACTCCAAATACTTGGATTGAAAGTATACTTGAAGTTTTTCAATCCACCTTAACTCTGCCCATAAAACTGAAAACCAAGCAATACTCTGAGCCTCAAGGTTGCAGATATCACAATATCAAGACACTAAACACTGACCAGTAACTTAACTGGTCTATCAACCAGAATACGGAAGTCAAGACTGCACACTTCCACATCTTTTAAACAGAAGGGAGTCTTTAAATAACTACAGTAAGCTTTTCTTCCGAGCCAGACGCAGTCAAACAAACTGCTGCACCTTTCACTGAAAGACACCAGTTAGATTCCATTCCCCAGGAGTTTACAGGATTTCAGATGTGAAAGTTGTTATATAGCAAGACTTAAGACCTTGTTTGTAAAACTCTGAAGATGGAGGGTTGGACCAAAAATTAGAGCGCTTACATGCCAAGGACTCCTGGCGGTGGGCTTCACATGGGCATGCCAGATATTTTATGCATTAAATCATAGCTCCACACTCCAGCATTCCCTCTATATGGCTGCCACACTGTGCAAATAAAGCACATGGAGCAGATTTGTAAGATCTCTGCTGCCTGTGGCAGCAAACTGAATGGCTTTATCAAAACCACCATCCCACTAATGGGTAGAAGCAGAGGGGAAGATAAGCAGAGAAAGGAATTTACATCTTGCTGACCTTCAATATCCTTTTTAGGTTTAACTTAATTTTGGATTGCCAAGATAATGTTTGTTTCTTGTTGTTTTAAGCTGCTCACTTCCCTCAGGTGTTTACAGCTTAACTCTAGACTATTTTTGCCAGGGATTATCGCATGGGAGTTCAATCAATAGTAAGTAAGTTCAGTTACTTTAAAATGTTGCCTTTGCCAGGGCCGTCCCTAGGCATTTGGGTGCCCTATACAGCCCCTCGTGGGGAGGGGAAGAGGGGGGTTGTGTGGGGACCCAGACCCCTACCAGGGTCTGGGAGGCAGGAGCTGTAGGGGGGCACTTTTGGGGGCCCCACAGGCCTCGAATAGCCAGGAGGATTAGTGGGGGGCCGGGAGCAGCCTGCTCCACTTCCCTCGCCCAGACCCCAGCTAGTTCTACTCCACCAACTCCGAGCTGCAGGGCTCCGCTTCCCGCTGCTGGTGAGTCGGGGGACCTTTTCCTCACCACCGCCCCAGTGACACGGCTGGGGCCGGGGCAAGGGAAGTTGAGCAGGCTGGGGCCACGTCGCTCCGCTTCCTGCTGCCGGCGAGTGCAGCGGACGTCCTTTCCCCAAACTCCCTGCACTCACCAGCGGCGAGAAGCAGATTGCTGTGGCTGGGAGCTGGTGGAGTGGAGCGGGCTGGGGCCGGGTTGCTCCACTTCCCGTCGCTGTCAATGAGTGAGGGGTCGCTTGGGTAAGAGGTGGAATGGGGGTGGGCCGGGGGTAGAGCGGGGGGGGGAGGGTAAGAGGTGGGGCAGAGGGAGTTGTCTGGGGCCCCACACCCCGCTAGGGACAGCCCTGTCCCTTGCAGTGGGCGCAGTCAGGGGATAGGGCTGGTGCTGCCACATATGCAGCATGCGGCTGCCTAGGACACCATGAAATTTCAGGCAATTTGGTGCCCGAAATTTCACGGTGCCCTACGGAGCTGAGTATGCTTAAGGACGGCACTGACATTTGCCCTAGTACCTGCACCCACCAAGTGTATTGAGATAGGTGGTATAACTGGACCCATGTGCTATTATAGCTCCACTATGCATATGACAGGAGTACCGGAAAGTTAGCAAGAGGTCAAATTAAAATAAACTGCTGGGTTGGTGTTTCAAGTGCTCTGTATTTCAGGCTCAATGCCATATCAAAAGCAACAGACGAGAATGATCCTTACTGATAGTGCTGAGGGAAAGAAGATGGAGGTGAAAGTTACACAACTTAACATAGATTCATAGATACTAAGGTCAGAAGGGACCATTCTGATCATCTAGTCCGACCTCCTGCACAGCGCAGGCCACAGAATCTCACCCACCCTCTCCTATGAAAAACCTCACCCATGTCTGAGCTATTGAAGTCCTTAAATCATGGTTTAAAGACTTCAAGGAGCAGAGAAGCCTCCCTCAAGTCAACCATGCCCCATGCTACAGAGGAAGGCGAAAAACCTCCAGGGCCTCTCTAATCTGCCCTAGAGGAAAATTCCTTCCCGACCCCAAATATGGCAATCAGCTAAACCCTGAGCATATGGGCAAGATTCACCAGCCAGATACTACAGAAAATTCTTTCCTGGGTAACTCAGATCCCATCCATCTAATATCACATCTCAGGGGATTTGGCCTATTTACCCTGAATATTTAAAGATCAAATGTTAAATAGCTCTATTTAATAGCTCTACATGTTGTAGAGGGGAAGGTTTAGATTGGTATTAGGGAAAAAATTTTCACTAGCAGGATGGTGAAGCACTGGAATGGGTTACCTAGGGAGGTGGTGGAATCTCCTTCCTTAGAGGTTTTTAAGGTCAGGCTTGACAAAGCCCTGGCTAGGATAATTTAGTTGGGGATTGGTCCTGCTTTGAGCAGGGGGATAGACTAGATGACCTCCTGAAGTCCCTTCCAACCCTGATATTCTATGAACTTAAGAACGGCCATATTGGGTCAGACCAAAGGTCCATCTAGCCCAGTATCCTGTCTTCCGACAGTGGCCAGTGCCAGGTGCCCCAGAGGGAATGAACAGAACAGGTAATCATCAAGTGATCTATCCCCTGTCGCTCATTCCCAGCTTCTGGCTAACAGAGGCTAGGGACACCATCCCTGCCTATTCTGGCTAATAGCCATTGATGGACCTATCCTCCATGAATTTATCTAGTTCTTTTTTGAACCCTGTTATGGTCTTGGCCTTCACAACATCCTCTGGCAAGGAGTTCCACATGCTGACTGCGCACTGTGTGAAGAAATACTTCCTTTTGTTTGTTTTAAATCTGCTGCCTATTAATTTCATTTAGTGACCCCTTGTTCTTGTGTTATGAGAAGTAATAAATAACACTTCCTTATCTAATTTCTCTACACTAGCCATGATTTTATAGACCTCAATCATATCTCCCCTTAACTTCAGTAACAGAATGAAATAAGCACGGCTTAAACTGATGTCAGACAAGGGCAATATGAATTTCTGCTTTGACTGACAGGAGGATTGGATTTATTGATAGCAAGTAGATGAAAACAGGCCAACAAATCCGGAAGAATTCCAGCCTGGCAGGGCTGTTATGAGAAAGGGACAATAGAGCTATTTAACATGCAAAAGTTAAGCTTAGTTTGAACCTAATGTAAGCAACACTAAGTTTGGATTAATAGCAGAGAGACTCAGGGGACTAAGTGATAAAACCAAATTACCAGCATGGAATCGCTGAAGTTTGATACATATGCAATCACAAATCAAAAGAAACTTTTCAAAAGGACATGTTTAAACCCTGCTCACAAGGTCAGCTGGCAGAAAAAGGCATGTTCAACGGAGCATAATGGAGAGATGAAGACCATTAAAGTGGTATTCTATTTTAAATGTGGAGTCTCAATGCTGTTTTCAAGTTTTAACTTGTGCATCAAATTTCCTCATTTTATAACTTGATAGAAATGGATTTTATAGATTACAAAGGCACATACTCATCCTGAAATCTGAAAGTAAATCTGTGTTCTGGCTCATGTATCACAAACAGTAATAAAAATTGAGGACTAAATTCCCATCCTTAGTAACACCCATGCAAGTGCATTATCTTAAATGGGATCGCAGAATTTAGCAGAGGGCAGCATTTAGCTCTGGAATTTTAACTTGGTTAACAGTTCTACTGATGCTTGGGCCAGAAAAGAACCTGGCTCACTTTCCCATAGTAGTACAGGCTCTGCAGTACTAACAGAAGTAACAAAACATTTGCTACATAAGTCCAGACTACATACCTAGAGCAGGCATGTAAGATGCCACCATTTTTACATGATTACTTTAATTACCCTAATACTTCAAGAGAACTGAGCTTCCTTGTGGTCAGTACAAGGTGTATTATGGGCTGTTATCATTGCTTTGCATTTAGAGCCAACATGGGAGCTGTTTTTCATCTCTGACCCTAACTGATCTAATTTTTTTTTTAAATTAAATCTCATATGAATAGAACTGGGCAGCTGGGCTATAAACATGAATTGGAGGAAACAGTGGTCTGAGTATGAAGAGTAGCTAGTTAACCTTGATCTGGGGACAGTGACCATAAAGCTTCTTCATGGTCAGCTAGGAAACCCTGGAGGATAAAGGTGCATCACCTGGCATGGGAAGTAAGTGGAGAAAAATACTGACAAGTCCTTGGGATTCCAATGCTTCTCCACTATGGAGAAGAAATAAGGGACCTAAATTCAGACACTTCCATTCATGATTTTTGGTCCTGTGAACACCAATAGCAGGATAACCCTTTGGAAGCCTACAGTATAATTTTGGTTTTGCAGTAAAAGTCTCATACTCACACGTCGATAAGGTCAGGTTTCAATACAGATGGCACAGCAGTTTCAATGTTGTACAGTTTAATCTGGGACCCGTACAGTGTTACCTTGACCAGCCTGCCAATGAAGAAACAAATCAAGGAGTGTGTAAGGAACTGTAAAATACAGATGTGCATGTACATCAAGAACAACCAGAATATACTCTATCATAACATGGCACTCAGCTAGACTGCACACTGAGTAAATGTTCACACACACACACGATTGTCTAGCACAACAGGACCATTTAGACCAAGTCTGCTTGTCATGCAAGGGAATAGGTACAGTATTTCTGAATGTAAGCACAGGACTATGTATAAGCTGTGATTAAACATATGCTTATTTGGGAGTTGAGGAGAAGAGTCAAATGGAAATCTGATTTCCAGCTCTTACATGTACTTTATCAGACAGACAGAGACATCCAACGGAGATTTTGTTTTGGGTGATGAATACCTGAAGTAATTAAATTAGATCCTCAGTTCCATTAGATCAGAATAGCTGCAGTTACACCATGAGAGTGGACTCAGCTTTCCCAATAATTGTTCAGAATTAAGCAATAATTGATACTTAGATGTTCATCTCTAAAATATGTATTTAAAGGATTACAGGAGTATATTTGAGAAATTTAGCACTGGTGAAGCAATACCTCTGGCATTTGATAGACAGGCATTTCAGTTACTCTGTGGTAGAAGGTAGTTTGTGTTTTTTGCTATTCATTGTGGGGGCAGCAGGCCTTAAAAGTGGTAAACAGTTCCTCTGCACTGGTGGTGGGATGGCAGCACTATTCCCTGATGTAGTGACCTTTTGCCTACCTCTCCACTACTGTAAGGGCATCGTTGAACCGGGCAGCAAAAACATCCCCAATAAAGTACTCGGCTAAACGGCCAACAGCCTGCAGCAGGGAGCTAAGGTCTCGTAGGGAGCAGTGCAAGCGTCGGCAGTCATTCTCTGCAGTGATATTCAGCCTATGACCTGAAATGACATTGTGGTCCGTTAGCCATAAAGCAAGGCAAGATTCAAGTGTAAATGCTCTTTGGTTTGCTATTAACCATTGATTAACATTCAGGCAGTTTGGAGTCTCTCTCTCTCTCTCCCCCTCCCCCCCAAAAATATTATAAAGTTAAAGCACAAAGCACATGTAACCTATATCTGTAATAAATACAGCTCTTTCAGATGAGAAACCCAATTATGTAACTACAGGAAATGCAGAGTTTATGCTAATTTAATTGCAAGCAGTCTCTTTAAATTAACTATCCCATGGGTCACAGTTCAGCTCTGAGCACCATACAAATGATAGAAAGAATGAATAAAATAAGTTTAAATGGACGCTGTCAAATATAGTTTTTGCAGACAGATTTAAGTTCTCACTACCCATCATTGTAATTCTCTTGATAAAAAAGACTGAAAGTAAAGGGCCCCCCCAGCCATTTAGCTTTTTCAAGTGCATTTTGCTTTGTTTGGATGAAAGTGTAGCTAACAGGCGTCTTTTTTTGGTTTCTGATTGACATTAAAAAAAAAAAAAAAAGATGATCCCAGCTCTGGGACTAAGGTTGCTAGTTTAGCTCCCCCTGCTGTTGTCTGTATAGCAACAGAGTACAAAAATTCCTAGAGGAACAACAGGTTTCAGAATAGCAGCCGTGTTAGTCTGTATTCGCAAAAAGAAAAGGAGTACTTGTGGCACCTTAGAGACTAACACATTTATTTAAGCATAAGCTTTCGTGACCTACAGCTTACGAAATGCATCCGATGAAGTGAGTTGTAGCTCACGAAAGTTTATGCTCAAATAAATTTGTTAGTCTTTAAGGTGCCACAAGTACTCCTTTTCTTTTAGAGGAACAGAACCACATTTGTAACCTGGGTTAATTAAATTCAGATGCAAACATAATGTGTGCCTAACCATCTACACTCACAGCACCCAGATACATGCAACATACTGAATCCTGGAATTTTGTTTTCATAGTATAGGCTATATAACAATATGGATAATGTATATGTTTATTTTTATTTTCTCAGTAGTACACAGTGTCACCTAGCATAGGACACTCTACTGGAAAATACATATTATAATGCATAGGCCTAAGGACAATGAGGACAGCTGAAGAATTTTCCTTGCTTTCCTTTCAATTGTTCAGATAAATGAATTAAAACAGCATATTTTCTCCACTCATGCCAATTTAGTCTCAGCACTGATGTTGAAATGTAGGAGCTATTTCCATCAAGAGTGCAAGATGTGAAACTGCTAAAATAGGCACTTTATAGTATGATCCTGAAGCTGTACTTGAGTTTAAGCCATCTGCTCTGATCCATGCCCCTCTTAGATTGAAAAGCCAGTTCCTGAACCAACTTCTGTTATACATCCTTGTCTATAAGCCTTCCATGAACATGTGTAGTGACTGTTCTAGGTCGGAAGAGGCCATAAACCTGGATGCACAACATAATCCACAAATTGCTAATATCTGGCATGGTAAGCTTCTGGAGCCTTGTCTGTGCAATAAAACACTGTACTCTACTGACCCATTGGGGTGGCCAGAGTACCAGGGGAAAAAAAAAACAAAACAAAACAAAAAACCACTTGGGAGCCAGGGCCAGAATTGCAACAGTTAAACAGCTTAAAAGTAATGAAGCCTGCCATCAGCATGCACTGCAGTGATTTACTGCATTTAAAATGTGCGTATTTTAATATATTAGGTGGTTTGCGTTCAACTTCTCTAAGTGATGATGTGGATAACATGTATGTCTTCTGATATTTAGCATATAGCAGATTCTTCTAACAGCCATGTCAGAAGGCTTAATGAAGTGATACATTCTAAAGGGTTAAAGACATGTGTCTAGCTAGTATGAATTGTACCCCCCCATTACATCTCTCAACCAGTCAATATCCCCCCCACTCACCCTTTCCTCAGTTGTCAGAAACAGCTAGCCCACAAGGCGAGCCAACAGCCTGAAAGAGGGTCCTGTTTCTCTCTTTATGATTCAACTCTTTGGTAGGTTGGGAATAGTTTTATTCCTTCTTCCCATCAAGACACACAGGCTCTTGGAATGGCAGTTAGCAGAGAGTCACAAACTAGCCTAAATGCCACTATCTCCTTGATCTTCTCATTCAAGTATTCTCAACTAATTTTAATTTAATCCTAAACAAAAATGCTTCCACATTCTGAGAGCTTGATGCTGAGTTTAAGCCCAAACCAAATTAAAACGAGCCCTTTCTGAATGGAGTTTCCAGTGGAAAAGCTGACAGTCATTTAACTATATCAACCATGCTACATCTCTGTGCTCCCCACCAGTTTACTTGATTCAAGTACCAGAATCAATGAGAAAACATATCACTATAAACCATATTTCTAACCAGAAAGCAGATTCCTCAGAGAACACACACCAAACTCATATTTCTGAATGCTGAGCCCTTATGCAGTGTGCATAAGCATCCTGGTGTGAAGAATTTTAGGGTTAACCTCTAGAATATTGATGCTGAAGTAGTAATGGACAGTTTGACAGCAAGCAAGAGCTTAATGCATGAATACAACATTTTTACAGCTAAGTGTATAAAGAACTGAGAAATGTAACACTGAAGAATGGTATTACCTGTCCCTGAAGTGACCACAAACTGTTGTAATCCCAGGTATACTTCCAAGTTATCCTGCAGAACTGGGAACTGGGGGAAAAAAAAAAAAGGGACACAACACAAAAGGTGTGATTTTAATGTTAAGGCAGAGAGACTTAATGCTTCTCCATTACAATTAATTTGGGCCAGAGGACAATTACTTCCAATTTTCTCCTCCGCCTCTCCATAATTAGTCTTACAAAAGGCATTTGGAAGAAGGGAAAGATTGTAGGTTCTGGAGGATTTGATGCCCTAAGCTTTTCTATTCTAGACAGCTAGCATCAAAACCAGAAAGGTCCCCCGTGTTAGAGAAATTCCTCAAGTAACAGCTGTCCTTTCCACATCAACACTGGTAGTCAATGCTGACATGACTGGCTACCTGAGAAGGGCAGTGGCGGTGCAGTACAGGATGTTGCTAGTCATTACTGAAATGCACATGCAGCCCTGCATGGGACCCTGAGTGAAAAGAAGGTGAGGTTGCAGATCAGGATTGAGGTGCACATGCAGGGATGGGTGTGGAAAACTTGCATTGCACCATCTACATCAGTTTGTCCTCTTTAAAACTGTTAAAAATGCCACCCCCAATATCTTCCACTGGAGAGGAAAAAAAAAAAAGTTGAGTCCAAGCATTTTCAGTCCTTCCTTGATGTAGCATATGGGGAAAATGTTGCAGCTACTCTGCTGGCAAGCTGCTAACTATAACACGAGTGGATCGATACCCACAAAGAAAGGAACCAAGGGAATGAACATCCTGTGTAAGAGGCTCTCTCCGAGGCCAGGTATTCAGAGCATTAAACTCCCCCATCACACAAAAGTCATTGGCAAGCTGCATTATCAATTACTAGGAACACTAACTTGCCAATGCGAAGGGAGATGCTACACACAAAACACAGAGTGTAGGAAATATCTTGCCTGGTTCCCCAACAGACCATGTTACTCTAGCAGTGCATACTGTAGGGTTATTCACATTTCCAGTGGCTAAGTCAACCCTAGTGTATTCAGTTGGAACTCAAGATCTAGCTTTTCTAACAGCTATATCGGGGAGAAGCCCTTTTCCATCCCTTCTAACCTGGAATAATTCTCTTTCGATTCCTACAAGCAAGGACAGAAGTTTATGAACAAAAACTTTCTCCTGCTTTGAATGCAGTCAAAAGTACGCATGGCTAAGACTGCAAGTCTGTCACGGATTAGGCGATTTCTGGGACCTCTGCAGCCACCAGTGGGACTGACCCCAGGGCTACCTGAGCCAGCCACACTGGCCACTGCTGGGGCAGTCTTGGGATACTGCACCCCCCCCCAGACCCCCAGCGATGATCCCAGGCCACCCTCTGCCCCAGAGCATCAGCAGTTCCCTGGTCTGCCCCCTGCTCCTCCTCCAAAGCGTCCCTGGTGCCCTCCCTCTAGAACACCCCAGCATCCCACCGCCAGAGCATCCAAGATTTAGCCAGGGGATACATAGTACAAGTCAGACAGGTCACGGGCCATGAATTTTTGTTTATTGCCCTTGACCTGTCCACGACTTTTACCAAAAATACCCATGACTAAATCTTAGCCTTATGCATGGCTTATGCTAATGTTTTAGTAGCTTAACTCTTGGGACTTTATTGGCACTTCTCTTCTCTACACAAACCTAGATATCCCCTCTGTTGAAGTGTGGTCATTCACTCCCCAGTGCCAGGCACCACATGCACAACATCCAACAGATTAGAGACATGATGTACAGTTACTCAGTTTATTCTAAAGCAGTGGTACCCAAACTTTAACAACCTGTGAACTTCTTTCACTAAAATGTCAATTCTCTTGAACCCCCTCCTAAAAATGAGTATTTTCAGGGATTTTCTCCTTTCCCTGAGTATAAATTATAAAAGCAGTGATCTTGGAAATATAAAATTTATTTTTATATCATGCTTATTACACACTAATTATTAATTATTCCTCATTATAGTATTTTATATTACATTATGAAAACGGCAACACTGTTCCAAGATCTCACTTTCATAGCTTGTATCACTTTGAATAAGCCTGTTATAAGACAAGGCTCATGTGTTTCATCAACGAGTATCAGATGTGAAACAGCAAGAAGGTATTTAAGGAGCCAACTCAAAGAGTTCCTCCTACGTAAGCGTTCAGGTCTTGAGCAGTGGAGGCACACAACACACGTTACTACAAAGCTTAAACTTGTTTTTCATAATTTTAAAAACCATACTAGCTGCCTATTTAATTTTAAAAACAGCAAAAAATATCCACCTCCTTTTCCATTTCTTATAAGGAGCCTTGAAGTTTAAATCTCCTCAGTGTGATAGATATGCTTGCTTTGATCTGCTTAGCTCTTGGAAGTCCAGGGGCTCTGGGCTGCTGACCCCGTGCTCCCAAGGGACAGCTCTGTCCACCATTAGGGAATTTTTTCCCAAGAACCCCCTGTAACATTTCGCAAACCTCAGTTTGGGAACCATTGTTCTAGAGTCAATTTCACTTACTGATTTGTGGTCTAAAGGCTGGTCACATGTTATACGAGCATTTCACAGACTACTGTAACATGCGTATGAGACTCATTAAGTGTTTATTGGGTTATCTAATGTCCTAGAATGAACTGAGCAGGGCTCTAAGGAAAGATACTTAATACTGAAACAGGAGCTCATATGAAGGAACACAGCCACACGGTTAGAATTTTTTTAAAAGTCCAATATTAACAACACAGAGAAAGGTTTTTTAAAATCACATGTTCTTCACCAAATGCTGTTTGCTTTCTGCACTTCACCCTGCACTTACAGTGAAAGGAAACCAGGCCCTTTCACTTTTGTTTGTAATAAGGTTCACTAGCTGACTCGTGCATTAGCAATGTGCTGCAAACACTGCAGGGGAACGTTTCTATTCATACAAACAATTTTTCATTGGAATTAAACAGAAATCTTTCCATGACTTTTTAGCACTAATCTTAGAAAACATTTTCACAAACATGCTTTTGCGACTTGACAATGTCTCTTTAGATGAAATCGTATGTGTAACGATAAGACAAAGCAAGTGAGCATGCTCTTCTCCCAAACACAAGTTTTCTGCTTTTCACAGAATGTGTTCCATGCCTTCAGGTATGTAGACAGCTCCATGACATAGCACAGTAGAGTAATTACACATTCTCAGGTGATCCTAGTGAATTCAGACATTTTTTTCCCCATCCAGAAAGAGCATTGAACAATACTAATTGTTACACTTCTGAACCCAATAGTTTCATTCTCCAAGATTAGCAGCTTGAGAACCACTGTAACTGATTTTCTCCCACATAGCTACAAGAAAAGGCTATTTCACAGCACTGCCATCTTAATAAAGGCCAAGATAGTGACATTGTCACAGATGGAGAAGACAAATTGTCAGTAGGGCTGTCAAGTGATTAAAAGAATTAATCATGATTAATCAAGTTGTTAATAATGGAATACCATTTTTTTCTATATTTTCAAAGATAGATTTCAATTATAACAGAATACAAAGTGTACAGTGCTCACTTTATATTTATTTTTGATTACAAATATTTGCACTAAAAAACAAAAAAAAACAGTATTTCTCAATTCACTTCATACAAGTACTGTAGTGCAATCTCTACCATGAAAGTTGAACGTACAAATGCAAACTTGTGTACAAAAAATAACTGCATTGAAAAATAAAACAATGTAAAACTTTAGAGCCTACAAGTCCACTCAGTCCTACTTCAGCCAATCAGACAAACAAACTTGGTTACAATTTGCAGGAGATAATGCTGCCCTCTTCTTCTTTACAATGTCACCTGAAAGTGAGAACAGGCATTCGCATGACACTGTTGTAGCTGGCATCGCAAGATATTTATATGCCAGATACGCTAAAGATTCATATTTCCCTTCATCTTCAACTACCATTCCAAAGGACATGTGGTCATGCTGATGATGGGTTCTGCTCGATAACGATCCAAAGCAGAATGGACCAATGCATGTTCATTTTCATCATCATGAGTCAGATGCCACCAGCAGAAGGCTGATTTTCTTTTTTGGTGGTTCGGGTTCTGTAGTTTCCGCATCTGAGTGTTGCTCTTTTAAGACTTCTGAAAGCATGCTCCACACCTTGTCCCTCTCACGTTTTGGAAGGCACTTTAGATTCTTAAATCTTGAGTGCTGTAGCTATTTTTAGAAATCTCACATTGGTACCTTCTTTGCGTTTTGTCAAATCTGCTGTGAAAGTGTTCTTAAAAACAAACGTGCTGGGTCATCATCCAAGACTGCTGTGACATGAAATATATGGCAGAATGCGGGTAAAACAGAGCCAAAAGACATACAGTTCTCACCCAAGGAGTTCAGTCACAAAATTAACACTTTTTTTTTTTTTTAAAACGATCATCATCAGCATGGAAGCATATCCTCTGGAATGGTGGCCGAAGAATGAAGGTGCACCCCGAATGGTTAGCATATCTGGCACATAAATACTTTGCAATGCCGGCTACAAAAGTGTCATGCAAATGCCTGTTCTCACTTTCAAGTGACATTGTATATAAGAATCAGACTGCAGCATCTCTATAAATGTAAACAAACTTGTTTTAGTGACTGGCTGAACAAGTAGGAGGACTGAGTGGACTTGTAGGCGCTAAAGTTTCTTTTTTTTTTTTTTTTAAGAGCAGTTATGTAACAAAAAACTCCACATTTTTAAGTTGCACTTTCATGATAAAGAGATTGCACTACAGTACTCGTATGAGGTGAACTGAAAAATACTATTTCTTTTATCATTTTTACAGTGCAAATATGTGTAATAAAATGATAATATAAAGTGAACACTGTGCACACTGTATTCTGTGTTGTATTAGAAATAAATATATTTGAAAATGTAGAAAAACATCCCAAAATATTTAATAAATTTCAATTGGTATTCTACAGTTTAACAGTGCGATTAATCACGATTAATCTTTTTGAGTTAATCGTGTGAGTTAACTGCAATTAATTCAAAGCCCTAATTTTCAGTATTTTTTGCTTCTGTCTCCCTGTGGTTTGCAGAGCCCCGTCTCCTGTGATCTTCATCTATGTACTACCATGCATTTTAAGTTAACATTCCATCCTCCTGGGAACATCATCTCACCATTTGCCTTATGCGCAGCACCTCCACCTTATGGAAAGGCCAGGATGAATATGCTGAAGGTCACAGCAGAGTGTGCAGCTCTGTCATCTCTGGTCTGATCCAAATTTTAAATGCCCCTGTACATTCAGTGAGTGAGGCACAAAAGGCATGCCCTTCAAGATATGGTAGAAAACTTCTCAAAGCCCAGAAGAAAATCTGAAGCTTTCCCCTTTTAAATTTATGGCCTGGATTTTACCAAGTTTTGAATCCAAAAGCACATCCCTGTGCCTCTTCTCCGTAAGCATTGCACAGCAACCTTCTACCAGTGTTTGTACAACAAAATCTTGAGAGCGAAGATCATGTCATATGGTGTAAAGCCGCTTCATCTCAGCTTCTCAGCAGAATGACTACTTACTAGTGTAGAGAAGGCATGAGTCGGCAGGAGCTCCATGACTTTTGCCACTACTTCTAGGCTCTGGCGTAAGTACCGCTGCCACTCAGTCTGCTGCTGTGTGGAGAAAGAACAGGGAAATCACCTCTTATTTCCCTCCAAGCGGAAAGTGGAAACAGCTGGCCTATACTTAACAAGCTGGGTGGCTGTAAGTACTGGAGAAATGACTAATCTGTACCTACCAGGGTTTAGCTTCTGTCTGAACATCTGAAAATTGAAACAATATAGTTTATAGGAGTTTCCTACTTTGCCAGCAATCTGAGCCGGAGTTAAGATTTGCAAGTTTTCATTGATAAATGCTGTTAACTATGCTAAGTAATTGCGCATCCATGTCATCTGGCCTTCTAGTAATTGGGGTGTCCTTTATTCGTCTGTATGCTCTTATCCTGGAACGCATCAGTGTTATTCTAGAGCAAAATTTTCAAACATTGTCTTCCATTTAAACATGCCCTCCCTTGATAAAAGGACCAATATCAAATAAGGGCTAAGTGTCTGCATGTGTAATATAACAACAGTGTCCAAAATCAAAGAACCAATTTCTGCCTTGGTCTAAAAAAAGGGTGTATTTTAAAAAACACAAAGAGAAACTACCCCAACTCCTACAAACAGTGGTTATTGCAGAAGTATATACAAGATCAGTTTCTCTATAGCAAAATAGACTGACTGTACTCTAACAGCCTGGTTTCCCCCTGCGACAAGCCCACAATTTGTTTTACTTTCACAGCCTCTTTCCCAACCCAGCCATATCATTAAGGACCAGCTTATTCATCACTCTAAATCATCATCTGGACTCACTACAGGTACCACGTCACTTTAGAGAAGAAAAACCATATGCAAATGGAAAGACTAGAGTTCAAATGGCTCTTAAACTAAAGCTGATTTTTTTCTGTTTCCTTTTATCTGCTGCACTATAATGGAAATTCTCTGCCTCCACTGTAGGCTAAAAACAGTCAGGCAGGACAGCAACACAAAGTCCATTAGTGAAAACATATCATGTTTCTTTCAACCTCAAAACCCACACAGCACTGTTTCATGCACTTAACAGCTGCCTTCGAACTGAATATACTTCTGCACGTAAAATCTCAATTCAGAAAGGCTAAGTGGGGAATCATAGCGCTGCTGATCCCTTAACGCTCTTGATTTGGAACGGTGGGGATGCTGACAAGTTGCTTAGACACATGCATTATCGTAGTAGCACTGAAACTTAAGATACAGGTTTCAGAGTAGCAGCCATGTTAGTCTGTATTCGCAAAAAGAAAAGGAGTACTTGTGGCACCTTAGAGACTAACACATTTATTTGAGCATAAGCTTTCGTGAGCTACAGCTCATTTCATTGGCGCTGTAGCTCACGAAAGCTTCTACTCAAATTTGTTCGTCTCTAAGGTGCCACAAGATATAAGAGATGTCAGCAAGAGGTGAAAATTACTAGTGTGAAATAGTGGTCTAGCCTTTATGTTGAAAAAGTGACCAGATCCTGGAAGGAAGTTTCAGAGGTACTTAGTACAACCCAGCAATTTAGTGTCTAGGCATGCAGTTTTCCTACCAAGTCTCCGTTTCTTACATCGTCATCTAGAGTCTCGTCATCCAGTTCCTCCAATTGTGCCTGGTTGTACCTGAACTGTATTCGATTCAAAACCTCTGTCAGCAGCAGAACCAAGGCGTCTTCGTACCTGCCACAAGAGGAAGCACAAGACTGAAGAAAGGGAATTCTAGTAGAATACTCTTGCGAACCCTCACCCCCCTCCAGTGAGGAGCAGTGGTAGGTCCTGTATCAGCTTAGGGCAAACCTTTGCATCTCAGGGCCTACAACACTGCCTTACAGACTTGTTTGCTGGGGAGACACCAGACAGCCACAGCAGTGTTAAATTGTAAACAGCTTTTCTAAATGAAAGTATGTGCCATAGGATGATGCAGAGAAACTGCCGTAAGAACTGATAACCCACTCAACTTTGAAAGCTAGACAGGAAACTAACAGCAATAGAGGGAGCTGAAGAGAAAGAAGATCCATAAGACAGCGAAGCACGACAGGACAGGCTTTAAAATGAATGGTCTCCTTTTGAAAGAACTTGCTACTAATTATGTGGCTCCAGCTTGCTAGTAGCCATTTAACTGTGCCTCTTTCAAGGAGTGGACAGTGCTTTTAAAATCATAGAAGATTAGCGTTGGAAGAGACCTCAGGAGATCATCTAGTCCAACCCCCTGCTCAAAGCAGGACCAATACCAACTAAATCATCCCAGCCAAGGCTTTGTCAAGCCGGGTCTTAAAAACCTCTAAGGATAGAGATTCTACCACCTCCCTAGGTAACCCATTCCAGTGCTTCACCACCCTCCTAGTGAAATATCGAATATCCAGCGTAGGTCTAATATCTAATTTAGACCTGCAAAGACGGTTATAACCAATGATGAAGTTCGGCTTCTTGCTACTAAAAAGCCAAGCAGAGATGCCAACCACAGTTATCAAAATCCTATAATACAGATAGGCAACCAATTAAATAACTTCATAACTGCACCACCACTTGCTCTGACCACATTATTCTGATTAACCTTTGTCCAAGGGAGAGAACAACTTGCATAAATGGGTGGGGTGGGAAAACCAATCCTCACGTCTTAGCTATACAGCAAAGGTTCAGATAATTAGAAGGATTGTGGGCCAGGTAGTAACGGTTTAAACTAGAAGGTCATCCCCAGAGTACTTATGTCTTCTAGTGCCTTCATGTGGTTTAGGCTAAGATTTTCAAACACGTAAGTGCCTATCTTTAGGCATCTAAATAAGTGGCCTGATTTTCTTAAGTGCTTAGTGCCTTGTAGCTCCCACTGATGTCGGACTTGTTTTGCTCTTTTGAAGTTGACTTATTATTGTCCAAGAAGAAAGTCATGATAATTCTTTCACCGCTATAGCACTACTGCCAGCAACAGATTTTATTTACTCTCAAGGTATTTGCAATGTAGCATACAAGAGTCAAGAGTTTTTTCCCCCCACAATCAACCATGAGTAATGCCAAATTGCAAAATCAACACAGAACAGCCCTGGGCTGGAACACAGCCAGCAGCCACCAGTGGTGACACAGGATTGTCAAGTTGCTCTGGAGACCCAAAGTTTCCTACCATCCTTTTAGAAAACAACTGTTTTGAAGAATGTCTTAGGTCATGTCTTTCTCCAGGAAAGAGCAGGTTGGAAAGCTAGGAATTTCTCTATACCAGTAACAAAAAGAATCAGAGCATAGTGCAATGTAAGGGACAGTCCAGTCAGCTATGCCCTTAACGGAGCAGCCATATGTTTTCAATGAAGGATTACTATACTACTGGCGTGTTACTGAAAAGATGATGTAAAGTTGGATTTGGTAATTTGTATGTTATGCTACTGGATAAAATGTAAAATTGATAAACCACAGGGAACAGGAAGTTTCACATGCTGTTCCTGTGGTGTAACCACACCTACATCAAATTAAGACACAAACACTTCTACAACAGTCTGCCTATTTGATAGACCCATAGAAGCTTTAGCTAAAAACAGGCACCTTTGCAGAAAGAGCAATACAAGTTTAGGCAGCTCATAACATTTCTGATCATCAAAGAAAGATGCTCTATCTCCAACAAAATAAGCTAATATTGTTCTGATTTTTTCCTATATCACAAAAAATGAATATATATAACTAGGCAAGGCATGTGCCCATGATCACTGTGGGAAAAGAGGGAGAAGAGTGACGAACAGGGAAAATTCGGCATAATTGTATGCAGCTTGGTGAACAGTTTGAGACTGGACTGGCAAGTTCTCACATCTGAACTCATCTGAAAAATCCAATAAAGCAACTCCCAGCACTGAACAGACATGGGCTGGCTGGGTTAGCTAGTTTTGCACTTGTTCCTGTCTGAATGTCAGAATGTCTTTTTTGACAACACATCAGTTATTTTTATTTAGCATGCTCACTGGGAAAAGACGGTTACCTATCTTTTTGTAACTGTTGCTCTTTGAGATGTGTTGTTCACATCCATTCCAATTAGGTGCGCGTGTGCCGCGTGCATGGATGTCGGAAACTTTTTCCCTTAGCAACTCCCATCAGGACGGCAGGGGAATCCCTAGAGTGACACCCTCATGGCGGTGTATATATTACCCTGCCGGCCCGACCCCGCTTCAGTTCCTTCTTGCCGTTGACTCCGGCAGAGGGGAAGGGGTTGGTGGGTGGGTATTATAATGGATGTGAACACCACATCTCAAAGAACAACAGTTACAAAAAAGGTAGATAACCATTTTTTCTTCGAGTGATTGTTCACGTCCATTCCAATTAGCTGACTTCCATCGGAGGAGGATAAGAGTCATGGAATAATTGATTGAAGAACAGCTCTGCTGACTGCCGCTTCATCTTTGGCCTGTGGGTTAACAGCATAGTGGGCTGTAAAAATGTGCACTGAAGACCAGGTGGCTGCTTTACAGATCTCATGGATAGGGACCTGAGCCAGAAAGGCTGTTGAAGATGCATGTGCTCTGGTTGAATGGGCAGTAATTGCTGGGGCTGGGGCCTTGGCCAACTCATAGCACATGCAAATGCAGTCTGTGATCCAGGACGACATGCATTGCACAGAGACAGGAAGTCCCTTTATTTTGTCAGCTATGGTGATGAACAATTGGGCTGACATGCGGAAAGGTTTTGTTCGCTCTATGTAGGCTCTCCGGATATCCAGTGTGCGTAGGCTGTGGTGTCTCGGACTCGTGTGGGGTTTTGGAAAGAAAAACGGTAAGCAAATGTCCTGACCCATATGGAATTGGGAGACCACCTTGGGGAGAAATTTAGGATGTGGTCTAAGCTGCACATTGTCCCTATGAAACACCATGTAAGGCAGTTCATTGGTGAGGGCTCTCAGCTCAGACACCCTCCTTGCCAATGTAATGGCCATCAGGAACACCACCTTCCAAGAAAGGCCAGGGGCTCAAATGGTGGGCTCATGAGTTTGGAGAGGACCAAGTTTAATTTCCAGGTTGGGATAGGTGGCCAAGAATACGGAACACCTCTCCAGACCTTTCAGGAATCGCCCCACCATGGGATTAAAAAATACTGAGCGCCCAGACTCTCCTGGATGGAAAGCTGAAATGGCTGCCAGGCGTACACTGATGGAGGAAGGGGACAGACCCTGATGCTTAAGGTGTAGGAGATATTCTAGAATAACTGGGATGGTAGCCTGGAGCTGTTGAAGACGCTTGGGTTCATACCAACAGGAAAACCGTTTCCATTTCGCCAGGTAGGTATCCCTAATGGAAGGTTTCCTACTGCCGAGGAGAATCTGTCTCACTGACAG
This sequence comes from Dermochelys coriacea, assembly GCF_009764565.3. Taxonomy (NCBI): domain Eukaryota; kingdom Metazoa; phylum Chordata; order Testudines; family Dermochelyidae; genus Dermochelys; species Dermochelys coriacea. The sequence continues at coordinate 35,364,863 of NC_050077.1, read as the reverse complement.
AGCACTGGCTCTCCATGGAATTTAGCAGCGGAGCTTCCACACCATGAGATGCAGAGATTGCAGGTTCAGGTGAAGGAGGCGCCCATCATCCTGTGTGATCATATCTCAGTGGAGGGGCAGGGCAATCGGGACACCTACGGATAGCTCTAATAGGGTTGTATACCAATGCTGTTGGGGCCAAGACGGGACGATCATGATTACCATCGCCCTGTCTCTGCGAATTTTGAGGAGGACCCGGTGGACAAGGAGGGAAGGCATACCCCATCCCATGGTATTAACCCCACTTCTGGAAGACTGACTGTATGATGTCCGACCAGATTGACCACTTGTACATGTGGTAAGACCTGCTGAGGCAATCCGCAAGCTTGTTCCACACTCCTGGAAGGTAGGATACTTCGAGCTGAATGGATCGGGCTATACAGAAGTCCCAGAGAAGAAGAGCCTCGTGGCAGAGAGGTGAGGAGCTGGCTCCACCTTGTTTGTTTATATAGAACATGGCAGCGGTGTTGTCTGTCAGGACTGTCATGCTGTGACCTTGTAATGTGGCGTGAAAGGTTTGGCAGGCCAGACGAACTGCCCTAAGCTCCTTCAGGTTGATATGGAGAGGTATCTCATCCCTCGACCACAAGCCTTGTGTCCTCAGGTGCCCTACGTGTGTGCCCCAGCCCAGATCTGACACATCTGTTACAAACATCAGAGAAGTTTGGGGCTTGGTGAAGGGGACCCCTGCACAGACCACTAGTTGGTCCAGCCACCAGCACAAGGATTGTAACACTTGTGCCGGGATAGTCACCACGAGGTCCAGGGGGTCTCTGTATGGACGGCAAGACAGTGCGAGCCATGCTTGTAAAGGGTCTGAGTCTCAGCTGGGCATGCTTGACCACATATGTGCATGCTGCCATATGTCCTATTAGCTATAGGCAACACCTGACTGTGGTAGTGGGATACTGAAGCATTGAATTTACAATCTGCTCTATGGCTTGGCATCTGGGCCCTGGAAGGCTCGCTTTTGCCTGTACCGAGTCCAGGACTGCCCCTATAAACTCTAACCTTTGGGTGGATATGAGAGAAGATTTGGGCACATTGAGGAGGAGCCCCAGTCTCTGAAATGTGTCCATGACCATCGTCACGTGGGACTGGACCTCATCCCTAGAACGACCTCTGAGAAGGCAGTCGTCGGGGTACGGGTACGCTCGAACCTGCCTTTGCTGCAGGAAGGCTGCCACCACCAACATGCATTTCGTGAACACTCGGGGGGCTGTGGACAGGCCAAATGAGAGAACAGCGAACTGGTAGTGATGTTGGTTTATGACAAACCAGAGGAAGCGTCGATGTGCTGGATGAACAACGATATGAAAGTATGCGTCCTTCATGTCAAGGGCAGCGTACCAATCCCCCGGATCCAAAGAGGAAATAATAGTGCTCAGGGAGACCATGCGGAACTGGAGCTTGACCATACATTTTTGAGTCTGCGAAGGTCTAAAATGGGTTCAAGACCCCCCTTTACCGTGGGGATTAGAAAGTAACGGGAGTAAAACCCTTTTCCCCTTAGCTCCTGCGGAACCTCCTCCTCAGCACCTATCTTGAAGAGCGAACAAACCTCCTGCAGAAGGAGTTACTTGCGAGAGGGGTCCCTAAAGAGGGACGGGGAAGGTAGTTGGGAGGGAGGGGAGGAGGAAAACCGGAGAGAGTATCCCACCTGTGTGTTAGGACCTATTGGTCTGATGTTATATGGGACCATGCACAGTAGAAGTGGGATAATCCGTTTAAACACCATGGGAATGGATCTGGGAACGGGGTTGGTACAGTGTCCTCAGGCGTGCCTTCAAAACCCTTGCTTGTTTCTGGGTTGGGGCTTATTCTGGCCCTAGTTAGGTGTGTTGTTCTGTCTGTGCCTGTTATTTCTGCCCCGCCTGAGATACGGCTCCTGCCTGGGTTGGGGCTGATATTGCCTCTGCTGCGGAGGCTGAGGCCTGAAGGGCTTTTCTCTGGGTTGCCGGCACATGGATTCCTAGTAACTTCAGGGTGGCCCTAGAATCCTTAAGGCCATGCAGCCTGAAGTCTGTTTACTCCGAAAAAAGGCCCAAACCCTCAAAAGAAAGGTCTTGGAGGGTATTTTGGACCTCTAGAGGAAGGCCCAATGCCTGGAGCCACGCTGTGCATCGCATGACTACCCCCGAGGCAATGGTTCTGGCTGTAGAGTCCGCTGAATCAAGGAAGGCTTGTAAGGAAGTCTTAGCCACAGCCTTCACTTCCTCGATTAAAGTTGCAAACTCAGAGTGCGAGTCCTGGGGCAGGCGATCCTTAAACTTGGACACTGCTGTCCAAGAGTTGAAGTTGTGTCTATTGAGGATCGCCTGCTAGTTGGCTATGCATTGCTGGAGGCCCCCGGAGGAGTAGACCTTTCTACCAAAGAGGTCCAAATGCTTAGCTTCCTTGGCCTTTGAGGCAGAGGCTTGTTGGCCATGTTATTCCCTTTCGTTGACTGGTGAAACGACTAGGGAACGGGGAGTCGGATAGCAGAACAGGAACTCGTAGCCCTTGGAAGAGGCAAAGTATTTCCTTTCTACCCCCCTCCCCCGGCCGTCAGCGTGATGGAGGCCGGAGTCTGCCATACAGCGTGGTAATTCGATTGTATGGTCTTTATGAGAGGGAGTGCGACTCTGGAGGGACCAGCGGGAGCCAGGATGTCCGCCATTGGAGCCTCCTGCTCGACTGTTTCTTCCGCCTGAAGGCCCATATTGAGCATGATGCTGCTGAGCAGCTCCTGGTGAACCCTGTGGTCTATTGGTGGCGGTCCTGAGACTGATGTGAGGTACTGTTGGTTGTCCTCATCTAGACCTTTCTGCGTGTCCCCATAGACCTGGGCCACTTCAGGGCCCTGGAGAGCTGACACCTCTCCAGGTGTTGCAGAGCTTGGCACCACCTCAGGTATTGGGCCTGGGAGCACTAGTTGCTCTTGTGGGTCCAGGGGTGGCCTAGAGAAAGTGGCCTCCCTTGTCCTTGATTGGTGCCTGTGTGGTGACCTGGAATGGCGTCACAGATTGTCCGGACCTAGGCCCTGGAGATGCCCTGTTGCTGGTGATAGGCCCATGGGGTCCAGAAGGGCCACTGACCCGGAGAGGGCCATTGTGGTTGCCAGGCTGGTTGGGATTATCTGCTACTATTGCTCTATGTCTACTATAGCTAGAGAGACCAGAATTGGCCTTGGATCCGGAGGATGCCAACCGAGAAGACCACGGCAGTGCTGAATGTTGAGTGGTCACAGGGTGCCGGGGAGCAGTGCCTGGCTGACCAGGACCGCAAACGGTACCGGGAATCTCGGGATCAGGATCGGTGCGTCTCACTCAGTGTCATCGGTGCTGTATTCCGGTGCAGGGCGACCGATGGTGTTGGGGACCGGTGTGCAGTCGCCACTGGCTGGTTCGCCTCCGATGCCATAACCTTATGCTTGGTTGTGGGTGCCGGGGAACAATAGGACACTGAACTCAACCAGGAGCGGTGCTGTGAGCAGTGTTGAGATGGTAATCTCGAGCAGCGCACCATTGCCGGCTTCCCTCTAGATGGCATGCTTCTAGGTGGTGCCGAAGGCTTCTCCCTGCATGGGAGGGGGCTTGGCGCCAACAACTCAATGAGATCTTTTGCTACCTCAAAAATGTCGGGTGTGGAGGAGTGTTCGAGGATCTCCTCCATCCCTATGTCAGCATGGAATACGCAGGTATCGGACTCAATGGGGCCTGTGGCACCGGAGTCTACGGTGCCAGTTCTTGGCTCGCGTCCGCAACGTGTCTTTGCGTGCCGGGAGTGTCTTTGAGCGGCTTAGTAGCTCTATGGGGAGAGCGCCCTCTTTCCCCTTGCTTGTGCCGCTTAGTCGGTGCCGGAGAAGTGGATCGATGCTGAAGTTGGTTATCTTGTCTCAGTGCCGCTGATTTGCAGTGCTGGGTCGCACATGGACACCGGGGCACTTCATACCGAGGAAGCCGGTGCGTCAGAGGCTGGTGGTTGTAACACGGACTCCATGAGCAACTGCTTAAGGCGAAAGTCTCCTCCTTTCTTGGTGCACAGCTTAAAAGCCTTACAGATCTTGCAGTGCTTTGCCTGAAGAGACTCTCCGAGACACTGGAAACAGGAGATGTGGGGGGTCACTGTTGGGCATAGACTTGCGGCACTTGGCGCAAGCTTTGAAACCCTGAGCTTGCGGTATGCCCTGCAGCCCAAGGTTGGTGCTGAAACTAGCTTCCAGACACCTGAAACAATGGATTTCTAACTAACTGATAACTATCTACAAAAAGCTAAGGAATCACTTGCAAGTGAGAGAGAGAAACGTTCCAATGCCGCCACGGACGGTAAGAAGGAACTGAAGGGGGGTCGGACCGGAAGGGTAATATATACCCGGCCATGAGGGCGCCACTCTAGGGGGCTCCCCTGCCGTCCCGCAGGGAGCTGCTAAGGGAAAAATTTTCCGACATCCATGCATGCGGCGCGCGCACACCTAATTGGAATGGACATGAACAATCACTTGAAGGAAGGTAGCAAGGTCTTCTTTTAGTTAGCACAGACCATAACATATAGTGGAGAGTTTTAAATCTGCCTACCTTGAATACAGGTCTCCCTTGTCCCCATGCTAAGCAGTTCTAAGACACTACCGGAGATACTTGCTCAGAGCTGCCAAGATAGTGGGAGCAAAGGGATCTATGAAATAGGGGCTGAACTGTCTGCTTTAAACATAAGCAGACAAGCAGACAAAGAGGAGAAACTGCTAACTTTATCTTACCTGATGCATTGTGTTATAGGTTCGATTCCCTTACACCCGTGGTGCTATTAAGGCATTTCTCTTAATAGAGAAACATTCACCAGGTAACTTTGTTTTTAAAATCCATAAACCATAAAACTTGCTGATTCGTTAATGGTAACGTTCATTAGCTATATTCTTGGTCTAGTATATGGGTTACAGCTAGGCATATGACTGAGCTTCTTTTTGACTTTTTGTTGATGACAATCTGTGATTACAACATTTTCTAACAAAATTTTGTTTTTTTCTAGTTTCTATGGTTATGCATATGTATATTAAGTCATTCAACAAACATACCATGTATTTTTAATCTTATTTTAACCTGATCTGAAAACAGTCTTCAAAATCACGTTTTTAATAGCCACTTAAAAAAGGTACAGAAAAGGGCAACAAAAATGATTAGGAGAATTGGAACAGCTTCCATATGAGGAGAGATTAATAAAACTGGGACTTTTCATCTTGGAAGAGGGACAAATAAGGGGGGAAATATGATAGTGGTCTATAAAATCAGACTAGTGTGGAGAAATTAAATAAGGAAGCATTATTTACTCCTTCTCATAACACAAGATGGGCAACGATGCAAAACCATGCACTGAAGTCTTTGTTTGCCAGAAGCTGGGAATGGGCAACAAAGGATGGATCACTTGACGATCACCTGTTCTGTTCCTTCCCTCTGAAGCACCTGGCATTAGCCATTATCGTAAGACAGGATACTGGGCTAGATGGACCATTGGTCTGACCCAGTATGGCCGTTCTTGTGTTCAGTCATGTGCTGCATCCAGTGTGAGCTGTTTTTAAATCCATCTTTTAATGGTCTCCACTGCCATAATATCCAAACACCTCAATCTGCAGAATATTTACCCTCAACACCCCATGAGGCAGGAAGTGCTATTATCCCCATTTTACTGATGCGGAAACTGAGGCACAGAGGGACAAAGTGACTTGCTCAGGGTCACATAGGGGGTCTGTGGTACATCAGGGACTTGGCCCCAAAGCTCTCCAAGTCCTAGTCAGTACCCTAACCAGCGGACCATCTTTCTTCCCCAAAGTCATATTATATAAAGCAAAAATACAGTTTATACACAAAATGCAGCTTGATTAAACAGCTTTATTATTTTTGTGCAAAAAATTAACATTTTTCTTCAAGTGCGACACTGCGAAAAGATACCGGAGTGCAATATTTCCAAACTTCAGAATTTATATTGCATTCTTAGCAGTCAAACTGGTGAATAATAAAGTCCCAACAAAAGCCAGGAATTATATCTAACATGTTATTGTTAGATACCTAACACACACAGCAAGATGTCATCCACATATCAACACATACAATTCAGACAGCCCAGTATTCTATAATGCAACGTTACCAGGCTAGGGTATAGTTTTATTCTCCAAAGTATCAGTTCTTGCCCATTTACTTTAGTGTCAGGTCTTGAACTGCACAAACAAGTAGAACCTATCACCCCCAACTACAGTTTGTTACAATGGCCTCTGCAGGTAAAATAATTAGGAAATGCAAGACAGACTCACTCTTAGTGTGATGACTCAGGCATAACCAACAGGCAAGCATGAGCTCCACACAGACAAAGCTATTTTTATGCAGCATCTCTGAAGCTCTTTTGTGTTAACAGCTGCTGGCATTGCTTACCTGTTGAGTACTGCTTCTTTGTCTGCTAGACGACTTTTAATTTTACTAGTAAGATAGTCCAAGAAAAGCGTCCAAATGTCTAAGCAAGAAAAGTAACCTTCATGGGTAGGCTGCAATACACAAAACCCCATGTTAAACATCATGAACTGCCGTAAAATATAGGTCATGTGTAGCCAGAATTTGAGTTAGTCTGTACTTTCAAGAATAAAAGGACACTTCCATTAAGTGATGCAGATTTGCTTTAGTGAGGAATTTTCCGTGTCACTTAGAAAAACCCTGCTTGTCTGAACTGTTAAAAGGGGAGTGAGATCTGATTTTAGGACTGAGAGCCAAGACCTCCCAGGCTCTAGTCCCACTTCTGACCGACTCCCACTGTGGCTTTGAACTATGCAAGTATCTTTCCTGTCGCAGTTCCTGCCCCAGTCACAACATATGAATAATTACAAGTGCAAATAAGGTTGTAAGTTTAATTGAATGTTGTGAAAGCAGTTAATCTTGTAGCAGGTTTAAGGTGACGCTCACTCTAGGCCATGGTATGTGGGGGGGAAAAAAAAAAAAAAAAAAAAAAAGATAAAAATCATCCCACATGAAGCCTGAGAGAAGCTGTAAAAGCAACAGTTTCAGAAGTGACAAAAAAGCCAGCCCCCAGCATAGATGTGTGGGGGTTATACAGAAATTTTTCAAAAAAGTTTCTTCAAACCCAATTAAAACAGCAGCAAAGATCAAAGCCAGCCAAGTCATTCATGTAAGATAACTACATCTGACTGTTTTTCAACTATTGGGGCCAGGAGCAAGATTTCCTGCATGTTATGCTATTAGAAAGTAAATGAAGGCTTCCAAGAAGTCCAAAAGTGTTAAGCCAGTAGAAATCTGCATGATAACACGTTCAGTTGCTGAAAAGGCATGAAACTGAAGTTTTAGTGGGCTGCCTTTAAGCTATCAGACCTATTGGGAAATAAGCTATCCTTTACTCGTATCCTGCATGGTTAGGACATACAAAGAAGAATGGAATAAGATAAAAGCAGTGTCAGTGCTGTACCTGATGAAAGGTGTATTTGAACAAGAGAGCCAAAAATTCAACCACTGGGAACTGAGAGTATGATTCAATCCTCCTTAGGTGGACGCTTACAAAGAGACGCAGAAAATCTGTAAACTTCTCAATGTAGCTAGACGAAAAAGGAGAGAAAATAGCTGATGAAACATGAAGGAAGCCATGGGGGGGAAAATAATTTCATTGAAATAGTGAAAAATTCACTCAAAACCTTTTCATTAAAAAAACCCCAAAAACTACATTTAATAGCCAGTAGTACAATTAAAATATAAAGCCCTGCAACAATTACCTACAGGACGGGCAACCCTTCATTCCATTAACACCTGAAACACAGCAGAAAAGACAGTCTAGTCAAAAGCAACTTTAGTGTTCAGATAAAACAATATGAATTAAATAAGGCCTTCAGATAAGCAACCCCATTAGTGCTACAAATATTTAGCAGCAAGACCCATCGTAGCTGAATGGATATGGATGGGATTAGTCAACAGAATGTAGCACTCAGGAGATACTGTTGAACGGGATACACACAGACATTGGGAATTGATTTTCTGGTAGTAAAAACACACCAACAGCAACACCCATGTCACAGAGATTAAACAGAAAGTACACCGGGTACTGGGCGAATACAACCTTGTAATTCCTGCATCAAGTCCAAGAGCTTGTGATTGAACTAGACCATCTCTTTTAGGAAGGGAGGCAGTCTTGATTTAAACACTCCTTGTCAGTTTTTATCCCAGATCTAGGATTAGTCAGTTCCACGATTAACACTATGTCTTTCTGATGCTACAGTATATGAAGTGAAGGGCCCAAAAATGAACCTACCACCAAAATTTAGACACACTTTCATGGCAGTGTAAATAGTTAAGGCTTCAAGAAAGCATTGCTAAAAAAAAAAAATTATAAAGGCCACTGCAGTGTGGGCTGTTACTGTGGAGTGAACATGCACTGTGCAATATGGAGCTTTACCAGAGTTTAGGATATCATTTTAATTACGTATTGACTGCAAGAAAACAACTACCTGTATGCCATCACTGCACAGGATGCTTTGTGGAACATTCTAATACCAAGAACCCCATTGATGTAGTTACATTACTGCACTGCTGAAAAGCCGATCTCTCCCACTGATGTGACAGTTTAGAGTTCTTAAATATCAAAAAGTATTTCAAGAAATTAAAAAAAAAAGAAACATCACACAGCTGAAGACACCAAAATAATTGTAGTGGCAAAATTCTAAGACACTCAGGAACGACAGCCCCTTATTACAGCTGTGCTGATGGGAAACACTATCTGTCTAGCATACCTCACTGTGAGAAAAATTGTTCCTTTTAGTTGAACAAAGCTAGCTCCAAACTAGAGAGAGTCATTACTAAACAGGAACAGCAAGTTGCATTATTCCCTGACTGGTCACTATGAAACTTTGCACCCACACAATTGCTGGAATGCATGAAGTAGTAAGACTATATTTATAGTTCATTTGGCACCAGTCTCCTTAGCAAGAGGGACTCCCACTAAGCATGTACTGGTCATTGGCCAAATACTTCAAAACTAAAGCGACCTAATGCGAAACAGTTATCCTGAGCTCAGTGCTTTCTTTAAGCCAAGGTCTGCTGAAAGTTTTATATGGATGTAGGCCTCTAGGAGCCACTAAGCCAGTCGTCAGCTTTGGAATTAGCATTTATACTTAGTTACTACACTTCCAATTTCATTAAAGGTACTGGAAACTTGAAATTAAATGCCACACAAATAGGATATTGCAAAATGTGGTTAAAGTTAACATTTTCTGTACTGGTTTACAAGATCAAGAAGGCTCAAAACTGCGCTAACTCCATGATAAATAAAAGTAACTAGTAACCAACCATCACCCCATGTCACTCCTGTACCAGATAAGAGTGAACTTTTAAGGAAATCAAGGTTTTAAAGGTAGAAGATAAGGTACTGCTATGTAGTTTCACACTATTTTGCAACGTCAGCTTTGTTCAGCAGCATGCCAAGTTAAAAATGGCAAGTGAGAAGACAACTTGACTTGAGTCAATTCCAAGTCTTCAAGTCTTGTAAATCAAGCTAAACTTAAAACAAAGAAAGGAAAATCATTTGACAGCCTGCAGCATCTTTAATCCACAGGAGGGAGAGAGATTGTAGGACAACCTGTCCAGAGAATGTTTTACTCATGAAAAAGCTAGAGAAGTCTATAAAGTTAAGCCAAAATATCTAGGTTACATCCGTGATTCAAATCATATTAAGCATTAACAAAAAGGGAGATTCACTTATGGACCTCAAGATCTTTGAACATGACCACCACCAAAAGCACTCATTTTGTGTTCAACATGTAAAAATCAAACTCAGCTCTAGAAGAACTTCCATAGCCTGTGTAGAAAAATCCCTGTGCACTGAAGTCTGTTACACTGCTAGGGGTGGTAGGGAAAGAACTCTTTCCCACTGCAGCATTACTAACTTGGCTTAACTTTCATGGAAACATCTGTTCTCTATCCATGTGCCCAAATGAACATATAATTAGAGATTTCAATTTCGCTATCCAATACCTGATTTTAGGAAACTAAGTAATGTCGAAACTAATGGGATAGTCAAGGAAATTGATAATTAGAATTCACTGTTAATCTAGATTTAAATTCCAAGAGAGTTAAAAATATATCTAAAGAAGCCAGCTGAAAAAGATCTAAGGCAATTTGAGAGAGAGAGAGAGAGAGAGAGAGAGAGAGATGCACTGCATCTGTATTATATATTGACCTGTTTTTGCTAAACCAGGACTTACACCTGTGTTGAAGTTACAAAGTGCCTCTGTTGTGCACACCCATTAACCTTTTGATTGAAACTTGGGTGTCATGTCTGGGAAGAAGATCAAAGGTTTAGTAGAAGTTTGGTAGTGCAGTGCCATGCTCATCTACTTCTATCAACATGCATCCACAGCAACAGGCTACAATTGTGAATCTGGATACATTTGCATAATTACAATATCAGAAAATGTATCCTGCCAACATTAGCATCAGGAGACAGCCCAGCTCCCAAAGTTAAAACCTACAGCAGTGCTGTAACAGAAGCTAACATCCATAGTTGTCTGCTATGCCACACTAATGACTATTTCAACCCATGGAAAGTTCAACCACACAACATGACTTTCCCTCCTGTCAAAACAAGTGGAAGTATCTCTTCATGAAAGATGTCAAAGATTTGTAACTGAATTAGGCAACCAGTTTCCTCATATCCCTCTGGAAGTGAAAAAGGAATCAGAAGACTCCCAGGTGCTTCCACTTATCCAGCCTTTACACAGATATAAGTTATAATTAACAAATGCATGAAGGAGCCTTCAATTTTGGGACTACTTTCATAAGGCTGGTTAATTAGCGTATTAACACTCCAAGCAAACTCAAGTTTCCAAAATCCTGTAAAGTTGTTTTTGTTTTTTTGTTTTTTTTAAAATGCTTCTCAAGTCCCAATATGAGGTATGAAACTGACCAGTTTTCATTCTCTTCAAAGCCATGGAGTGACCTGGAGCATGCCGCCCACTCCTTTTAAACATGACTTTAAAACAGACAGATGGCAGATATCAACTGAAAAGGGAATACTTCCATTCCTTTACCTCACTGTGCTTCTTCTGTTGCTCTGCTGCAACTGAATGAAGGGCAGGTTCAGCTCTTGTGCCACCTCACACCTGCAGTCAAACAGCAACGAATGGGGGAGTGGGGAGGAAGAGGATAGGAAAGAATACAAACCTACACTACCAGTCACTTTGCAAAGTCAACCCTCCTGCCACCAACTTACCTGAACACACCTACCTTCCTGCTCTCCTTCAGCAGCACAGAGCTCTGTAAAAAAGGTGATTAAAACACACCATGCATGACAGCAAGTCAGTATAGACAGTCTTTTAGTAAGCAAAAGATCCTACCACAGTTACTTAGCTGGTTGATTTGTTTTACCTTTCATCCAGTTCCTCTAGCCGGCTCTTCACCGTGTGGGCATTGTTCTCCTTGGTAATCTTCTGCAGGAGGTAGAATGTCTGCTGGAACATTCGCAGCAAATACTCCTCGAACTCCATAGGCACGCAGTTCTTTGACATAAGTTCATTGATGCAAGACATTGCCAGGATCCCAAGCCTACCACGCTCCTGACCCAAGACAGAGTTCTGGCTGCTGCCATTGACAGAGGACATCTTCCTGGCTCGGGTGTCGCAGCCAAAGCGGGCAAAGTGGAATATGGTGGTGAGGAGTGAAGGAGTGATGCTGGCAGACAGAGGGATCCAGCTGAAGAGGTGGGCCAGGCACTCCAATGCTAGGGAACAAATATATTCACTCTCTGTATCAAGGATAGGGATTGGCTGATTCAATAATTTGGCCGCACTGGGACTCTGCAACAGGCTACTTAATAGGTCACCACCTAGGAAATAAAGCATATGCACTCCTAAATCACAGTATGCATACCAATCAGAGGGGAACTAGATGTGTAGAGTTAAATCCTGACCATAAATCAAAAGAATTTTTTTTTTTTTTTTTTGCATTTAACTGCTGCTCTTTATGCATTTAACAAGTTAAATGTCTAAAGACAAGCATTCAATGCAACATGCCATTAATAGCGATATGATTCTACAAAGCATACCAGGCAATCCCGTCTCACCTCAGCTACCTCCTTTGTGTTCTAAAGTTTCAGACTGACCAAACCTTTCCGTCTGGCTAAGTCACTCCGCAGCAGGCGGCACGGCAGTTGAGAGGCGGTATATAAAACAATTGAATGAAAGCTAGAATTCAGCTCTGTACTGCAGCATTTTACATTGCCAGCTTTACTGGTGAGGCACACAAGAGCACTGCTTTAATTAGGGCTCTGGTAGCATTTTCATTATAAACCTATTTTAGGGTTTAGGAGCTGGCTATAAAATTTACTTGCATAATGAAATCATTGGCAAAGTTATGTTTTCCATGCATGTAAAATAAAGTTTGTGGATTCTGTCTGTAATACAATGCTTACTTACAAAAAAATAAATATTTAGAAGGTATTCATTTCTAATATGGACTAGATCATATTTAACAAGTATCTCAAAAGTATGTAGATCACATAGCAATATGTAGAACTTCATAAGCACTTGACATATTACAGTTCAAATTTTTATTCACATTTTGCCTTTTTTAGCCTCTTATTAAAAATGAAGTAATTGGAGACACTGATAGCATGAGAGACTACAATCCAGTTTCCATCTTGCCTCAGTAGATTACTTTTAAAGTGCTTAATGAAGTTTTGATGGGATTTACAATCTGTGATTGATCTCCTACCCTAATATAAGTGACACTATTTTTAGCAAGTTTCAGAGTAGCAGCCGTGTTAGTCTGTATTCACAAAAAGAAAAGGAGTACTTGTGGCACCTTAGAGACTAACAAATTTATTAGAGCATAAGCTTTCGTGAGCTACAGCTCACTTCATCGGATGCATTTGGTGGAAAAAACAGAGGGGAGATTTATATACACACACAGAGAACATGAAACAATGGGTTTATCATACACACTGTAAGGAGAGTGATCACTTAAGATAAGCCATCACCAGCAGGGGGGGGGGGGGGAAAAGGAGGAGAACCTTTCATGGGGACAAGCAAGGTAGGCTATTTCCAGCAGTTAACAAGAATATCTGAGGAACAGTGGGGGCTGGGGTGGGGGGGGGGGGGGAAGAAAAAACATGGGGAAATAGTTTTACTTTGTGTAATGACTCATCCATTCCCTGTCTCTATTCAAGCCTAAGTTAATTGTATCCAATTTGCAAATTAATTCCAATTCAGCAGTCTCTCGTTGGAGTCTGTTTTTGAAGCTTTTTTGTTGAAGGATAGCCACTCTTAGGTCTGTAATCGAGTGACCAGAGAGATTGAAGTGTTCAACTGGTTTTTGAACGTTATAATTCTTGACGTCTGATTTGTGTCCATTCATTCTTTTACGTAGAGACTGTCCAGTTTGACCAATGTACATGGCAGAGGGGCATTGCTGGCACATGATGGCATATATCACATTGGTAGATGCGCAGGTGAACGAGCCTCTGATAGTGTGGCTGATGTGATTAGGCCCTATGATGGTATCCCCTGAATAGATATGTGGACAGAGTTGGCAACAGGCTTTGTTGCAAGGATAGGTTCCTGGGTTAGTGGTTCTGTTGTGTGGTTGCTGGTGAGTATTTGCTTCAGATTGGGGGGCTGTCTGTAAGCAAGGACTGGCCTGTCTCCCAAGATCTGTGAGAGTGATGGGTCGTCCTTCAGGATAGGTTGTAGATCCTTGATGATGCATTGGAGAGGTTTTAGTTGGGGGCTGAAGGTGATGGCTAGTGGCGTTCTGTTATTTTCTTTGTTGGGCCTGTCCTGTAGTAGGTGACTTCTGGGTACTCTTCTGGCTCTGTCAACCAGTTGGAGAACACTTCAATCTCTCTGATCACTCGATTACAGACCTAAGAGTGGCTATCCTTCAACAAAAAAGCTTCAAAAACAGACTCCAACAAGAGACTGGTGAATTGGAATTAATCTGCAAACTGGATACAATTAACTTAGGCTTGAATAGAAACTGGGAATGGATGAGTCATTACACAAAGTAAAACTATTTCCCCATGGTATTTCTCCCCCCCACCCCACCCCGCACAGTTCCTCAGATGTTCTTGTTAACTGCTGGAAATAGCCTACCTTGCTTGTCACCATGAAAGGTTTTCCTCCTTTCTCCCCACTGCTGCTGGCTTATCTTAAGTGATCACTCTCCTTACAGTGTGTATGATAAACCCATTGTTTCATGTTCTCTGTGTGTGTATATAAATCTCCCCTCTGTTTTTTCCACCAAATGCATCCGATGAAGTGAGCTGTAGCTCACAAAAGCTTATGCTCTAATAAATTTGTTAGTCTCTAAGGTGCCACAAGTACTCCTTTTCATTTTTAGTAAGGTGGCTGCTATCACCAGTAGCTTCAGAACCGCCCTTTACATTTGCTTACACACATTTTCCAGTTAATTCTGACAAGTGCTTCTCAGCACTGTGAATGACGCATGATGTTGGACTGAGTAACTGGATGCTTCTGTCCTTTAGATCTTAACTTCCAGATTCTCACAGCCTCACACCATTTACATCTATGTTAACATTGCAGATGAAATGTTACCTGGTTCAGCTCTCCTGCCTCCTTCTACCCTCCCGCAAATGCAACAAAGAATCTAAATCAAACTAGGGTTTTACTTTCTTGTGTATCACCACCAGGAAGACATTGTGCAAATTAGATTCGGTCCTCTGTGATATATATAGACGCACTGTCATGAAATTATGCTCTCAGACACAACTATGCAACCTCATAGCTTTTAAGGGAGTCTGTCAGCTACAACTGAGAATTAACAAATAAGTTATGATTCTATGGAACAATTATGTTGATGCACAAGGAGAAAGAGGTTCAAAGTCACTCTCCCCTTGCTATGTTAAATTCTGCATGGTTAGTAGAATTGAGGCAGTTCATTTTAAATTTTTTTTAGTTATTCACTTTGTTCATTACATATGGCTGAATATATCCAGGCAACAGATTTGACTATAGTAGTACCATTTTCATGTAGTCACTTTCAAGTAAAGCAACACTTTAAGAGAGGCCGGCTCAGAACTTAAACCATTCAACAACATGCTGCTGATTCAAAGACCCCAGTATTTCCCACCAGAGGGCCTAAGGTTGCGGAAGTTTTGTTGCTTGTGTGTTAGGCCTTGTCCACACTGCCACTTACAATGCTGAAGCTTTCTTCACTCAGGGGAGTGAAAAAACACACCCGAGCAATGCACATTTCAGTGGTGTAAAGTGGCAGCGTAGATAGTCCTGCAGCGCTGGGTGCCGCACTCCCAGCGCTGGTACCTATTCCCCTCGCAGAAGTGGTTTTATTGCAGTATTGGGAGAGCTCTTTCCCAGCATTGACGCTGCGACTACACAGCCACGTTAAAGTGCTGCTGCTTTAACGGGCAGCGCTTTATCAGCAGCTGTGTAGACCTACCCTAAGTATGGAAAATGTGAAGCTACTACAATGCATAAATGCCACTTAAACAGATTTAAGGGGTCTTTTAACTATTTCTCTTTGCTTTCCCTAGAAAGCATGGAAACACTGCAGACTTACTAAGTTCTAAAAAGAGAGTTCTGGTTGTAAATACAGCTGATACACATTTATAGAGCTTAAATACAGGATCCCAGCCCTTATTGTTTGAAAGTTTCATACCTAAGTATATAGTTAATTACATTCAAACTTATAAAAAAAGAGGAAAGTGCTAAGGGCCATCTATGCTAATAGAAAAATTAAAGTTAAAGACTCTGTATGTCTCATTAGTAAAACACAGATGCTTTATTATATGAACTGGAATCACTTGTGACCTGACAAGCTTAAGTACTTGATCTCAAATAGTTTTAGAGATTCAAAGATTCAGGCCCAAAGGGACCAGTAAATTATCCAATCTTGATCTCCTATGAAGCATAGGCCACAGAACTTCATCCAGTTGTCCCTGTATTGAGCCCAATAACTTGCATCTGACTAAAGCACATCTTCCAGAAAGGCATCCGGCCTTATTTGTAGACAAGAGAGAGAGAATCCACCACTCCCCCTTGGTAGTTTATTCCAATGGTTAATACCCTGTAATGTTAAAACTTGTGCTTTATTTCTAATTCAAGATTGGATGTTTTTCTAAAAGATCTGCTGTAGGAATTATTCTGGGACGTTCTCTGGCCTGTATTATACAGGAGGTCAGACTAGATAATGACAATGGTCCCTTCTGGCCTGGGAATCCGAGTCTAGTTTGACTTTATCTGGCTTTAACTTCCAGCCACTGGTTCTGGTTACACCTTTCTGCGCTAACCCTTTAGCACCTGGATTTTCTCCCAATGGAGGTACTTGTACACTAATCACATAACTTCTCAATCTTCTTTATGATAAGATAAACATTGGACTCTTTAGGTCTCTCACTGAGGTATTTTCTCCAGCCCTCAAATAATTTTTCTGGTTCTTTTCTGCACCCTCTCTAATTTTCAACCTTCTTTATAAAATATGGACACCAGAACTGGACACACTATTCCAGTATCAGTCTCACCAACATCATACACACAGGTAAAGAAACCTTCCTACTCCCGTTTATACATCCAAGGATCACCGTAGCTCTTTCTTGCCACAGTACTGCACAGGCGCTCATGGTGAATTGCTTATTCCTACGACTCCTATGGAGGTCTTTTCAGAATCACTGCTATCCAGGATACAGTCCCCCATTCTATAGGCATAGTCTGCCTTTTTTGTTCTTATATGCATGGCCTTGCTTTGGCTGTACTAAAACACACAGTTTGAATGGGCTTGATTTACCAAGCAATCCATGCTACTCTGTATGAATGCCCTGTCCCTGTTATTTATCACTCCAATCTTTTGAGTCATTTGCTACTAGCAATGCCAAACTAGCATTAATCAAGTGTTTTTCCAAAGACAATCTTGGCAAATCAACACTGCACTACAAAAATATACTAGTTGAACAGCAGTGTAAGGAAGGCATGCCCATATCAGTGCCAAGCTTACATACAGGGAACCAATCTAGCCCAAACAATGCAATTCATTCTTGCAATATGCTATTTTGTACTATTTTATTTTGTTAATACTCAGATTCTTCAAATACTTAGCCTGCAACAGGGTTAAAGAATTTTTCACTTGACAATTAGGCACCACTGTTCTTCTAGAGGAGTTTCAGATACATACACTAATATCTTAACATGTGCAGCCCTCAAAGCTACTGCACTAAGGTTTAGTTCTTTCATTTGGTTAACCTTTGGAGTTACTCAGCCTAAGTAAACTGACTAGAGCAGTTTGAGCACAGAGAAGTGATCTGTATCAGTTCATCAGCGTAGTTGTTCTTAATGGCAAGGGAGAAGAAAAGTGGAATCTGTTCCAACACACATCTTTAGTTTTACTACAGCGGAAGAACTGTATTAATTCACAGGATGCACTATGTTATCTAGAAGCTTTTACTGTAACTGCATGTCAACACTAGTGTGAAGAAATAAGACACTGTTTTGGTAGAAGAATTTCCTCTTTTCTCTACGAGACTTGACATTTTAGATTTAAACATCCTTAACTAGCACAAGTTTGTGAAATTTTTCTGTGGAGGATAGAGCCAACTTCGGAGAGGTTTTTAATTTAACATCTGTTTCAATTAAACTCTACTTTATACAACTAGATGGGAAACTGCATCACAATATTTGTTCTTGTTTCTCAAAACAAGGGAGGAAGAGAGGGCTACGACTCTTTAGTTGCTGCAGAAAGAAGCCTAGTTGAACTCGGACCATTTGATACATGACAGCAAGGAAATTGATGGTCCTCAGAACAATGGGGTGGGATTTACTCCTGTTCAATCGCCTGGGTCTACAAGTTCCCTTTCCTCCAAATTGCAAAAGCATAACTATCTATAATACGCACATTATCTTAGTCATTTAAGCAATGTGCACGCTCCATTTTCAAAGCTAGTGAAGGGAGACAAGCATATGAATCAGCTGTAAAGCAGATGCATAGCCAAGCTCTAAAGGCAGTTACTTGTCCTAATGGTGCTGTGCGAGCGGCTGTGTATGTAGTCAGAGGAGGAAGTGGGTAGAGAGTATATGTTATTGATAGGGAGTTGAAAGCCACAGCTGTATATTAGAAGTTAAAGGTCAGACTGGATCACAGTGGTCCCTTCTGGCTTTGGAATCTATGAAACAGCTAAGACTGCAGTCTTTCCAGGCTTCCCATGCACTTACAGCGGCAATTCATAGATGAAAGCCCACACTAATGTCAGACACAGTTTAGGGACTGGCTCTTTTTTGACAGTCTTTCCTCCTCTGCACCACTGCAACAGGAAAGGCGCTGACAACTTAGATGCCCACATATGCAGTCTTGAATGGAAGTAGCACATTTTCAGTGGAGAGTCCCCAGCCCTGGAGATTGCTTCCTCTGCTGGTCCCATATGTGCCGGAGACAGGGGAAGCCGGCAAAAGGGCCTTGCCCCCATACCTTTTAAGATAGCACCACGCCCCCCACTTCTGAGAATCTGAATGTGGCAAGGACGCGACAGGTGGGAACAGCGCTGACCGGAGTTGGCTGGCGTAATGGTAGAGTCCCTTCCCTATTGGTATGACAGAGGAGTGGCTGGGCTGAATTTGAGTGAGTGGCATTCCTACCTAGCACACAGGCTTGCAACACCAGTCAAATTTGGTCTGTCATGATTGATTGGCCCTCCTATTTTTGCAGACTTCCTTGTCCACCTAAATCTGGTGACTTTCAGAGCACAGCACAAGGCATATCTTTCCAGTCAAAGATTTGTCTGACTATGGATCACTATTTGGGAAGGAAATGTTACGACAGGGATAGATCTGTGCTATGTACTGTGGGTACCTTAGCGGTTTTGGTTTATGTTGGCAACCAAAAATCTATGTCCAATATATACAAATTAAATATTAAATTTTAGTAATCCATACCACTTTCTCCTGAAGATGGGGATGGTGGTGGAGTGGCAGAAGAAACACTATGTTTGTCCCAGATGCTCTCTAAAATACCTGCCAAGAAAGAGGAAGAGAGTGTGCTGTGAGCCCAGCTAGGTTCATAGACACTTCATACAGGGCTACTATCTTTATCCCAAATTTCCTTAATTTAGGATAGCCACCTCAAGGTATATGCAATTAACCTGAGAAACTTAAGTGCATCTGAGCTAGACACTTTCAGATGTATAGGTTAGATCTTATTCCTTTTTTACTGCAGTAACAGCACAAGAAATAAAGTATCCTCACAGGCGGTTGTGGAGATTAGCACTTGTACAGCACTTAATAATAAAACTTGTAGCGCTCTTCATTTATAAAGAGTTAAAGACAACACTAAGTTCTCATGCATGGGAGCATATCTGCTTGGTCCAAGTCCATCTTTATAAACAAAAATGACCAAGCATAGCTATTACAGCTACTGTGCTGCATAATCTAGTTTTAGTCATCAGATTTCATTATAAGCTATTCAAGAAGCTATTTACACAGCAGAATTAAGAACTCAGCTAGTAGGAAGCAGTCACTACATAACTAGTGGGGTTCTTGTTTCACTGAATTATCAGCTTCACAGCTGCAAGTCTGCCAGCATTTACATATTCATACATTGTTGCAGTAAGGGGCAGGGGACATATATTTGTTCTAACCCTACAAGTGCAGTTATACTTACCTGTGAGAAGCCCAAGTACCGTTTGGACCTGATCCAGGAGCAGTTTGCGTAACTCTTCTTTCCGTGCCACGCTAAGATCCTCCCTGGGGCACGCCAACTCTTCTGATGTAGTCTTTAGCATGATCAGCCCAAGAGGAGTGGTCACAGGGGACTGAATCAACTGGAAGAACAAACAAGATGTGAACAATGTCACTAGCATTTTGTTCATTGATTAAGTGTTATAGAAACCGACAAGATCAGTCTTTATGGACACTCCCAAGTTTCTGGGGCCATGCTCATCGCTACACCATTTTTTGCAGTATACTTTGGGGGAACATAACTATGGATTGTTGTTTTCCTGAAGCAGCAGTTTATGATCATGATGTACCAATCCTAGTAGCATGGGAATCCTTGGGATCTCAATAGAGCTTTCATGCTGTCACAGATGTTCCTTGGTCCAACATGTTTACAAGTCAGAATCTGTTTCCTCTCCCTTTGTGGAGGTCGCTCATCATTAGGACTGCATCACAGACCTCTTTAAATGACAGACTGCTCCTGAAGTAGTTCTCTCATGCTAGGAACATATGCCACCAACCAAGCAGCTACACCAGTGGAAATTAAGATCATAAGTAACTGCAGCCAAAATTACATAAAAAGAAACAGTAATTAAGGATTTTCTAGTCTCTCCTGGCCTACTCACTTCAATGCTATTGTAAATCACATTTACTTTAAAGCAAGAAGTGTCCTTTCTCCAATGGGTACAGAAGAGAACGAAGTGGGTCCAGAGAGAGCTGTAGCTCACGAAAGCTTATGCTCCAATAAATTTTAGTCTCTAAGGTGCCACAAGTTCTCCTTTTCTTTTTGCGAATACAGACTAACACGGCTGCTACTCTGAAACCTGTCATTACTCTACTGTACATTTCATGTTTTCAAGGTATCTAAAGCCTGGTTTAGATACCTTGACATGTTAAATTTAAATAAATTCAAGAACTGAGGAGGTGAGAGATTGGGGAATGTGTTGAACCTCAAACTGTTTTCAAAACTTAAAGGAACCTTTATTTCTAGCCTAGAATATTAGACACCAGATATTCACTACTCTCTCGAAGTATAGCTAAAGAAAAGCACAATAATAGGGTAATCTTTGGGAGTCATAAGTCAATCTGCTTTATGTAGTTTTTGCCCCATTCATATAACTTGCCAGACCTGATCATAAACTAATTTAGCCTGATATGTTTTAACACTTTAAGCGTGTGAAAAAGAGCCAGTGTAGATGGAACCTAATGGCAACTGTAGGAGAGTTTGATTTTTGGAAACTAAGCACCCTTGTGGTAATGTTTATGGCCTGTCTAACAGGGCAACAGTCTGGCTGGCACGTTTTTTATGTTCTAGTTTGTGTTGGTGCTGAAGATTAATTGCAGCCAACTTCCAAGTGGATCATGATGCATCACAAGATATCACAGCAACTCCATTTTACTCATGCAAGTTAGATGGGCATCTCACACATGTATCATGACATCACTGATTGGATGAAACTACTCTATGGTGGATGCACCATATAGTAACTGTAAAAAACTGTACTCAGAGTAGCTATCAATGGAACGCTGTCAAACTGGGGAAGGCATACCTAATGGGGCTCCACAGGTGTTTGCCCTCGGTCCAGTATTCGTCAATATTTTCATTAAGCATACTCTCCACTCCATTATTAAAGTCATTAAAGTTCACAGATGACAGCAAGCTGGGAAGGGTTGCAAGCACTTTGGAGGACAAGATTAGAATTCAAAACAGCCTTCACAAATTAGAGCACTAGTCTGACACAAACAGTTTGAAATTCAATAAAGACAAGTGCAGTACTCTGCACCTAGGAAGGAAAAATAAAATGCAGAACTACAAAATGCGGAACAGGCTAGGTAATAGTACAGCTGAAAAGGATCTGAGAGTTATAGCGGCTCCCAAATTGAGTGAATCAACAATGTGATGCTGTTGCCCCCCTCCCCCCAAAAAAGGCTAACATTCTAGGATGTGTTAATAGGACTGTCGTATGTAAGACACGTGAGGTAGCTGTCTTGCTATACTCAGCGCTAGTGACACCTGAGTTCTGGACCACACATTTTTAAAAAGATGTGGACAAACTGGGGAGAGTCCAGAGAGCAACAACAAAAATGATAAAAGGTTTAGAAAACCTGACCTATGAGAAAGGTTAAAAAACCAGGTATGTTTAGTATTGAGACAAGATGACTGAAAGGGGACTAATAATGGTCTTCAAATATGTTACAGGCTGTTATAAAGAAGACTGATCAATTGTTCTCCACGTCCACTGAAGATAGAACAAGTAGTAATAGACAATCTAGAGCAAGGGAGATTTTGCTTAGATATAAAAAAAACCAAAAACACTCAACTACAAAGGTAGTTAAGCTCTGGAACAGACCACCAATGGAGGCTGCAAAATCCCCACTATTGGAAATTTTTACCAACAGATTAGGCAAAACACCAGTCCTGCCCTCAGTGCAGGGGAATGGACTAGATGGACTCTCAAGGTCCCTTCCAGCCCTACATTTTTATAATTAACTCATGTAAAGGTTAACTTCTTATAGTGTATCAATGCTTTTTTCACAGTTGTGAGTTCTTAGTATAATCTGAGTAGACCCTCTTCATATAACCCACAAAAAGATCAAAAGTGACAAGCTTCTTCTATTGATGAAGCTATATCAATTAACAAGAATTCAGATTTAAGCACCAACAACTTCTATGCATTTGTGTAGTTCTAGACAGAAGAAAAAAGGTTTGTGTTTAAGTTATATACTACTTCTCCATACTTCAGACATGATCTTACATTATTAGTTATCTGAAGCAAGTGTGTGGCACAGAGAAGAGGAAACAAGAGGAGAAAATTTAAATGGGACCTGGACTGCTTTAGTCAACTTCAAAGATGGTTTAAAATTTCTTCCCAGAATAGTTTCAGATGTTAGTGAAGTTGATTGAAAACCAGTGGGATGCAACTGCTAAGACCCAATATCCTAACAGTACGTGAATTAATACTTTCACAAATATATCAAGCTTTCTATGAAAAATTGTACTATCTTTAAGCAAAACCATCTGCAAGGGTCTTAGTACCATTTAATACAATGTATTGCTTTTCTCCATTACTTAAAATACTTTCCCTGAAAAAGAAGTAGGTTAGAGACTTCTACAGATTCCAAATATGATTTTAAGGCTTGAATGGCAGACAAAATTGGGTCAATTAATATATCAAAAGAGGAGGAAACAGTGGATTGAACAATCTGTCAGTAGTTCAAAAAGCAACTAAAAGCTGTGGCCTAACACAATTGTGATGAGAACACCTTTTGGGTACTTTAATCACTTTTGGGTACTTCAAAGTCTAGCATAAATTTTTTCTACACCTACACTTCTCTTTGCATATTTCTTTTAAGGATTTGTACTACAAACTAGAGAGAATGGGGGAGCACTCCCCATGTCCCAGCAAAAGAGAATATGTGAGAAACAAAATAAAATATGCAAAATAGGCTCTCTCGTCACTTAGATATCCCACAATATATTGCAAAAAATCAGTAGCTGTTCAGAGAGTATTGTAATTGAAACCTAGGTAAAGCCTGCTCATAAGTCACAAAAATCAAAGATCTAATTGTGGACAGCTGTTTATTCAAGATTTGGCGAGTCAGTTTCTGGAAAGAATACAAGTTGTATTTTCACCACCAAAGAGGCTATTGTGCAAATAGATGATTTCCATCAGTAACTGAAACCGCGTATGAAGAGTTGGTATTTCTCAATGTGACAAGTAATGTAAAATACATTTGTGGCAACATGTGAGCTCTTGACTTTTAGGGGTGAGGTGCCAATTGATTTAAAGAACTTGAGCGGGACTTGTCTACACGAAGAGCGGTTTGACTAAAAATGTGATTTTAAATTAATTTAGTCATGTCAGTGGACTGGACTGTGTGGACACCTCAGTTTAAATTAGGCTCATTTTGGTTTTTATAAAATAATGCAAATAAACTACTCTTCAATCAAAATAAGGGATTGTCTACACTTACAGTGCTGCTTCTTCTGTTGCCACAGGTACTTCACCTTCCTGAGAGGTGGAAGCTATGTTGACAGGAGAAGCCTTCCCATCAACATCAGTGTCTACACTAGGAACTTATGCCAGTACAACTATGTCACTCGGGGTGTGGATTTTCCATACCTTTGAGCGACGTAGTTATACACAAGTTCCTAGTGTAGACTAAAGCTGTGTCTACACTGCTACTTTCAGTGCTGAAACTTTAGTTGTTCAGGGGTGTGAAAAATCACCCCCGAGTGACAAAAGTTTCAGTGCTGAAAAGCACCAGTACAGACAGCAATTTATCGCCAGGAGTCATGCTCCCAGCAATAAAGCTA
Organism: Dermochelys coriacea; assembly: GCF_009764565.3. NCBI lineage: Eukaryota > Metazoa > Chordata > Testudines > Dermochelyidae > Dermochelys > Dermochelys coriacea. The sequence continues at coordinate 35,340,822 of NC_050077.1, read as the reverse complement.
CCACCCCTCATTCGGGGTGGTTATTTTTTATCCCCCAGCGATAAAGCGCGACTACACTGCCCACATCACAGCGCTGCTGTGGCTGCACTGTAACATAGGCTTAGGGTACATCTACACTGCCCAAGAGTGACCACACAGAGGCTTTGCACTGGCTTAATTAAGCCTGTGCAAGTTTGTGTGTACACAACACTTCAGAAATCTCATATGATCTAGTGTAACTAATCCCATTACAGTATTGTTACTTATTGACAAAGTATTTTATCAAGCCTCAATTATAATCACTGAAAGAGTACATGTTTATACTTAGGTTTGTATTTTTCCTAAATATGACAAGGGTTAATTTAAAAACAAAAAATTAACCCCAAAGTTATTTCATACATTTAGACTTAACACATGCCAGGGAAACTGACTATAAAGATGCTTGAAAACTGCTGAATTGTGACTAAAGAAGTGTTGGTATAATCTAAACTATGACATTCTTACAGGATCCCCGACCTGGGGTATTCTATCTGCTACCCAAGATCCATAAACCTGGAAATCCTGGACGCCCCATCATCTCAGGCATTGGCACCCTGACAGCAGGATTGTCTGGCTATATAGACTCCCTCCTCAGGCCCTTCGTTACCAGCACTCCCAGCTATCTTCGAGACACCACTGACTTCCTGAGGAAACTACAGTCCATTGGTGATCTTCCTAAAAACACCTTCCTAGCCACTATGGATTTAGAAGCCCTCTACACCAACATTCCACACAAAGATGGACTACAAGCCGTCAGGAACAGTATCCCCGATAGTGTCACGGCTAACCTGGTGGCTGAACTTTGTGACTTTGTCCTGACCCATAACTATTTCACATTTGGTGACAATGTATACCTTCAAATCAGCGGCACTGCGATGGGTACCCGCATGGCCCCACAGTATGCCAACATTTTTACGGCTGACTTAGAACAACGCTTCCTCAGCTCTCGTCCCCTAATGCCCCTACTCTACTTGCGCTACATTGATGACATCTTCATCATCTGGACCCATGGAAAAGAAGCTCTTGAGGAATTCCACCATGATTTCAACAATTTCCATCCCACCATCAACCTCAGCCTGGACCAGTCCACACAAGAGATCCACTTCCTGGACACTACGGTGCTAATAAGCGATGGTCACATAAACACCACCCTATATCGGAAACCTACTGACCGCTATTCCTACCTACATGCCTCTAGCTTTCATCCAGATCATACCACTCGATCCATTGTCTACAGCCAAGCGCTACGATATAACCGCATTTGCTCCAACCCCTCAGACAGAGACAAACACCTACAAGATCTCTATCATGCATTCCTACAACTACAATACCCACCTGCTGAAGTGAAGAAACAGATTGACAGAGCCAGACGAGTACCCAGAAGTCACCTACTACAGGACAGGCCCAACAAAGAAAACAACAGAACGCCACTAGCCATCACCTTCAGCCCCCAACTAAAACCTCTCCAATGCATCATCAAGGATCTACAACCCATCCTGAAGGACGACCCATCACTCTCACAGATCTTGGGAGACAGACCAGTCCTTGCTTACAGACAGCCCCCCAATCTGAAGCAAATACTCACCAGCAACCACACACCACACAACAGAACCACTAACCCAGGAACCTATCCTTGCAACAAAGCCCGTTGCCAACTCTGTCCACATATCTATTCAGGGGACACCATCATAGGGCCTAATCACATCAGCCACTCTATCAGAGGCTCGTTCACCTGCGCATCTACCAATGTGATATATGCCATCATGTGCCAGCAATGCCCCTCTGCCATGTATATTGGCCAAACTGGACAGTCTCTACGTAAAAGAATGAATGGACACAAATCAGACGTCAAGAATTATAACATTCAAAAACCAATTGGAGAACACTTCAATCTCTCTGGTCACTCGATCACAGACCTAAGAGTGGCTATCCTTCAACAAAAAAGCTTCAAAAACAGACTCCAACGAGAGACTGCTGAATTGGAATTAATTTGCAAACTGGATACAATTAACTTAGGCTTGAATAGAGACTGGGAATGGATGAGTCATTACACAAAGTAAAACTATTTCCCCATGGTATTTCTCCCTCCCACCCCACCCCCCACTGTTCCTCTGATATTCTTGTTAACTGCTGGAATTAGCCTACCTTGCTTGTCACCATGAAAGGTTTTCCTCCTTTCCCCCCCCTGCTGCTGGTGATGGCTTATCTTAAGTGATCACTCTCCTTACAGTGTGTATGATAAACCCATTGTTTCATGTTCTGTGTGTGTGTGTGTGTGTGTGTGTATATATATAAATCTCTCCTCTGCTTTTTCCACCAAATGCATCCGATGAAGTGAGCTGTAGCTCACGAAAGCTTATGCTCTAATAAATTTGTTAGTCTCTAAGGTGCCACAAGTACTCCTTTTCTTTTTGCGAATACAGACTAACACGGCTGCTACTCTGAAACCTGACATTCTTACAATTATCCATGCCTTCCCACATGGGATGACAAAGTCTTAAAACACCAGCCACATTCAAACCAGCAACTCTGTCTATTACAGCAGGTGCTTAGATTCTACAGTGATAAGTATATCTACTAGCAACCTACTCTATTAGTTTTGGAGGGCCAACTATAATTCAGTGATAAAGAAGTTATAGAGATTCTTGTAGAAACTGAATGATTTAAGCTTTTCTTTAACTATTAGGTGAACAATCTGTAACAGCTGAATTCAGACCTTTCATATTTGTGAAGCATCCAGACTTGTGTATTTACAAATAGCAAACAAATATGCAAAACTGCTCACAAATTTCACCCTGTGCATTGCTGGCTCCAACAATTCTGTATTTCAGCTGTGATCATCACTTAATTCACATAGTTCCCGTTCACTGACTGGATGAACAAGACTTTATAAAACGACTGCTTCCTCAAAATCAGCTTAAATTTAGTTTTTAACTAATCTAAGCTACAGTCCTAAAATTTACTTTGTGAACCAGTTCGGTTTGTGAAAACCCCCACAAAATACAAGCAAGTTTCAAACACGGTCAAATGAAAATATTTAGAAATCTCTAGACCATTGACAAAAATTCTCACTATCCTCTCAGTTCTATTAGCCTTACCAAACGTAAATCTTGAAAAAACTACATTTAAACTGTTAATTTACAATGGTTACTCAACATTTTCAGAATGCCTACAAAATTAATCTAGATTAAAGTGCACCAAAGATGATTAAAGGTTCTGAAACAAACCCAGAAGATAATTCTTAAAGCTCCTTCGCTAACTGAAGCTTATTAAGTACAGGCACTGCTATTAGCCAGGATGGGCAGGGATACAAAACCATGCTTTGAAGTATCCCTAGCCTCTGTTTGCCAGAAGCTGGGAATGGGCAACAGGGGATGGATCACTTGATTACCTGTTCTGTTCATTCACTCTGAAACACATGACTTTGGCCACGGTCAGAAGACAGGACACTGGGCTAGATGGATCATTGGTCTGACCCAGTATGGCCATTATTATGTCCTTATATAGGCCTGAATTTCACATTTACACTAAGGCTCCTTGACATCATTCTGGCAATAGAAAGGGGCCTAAAAGTGGATGTAAAGGGACCTTAGTGTTACTCAGAATCAGCCACTCTAGGCTACCAAATCCCTCTCCTTATTTTTTCAACACAATCAATATGGCAACAGGAGTTGTTGCCAAAAGTCAAGAGGGATGAACTGAATTACATTGTATTCTAGTTTTTTGTAGTTTTATGTGGAACATGAGGACCCAGTGTGACACAGTGGCTGAGAGCACTAATGTGATCCTGGGATGCATAAACAGTGGAATCTTGAGTAGGTGTAGAGAGGTTATTTTACCTCTATTTAGCACTTGTGTGACTGCTTCTGGAATTATGTCCAGTGCTGCTGTCCACAATTCAAAAAGGATGTTGATATATTGGAGAGGGTTAAAAGAAGAGTCATGGGAATGATCAAAGGATTAGAAAACCTGCCTGATAGTGATAGAGTAGACTCAGGAGCTCATTTAACAAAAAGAGAAGGTTAAGGAGTAACTTAATCACCATCTATAACAGAGGTGGGCAAACTACAGCCCGCTGGCCACATCCAGCCCGCGGGACCACCCTGCCTGGCCCCTGAGCTCCCGGCTGGAGAGGCTAGCCTCCATCCCATCCCCTGTTGTCCCCCCTCCCCGCAGCCTCAGCACGCCACGCCGCCAGCGCTCTGGCCCGCCGCTCCTGCTGGGCAGCATGGGTGGCGTACTGTGGCTGGCTCCAGCCGGGCAGCAGGGCTGCAAGCTCCTGCTGCTCTGAGCAGCATAGTAAGAGGGCGGGGGGAAGGGTGGATGGATAAGGGGCAGGAGGTCCCGGGGGGGGCAGTCAGGGGACAGGGAGCGGTTGGCTAGGGTGTGGATAGGGGTTGGGGCAGTCAAGGGACAGGGACCGGGGGGGATTGGATAGGAGGTGGGGTCCCGGGGGGCGGTTAGGGGGACAAGGGGAGGTTGGGGAGCAGGGAGAGGTTGGACGAGGCTGAGGTTCTGGAGGGAAGGGTGTCAAGGGACAGGGAGAAGTGGGGCTGGGATAGGGGGTGGGGGTCCCAGGAGGGGGCGGTCAGGGGACAAGGAGAAGGGGGGTTTGGATGGGTCGGGGGTCCTGAGGCGGGCAGTGAGGAGGCGGGAAGTGGGAGGGGGCGGATGGGGGGCAGGCTATTTGGGGAGGCATAGCCTTCCCAACCCTGCCCTCCATACGGTTTTGCAACCCCGATGTGGCCCTCAGGCCAAAAAGTTTGCCCACCCCGGTCTATAAGTACCTACATGGGAAACAAATATTTAAAAATAGGCTCTTTAATCTAGAAGAGAAAGGTCTAACATGATCCAATGGCTGAAAGTTGAAGCTAGACAAATTCAGACTGGAAATAAGGCATACATTTTTCACAGTGAGCATAGTTAACCATTGGAATAATTTACCAAAGGTTGTGGTGGATTCTCCATCACTGAATTTTTAAATCAGGATTAGATGTTTTTATAAAAGGAATTAATTTGGGGGAAGTTCTATGGCCTACATTATACAGGATGTCAGACTAGGTGGTCACAATGGTCCCTTCTGGTCTTGGAATCTAGGAATTTATGCAGTAGACTAATAGCTGACTATTTGTCAAAGTAAGGGAGGTGGAAATGAAAAGCAATTTTACTTCTGCTTCAGCTTTCTCCAAAAGAAAAATGATGAATAAATTCATAAGATACTTAAAGGTTTTACTCGACCACCCCGTCTTCCCATTAAAGGTAGCCTTCAATTTAGACAAAAAGTGTTCCATGAAGCGGCATCAAAGATTTCCTGATTTCATCACAGTTTCCCAAAGACATCCTTACCTGTAAGATGTTTGTGAAGAAGTCATGGTAGAACATAGGCCAGTCTTGTCGGCCAATGTCCACAATGACTTTGCAGAGCTTGTTCCTGATAAAATAAGGTAGAGTTTTGTGGTGAGCTAGTAGGAGTTTGGGCAGGCAGCTGCGTATCTCCATTTTATCTTGAGATGGGACCCCAAGCCACATCTTATTGATCAGGTTCTGAAAGAGAGGCACATCCTGATTTAGCAGATCTTAAAAGACACAAAGAGAATTGGCTTTAGTGCAACATTACAATCAGTGGTTAGACACGATGTCTAGAGAATCAGATGGAGGAGTGGATATTTGTTATCAGGCAAGTAGCTTTGGGAAAAATTTTGTCTTTCAATACATTTCATTTGCAGAGTTTTACAACAAGTCTGTTATCCTCAACTAGTGCATGGGTGAAAAACTACCCTTAATCAGTAACGTGACGCAATCGTAAGTATTGCTACTTTAATTTACTGCCAAAATCAGGTAACTATTGGCTAGCGTTGCGACAGATGTGAAAGAATGGTCAAAGTAATTAGAATCTAGAGCACAAGAACTTAATCTGGACCTTGAAAGTGATTCTGTGTGGCCCTGGGCACATCTACAGATAAAGAAACTAAGGTAGGAGCAAGTGGGATAGGTCCCTTACAAAACTGGAGGATGTATTGCTTAATGTTTGTAAAGTGCTTTGAATGTAAGCAGCATTATGTGTTAAATAAAAGATAGGGAACTCTAAAAGGTAGACAAGTTGATTTTAAGAGAAGCTCAATGACCAAATGTCAAATTTATGGTGTTCTTCCCTTTTCATATGCTGCTTCGTATCACAATACACTAACAATTTTCTATCCTGAAAAATATAGGCAATTTCCATTATTCTAGTATCATTTTTTCTACTAGCATGGCTTGAATGAATCAGTGTTTTTATGAATCTGTAAAACAGTCACTGGTTGGCAAGTCTCAGTATAAACAATTCAGGCCGGAGCAGGCCTGATTTTTGCATATAAAGTCTCAGTGCCCTCTTAACCCTACGACAGCTAGGTTTCCTCTTTTAAGAAGGGAAACATCATAGTAAATAGAGAATCATCATAGCTCCTTCAAGGTAGAATGAGAACCAAGTTCTGCTTTGGATGAAGTATGGGCCTTCTGAAGTTTTTAAATTTAGAAAGTCCATGTCAATAGGCCTTTAATGGAAGAGTGCTAACTTTAGTAAAGGAGTTTTAACTCACTTAATGGCAAAAATCCATAAGAAGGCAGAGTTGTGAAGTATTTTTCCTGCAATGCTGAAACCCCATTTAGAAGCTCTAGAACATTAGTGGCTATTAGTAGCTGAGCCTGTTAAGTAGATGTTTGAGGATAATAGATTCAGGAAGCCTGCTTCTGAGGTAATAGCTCTACCCAGTCTGAAGCACACGGCAGGCAGAAATTAAAGACAAATAGCTTATATAGTCAAGAGGATCATTATAAAAGCTGGCAAGCTTTAACTCATGGCATGACAAAGCCAATTCACGGTATTCAGGCTTCAATGCAATTTAGACTTGAAGCCACCATGAAGTCTCCCAAAGAGGTCAAAATTTTATGGTAGGGAGCCAACGTCCAGAGCTACAGGTTAACAGTGACAAAGGAATTGCTTATAGGAAGAATACAGGGCAATGACAAAACCCACAACACTGAGAGCCCTCACAAAAAATCCATATTAAGAGTAATTCCAGAAGTGTACTGTGTATACATGAAATTTCTTCCATGTAAATGGGATTTTAAAGTAGTAACTTCCTCTACCTGCCCAATGTCTTTGGTAACAAGTTCCCCTTTCCCAGAAGATCAACTAGCAGCTTCCATTTGAAAGGAGAGATGAGTGGGAGAGGAGGAAGAATTTCAATAAAACTCTTTCATTTTTCTATCTCTTTCAGAAAATATCAGCCCCCATAAACCTCCTAGAATAAGTTTTGGGTTTACTGTCCTGCTTTTGCTGATAAGTTCACTGTTGCCATATAGCTGATCAAACAGGACTAAGATAGCTGGAATTAATTTTAGAAATTCCAGGTTCTAAATAGAAAGATTTGAATCTCTAACCTGGAGTTTATTTCCTTAGAGTTTATGCACTGGACAGTGATTTCTTTGTTCTACTAGGCTCTGGACACAATTATTTTTCAGAGCTACATTTTTCAGTGAGGCAGAAAGGGGCAGGAATCAAGCTAGGTTGCCAAACCCATGAAAATAATTCAAATTGCTGGAATTTGTAGCTCCATAAAATTCCTCTTTAGACAATAGCATGGTCTCCCTATTATTTTTGTCTTAGTTACTTCTCCTAAGACGAAGGATGCGCCAGTGGTTAGGGTGGTGGACTGGGACATGGGAGACTCTGATTCAATTTTCTGTTCTACCACAGACTTCATGCAGGAAGCAAGTTGCTCAGGCTCTGGCTCTGTAAAAAAGGCATAATAGCACTTCCCTACTTCACCGTAAATTGTGAGGATAAATACATTAAATATTGTGAAGTGCTCACTATACTACGGTAATGAAAGTTGTATAAGAATCTAAGAGAGATCAGCCACTGACGGCAGTTGGTCAGCAAGTCAGCACTAAGCCCCGTTTCTGGGCATGGCCCAGTCTGTTTTATCCCAATGGCCTATAAATTTTGTACATGTCCTCTTAGCTCCAGATTTCCTCCATCACAAGGCTCACAATTGCCATGGAGCAAAGGTTCATCCCATAAAGTAACAGTTGCAAGTTAGCGTGCAGCTTTCAGCCCCACTGCTCAATTATTTTTGTTTGATCTCTTTAGTATGTCTTATCTGTGTCCTTATACTTTTTGGAAACATCTGGAATTGCTACACGTCTGACATCACCAGAATAGTTTGCTTATTTATCGGGGTAGCTGTTTTGAGGGAAAACTTTGAATGCACCCCTGGTGTGCTTCATTTTCTTAGCACTCTCTTTCCCCTGCCAAAAACTTAGTAAAGTACACCTGCAGAAAGAGTTGTACGGGAGTTTCTTTTTAATCACAGTAAAAGTTTATGGTATGGCCACCCTAAGTGGTTTGTCCACAATGATGTCAGTAGAAGCCAGTGGGGTACTTCTCCTTTGCCTACTGAGGTGCAGTTTTCCTTACTCTGAGCTGTGTCAATCATCTCCTGTTGCATTTCCTGGGATCAGACTCCGAGCACGAATGAACAACACAGCTAAGAATGTGACACAGATGAGCAAGACAAAAATGCTTTAAGTAAACTAATGTAAAGTATGTAAAGACTATGCCATTGCAATTCAATAAATAGGTTCTTTGCACCACTATTTTAGAGAGGACCTAAAAGTAAGGATGCAGAATAATATGGTAGAACAAGACACTTCACATGCTTACTGATACATCAGTTGATTGTATTCTGTGAACAGTTATCAGATATTTACACACAAGTCAGTGTTTGGGTTTTTAAACTTTCACTTAGTTCTCTTTTATAGCTAGGTAACAAGTGGGATGTGGTCTTCCAGCAGAGTGATTTTACATCTTTGACTAATTCATAGGCAAAGCAGAATGAGCTGTCAACCAGATCTCTTAGATCCCATAAAATAAAAGGAATTTTGTCATACCCTTTATACTAGTTTGTGGTATCTAGCTTTACATAACTGAGTTAGCATTTCTGATCTGTAAAAGATCCATCCATAATTCTGTGAATTACATCAAAATTTAAGACGCTGTCCTCAATTCTAGACAATTCCTAACTATCTGAAGTCAGCAATAAGCAACTTTCTCTATCTGTACGCAAGGATTCATATTCCATTTTATTTTCTCTCAAACTGCACTTGAAAAAATTCCCTTTGCAGGAGAACTATAAAAGCAAGCCATGTCCATTTGCACTTCAGTTGGTTCCCTCTTTAATCTTAAAAAACTTATAGTTAATATGAACCATTCCAAACACAAATCACACCAAATAAGAGTTAATGCAGAAGAATCCACTAATTATGCAATAATGGTGTTCTGGATAAGTTTACCTTTTTTCTTATGTCTCACCTCAAACACTGTCAAACTGTACATCATTACGTAGTCATTTCTTGTGCTTGACAGGAAATAGAGGCAGAATCTCCAGGCGCCTATCTGCTGGGCAAAGTTATTCAGAAGCTCCTCTGGGAAAATCAAGCATCAACAAAACATGTGCATTAATATTCATAAGCTGTCTTCAGACCAAGACAATATTTGTTTCCATAGCACCATAAAACTAAATGGAACTTCAGATATTTTTCAAATCTGATCTATCAACTATCAGTTTAATAATGCTCAGACAACCTGAGCTACTTCAAAAACAGCCACAAAAGCTACCCAAAACCTTTAATGCAACCAAATGAGTAGGTGCATAGTATCAGAATTTGTTGTGTATGATTTTAACATTCCCAAAAGCATAACGTAACAACAGACTTGGGTTAGATTAGCTTGATACTAATTTCAGAGTAGCAGCTGTATTAGTCTGTATTCGCAAAAAGAAAAGGAGTACTTGTGGCACCTTAGAGACTATGCTCTAATAAATTTGTTAGTCTCTAAGGTGCCACAAGTACTCCTTTTCTTCTTGATACTAATGGAACCTTTAGATCCACAGCACAGATCTGTCACCTAAAATAAGACACCGATAGCAGTAAGATGAGATAGCAGCAGTAGGTTGTCATACTCTATGTGGACCAGCCACTAGAAGGAGTGGATCTACTTTGCCAGGGGTCTTTACAGATGCTTCCTTTTCTGTCAGCAACACTTGGATTCAGGAATCTTGGTTTCAGTTGCAGGTTCTGTAGAAGAATGTGCTCTGGGGGGCACAGATTTTTCTACCTGTGTTCTCCAGCCTGTTCCTTTCCATCACTTCTGGCTTCTTGTCCAAGTCCTCCTGCCCCAGCACCACTACCACCGACTCCTTGTTTCAGTCTCCTTTCATTGCCCAGCCAGTTCCAGTATATTCCCAAGCCCTCTTCCCAGCCTTTCCTCCACCTCAGACTCCTTGTCCCCTCTGCATTGTAGTCAGTCAGCTTTCTCCTTTGCTATGCTGCCTGAAAATCAGGAGAAGGGGCAGAGAGGAGTAGGGGAGCACTGAGACTACAGGTGAGTGTCTCCCTGCTCTCAACTCCAGTGCCCAGAACCATCGAAGCTCACAGCACCCAGGACCAGCAGTTGCAGGAAAAGTCCTCCTCAGCCCCAGGGTTGATCAATCAATGCAGAAGGAATCTTCTGAATTTAGCTGCCAAGCTAAAATCTCTACTGAACTTTCTTAAAAAAAGATGCCCAAGCCAATGTATTTCCCCTGTTTTCAGATATTGCTGAACTGTTTTTTGCTCACATTTTCAAAAAAGAAATCTGAGGCAGACACCCAGCTTGCAAAATTTCAAGCTTAATAGCTGAAGTTTGGCAAAGTTTGAGCAACTGAAAACTGCACCTTACATTGGGAAGTGTCAGACAAACCGTAACAAGAGCCAGTACTACCAGCTCTGCCTCTAACAAATAAGAAAAACAAATGGCAAAAGTTGGGATACTGGTCCACTTGAAAGTGGACATGGGTAGAATTTAAGGGTTTGTCTACAGGAATGGTTTGCAGCAAGCTGGGGCATGAATTTATCTTGCACTTGCCAGCCACAGACTGACTGGCCATGTGGATGCTGCTAACAAGCATTAACAGTTTAAGGAGTTTTCACCTAATCCCATTTCAAAGAGGACTAGATGAGTTTGTTAATGCATGTCAGTACAGCCTACACGGACAGTCTGTGGCAGGATAGCCCAGGATAGATTCACAGCTGAGCTTGCCACAAAACTAAAGTGTCCACGTAGACCACGTATTACCTTAATACTGACATTCTGCAGTAAAAAGTTTTCTTTGCTTTAATGCTGATTAGATCTGCATACACCACTGATTTGGAGCATTATAATCCAACATCTTTTACAATTTCTCTCAAATGCTCAGAGAGATTCTGTTTCTAGGATGACCACATCCAATTACTCTTTTTGTAAAAGTTTGGCCTTGGGGAAAAGCTGCATGGGTTTGTGTTCTACAAGTAGATCAAACCCAAGAGTCTGCCCACAGTCTCTTTTCCTCCAATGACTGGGTATGTGCAGGGCGGGGGGAGGGGAGAGAAAAAAAGTCATCACCATCCCTTTTAGCCAGACGGTGAAATTTCAGGTGAAGACAGCGTGCTTACTCAGCGTGCTGAGAATATATTTTCAAGTATAGTGAACCTGGAGGGAATACAGGCTACATTACTGAAGTCTCAGGTTATAAATCCATAGCCTGTCCTCACAGAAAGGAACCAGAAGACTCTGTAATCCCCTCATTTTTCAGTGTATTGCAGGCCTGATTTATCCATCCTGCTGCCATATTATGCAAGTTATTTCTACTGGTCTTCATAAGCATGGATCTGCTCAGATCCACCAGTATGGAACCCAAATATTTCCACCTGCCATTTTGCACTACCAAGTAGCTACCCGAAATGTGTCAGTGTGGGTAATGTATGCCTCCTCTTTTGGATCTGCTCTCCTACATCTCTCATTCCCCTCATAGTACAGAAAAAGCTTCATGCATTTGCTCTATCACTTGTCAAACAGCAGTCTCCTTCACAGGCTCTTCATGGAGTGCAGCAGTTTATAGGCAGAGAAGTTGGTATCCACCCTCACAACTAGCTAAGTTTCCATCAGCCTGGGAAACAAGTTCCCTTCTCACCATTTCCACCTTCAGCAGACAACCGAACTATGGAGTTTTCTGCTGCTGTTGCTTGGAGATTACATATCTAACACAAAAAACGTTGAGGGAAGTAAAACGGACCATTCCTTAAGATTGTCTGAACTTACCTATCTCACGTTTGCGTTCATTGGTTGTGCAATTGTGGAAAAACTCTGTCATTAGACTCTCCAAAGCACGCAGGGAGGCCTCTTCTGATGCCTGACAATGACATTTAAAGGAAAAGTAGGTCAGAAAGTACCTCTGGTTTACATTCAATTGTAAGTAAAGTTTACTTCCTTATAAGACAAAGTGCTAAGAGGTCCATATAATGCACGCTGGATGAGCAGTCTCAGAAACCAAACAAAAGAGCAGCATATTACAGGGTGAAATTTAATATGGAGCCCACAAACTGTAGAAAGGAGTCAACAGCTACTGACAGAGAATATGTCCAGAATGAGTAAAAAGCCTCAGAGGTTATTTTAAAGTCTCATTTGTTCAGTCAAGCTTGTTAATGAGAGCAACACTTTATAAAGCAAGTTCCCCTCCCTTCTAATTACAGATACTTGTTCTCGTTACAAATGTTAGTTCATCCATTAGAATAATTCTTACATGAACATCAGTTTCAGATTAACATACTTCAGAAATTCAGAGGCATCAAGGAATAGCAAATTGAACGTAAGAATAGATGCTAAAAGTCTTAAATTCTATTCCCTGGCTCAATGCGTGGCCATGGTCAGTCTGCCACCTCTTTGCTTCAGTATCCTCATCTGTTGAAAAAAAAAAAAAAGGGGGGGGGGGGCCCACGGACGTAATCCACTTGGCGCAGGGAAATAGGGGGATTTAAAGGATTAGTGTTCATACAGAGCTTTGACAACTGAATGCTATACAAATGCTTAATAATTTGATTCAGGGAGGATGAGTTGCCTAATTTCTTTTCTTTTTTTGCCAGCACTAATCAGCTGCAGCTTGGTTTTTAGAAGACCTCAAAGCCACTGGCTCAATATGGAGCAGTTACATGGTAGCTAGAGCTTTATTTCTCCCGAGGCCACCTGTAATAAATGGGACTAATTCATTTGTTTCACAGTGTCTGGAGACAGAACGATTGTGTTGAGCCAGAGTTAGGACGATACTTGACCCAACCAGTATGGAGAAACTGTGCTTGCCCTTCTCGTCTAACTTTTATAATGGATATTCCTCGTCAGTTTTATCACTAAGGTTTTATTATGGAAGTGACATGCCATTCATCATTTCTCCAATATTTTCAGCTAACACATTGCTCTTTCACTAATAAGAGCACAGACTTAAGCCCAGACCTTCCTCGGGACTATACAAAGGGTAGTGGCACAGGCAGGCATCTACTGTTCAGTCCTATGTCAGGCACAAAAAAATTACATATAAACCAAGGCTTTGCCTACAGTGCCAATTGAAAGAAAGACAAAACTTTTGTCGTTCACAGGTGCTTAAAAAAGCCCCTCACCCCCAAAAGTTTTGCCATGGCAAGTGGCAGTGTAAATGACTCGTTGTCAACAACATGAACCCTGTTCATAGGGGGTGGAAGTATTTTGTCAGCAAAAGTGCAGACAAACAGCGTTTACATTGCCTGACTCTTAGTGACACGGCCCTGTCGCTAAAAGCTGTGTAATGTAGACAAAGTCTACTAGACTAGTACCGTAACAGGTAGTCTTCTGGGAGAAGATCAGTCTGCACCACCTACAGAAGCAGTATGAATTTCTCTACTGCTAAAGCCCAATTCCACATGTTTCACATAAGGCATCCAGTTTTCCTAGAGCGCCACTGCAGAATCAAATTGGAGAGGATAGTTCTAAACTACCCCACCCACATATTAAATTGGATTTAGATTTACTCACACAATGAGAACCAATAATTTTAAAAGAGATTAAGAAAAATACAGCAGTTCTCCTAGAAACTGATAATGGATACTTAATAAGACTCAGCATTCTGCTACTAAACAGAAAATACACATTTTCCTGTTGTCCTTCCTCCATGTAGCTAAAAAATGAGATGCTCCATAGAAAAAGCCACTTGTGATTGTGATAGCCATCCTGATAATGAACTATGATATTTAAAAACTTAAGCACAATCTATCAAGCTGTAGATCACATTTCCATTTTAAGCGACTGTGCAGGTCATTTTTTTTTCTAATTCCATATAGATTTGCTTCTTTGCAAAAAAGCTGCATGCACAATAAACTTAATCTTCAAGTTGTTCCTTCCAACTGCTACCCCACTTTTTCCATCTGTCTCCCCATACTAAGTTACAGCAGCAATAGTTATGCATAAAGGAGGGTGGATAAAAATCAATGATTTTTTAAAAAATGGTTTTTTTTATAAAATGATTTTTGAGGAAAAAACCTATCTAAACATAGTTTTAATTTAGGTACATTATAGCTCAAAGATATCTCATCATGGATTAGGGATTATAAATTAAAATTCTATAGTATGAGACAATATATTCATGTAATGTTTAAGAAAACCTTTGTAAATGAGTTCCACTAGGGACCCAATCTTATGGGTTCCAGGGGCTTCTATATAGATTTAGGTTAATCTTTTCATCTACCTAATGGGACTCAGTGCTCAGTCTAGAAAATACCATCAGAGATGCTTAGTTTTGCAGTTCTCAAACTGTGGATTTATGACTCCAGAGATAACATCTTCGTTAACAGCAAAAGTATTTTAAAAATATATAGAAGTGAGAAATAACAGACCTCAACCCTATTGTCCATCTGCAAAATTCACGTACACAGAGTCAATCCCTTACGTCTCTCTAAAAGTGAAAAGTTCCAAAAAGTTCAATGAATAGAAGATTGTTGGGGTGGAATAGATCTGCAGAAGGAGAAGAAGTCTGGAAGTGAATTTGAGAAGGGAGGGACAGGCAGTAGAAACAAAGTGAAACTGTTTGAGCCACATATTCCAGAAGGCTTGAGGTCTTTCCGAGTGTAGCCTTCATTGATTTGAGATCTACCATATCATTCGCTTACTAGAAGGGAAAACCTGTAATGGCAACAGGACGTAAGAGAGATCCAGTTTGGGAATATTTTGATGAAATTCCTCTACTTGTGGGTAAGACAGGCATGCGTGCAAAATGCAAACAATGCAGCAAAGAAATGCAAAGCCTGGTTGCCCAAAAGAAACATTATCATGAGAAGTGTTCCTTCTCAGGAAGAAGCTGCATTGAAGATGATGAAAGGAACATGTCTGAACGTGCAGGATCTTCAGGTTGGTAAACTTTTTTATTTCATACTTCTTTCTTAAGGACTGCCCGTCTTCCTTCTGGATTATTCTTGAATTCTCATGTTTGAGCAAAAAAATATAGTTGTTACTCTATGGTACTATCATTTTAGATGCAGTTGTGATAAAAAAATAAATAGTTGAAATAGGCAGATCTTCCTTTTACAATTTCACCTTTAAAGTAGATCTGAGTGTCAGTGAATGCAATGAGTAATACTAAATGAGCAGTATGGTAATAAATAATAATAATTATTAAATAACTGCATTGACTTATTTTGTTTAGGAGACTCCATCCTCAACATACAGGATTCTGAAGACTATCCACCTTCAAGATCACCATCATTTTCTATAGTTTCAGAGTTATCTGGCAATGATAGTGTTTCTGTCACATCACGTATGTCACACATATATGGCTATCACCTGTAGCAAAAAGAAAAAACAAACAAACTCCATCATCCAGAAACAACCATAGATAAGTTTGTGATAAGAACCAGCAGATTACAAAAAGAGGTAATTGAACCATGTTAATGAAGTGTGGGTTTTCAATCATATGGAAAGGAGAGTTTGTTGCATAAACAAACCAGGCAATTTTTTCAATCAGTCATTAAGACCAGGATACAGTCCACCCAACAGAGCACATGTCACAGGCAAATTGCTGGATCAAGTGTATGAAAGAAATTGAGTAGTGTGCTAAAGGTCTAGAGGGTAAAATTGTTAATCTGAGTCTTGATGGGTGGAGCAAGGTCCAGAACGATCCTGTTGTATGTGCTTGTGTGACAACAGAAGGGAATGTCTTCCTTACAGAAACACCTGATACATCAGGAAATGCCCACACAGCAGAATACTTACAAGTAGCAGCAGTAAAAGCTGAAACAAACTGAAAAAAAAAAAATCAAATGTCTAGTATGCAGCTTGGTGACAGACATGCTGGAAACGTATCCAAGATGAGAAGAATTTTAGAATAGAGTCCCAAGCTAACAACATACGGTTGCAGTGCTCATTTGATGCACCTCCTAGCCAAAGACTTCAGTGTTCCAGAAATAAAGGCTAATGTTGTTGAAATTGCAAAATACTTCCGTAACAACCACTTTGCAGTAGCTGCTCTGAAAAAGTGGGAGGAATACACGCTAACTGTCTTACAAGACGTGTGATGGAACTCAGTAGTGGACAGTTTTGAGCACTAGATCAAGAACTGGCCTAATCTGATGACAGATTGTGAACAAAATTGTCAAAAAAATAGATGGCACTGTCACAGCCAAAGTTCTCAACATTGGGCTTAAGAGAAAGGTTGAACACATGCTGAGTACCCTGAAGCCTATTTCTGTAGCCTTGAACAAAATGCAGGGAAATAGCTGTTTTATTGCTGATGCTGTTGAAATCTGGAAGGAACCGAGTGAGACCTTAAAGAGAAATATGCAATGACAGAGTTAAATTAGAACCTTTAAAAAACAAATGGACAAGCACTATCTCCAGCTCATTTTCTTGCAAATATTCTCAATACTCGGTACCAGGGTCAAACCTTAACTGCTGAACAAGAGGAGTTGGCTACGACATGGACATCGAGCAACTCCATAATACCAACTATAATAAACTTCAGAGCTAAGGGTGAAACTTCAAGAAATATATGTTTGCTGATGTTTTAAAGAAAGTCACACCAGTGAACTGGTGGAAGTCACTTAAGCACTTGGATTCAGAGACTGTAAAAGTGATAATCTCACTTTTAACAACAGTAGCTTCTTCTGCCAGCGTAGAAGGAATATTTTCTTCCTTTGGACTAATTCATTCCAAACTGAGAAACTGTTTGGGACCTGACAAAACAGGAAAGCTTGTTTTTCTTTTCCAGATTATGAACAAACAGGAAAATGAAGGTGAAGACAACTGAGTTAGATGCAGAAGCAAATATTTTAAATTGACCTGGCTGACATAATCGGGGGAGGGGGGTTAAATATTTCATTTAATTATTTTAGTTAAACAATTTTAACAAAAACAAACCTGATTTTAAAAAACCTGAATGTTTAACTAAATTCAAAAATTCATATGCTTGTTTTGTTAAAATATTATATGTTTCCTGTTAAAGAAAAAATCCAGAATACACAACATTGTTGTTTTAGTTAAATAAAACAAATTAAATATCTGTCTGGTGATGTTCTCCTCCTAATACAGCATGGCAAGAAAATCCTCCAAATAATAATTAACCTGTTGAACTGGAGATAATTCACCTCCCAATGACTTTATAAATATCTGCTTCAATTACCTTTAGTAAATGAAATAAACAATTATTCATTTTTTGATATAGCTGTAAAACTAGTCCAAAAAGTTTTCAAAATGAATCACTTTAAAAATGTATAGTGTGTACCTTCTCAAAATGAAACCTACATCCGAGTTGTGAAGAATACGTATTAAGGTCATAACCAACAAGAATGCACTTTTATGTAGAAATCCATGATTAAATTGAGTCTTCCTGACTAGTGATTTAAATCATGATTTCATATAATCATAGAATATCAGGGTTGGAAGGGACCTCAGGAGGACATCTAGTCCAACCCCCTGCTCAAAAGCAGGAACAATCCCCAATTTTTGCCCCAGATCCCTAAATGGCCCCATAAGGATTGAACTCACAACCCTGGGTTTAGCAGACCAATGATCAAACCACTGAGCTATCCCTCTCCCCATTAAATTAAATCAAATCCACCCTGGCATAAAGTCTCAGTCTGAGGATTCAATTTTTTAAAAATTCCAAAATAATCAAAGGTTTCAGAGTAGCAGCCATGTTAGTCTCTATCCTCAAAAAGAAAAGGAGTACTTGTGACACCTTAGAGACTAACAAATTTATTTGAGCATAAGCTTGAAATAAGCTACAGCTCACTTCATCGGCATGCATCTGATGAAGTGAGCTGTAGCTCACGAAAGCTTATGCTCAAATAAATTTGTTAGTCTCTAAGGTGCCACAAATACTCCTTTTCTTTTTTTGAAAATAATCTAAGTTGATTATATAATATATCCACAATGACATTTCCACGCATTCCTTTCTCTCTGTAGAGTGGCGTGCATATTGTTTTATATTCTTCCCTCTCCTACATGCTACCCGATTAGATTTGAATGTACAAATTTAGCAGTTTAGTGTACACTCTTGCAATTCATCCCTTGCTACTGAAGGGCAAACTTTACATCTCAATATCTGCTTCAGATGTCAAATAGGGAAGAATTGTGAGTTGTCACACTTTGACCACAGCAATATGAAGCAGCCAATTTCCTCCACAGCAGAAGTGTTTTTCTTCCAATCCCACTGCTCAAATGAATAAGGAAGGTCTCACAAGAAGATTACACTGCAGCCACCCACCCACCCACAAAAGTGCTAATATTCATCCAGGAGCATCAGGACTTGCATTGTTTTGGTACAATCAATTCTACACTTTTCAAGCTTCTTGATAGCTCTTCCCATCTTAAGAATTGTCAATGGACAATTTAAAAAACCAGATGCTTGAAGTTAGGCTCCTAGTTACATGGTTTGTTTTTTTAAAGTACTGAGAACTTGGCAGCTTATCCAATGACTAATGGGAGCTACTGGGCACTTTGCATTTTTTGTAAGTCAGTTCACATATTCAAGAGCTTAACTCTCTGCACCTTTTTTTGTTTTCCTTCTTTAAATCTCAATCTATGCCTTCATTATAAAAAACCTGAAGAACACAACACAGATTTAGTGTTAACATTTGTTTTGAGAAAGCTAGTTTTAGCAATCCTATCCATGGCTATCTATGTATTCATCATGTGGACAGGTGCCATAGGATATGGGTACTCTATTCATAGGTTTGAAATAGTACAGGACAAACAATGCAGTATCCCCCTCAAATCTTCCCTTCCTGTGAGTGCCACACACTGGACAACAGGGCTCCTCAGAATTGCATTTTATGGAAAACATTAACTTCAAAGTGTGCTCTAAAGTTACTCAGATTAAGATAGATTTGGGACAGAAAAAAAAACAAGGACCCCCCAGTGTGACTGTTATGCTCCTCACTTGAAATATACACAAAGCTCAAAGTTTCTATCAAAGGAAGGTGGCAAGGCAGAAATGGCCTAGGTTAACTGGAGGGCTTTGCAGACAGAAACCAGCACCCTGAATTTCCCCAGAAGTGAGCTGTCAGTAGGTAGACAGTACAAGTGTAATAAACCTTGCCAGTCAGGTCTACTTAAGTGAGCAGCAGTATTCTGCATTTGCTAATGTTTTTGGGTAGTTTTCAAAGGTTAGCTCCACATAGTGTGCTGCAATGATTTCCACACATAGATCACCTTGACATAAAGAATACACTCCCTTCTCAAGGCTGAGTAATGGAATCTGGGCACTGCCCTGAGGAGACAGACTGCTGAAACTAATTTCCTTGCCCTACTCTTGTCTGGTCTTGTTGTTTGGACCCCAAACAACTGGAGACCACCAGGTGCTGCTGAAGATAGCCTCCAACTCTCACCTCGATGACCTTCCCCAGAAAGACTTGAGACTGGGCTGCAACTTGCAAGATTTCCAGTTATTCTGTGTAGAAGCTGGCAATTCACCTTATCTTGGGGGAGGCATTAAAAATCCCCATCCATAAAGAGCCAAAGTATTCCCCACTCACTTTCACTAACTGCAAAGGGGATAAGAGCCTTACTCTTCCACAGTGTATCAGATATCTCTAATTGAGAAGCTGGTTAGAACTTTTAGGGAAGAACACTTGTTCTCTCCTGCAATCTCAGTCCGGGGGAAAAAAGTTCGACATCCAATCAATCCTGTTTGCAAAGCAAACAGAACACCCAAAATAGTTCCATGGGTTGGGACTTCCTAGATACTACAACAGAGGCCTGACCAGCCTCAGTCTCACCACAGCATAAGAGTACACAAATTGTTTATAAGGCGGGCAGGCAGATTCAGCACACCAAACTTTTTGCAAAAGATGTTTCATCCCCCTACTTCATAAATTGTAGCTGACCAGTTAACAATGGTGCCCTGAAAGGACAATGGAGGAAGGTGTGTTTAGGAACAGGGACACTAGTAGTCAAACAGATTGCTGTATCTCACCATGACATCCACACACTGATCCCAGAGAATGTTTGAATCCAGTAGGATCAATATCTTATGGAAAAGTTCGTCACAGCTGGTCCACCTTGACTACTTTGTGAGGTAGCAGTAATCAGACTATAACAGTGTTGAGCAATACAAGTTAGAATGAGAGTGTTTAGAACTAGGGCTGTCGATTAATCGCAGTTAACTCATGCGATTAACTAAACAAATTTAATTGTGATAAAAAAATTACAATTTATCACAATGATAAATAGAATCCCAATTGAAATTTATGAAATATTTTTAGATGTTTTTCTACATTTTAAAATATATTGACTTCAATTACAATACAGAATACAAAGTGTACAGTGCTCACTTTATATTTTTATTACAAATATGTGCACTTTAAAATGATAAAAGTAGTATATTTCAATTCACCTCATACAAGTACTGGAGTGCAATCTCTTTATCATGAAAGTGCAATTTACAAACGTACAATGTTTTTTGTAGCATAACCGCTCTCAAAACCAAAAACAAATATAAAACTTTTTCGCCTACAAGTCCACTCAGTCCTCCTACTTGTTCAGCCAACCATTAAGACAAACAAGTTTGTTTACATTTATGGGAGATAATGCTGCCCACTTCTTATTTACATCACCTGAAAGTGAGAACAGACGTTCACATGGCACTTTTGTAGCTCGCATTGAAAGGCATTTATGTGCCAGATATGCTAAATATTCATATGCCCCTTCATGCTTCAGCCACCATTCCAGAGAACATGCTTCCACGCTGATGATGCTCATTTAAAAAGTAATGCGTTAATTAAATTTGTGACTGAATTCCATGGGGGAGAATTGTGTCTCCGGCTCTTGCTTTATGCACATTCTGCCACATAATTTATGTTATAGCTGTCTCAGATGATGACCCTGCACATGTTGTTCATTTTTAAGAACACTTTCTCTGCAGATCAGACGAAGGTTTCTAACCATCAGAGGAGTGAAGTTTTGGAATAGCCTTCCAAGGGAAGCAGTGGGGGCAAAAGATCTATCTGGCTTTAAGATTCTACTCGATAAGTTTATGGAGGAAATGGTATGATGGATAACGGGATTTTGGTAAGTAATTGATCTTTAAATATTCAGGGTAAATAGGCCAAATCCCCTGAGATGGGATATTAGATAGATGGGATCTGAGTTACTATAGAAAATTCTTTCCTGGGTATCTGGCTGGTGAATCTTGCCCATATGCTCAGGGTTTAGCTGATTCCTTCCCGACCCCAAATATGGCAATTTTCCTCTAGGGCAGATTGGAGAGGCCCTGGAGGTTTTTCGCCTTCCTCTGTAGCATGGGGCATGGTTGACTTGAGGGAGGCTTCTCTGCTCCTTGAAGTCTTTGAACCATGATTTAAGGACTTCAATAGCTCAGACATGGGTGAGGTTTTTCATAGGAGTGGGTGGGTGAGATTCTGTGGCCTGCGCTGTGCAGGAGGTCGGACTAGATGATCAGAATGGTCCCTTCTGACCTTAGTATCTATGAATAAAATGCAAAGAAGGTACCAATGTGAGATTTCTAAAGATAGCTACAGCACTCGACTTAAGGTTTAAGAACCTGAGGTACCTTCCAAAATCTGAAAGGGACAAGGTGTAGAGCATGCTTTCAGATGTCTTAAGAGAGCAACACTCCGATGTGGAAACTACAGAATTTGAACCACCAAAAAAGAAAATCCATCTGCTGCTGGTGGCATCTGACTCAGATGATGAAAATGAACATGCACTGGTCCGCACTGTTTTGGATCTTTATCAAGCAGAAGCAATCATCAGCATGGACGCATGTCCTCTGGAATGGTGGTTGAAGCATGAAGGGACATATGAATCTTTAGCCCATCTGGCATGTAAATATCTTGCGATGCTGGGTATGACAGTGCCATAAGAATGCCCGTTCTCCCTTTCAGGTGATATTGTAAACAAGAAGCAAGCAGCAGCGTCACCTGCAAATGTAAACAAACTTGTTTGTCTGAGCGATTGGATGAATAAGAAATAGGACTGAGTGGACTTGTAGGCTCTAAAGTTTTACACTTTTATTTTTTGAATGCAGGGATTTTTTAGCACATAATTCTACATTTGTAAATTCAGCTATCATGATAAGAGAGATTGCACTATAGTACTTGTAGTGGCGGAATTGAAAAATACAATTTATTTTGTTTACAGTGCAAATTTTTTGTAATCAAAAATAAATCTAAAGTATAGTATATATTCTTTGTTGTAACTGAATTCAATACATCTGAAAATGTAGAAAACATCCAAAAATATTTAAATAAATGGTATTCTTTTGTTTAACAGAGCGATTAATTTTTTTTAATCACTTGACAGCCCTATTTAGAACAAATCTCATATTCACTTTATCACATTTCAATCATTTCTTTAATTCCTACTCTCTTCCTTTTTCATTATCTTATGATGTTCACCATAGATAGTTTTATAAGGATGCTTTAGAGGTGTGTAGATATTTACTCAGACTAGTTATCTGCTAATCTAAAGTCTTCAACCTATATGACTAGAAAACAACTGGTTCATAGTTATAGAAAAGCATAATTCCCTCCTTTACTTCAAAAGAAATAAGTTATAGTTTGGCACCAAGTAGTTGTGGAGTCTGGAATACTGACCATCCATCCGCAAAAGTTTCCAGGCATTCAAGTAAACTAGGTATTGTGACAAAGCTCTGTCCTTGCCTCCGTGGGTCCCACGTTTCCTGGCGGATTTCGCTAGCCTTAGAGGCTCACTGTGACCCTCCATGTAACCCTTCTTTCTCTAGAGACAAGGGTCACAGTCTACTGAGCCATTTTCATCATAAGCCAGCGAGGGAGGTGAGGAGAAGTTATCCTTCCTTGCACAGTCTCTGTTGTCTCCCAATCTCGGGGATTAATCAGGGGGCAAAGGTGGGGGGGGCCCGGGCCCTCCCTCTACTCCGGGCTCCAGCCCAGGGACCCTAATAGTATCAGCTATGGTAGCAGACCTTTTAGAAACATGACATATACAATTCCCTGGACTGCTTCCCCCACAGCAGCCCTCACTTCCTCAAGCTCCACTTCACCCTTACCTCAGGGACTCCTTCCTTGTGCCTGATATGGTGTGTACTACTCAACCTCTCCAACAGCGCAACTTCTTCCCACAGCTCCTGACATGCACACCCACCTGACTGACTGGGAGGCTTTTAACTAGTTTCAGCCAGCCCCTGACTGGCTTCAGGTATACCAATCAACATAGCATTCTCCCTGTCTTCTGGAAAGTTCTTAATTGACCTGGAGCAGCTTCCATTTCACTTAAGCTGGTACCAGGGATTTGTTTAGCCTGGAGCTAATATATCTATCTATCTATCTATCTCCCACTACTTTTCTATAGCCATCTGGCCTTGCCCCGTCACATTTCCCCCCCCCCCCCCCCGCTCAACACCATAGAGTTGGGCAACTTGGGATGCCAGGCAGTATGCTCATGACAGACCATCAGCATTGCCATGGTGGCATCCAGCCCTGTACCATATGCGGAACTGGAATGGTTGGAGGGATAAGAACCACCTGGTGACCCTTGCATTCTTTTCCTTATTCCGCTGCATCCACTGGAGAGGTGCATGGTCCATCACAAGAGATAATAACGTAGTGTCTCCATAGCCCATTTGACAGCAAGGCATTCTCTCTCGTCTACTGAGTACTTCTGTTCTCTTGGGAGAAGCTTTCTGCTTAGGTAGAGGATCGGGTGTTCCTCTTCTCCCACCATTTGTGACAGAACTGCTCCCAACCCCATCTCGGAAGCGTCTGTTTGTAAAATAAATTCCCTGTTAAAGTCTAAGGCTATGAGTACGGGGTCATTACAGAGGGCCGTCCGAAGGTCTGTAAATGCCCCCTCTGCTGAGTCGGTCCACTTTACCATGTCTGGACCTCGGGCCTTCACCAAGTCTGTTAGGGGATTTGCCCTAGTGGTGAAGTGGGGAATAAACCGTCAGTAGTAGCCTACCACGCCTAGGAACGCACAGACCTGATTCTTTCGGGTCGGCCGGGGCCAGTTTTGAATTGCCTCTAGCTTATTTGTTTGGGGCTTCACTATGCCCTCTTCCCACAATATATCCCAGGTACCTAGCCTCTGCTAGCCCTATGGCGCATTTAGCGGGATTAGCAGTGAGGCCAGCCCGCCTTAAGGTGCGCAGTACTGCCTCAACTTTCTCCAAGTGGGTTACTCAGTCTGGTGTATGGATGACGACATCATCTAGGTATGCAGCTGCATAACTAGTATGGGGGCGCAGCAGCTTATCAATGAGGCGCTGGAATGTGGCTGGGGCCCCATGTAGCCCAAAAGGGAGGACGGTGTACTGGAATAGCCCATCCAGGGTGGAGAATGCTGTCTTTTCTTTAGCTTCTTTGGTCAGAGGAATCTGCCAGTACCCTTTTGTCAGATCCAGTATAAATCAAGAATCGGGCACTACCCAGTTGGTCAACCAGTTCGTCGATGCGTGGTATGGGGTATGCATCAAACTGGGATATTTCATTTAGTCGGCGAAAGTCATTACAGAATCTCATGGTACCGTCAGGTTTAGGCACTAGAACAATTGGACTGGACCACTGACTAAGATTCTTCAATAACCCCTAATTCTAACATTTTCTTTAATTCGGCCTTGATTTCCTCTCTTGTTTTTGTATTCCAGGTCTTTTGGGGGGCTGAGAACAGATCCTGAGAAATCTCAGCGAACATAGGGGGTTGACATTCCCCCGGTGACGAGTCGCTGCCCTCGGGGTCCCCCCCTCCCTCCAGCCTCTCTGGGGGGAGTAAATTATCAAACCCTGGATAGTCCCTCCCAAAGACTACAGGATATGGGAGTTTAGGAATTACGCCCATGGTCACCTCAATGGGGTTTCCCTGAACCTCTATCTCCACTGGGATGGTGGGGTAATGGCTCACGGCCCCATGCACACACGTCACTGCTACGCGTTTGTCTTGTAGCAGCTGACTATTTTTACCAGCTTACCCGATATGAGGGTGATAGCACTCCCAGAATCCACAAGCGCTGTAGCCTCTGCTCCCTTTATCCTCACTGGCCTGGTGTAATTATGTGGGGCTAATGTGACCCCCATGAGGCGGATAAGGGAGCATGGGACCTCCCAATCCCCCAAGTTACATTGCATAGGCTCCTCAGTGCTGGGACACTGTGCTGCTATGTGTCCCCACTCCCCACATGAACAACATCTATAATTGCTTTTAATCACTTCCCTATCCCGGGGGTTAGTGGGTTTAGTCCGGGGGTTCCCCCTACTCAGGCCAATCCCTTCTTTCTGGGGTCCCTGCTGGTTTTTGGCCCCCCCTTCTTCCACCTAGGACTCCCCAGGGGTTTGGTTACCCAACCTTCCAGGGTTGGGGTCGGGTGCTTGCTTCGAAAGGGGCCTTCCTTGGGTAGTTGGGTCAGTTCCCTGGCTGTCATCCGTCTTTCTACCAGTGTGATCGTCTCATCGTATGTGGAAGGATAGTTCTGGTCTATCCATTTGCGGAGATCTGACGGCAGTCCCTGCATGTAATAGTCGATGACCAGGGTCTCCAAAATCTCCTCCAGCCTGCACACCTCGGGCTGTAACCACTTCCGTGCGAGGTGTATGAGGTCGAATAGCTGGGACCTAGGGGGTTTGTTCTCCTGATATTTCCACTCATAGAACCTCTGGGCCCTTATCGCTGCCGTTACCCCGATCATGCTAGGATCTCTGCCTTCAGACAGGTATAGTCAGTGGCATCCATGGCACGCAAGTCAAAGTAGGCCTTCTGGGCCTCTCCACGCAAAAAAAGGGGTGAAAATGCTGGCCCACTGCTCCTGGGGCCATGCCTCACGCTGAGCAGTCCTTTCGAATGAGAGGAGATATGCCTCCACATCATCTCCTGACGTCATCTTTGGCAGACAATCAGTGGCCCTCGGGGTTCGCGTCCTGTCGGACCCCTGGGCCTGGGTGGTGAGGATCTTCAGCTGGTCCACCACCTCTCTCAAGAGGGCACGATCTTGGGTCGTTTGGCTCATCAATAATTGATTGGTTTCCTGCTGTAGCCCCATAGACTCCTGTTGTGCCATTGCCTGAACTCAGGTGGCCTCCTTCTGGGTTGCTGTGGCTTGTACCAGAGCTCTTACCACCTCCTCCATTGTGGTATAAAGCAAACAAACAAAAACCAAAACAAAAACAAAAAAAATCCAAAACCCCAGTGCACATTTAAAAAAAAAAAACAAAAAAAACAAAACACCTCGTTCACAGCGTGGCAGAAGAAAGAAGTCCCACTCCCGACACCAATTGGGACAAAGCTCTGTCCTTGCCTCCATGGGTCCCCCATTTCCTGGCGGATTTCGCTAGCCTCAGAGGCTCACTGTGACCCTCCACGTAACCCTTCTCTCTCTCTAGAGACAAGGGTCACAGTCTACTGAACCATTTTTATCATAAGCCAGCGAGGGAGGTGAGGAGAAGTTATCCTTCCTTGCACAGTCTCTGTTGTCTCCCACTTTCAGTGATTAAACAGGGGGCAAAGGTGGGGGGGGAAGGGGGAAGAGCCCGGGCCCACCCTCTACTCTAATAGTATCAGCTATGGTAGCAGACCTTTTAGAGACATGACATGTACAATTCCCTGGGCTACTTCCCCCACAGCAGCCCTCACTTCCTCAAGCTCCACTTCACCCTTACCTCAGGGACTCCTTCCTTGTGCCTGATATGGTGTGTACTACTCAGCCTCTCCAACAGCGCAACTTCTTCCCACAGCTCCTGACATGCACGCCCACCTGACTGACTGGGAGGCTTTTAACTAGTTTCAGCCAGCCCCCGATTGGCTTCAGGTGTCCCAATCAACCTAGCCTTCTCCCTGCCTTCTGGAAAGTTCTTAATTGACCTGGAGCAGCTTCCATTTCACTTAAGCTGGTACCAGGGATTTGTTTAGCCTGGAGCCAATCTCCCACTACTTTTCAATAGCCATCTGGCCTTGCCCCATCACAGTATGTAGGCTAATTTTAGCATTATCATTCTGTCATTTTATTTTAAGGCTTGACAGCAATTAATTGAATATCCAACCTCTAGATATTTTCTAGGTCAACAGAGGATTAAGATTTTCCAAAAATTGACAGCTTAGATTTTCTAAACCCTGATTTATTGTAGCTTATAATGTCACTGACATTTAATATTTAAAAGACACATTCGGTATTTTACTGCAATATATAGTGTATTGTTTTAGTCATAATATGAATTATTATAGGTTAAAGCTACAGACAGTGTGGGACTGACAACTAAGTCTGAATTATGAATCAAACTGTTTACAGCATTTACAGTAAAGTATGCCAAGATGCAAAATACAGGCAAACATTTGAGCCTTCACTGGATGGTGGTGTAATTCAAATATGGAGCACCAAAAACTGCCTATATCCAATTAAGCAGACAAGGTGAGTGACATGATAGCTTTCATTGGACCAGTTTCTGTTAGTCAGAGACACTCTAAAAAAGAAAAGGAGTACTTGTTGCACCTTAGAGACTAACAAATTAGAGCATAAGCTTTCGTGAGCTACAGTTCACTTCATCGGATGCATTTAAGTATGCTTCCCAGACCTGAGGCTGAGCTCTATGTAGGCCAGGGGTCGGCAACCCTCAGCACACAGCCTCGGAAAGGTGAACCACGGCCACTGGGAGCTGTGGTGGGGCCGTGCCTGTGGACAGTCAACGTAAACAAAATGTCTCACAGCTTACTCTGTGCAGAAGGTAGCCGATCCCTGGTGTAGACTCAATAGTTTGTCTCTCTCAGTAACACAAGTTATTCTGATATAAGATATTACCTCACCCACCTTGTGTCTCTAAAATCCTGGGATGAACATGGCTACAACAACATTGCATGAATCCACTTAAAAAGATCTAAAGCTGTAGAATTCAAAAGAATCAGATTTATCTTAAATATGAGTTTGTTTCAGATGCAATCAAGATAGAGAGTCCCCTTTTATTTCCCCAAGTAAAGAAACTACGGTGGTTGAGAAAAAATTAGAAACTACTTATTACTTTATAAACAATTTAAAATGTTCCCTAGAGGCTTTTCCATTTTAAAGGTTTTTGGGTTTTGTTTCCCTAGTATCACCTTCTTCCTTCATTTCACACGGTAAAAAGCTTAACAAAATTTTCACAAATACGTAACTAAACCTAGATATTAGGCTTTCAATTCCTCCACCCTAAAAAACATTGTTCCTATAGAGATGATTGAATTATTCAGGTTTTGCTCTCAGGATTTAATGCTTTTTAAAAGGAAGTGAATATTTTTAAAAGCTTGTCTCTAACGATTTCCCATACCAACACAAGCTGTTAACCTTTTAATGTTTGCTATTAACAGCTCAGTATAGAATATTGATCAGGACAAGAACTATGCTCTAAATACGGTGCCTACAAGCTGATGCCAAACATTTTTAAGAGGAAGCTGGTATCTCTTGTTGCTTTCCTCAGGTATGAATTTGAAGACATGCATATCCCGGTAAGGGGGGGGGGGGGAACAAAAACAGATAAACCTACTAAAAGTTAAGTGTTCTTACAAAATGTTAACTGCATCCACAAATACAGCTTCAGTTGTGTGTCAGACAGAGCTGGGGCAGTTTCCTCTGAAATTTGAGAATTGTTTTATACCCCGCAAAATCACACACCTTGAATGTTATAGTTCATCCAGTGTTTTGTGGCACAATACTGATGATATCTTCTCTCAAAATGAAGCTAAAGGACAAAATCTCTCGTTAAGTAAAGTAATCTGCCCCCACCCCTACTCTAGTCACATTCTGAATCCAAACACTCATTCCTTTGTTTTGACTCTTCCAGCCTTGTTTAATACCATCATGTGTTGAGAGGTTATGACAGCAGAGATATTTTTCAGAGGCCATTAGACTTATTCCTTGGGCTAGTGAGTATTGGGTAAATGGCCTCACCATATACGGTAAATTAACAAGCACTGAGAAATTTTAGCCACCTACTAGTCAGAGGACTAAACCCAGTGTATTAAAAATGCAACCACTAGGATCTTGGACATCATTCTTATGTCACCTCCCTCCTGCCCCCCCTTGGGCCTGGTCTACACTACGAGTTTGTCAGATTTAGCAGCATTAAATCGAATTAATCCTGCACCCGTCCACACAACGAAGCCATTTTTGTCAACATAAATGGCTCTTAAAACCGATTTCTGTACTCCTCCCCAATGAGGGGATTAGTGGTGAAATCGACATCGCTGTTTCGAATTAGGGTTAGTGTGGACCCAATTCGAAGGTATTTGCCTCCAGGAGCTATCCCACAGCTATCTGGACAGCAGTCTGAACTCTGATGCACTGGCCAGGTGTACAGAAAAAGCCCTGGGAACTTCTGAATCAAATTTCCTATGTGGCCAAGCGAGCTCATCAGCACAGGCGACCATGCAGTCCCAGAATCGAAAAAGAGCTCCAGCATGGACCCAATGGGAGGTACTGGATCTGATCGCTGGATGGGGAGAGGAATCCGTGCTACGTTCCAAAAGACAAAATGCCAAAACATTTCAAAAAATCTCCAAAGCCATGAGGGAAAGAGACTACAGAAGGGACGCAACACAGTGTCGTGTGAAACTTAGAGGAGCTCAGACAAGCGTCCCAGAAAACCAAAAAATCAAAACGGATGCTCTGGGACAGAGCCCCAGACATGCCACTTCTATGCTGAGCTGCATGCAATTCTAGCGGGGGTCTGCCACCACTACCCCGCCCCAGTCCGTGAACTCTGATGATGGGGTACTCTCCACCATGGCTGAGGATTTTGCGGATGGGAAGATGAGGACGACGACGAGCTTGAGGAGAGCACACAGCACACCATTCTCCCCGACAGCCAGGATCTTTTTATCACCCTGACTGAAATACCCTCCCAACCCAACCAAGCCGGAGAAGGGACCTCTGATGAGTGTACCTTTTTAAATAGAATACATGTTATAAAAGCAAGTGTTTTTTAATGATCAAGTAGCCATGAGGACTTGGGATGCATTCGTGGCCAGTACAGCTACTGGAAAAGTCTGTTAACATGTCTGGGGATGGAGCGGAAATCCTCCAGGGACATCTCCATGAAGCTCTCCTGGAGGTACTCTAAAAGCCTTTGCAGAAGGTTTCTGGAGACAGCAGCCTTATTCCGTCCTGCATGGTAGGACACTTTACCACACCATACTAGTAGCAAGTAGTCTGGTATCATTGCATGACAAAGCCTGGAAGCGTACGGTCCTGGTGTTTGCTGGCATTCAAGCAACATCCGTTCTTTATCTCTCTGTGTTATCCTCAGGAGAGTGACATCGTTCATGGTAACTTGGTTGAAATATGGGAATTTAATTAAGGGGAGATTCAGAGGTGGCCGTTCCTACTGGGCTGTTTGCCTATGGCTGAAAAGAAATGCTCCCCACAGTTAGCCACGCGGTGGGGGTGGGGGGTCATGGGTGCTGAGCTGTTCGCGTTTAGCTAGGAGGAATTTTCCACGATACCAGCCATGCGGTGGGGTGAGGGGTAAAGCAATCATCCCAGAGAATTGGATGGGGGAGGGGGTTAGTTTCTGCTGCTGCACATTAATCAGGAAAACCGCAGCACTAAATGGCTAACTCAATGTGATTTGCTTGGTGTGGGAAAGAGGGCGCTGCTGTTATGAAGGTTGCAGAAGCTGAAAGACTATGGCTTACCATGGTGTGATCTAACACCAAAGCCACAGGCACTCAATACGAGATACAAAATGCGACCTTGTACCAAAAATCACGTGCTACGTAAGGTGAATAGCATTGTTCACCATGAAAGAGCATAGCCATTGTTCTGTAAAACCTATCTTTTAAAATAATTCACTCCCTTCTTTTCCTCCAGCTGCAAATGTTTCAAGCGTCCCTCCTCCATCCCAAAGGCTACCTCAGATAAGGCGGCGAAAAAAAACCTCATGCACTATGAAATGTTCTGAGCTCATGCAGTCATCTGGCACTGACAGAGCTCAGCAGAATGTGTGGAGGGACACAATAGCAGACTACAGGAAAGCGGCCGATGAATGTGAGGAGAGGTGGCGGCAGGAAGATCAGAGGAGGCATGATGCAGAGCCGGAGCTATTGCAGGATCAAACAGACATGCTCCGGTGTCTGGTGGAGGTTCATGAAGAGCAGCAGGATCACAGACTGCCGCTGCAGCCCCTGTTTAACTGCCCTCCCTCCTCCCCAAGTTCCATAGGCTCCTCACCCAGACACCCAGGAACGTGGGGGGGGGGGAGAGGGGAGGGATCTGGGCACCCAACCACTCCACCCCAGTGCACATCCCAAGCAACAGAAGGCTGTCATTCAGCAAGTTTTAAAGTAGCCTTTTCCTTCCCTTCTCCCTGCCCGCTACCTTGTGAGTCATCTCCCTCTTTTTATAATCAATTAATAAAGAATACATGTTTTTTAAATGATAGTGACTATTTCCTTTGCAAGCAAGCTGCGAACAAAAGGGGGAGGGCGGGTGGCTTTCAGGGAATTTAGAGGCAACCAAGGGGGTGGGTTTTCATCAAGGAGAAACAAACAGAAGTGTCATACAGTATCCTGGCCAGTCATGAAACTGGTTTTCAAAGCTTCTCTGATGCGCAGCACTTCCTGCTGTGCTCTTCTAACTGCCCTGGTGTCTGGCTGTGCTTATTCAGTGGTCAGGCCATTTGCATCGACCGCCCACCCCGCCATAAACGTCTCCCCCTTACTCTCACAGAGATTGTGGAGCACACAGCAAGCAGCAATAACAATGAGAATATTGGTTTCGCTGAGGTCTGAGCGAGTCAGTAAACTGCGTCAGCGACCCTTTAAACGTCCAAATGCACACTCTACCACTATTCTGCACTTGCTCAGCCTATAGTTGAACAGCTCCTTACTACTGTCCAGGGTGCCTGTGTATGGCTTCATGAGCCAGGGCATTAAGGGGTAGGTTGGGTCCCCAAGGATAACTATAGGCATTTCAACAGGTTTCAGAGGAGCAGCTGTATTAGTCTGTATTCGCAAAAAGAAAAGGAGTACTTGTGGCACCTTAGAGACTAAAATTTGAGCATAAGCTTTCGCGAGCTACAGCTCACTTCATCGGACGCATTCCTGGAATGCATCTGATGAAGCGAGCTGTAGCTCACGAAAGCTTATGCTCAAATAAATTTGTTAGCCTCTAAGGTGCCACAAGTACTCCATTTCTTTTTATAGGCATTTCAACATCCCCAACAGTTATTTTCTGGTCTGGGAAGTAAATCCCTTCCTGCAGCCGTTTAAACAGACCAGAGTTCCTGAAGACACGAGCGACATGAACCTTTCCCGGCCATCCCACGTTGGTGTTGGTGTAACGTCCCTTGTGATCCATCAGTGCTTGCAGCACCACTGAAGAGTATCCTTTGCGGTTTATGTACTAGCTGCCCTGGTGGTCCGGTCCCAAGCTAGGGATATGCGTTCCATCTATAGCCACACCACAGTCAGGGAATCCCATTGCAGCAAAGCCATCTAGTGTGACCTGCACATTTCCCAGAGTCACTACCTTTGATAGAGGCAGCTCAATGATCGCATTGGCTACTTGCATCACAGCAATCCCCACAGTAGATTTGCCCACTCCAAACCGATTACCAACTGATCGGTAGCTGTCTGGCATTGCAAGCTTCCACAGGACTATTGCCACTCGCTTGTGAACTGTGAGGGCTGATCTCATCTTGGTATTCTGGCACTTCAGGACAGGGGAAAGCAAGTCACAAAGTTCCATGAAAGTGCCCTTAAGCATGCGAAAGTTTCGGAGCCACTGGGAATCATTCCAAACCTGCAACACTATGCGGTCCCACCACACTGTGCTTGTTTCCCAGGCCCAGAATCGGTGTTCCACGGCATGAGCCTGCCCCATTAACACCATGATCTCCAAATTGCCAGGGACTGCGGTTGTAGAGAAATATGCGTTCATGTTCTCATCACCACACTGCTGTCATCTCCTCGCCTGGTTTTTCAGGTGCTTGTTGTGCATAAACTGCTCAATCATATGCGAGGTGTTTACGATGGTCATAACTGCTGCAGTGAGCTGAACGGGCTCCATGCTTGCTGTGCTATGGCATCTGCTTGGGCAGTCCAGGGAAAAGGGTACAAAATGACTGCCGTTGCTTTCACGGAGGGAGAATTGACTGATGACATTTACCCATAACCACCCATGACAAATTTTTGGCCCCATCAGGCATGGGAGCTCAGCCCAGAATTCCAATGGGCAGCAGGCACTGCGGGATAGCTACCCACAGTGCACCGCTCGGAATGTCGATACATGCCACAGTACTGTGGACGCACACCGCCGAATTAATGTGTTTAGTGTGGACGCATGCACTTGACTTTATACAATTGTACCAGCCTGAACCACTGGCTGCCTCATTTCTCTCCTTTGTGCATTCTTCCACACAGCCCCCTTATATATGGAACACTTGAGTGAAATAACTTGTGAAGCACTACCATCTCCTCCAAATTCCTCCCCAACATCTATTTCTGTGCTGCCCATAGGAAGTAAATTGATAATGGCCACATAGAAAGCCACTGGGGACTGCTGATTTTTTGAAACTGATTCAGAACCATCGAACTATTCCAAGCCTACGTAAAAGCATTTTCTTACCCATCACCCTTCTCCACCTTTTCAGTTTTCTTTCCAATGGTGACACAAACTAGACTAAGTTCTTCAACACAGAGTGCCTTCTGTGGTGTTTGGACAGCACCAGCCACAACGGAGCCCTGATGTTGACCTGGGCCTTTGGGTACTATGCAATGAATGCAACTTAAAACATTTATCAATTTTATTTATTAAAATAGCATTTTTGGTGTTTGAGACATCACCCACTAGTGGGGAAAACTGGGACGGCCACAGCTCTGATTTCTCATTCATTTTAACAGCCATATTATTTCTCCTTATTGAATGTTACAGCTATTTAAAAAAAAAAAACAAAAACAAAAAAACCCAACCACCCACCACCCACTTTGCAGCTCACTTTTAAGAATACTCAATTGAAGGTAAATATTGAATGTATTAAAATACCATGAAAATTATTCACATCAACCAATTTATATTAAGAACTGGTGGGAAATCTTCATGTGATCCCTTGAGAACTTGAAGGCAATACAAGGATATGAACAACTCCAAAGAAGCTATTAGAATCAGAAAAAATTAGAAGGGCTACTTTAAGCTCATCTTTTAAATAAACTTTTCTCAGGTGACCGTTAGCGTTAAGGTTTGTTAATAACCCAACCAAACCCCTACAGACTTTTAGTTCCCTAGATGCAGTTGAGCAAATTATGAAGCAAGTATGTTGATAATAGCAGTTTTAAACAGTAATTTGTGACACAACTAAAGCATAGCCCCTGAATTTGCACCATTTATTGATGAGACACAGATGGGGAAGTAGTCTCCAGGAAACTCTCACTACTGAGATGTGAAACTTTCCTCCTCTTCTTCCCCATCTTTTGAAATCAGTCATGCAGCCTGCTTTGTGTAAAGTGCTGAGCTCTTCCCAAAAGCACCAGTCCAAGCGGATTAGTACTGCTGTGAGAGATGCAGCCCTTCACTCCCTGGTCAAACCCAACCCAGGTCCCTACCTTCCTCTGGCTGTTTAGTGGGCTTGGTGAGATGACATCACAATTGACATTATTTGGCCTCTTTCTTGGCTGTCTCAGCAGAGCAAGGCCCAGAGACTGATCTGCCCTGATCTGCCCTCTTACCCAAGAGGTGCTCTCTGAAGGTCAGCGGGGAAGCACATTGGTGGGCAGGACAGGAGAAGCTTGCATTACGATTGTCCATTCTCCTTCTCTGTGACCAGTTTGTATGGATGGGAATCAAGGACTGGAATGCCTGACAGGGTCTGTATTAGCCCTCTTGCTACTGGTCTGGTGAATCTAATTATAGAATAAACCACCAGTTTGTGGGATTGTCTTCCCTGTTTCTTGCCGTCTTGCAATGGTGGCATTCTCAGTGTGGACCATCCAGGCACCTGGTCACAAAAGCAGAATATCAGGGCTGGTCAAGTACAGTCAGCCTTCCTCTCAGGATTGCAATCAATATCTGCCCTCTTTCTCTCCATTCCCTTTGAAGGTTCCATATCTTCTTAAAAAGTGAAGTGTAACAAGCATGCAAAATACTTATGCACCAAATTCCCCACCTCTAGAAAGGTCAAAATGCACTACATGGAGGAAGAATTGTAAGGGGAACAACCAGTATTAAAATCGGCACTCAGACATTACCTTTTAGTCATTTTCGGAATGACTAATACCATTAGACAATACTGGTCTACAATGCAATACTAGGCGCTGACACTATGCTGAAAGGGTCTCCTTAACAGTGGGAGAAATATCTGCAATGCTCAAATGCAAGTCTCCTGTTACAAGTCTGAAACAGTGCATACACCAGCAGAATACTCCCTATATTATATGTACTAAATTACTGATGTACTATTGGCAAATTAAAGGAGTTCTTCAGGCTTCATTCTGAATTTCCTTGATGCACTTCAAGCACTTTTTTGTGGTTCAATGAATCGAAACTAGAGGAAGCTTCATTTTATGTTCAGAAACAGCTAACACGCATGGTGTATCTGAATAGATGGGCAGACTGCAAACACAATCTGGTGATCTGCTCCATTCATGTTAACAGCCAGAGCTTCAACAATTCATCAGCATGGCACCCCATTTGCAAAACTAATTTATCTCCACACCTCTATTTAAGCCAAAACCCTCTGCAGAAAATTATGAAGAACTATTGCTGTATCTCACAATAACAAAAGTTAAACACATCAAGTGAGGAAGGAGCAACCAGAGCTACTCTCTTCTCCCTCCCAACCTGCGACAGTGCAAGATGGCCAGCATGTGAGCTGCTGAGCAGCCACACAGCAGCTATTTGGAGTGCTGTGTCATGTTAGAATTGCTCCTGGAATTTAACAACACTTCCATTTAAAAGTCCCAGGGCACAGCTCATTTTCTGCTAAAAAATAAACACATTTTCTTAGCAGTCACCTAAGGAATAAAAGTGGCCACAGACTGGCCACTTCTGGAGTGGACTGTGCTATGGAAATCTCTCTCACACATGCAAGGAATTTGTCACTAAGTAAAAAATACCATCTCCTGTAAGCATCTTCTGATATGCATAAGTGCTCAAGCCGGCATGACCAGCTTTTAGAGTATCTAGGGTAATCAATTATTTTTTGTCAAAGCCCAAATTTCTTGGCCAAGGTATAGTCAAGGTTCAGACTCCAGAGAAACATTTTTCACATGGCAATAATAATAATGGTAATAATAAATAAATAAAGATTTCACAGTCTGTTCAAAAGCATCTGGCTATCTGTATTTGGCCTGCAGTCCACCTGCTGACTACCCCTGACCGGGGGGTGGAGGGGGGTCATGTTTCTCAAACCTTCCTGTACAGACAGTTGGAAACAGTTAATTAAACCTAAAGCTATGTTTTGAAAAAAAGAGGCTCAAATGTTCAAAGTCAAATTCTATCTTAACTGATGATTGCATTAGGGCCAATGGTAAATACAATCCAGCTGCCTTTTGAGAGGTGCATGCTCCTCCTTCTCCATCTGAACAGTGCTGGCACAGTAAACCTTGCATTGCTCTTTAAGAACACTTATGTTCGCTCATAGACCCCAACTTAAGTGCTATATTCAGGGTCCACATTTTCTTCTAGAAACATGCCAAATGAAGCTAGAAGAGCTGGAATAATGACACTAAGTGGCATATGGATTTGCAAAATAAGTATTTATATGGCACCTTTACAAACCTTAAGCATAAGCCACCCCCCCGGTGAAAAGAGTTTTTCATCAGCCATTCTCACGTTGTGATCTGTAGGCCAGGGGTAGGCAACCTATGGCACCCGTGCCAAAGGCGACAAGTGAGCCGATTTTCAGTGGCACTCACACTGCCCGGGTCCTGGCCACTGGTCCAGGGAGCTTTGCATTTTAATTTAATTTTAAATGAAGCTTCTTAAACATTTTAAAACCTTATTTACTTTACATACAACAATAGTTTAGTTATATATTAAAGACTTATAGAAAGATACCTTCCAAAAACGTTAATGTATTACTGGTATGTGAAACCTTAAATTAGAGTGAATAAATTAAAATTCAGCACACCACTTCTGAAAGGTTGCCAACCCCTAATGTAGGCCATTGGTGGTTAGTGGGGTGCTGGCTGGTCACATTATATAGACTTTCCTCCTTGATTCCAGCTGCATTAAGAGAGGATTATAAAATACATTACTTTCCCATATAAGCAATTGCTATAGCTGCCACAAGGATGTTGTGTGATCCTAAATGAGAGGGAAGGTGTCCAAGACAAAAAACACTATTAAGATGTATTCTACTCTATGAGAGAGATTGAAAACCCTGGTATTATATCATTTTATAGATAAGTTGAGATAGAGATTGCATGACCAGCCCAAGGTTAAAGTAAATATCAGAGTTAATACTAGAACCTACAGTCCAACTCCAACCACTACACTTTTCTTCAGTGTGTAAATGTGATAAGCAGCTCTTTGCAACAAGTGGAACTGCTTTTTTCTAGCTATCACAGATGACAGGCATGGATCAAACTAGTTAACCCAAGAAAAAATAAAATAGATGTATGCTCTTTAGAGGTCAGCAGACACTGAACAAAGCCAAATACCTGCCCAGTGTGGTTAACACAGTTGCCAGTTTATGGATGGTGAGATGCTACACAGATGACTTGCTTTTTCCTCAGTACCTGCAAATAGTGACTCAACAATTAAAATCTTGTTAATTAAATCTGGAAGTTCATATGCCTAAACCAAACAACTTGGCAGTCCTGCCCTTCATTGCACATCCTCCCTACTACTTGTTACCCCAAATCATTGTGTCAGACCCAAAATGGAAAGATCCTGGAGACAGGAACCTTGTCTATTTGTCCTGCAAAGCACCAAAGCACACTTCTGAGTGCTATAACAAAAAAAAAAATGAAAGGTTAATATAGGAAGGACCAATCTGTGATAGAAGTCAGTCACCACCACTTGAGATCATTTCCCTTTTACCTAGATAAGCACATCTAAAATGCACAAACAAGATCACACAACAGGCCAAACAAATGTATACAAGCAGTTTCAATTTCTAGCTTATCAAGTCCATTGGAATTTTGAGTGAATAAATAAGTGAAAGTTCTCAGAGGCAGGAAACCATATTCAACAGAAAGGGGAAGAATGGTTCAGAGTATTCAAAGATCATCATGTATCCAAAGATCACCAATATTTTGGCCATTGAAAAAGGATTTTTAATGTAAAGTCTGGAATCTTTGTTTTTCCGATGAACCACCACGATTGGCACAGAAGATTATACGAACAATGTAGAGTGACAGTACACAATATGAATTAGGTGAGGAATCGCAATAAACAAACTCCCCCAGCTTTGTATTTAAAGTCAGCAGCAGCTGAGCATTTTTTTTGTGTAAAGCTTTTGACTGAACATTCAAAACAGAACACTGCTCCACCTGCTCATCAGCACAAAGACATCACATTTTAAACTGCTTTTAAAGAAGATTCTCTCTAATGAGCTATTCTACTGTAGTAGCTGCATCTCTCTTTTGTTCAGTCTGAGGGTGGCAGAAGAGTTTTAACAGTATCATATTTGCCTACCTGTACCAAACTACAATCTGCTTTAGTGCGTTTTCAAGAGCGCGAGTCTGAACACTTTGCAGCCTACAATTCTGCAAACAAATCTGAGCTGAGAGCTACACAGACAAAAAATAAGTTGGCTGAACACATAACACAAACAATTCTCACAGTAACAAGCAAACAAGGACTCTAATTTGCATTTGATTGTAATCCAAGCCTACAGAGCCCTAAAAATATACACCTACCTATTTACTAGATAAAGCTTTCCATTAATACAAATGGAAATTGAATAGAAGAAGAAACTGACAGTACAGCACATTCCCCTGAAGAGAACTGCCAATTTAAGCACAATCCAGTATCTGATCAACTCAACTTGCAAAAGGCAACGAATGCTGGAGCTTTAATTGCATCTGGGAATCCCAATTTCACATTCTCCAGGTAGTTCTCTGGCATCCATTCCTGTTAAGAGTCAAATCTACCACCTTGGGCAGAAGCTCTTGTCACACTGCCACACACAGAGCACTATTGGCACAGAATTACAGACTGGAATGTTTAGATTGTACGATCCTTTGGGCAGGAATTGAGAGCCTGTACAGCAACACACACATTGGCTGCACTTAATTTATTTCTACAGAAGCTGGTTCAAGATAAATGGTACTATTACGGTACCATGTTTTTGCAGAGGAGGGGTGTCAGAGAAAGGATGAACAAGGAATGCTAAGGCCGTTTAGTTTAACTCCTGTCCCAAGTAAGTCTTGAGATGATATACAGGGAGTTGGTGGCTAATATTAAGCCCCAAGATAGCTATCACCTAGCCTTATGGGAGGAGCTCTACCAAGGAAAATGTCTATTTCTTCTTCTTGTAAAAATCTGTTCCAAGAGCAGCAAAATCAGAATAAGTACCTAGTCCACTGATGAAGCAAAGAAAAAATCCCATGGAAATATCTTAAGGACTCAATTATCTGAATCCTCCTTCAACTGCAGATGGGACCCACTATGTGTATAATGCATGTACAAGTGAAGGGCTGACCTCCCATATTTCAACTAGAGCAGGGTTCTCAAACTCTTTGTATTGGCAACCCCTTAACACAGCAAGCCTCTAAGTGCAACCCTCCTTATAAATTAATTTTTTAAAAAAAATATTTAACACTATTTTAAATGCTGGGGGCAAAGGGAGTTGGGGATGGAGCTGGGCTGGAGGGGCTGCGGCTGTCAGCCTGAGCCCCACCATGTGTGGAGATGACAGCTTGCAACCCCCCACGCAATAACCTCACAACCCCCATTTGAGAACCCCTGAACTAGAGGAACAGGAAGTATAACAAAGTGGCCAATATATGACTAGGTATGGATCAGCCTGAGTTGATGCACTCCAGTCCACCACTTGATCACCACCAGTGAGAAGCAACAAGCAGATGCCAGAGCCTTGGGGGAAAGCTCCTGCAAGGCAGTTTCCTTTCTCTCCCCCAGCACAGAGATCAACCTCACTCTCCTGATCCTGCAGCTGCCTATAGAGGGGAGCTTGAAACTTGAGGACTTCCAGTCATAAGAGTAGGAGAGTCCTTGCTATGGAGCATCTCAGACTCAGATTCCAAGGTGAGAAGCGACCATTGTCTGACCTCCTGCATAAACACGGGCCCATAAAACTTTCCTAAAATAATTCTAACCAATCTTGA
This sequence comes from Dermochelys coriacea, assembly GCF_009764565.3. Taxonomy (NCBI): domain Eukaryota; kingdom Metazoa; phylum Chordata; order Testudines; family Dermochelyidae; genus Dermochelys; species Dermochelys coriacea. Next base: position 35,300,207 of record NC_050077.1, on the reverse strand, counting down.
TTTAAAAATCAGTGACCAAGAACCCACCACAACCCTTGATAAATTGTTCCAATGGTTAATTACTTTCACTATTAAAAGTGTATGCCTTATTTCCAGTCTGAATATGTCTAAGCTTCAATTTTCTGCCACTGAATCATGTTATTTCTACCTCACCTCAAAACATCATGGAGCAGCAGCAGCTGCAAAGAACTTGATTCTCCTTCCCCTAGCAGCAGGAACTGCTGAAAACTCCGACAACCCCATCTCCCCGACCCCCCAAGCAAAGAAATGGAAAAGGAAAAAGGGAAAGAAACAGTATTTTGAGGAACCTGCTTTGAAGGTCTGGAAAAGTTGCTCTCGACACTCCTGTCAGAGCCTGACTGCTCAAGGAGAGAGAACCTTGCTGAATTTTGTCCAAGACATCTTCAATCTATAAGAAGAAAGAATTTACTTGTCTTCTAATTTTGCTACAAGTAAACAAAAAAGCACATTCTTCTTTTGTTAGACTGTTAAACTCTTATTTTAGAAGGTGCAAAATAAATAAAAGAGGAGAAAAAAAACAAGTGCTACTTAACGTGTCAGACAGATCCTCCAAAATTTAAAAACTTTTCTGATAAGACGCAGAAGTCACCTATTGCCAATACTGGATTTGGCTCTCTAATCAGCCAGTACACAAAATCAACTGGAAAAAGACAAACATGCCCTTTCCACAAAAGTGACACAAAGAAGTTGCTCCTGAACTAAAATCCATGAAGAATGAAATTCAAGCCACAATTAAAAATCTTAGAAACACAGAAGAACTAGTAGAACAAATCACCAAAATGGATGCAGGCAACTACGAACATGTAGATATTGCCACAAATATGGGGAGGTAGAAACAAAGAATTGGAGTGTAAGTCCAAGGTCTCAGAAAATTGTGAAAGGCAGAAATTGTTAGTCTACGCTACAAAGTTTTGTCAGTGTAGCTACGTCAGATAGCAGTGTTGATTAATCACCCCTTTAGCCGACATAGCTGTGCTGGCATAACACCTGGGGTAGGTGCAACTACACGAACAGAAGAATGCTTCTGTCAGCAAAGCTAACGTCTTTCAGAGAGGCAGTCTAGCTAGGCCAGCCAAAGAACTCCGCCTGCCAGCGTATGTTGCATCTCTATTAAGGGGCTACATCAGCATACCAGCAAAAGCTCTGTGTAGAAAAGCTCTTAGACAAAGAAGTGCCTGTGGGGCTTGAAAAGGGGACCTATAATTTGTGGAGGCTCTGTTCAAAGAGACTATAGGAGAGACTTTTGGTGGAGTGAGGAGAAGAAAAGGCTTCCTTTCCCCTCCTTAAGGATAATTAATGAGAATTAGACACTTGGATAAAGACCTATTTAAAGCAAGCAATAACATTAAGACAATCCCACTTTCCCAGCACCTCATAAAGAAAAGAGCTAGAAATAAAGATATCTTGTGAGTAGAATCCACTTTTCTAACAAATTTAACATACTCATCTACTCAAGGATTCCAAGAGTAGAATATTTGCATCAGTACAGGTGGTTCAGAGAACAGACAGTCTCGTATTTGAGGACCCACTTGAATATCGAACTCAAATTTGCAGAAAGAAATAGCAAAGCATGCACAGCTGATCAAGTTGCTTCTTGGATGGTATTACCTGAATGAGCATTTTTTTTTTTTTTAGCATCTCTCTCAGCCAGACTGCTAACTCCACACTCCTAAAACACATCATTGGTTGGAGTGGTCAATTCAGCAAACCATGAAAAAAAGTTATGAAGCAAAATTCTTGGTACAACAGATGTATAACTGACATTCTGAGAGTTTTGTTTTGGCAGAGGAAGTCTGTGGATGAGGTGGTAAACAGCCGAACTAATTTATGAGAACAGAGAGAACTGCCAAGTTAATCTCAGCGATGTACTTGAGGCGATGAGAGCAGAAACCCACATTTGGACTAATTTGCAGGGGTTGCTGCTGCTGTTGCAGGATACCTGCTGGCTTAACAGGGATACTGATTTTAAGTGACATTACACTATTAATTGAATACCAAATAAAGAATATTTAGCTTTGACTACATAACCATGACTGCTTTCCTTAAAATTAACAGTTCTCTTCTTCCCTAACCTTTCATGACCAAACCATACGTTTTTATATAACTGAACATGACAAATGACTAGCCTTAATCACGATTATTATAAAAGTACATCAATATAAAAGCACGTTAAAACAACTCTCGATTTAAAGTAATTTTTTCTGATTTTTTGACCATGCCTCTTGTCCTATACACTGAGCATTTACTGTGTTATGTTTCTCATGCCAATTGAACTTGACTCCTTGCTTCATTTTCACAAAGCATGCCTATGGTACTAAGGAGATAGTGAACTTATTTTAAAAGTAAAAGCTTTTATTATGAAGAGATGGTAGCTTCTTAACGATGGCAGAGCTTGTGAAGACCTTATACTTAACTTGACACGCATTTCAAATGCAGAGATGCTTTAAGGATGTGGCGGTGCTAAACAGATGGCAGGGGCTTCACATTTCCTCCACTTCCCTCCTTTTGGTTTACTAATTTTCCACCAAATCAATAGGGTTCTGGCCACCGATGCCTAGAACATTCCCTGGAATTCTGGAATTGATCAGATGAAACAATCCAAAAATACCAAATTACAAAACAGACAGAATGGGGGTAACCCCTGCTGTGGCAGATGAGGGAATGGGAGAGAGTCCCAGCCACAGAGGGGAATAGAAATGCACCAGAGCACCTGGTATGGGGGGAGAATGGGGGAATCTGGTATGGGACAAGGGGGAACAAGGGGTGCACAGAACCCCTGGCAGAGGAAGATTAGAGGAAGCTGCAGGGTGTCTAAAATAGATGGTGATGGAAAGGACAATGAGTTTGTGCGGTGGAATGGAGCGATACAATGAATAAGCTCCGTTTACCTAAGTGTGCCACCCGCTAGTTAAGGCTGAAGCTAATTTTCCATTGCAATCTCAGTTCTGATCCTTTTTCCTCCAACTTCCCAAAATTAACTTGTGTGCCTGTAAACTCACAGCCTTATCCTATTCCTGGGTGGAATTTTGACAAAAGTTTGCATTGTATCAGACATAGCCAGCTAGCCAGTTCTGTCGCAACATGGAACAATGCATTCTGAGACATGTCTACAAGATAATCTTGTTGCAGCACTGAACAGGTATAAATCAGTCAGGTAAATGGAATTTAACTTTATATACAAACCACTTTACAACCATTAATTAGTTAAGTCTCAATCTTCATGGAGTATTTCCCGCATCTGTTAAAATGGGGCTATGAAGGTACAAAAAGTTAAATGACTTGCCAAAGGTAAAAAAAAAAAAAGTAACGTTTTAGAACTGGGGCTAGAACTCTAAAGCTCCTAGACTTGTTTGGTCAATCCACTAGACCACATTGTCTTAGACTGGTTTAAAAAAAGGCTCTCTCTTTAAGGTTATGTATGACCTAAGGGATTTAAAATATGAAAAATTTTAAGACACACAAAGCAGCCCACTGTTTATGAAACAATTGTAGGCTACCTCAGTACAGCAGCAGGTTTCCTCGGTAGTTATATAACAAAATAATGTATAGCTGGCCAGCAAGACCGGACAGGGACCAAAATAGCCAGGATTTAACATGCACTTGCCAGTGGCAACCAGGCAGTATCCCCTGGCAAATGTGGGGCTTAAGTCACAGCCAATTTCTGCAAAGTAAGTTTTTCACTTAAAAGGAGGAAGTGATAGCGCATATGGTTGCAAAAATAATTGGAAGGTTATTTTATAGCATGCACAAATACACACACAGATCCCTGCTCTGCAAACTTAGGAAAAAGGCTCGAACAGTTAGTGTCCATTTTGATTTCTACAAGCTGTGGTATGTTATCCTATGCACCTCTGTTTTATGTAGGCATTCTTTGTTTACTTGCATGCTGATGCTGCTTGCACTGTCTACTTCCTACTTCTCTATGTCCTGTTGGCATCTAGTAGCAGCAGCACAGAACTTAGTTCTCTGCTCCAAAAATAAATGCCATAGCTACACTATCAGCTAAATCAGCATCGCTGCAATGGATGCAGTAGTGTTGATTTAGCGGGTCTGGTGAAGACATGCCTCTCCGAGAGGCAGAAGCTATGTTGGCGGAAGAGCGGCTCCCGTCGACACAGTGCGATGTAGACGCTGCTGTAAGTTGACCTAAGTTACGTCAACTTCAGTTATGTAACTTATGTACCTCAACTAACGTAACTTAGATCAACTTACAGTAATAGTGTAGACCAGTCTAAAGTGAGGGAGTGCTTCATGTCACTTTGAAGCAAACAAGGACCGGCACCAATGTATTTTTGGACAACCTTCCTCCAGCCCTCTGACTAGAAGGATGGGCTGATGTGAGGTATTTAAAGCAGGTGATGATGGAAGAGAAAACGGGGTTTTCCGGGAGGAAATCCCCCCACCTTCGCTGTTTTGTTCTTAAAACAACCCAAAATACACTTACCAGACAACACTGTTCCTTTAGCACAACAATGCTAAAGGATCCAAGGTACATCGCCCTCTACACTCCTGCCCACATAAGCAGAGGACCAGGAATCACACTTTGATATATCATAGGGCAGTGCCCAGTAGAGCAGCCCAAACTGTCATTTTTGGTCAGTCAAATGTCATAATATGATGCTAGAGCATCTCTTCAAGTACTATGCAAAAAGAAAAGGAGTACTTGTGGCACCTTAGAGACTAACAAATTTATTAGAGCATAAGCTTTCGTGAGCTACAGCTCACTTCATCGGATGCATTTGGATGCATCGGATGAAGTGAGCTGTAGCTCACGAAAGCTTATGCTCTAATAAATTTGTTAGTCTCTAAGGTGCCACAAGTACTCCTTTTCTTTTTGCGAATACAGACTAACACGGCTGCTACTCTGAAATCTAGTACTATGGTGTTTCATGCATAATAAATGCTAAAAAAAATAATGTATTTTCTAAGACAAATGCACTAAGATCCTGGGTTGGATCCAACCTGAGTTAAAACTGCACTTGTCAGGATCATGAATGATCTTGCACATGTTTTAGTTTGGGTTCAGTTGACTGTTTCTATCATGCAGGACCCAAGTTACTTTCGATATAATTGACTTTGACTGCTATTTCAGCAATCAACTGACTTTGCTGGTGTAACTGGAAAGAAGATAGAAATCAATTAGTTCCGATGAACAATTTTGTGTCACTGATGTGGGATTAACATTCAAGGACTGAAAGCTTATGGTACAATAATTAATTTCAAGTTACGTGATATGCTCTATCCATATGTTTGTCCTGTGACCACCTCACAACACCACCACAACAGCTTTATTTTTTAGTTGTTTAAAAGAGCTCTTGGTAGAGCTGTTTTATCGCTTGTTCAGAATGCAGCTGTATTGCTCACTGATGAGTTACCAATGAAATAACAAAATTACTTTAAATTGGTACCGTTAGTTTTTTAAAGCCATTAATAAAATTAGGTCTAGCTACATGAGCATTTGCTCTGAGACGTTGAAGAGTATTTCTGAACTGATTGCATGAATTTAGTTTCTCCCACTGGCTATGAAGGGTACTACACTGTGGAAGTTGTTCTGCACCTTGAAATTCCCATAATTCCTGCCCATTTAGAAAAAAAATTTAAAACACATTTGAGAAAAATAGCTTTAAGAATGATCATTCTTGGCCCTATTATTTATTTTCTTCAATTTCAATCCAACTAAACCTCAATTAAGTAACCTATTTTCATCAGGATGTATGTTAACAGGGGAATATATTTACTTATGTCTGTTTCCATTATGTGGTACAGCATCTCTCCACCACTTTTCCCAAGGCCTTTTTTTGGGTGGAAATAGATGTGACACAAAGGTGAGTACTACATAAATGAAATAATACACAAAGCAGGAATATAGGAAAATCTTACAGCTAATAGTTATAAACAGGCTTTACCATGCCTTATCATGACCCTCATAATAAGTATCCTGCTCACAGCAGCAGCAAATATTTGATGATTCAGAAAAAAGGAAAACAAAGCTGTAATACATCTGGCCAAATGCATAATTCTGTATGCATGAGAAGGGGAGAATTCCCTTCTGACACCTGGGATGATTAGTTTATACCCTGAAGCATGAAACCTGAAAAACTGTAGCTATGCATGCAAGAGAAATAAATGATCATAAGACTACTCCACCTCTTAAAAATACAGCTATGATATTTATCCAACCTCCTGAAGCAGAGATTTCCCCAGGCTGGATAGCCACTGTGGGCAGTACTATTTTTGTTTGTTTTAGATGTATTTAGCTATTAATTTAATGGCGAGTCCACTTGTTCGCTTATTAAGTGACAGTTAAGCAATGAATAATGCAAACTTATTGTTTTCACTAAAGAAAGCAGTACAATTCTGAACATACACTAGATTTGCTGAGTAAGAAGAATCTGCTTTTATACAGTCCTTTTGAAAGTAAAAGCCAAACGTTAAGTATCTGTAAGCAATTGCTTACAAGAAAAATCCCAACTTAAGGCCGATTCTGCAACAGGATCTGCACACATGGACCTCAGACCAGCATAGCCCAAAGTGTGATCTGTGTGATCACAAGAATCTATTAGTGTGAACCCAATTGCCAAATTTAGACCATATGGTTTAGTTTATTTTTAGAATGCATTTTTAATACTTTAGCAGGTGCATATGTAATGTTGACAGGATCAAACCTAGGACCTCTGAAGCTTAGTGTATGAGTTTCTACTGCAAGAGTTAAAACCACTTGGCATTTAGCTAAGGCCTTAGCAGACTCATTAATCTCTAGGTCAGTCATTCTCAACCCATGGCCAATTTGCAGCCCAATTAACACATTGCTGCGGCCCATGCAACATTCTCAGGCATAAAACAGAAACAGCTGCATAGGCAGCCGACCATAGTAAATAGGTAGAGAACCAATACTTTAGGTGATCTAGGTGCCATACAAGGGGGACAGAGCATCACACCTAGCAGGCATGTGTTACACACGGGGAAAGAGTATTTTATCTGGTATACCGACAAGATATCCTGCCATAAGGATGCACTGATATTAGCATCAGTTGATCAAACAGAAAAAGGGGCATTTCTATAGTGCTCACTCCTTACAAGGTTCTTTGTTACAGGCTACTATTCTGGTTGTGTCCTATATCCATGCTCTACCTTTAACACAGCCCGATTTTAAACACTTCACCTCTCCATCCCAAGAAGAGCCATTTTGACAGTAGACTGTATCAATACTCACCCTTTGAAACACAAGAATGCCAGTGGCAGTTAATTCCCTTGCAGGCAGGTAAATGCTCATCCCCATACAGGTACATTATCCTCCACTTTCCCTGAATCCATTCATAGCAACCCAGGACCTAGTACCCCACTCGCTCTTGGGGTACTCATACAGGCAAACCATACACCCACCCCTTGCATATGTGTTTCACATAGGCCAATGTTGCTCTGACTTACCATGGTGATTTCGGAGGCGTTTCGGAGGTGATTTGGTTCTTAGGTACGGTTGTCTCACTCAGTTCATGTCATGGTCAGAGACAGTTTTATCAGGCCTTCCCCATCCATTCAACTAAAAATAAACCTACCCCCTAATACTCCCTAAAAATAACACTAAAACCCACACTTCCTCTCTTGTCCCACACACAGCCTCAGCAACCCATCAGCCTGAGAGAGCCAGTTACAGAGTTATTAAAAGTTCGCCCCTCCACAGGGGTACAGCAATTATTAAATTAAAACAAGGAGACAACTAAAAGCCTGGTCTTCTTTTTTCTTTGGGAGAGGAGAACAAGTCAGAGGCCAATGCCCCTGTCTTGGGGTGGGGACCTGCCTATTCTTGTTGGTGCAGGGGGAAGTCCTATGTCCCAAGGCCCTCCCTGAGGTTGGTTTTTTTCCTGTAGAGAGGTGGGGAGTCAATGATGTAAGGAGACCCGTGCCCTTACTAGGGTTGTGTGCGTGTGTGGGGAAGGAATATAGTTCCTATAGCCCTTTCTGTGGTTGAAGGACCCTGTCAAGGGGAAGGGGGGTGGAATAAAGAAGGTGGGAGTGTGTTCCTTCTCCTGCGGGGGAAAGGCCGGTGTCTCTCCCTGGATGAGAGATCTGTAACCTGGAAGGAGAGGCCTGTTCCCCCCAGTGGCAGGAAGGTCTGTATCAGGGGGAGGCCTATTCCCCCCCCAATGGAGGCTGTACCGGAAGGGGGAAAGGCCTCTGTCCCTTCCTGGCGGGGGAGAGGGGCTGTATCAGGGGGCGGGGGAGGCCTGTTCCCTCAGTGGCGGTTGGGGGGGGGGGGGCTGTATCCTGGGGAGGGAGCCTGTGTCTCTTCCTGGCGGGGTCTGTATCCGGGGCCGGGGAAGGAAAGGCTCGTGTCCCTCCCTGGCGGGGGGAGGGGCTGTTCCCCTTAGCGGCGGTTGTGGGCTGTGTGGGGACGAGGCCTGCGTCCCTCCCTGGCTGAGGCGTTTGTAACCTGCGAGAGAGGCCTGGCCCCTTGAGTTGCGGCTGGGGGCTGTATCGGGATTGGGGAGGCCTGTGTCCCTCCCTGGCCGGGGTGAGGGGCTGTATCCCGGTGCCGGTGGCCCTCGCTCCTCTGCCCGACCGATGCTCTCCGCTGTCCCCGCACGAAGCCCCCCTCGCTGCCCCAGCCCCGCAGTCACCACCGCTCCCGCACCAGGCGCATCCTTCCTCGTCGCTTCCTCTCCGCCTCTGGGGACAGGGCAGGCTCCGCCCCTCCCCGCCGGAAGCGACCTATGGCCTCACAACGAGGCTGGCCGGGTTGCCGGCGGCCGGACCAATCCGAACTCGACAGGGGCGGAGGCGGGGCCGTCGGTCGGGGCGTGACGCAGGGCACACGAGTGCGAGCGGTGTGCCTCGGCCGCCATGTTGGTAAAGGACCGTGAGGCGATTACCTTGCACGGTGCATGGGCGGGCTGCGTGGGATGCCAGTTCCCCGAATCGCGCGTGACATGGGTTCAGTCCCGCCTTTCCCATCACCCACCCCTCCCCCTCGCCTTCCCGTGCGGGGCTAAAGGGCGCTGCCCCCTCACCTTTGCTTGGGGTGGTCACTTCTCATCCCCAAGTGAAGGGGCAGCCCCTCCTCTCCCCACCCTGAGCGGGGTGCTTCAACAGGGGCTGCTCTGCTGGCCGCAGCTGGCTGGAGTGACCAGTGCCCAAATATTTCACTGTGCAGATTTAGTCAGTGGAACTCACTGCCACAAGATATAATTGAGGCCAAGAGCTTAAGTGAACTGTAGCTCACGAAAGTTTATGCTCAAATAAATTTGTTAGTCTCTAAGGTGCCACAAGTCCTCCTGTTCTTTTTGCGAATACAGACTAACACGGCTGCTACTCTGAAATCAGGAAGGACTGTATACTTACACTGATAATGAGACCACCCACAGTAACATGAGAGGATTTAACAATAGAAGGGATATAAACCCTCCAGCTGTAGGGCATGACTGATGGAGCTCCCCTTGTCACAATTCAGGGCAACTGCACCTGTATTCCCGCTCCGTGGCCTAGCAAGGGAACCCACTCTGGACTCCTGGCTCCTCAGCTGTCGCTTCTCTAAGCAGGAGAGCCATGTTTCTCTCTTTCCAGAACAGGTTTTTTCCAGGCTGCACAGTTCCCAGTCTACACTATTACTCCCAGCAAGCCAGAGGGCCTAAACAGGCCAGCGTCCATGTTTTTCTCCCTCTCTTCATAATTGACCACAGTTACAAATTATCACACAGCTCTTTCTAAGTAAGCACATTAAGGTGAAAGCACTACAGAGAAAACATTACAAATAATAAGAGAACCTACACACATGCTAATAAATTTACCAGAGACCACTCCAACTCCAGTAGGGTCTCTGGTAGGAGTCAGTCCTCCAGGCTCATACAAGCTCATAACACCTTAAGTTCAGGACAAGCACATTCATGCATAGGTTAGTTTTTCCATCTAACAGACCTGAGTCTTTGATCTTCAGATTCCAGGAACAGGTAATCAGTAGACAACGGTCCGTTCTTTAGGGCATAGCTTCAAATGGCTAGATTTTTGCATAACTGGGGTGAGGAGGGCTGTGGAATTTCCATTCACCTCCTCCTAGCTAATTCCCAGGAAATCCAACTTGCACATATTTGTCTAAAAGATTATTCTTGTCTGCCACATTGTTCAATATAGGACCATCCTGGCCCACAGTAATATGTAACTTTTGCAGTTACTATAAGGGACTCCAAAGATAATAAAGTTTTTCAAAGATATTGCAGGAAATTGCTACCGCTGTCACACCACTTATGGCTGGTTATTCCACAGTTGTCTACTATGGGTTTTCTTGCACCTTCCTCTGAATCATCTGGTTTTGGCCACTGGTCAGCCAGAGTACTGGATTACCTAGATCACTGTCTTGATGCAGTATGGCATGTCCTGTGGTTACTACTATGAGTTCAGTTTGCAGAATATGGCCAGTTTTTGTAACTTATGCCTGGGCCACCACATGTTTAAGCCATGTTACCAGGAAGTGCATCTCAAAAACATGATTGAGTCCATGAAAGGAGTCTTTGGGCCTTTAAGTGGCAGCAGAAAAAGCACAGAAACCAGATTTTGTCACAATATTCAACCATGACAAAACAAAGAGACTTGCCCCAACTGCAGCCATGCTCTGATTAAGGCATGGCTGAGCTGGTTGTAAAAGAAATCCTTTAGCAGTATTCCTCATTTGCCAAAGAATTAATCTGTGTATTGCATAGCAGAATATTAGGATCCATTAAAGGTGAGGCTGAACTGAGCTGTGAACCACGTTTACAAGAGTATTTAATGGTCTGAATCGCCTCAAGCTGCCATTTATTTCAATGATCATTAAATCAAGATATTATAGCAGCATTTTAGAAGATAGGTTACCATGGTGACCATTGAAGGACTAATCTTATTATCACAGTTTGTTATTCCAATGAGTTGTTTGTTTACAAATGCTCCTGGTTGTATATTTCAGTCCACAGAAAACACTTCTTCCCAGTACAAATCTGTTTCCCTCAGCACTCAACTTCCAATTGCATGTCAGTCTGGGGAGCCATGGAAACCCCATTATTTTGGCATTGGGTTTGCCAAGGGTTTTGATTTTAGTGCCATGAAACAAGATAAAATTCAGCCAACTTGCACAGAACGTAAATGATTCAGTGTGTTAAAAGCAGAAAGAAGGTCAGGGAGACCCAGCAGATGAGACCAACACCAGCTGGTCATTAAAAATGACCTGCAAAGGAGAAAAAAAGAATGTATCCATTTTTATGGGTGCATGAAGAAAGCCCTAAAGATTTGTGGATTTTCTTCTTTTTTTTCCTTCAACATCACCAATTTCAAGTCAGATCTTCCCTAATTTTGCTGGAGAGGCTCAGAGAAGTGGACCAAGAGCTCTCTCAGCCTTCAATCGAAGGAGTGAGGTATTGACTCTTTAGAGAGAGATTTTCTCCTTAGTGTTCCTTAGTCATTTGTGCTAAATGGGCATGAACAAAAACAATTCAATAAAAATCACTTCCCTTTCATTCTTCTTCCTTGGGATCTGTGATGTCATTTCAACAGTCAACCACAGAGTCGTGTAGAGTTAAAATACACTCCAGTTTCCCCTGTAAAATACAAATTTAGAAAAAAAATCTTTTCAGTCTTTCATACATCATGAAGTTAAAAAACAAGTGCAGAACCCCCTTTTTTGTTTTGCCTTTTACCTTTGAAGACCAAACATTTGGGACAGCAGCATTCTTCTCTGAGGCAAAAGGCAAGGATGGTAAGAATAGGTTTTACTCAGTGATGAGCTGCCAAAAGCTGAAGAACCGGTTCCTTCACTCGCTCTGGGCCTTCGGCAGCACTTCGGTGGCAGGTCTTCGGCGGAACTGAAGGACGTGCCGCCGAAGTGCTGCCCAAGACCTGGAGCAAGTGAAGGACCCACCGCCGAAGTGCTGCCGAAGACCTGCAGCGCCACCGGGTAAGTAAAAATTAAAAAGGGATTCTCTGGGGATCCTCCCCAGCCGAGAGCTCAGGCGGGCAGGACAGGATGGTCCTGCGTGTTGGATGTGGCCCACGGGCCGGAGTCTGCCCACCCCTTTAACAATCGGTTCTAAACCGGCTTCAAAATTTAACAACCAGTTCGTGGAAACTGGTGCAAACCAGTTCCAGTTCAGCACTGGTTTTACTGTCACAAAGTGTCTGCCCCCCATTGCCATATGCATTATTAAGGGCCAGATAAATGACCTACTAAAAATAAGTGACTTTTTTTAGTTTTGCCCAGGCCCATACATTGTCTACACTGTAAATATGTTAGTGATAATTAGGACTGTAGCAACAGAGGCTAGTCAACCATGTCTGCTCACCCCTGCAACAGAACCAAGGGACCTGCTCAGGGCCAAGGTCATGACTTATGGCAGCTGCCACATGCAGAAGAGCTACACCAGCTTTCCCCAGCCAAGACCCAAGCTCCACTAGAAAGTTGAAGGAGCAACAGGAGGTCAACAAGAACACACTTGAGGCTCTAGGTTTTTCCTGCAGTCCTCCGGATGTCACAGCACCCGTCTTTCAGCATCAGTCCCAACACGCTGCTAGCTCACTAATGCCACCTCTCTGTAATAGTTTTTAATACCTTCAGTTGTCTTTCCCCAACCTTCATTCTTCTGATCCTTACAGTGCCCCCCACACTCTTCATCTCTCTGTCTCTCCTGCCCTCCATCCTCTCGCTCCAATTCCCTCGTCATCCCTGGTTTGATTACCTTGGTGTATAAAGAACCCCAATAAAATACGTAAAATATACACTAAATACGTTTTTCAAAGAGGCTGTATGTGTGGATACCTATCTTGGGCACCCCTATTAACTTCAGATCATTTGCATGGGAGCCAATTTAACTTCCAGGACTTCCCTCAGCAGATTAGGGTATAGGGAGCCATCATGGATCCTTCCTTGAGGCCTGTGTTGCTCCAATAGCTCCCCGCTTCAGGCAGGGGAACTGCCCCGTTCCACAAGTAGGGGATTCCTCTGAGCCACAGAGAAAACGTCAGGATTTGGCATTAAAGCCCAGATCCATAAAGGTATTTAAGGTCCTAACTTGCATGCAAATTAGGAGCCTAAATATGTTCATGGATGTGGGCAGAAGAGCTTTTACTAATGCTGGCAAGATGGAAATCCTGCTGCCCCAGTTTAGAAACAAACATCTCCTCCAAAGCAGGAAGACCTCCCTGTTCTATTTCACAACACATACTTGAAGGAAATTAAAGGCCTACTGCTTACCCCCATGGTTGCACAGGTGTAGGTGACAACACAGGTTACAAGGCAGTGGAGAATCAGGGTGGAATGACCTATGGGAAAACCTTTTCCTAGCACCTGCTAGAATCCCTTCAGTTATAACCGGTAGACTCACGGGATTATCAGCACAATAATCATTCGCCCCTCTGCTGAAACTGGCCCTGTGAGGCCTCATCTTTGCAGTGATTTTGAAGAGAAAATGATGACACAATTGTATTGCAAGAATTGTCTGTTTTTAAAGTTCACCAGGTGAGCAAATGCAGAGCTAACTACAGGCAAGACTCAAGCCCTGCAATCCTGTTACATTGCATTGCTTTCTGTGCTGATGCAGCATGGGTTTATTATTTTTAAAATAATTTCCAGCATAAGTGCTGACTCTATGGGTGCTCTGGGGTTGGAGCACACATGGAAAAAAATAGTGGGTGCTGAGCACCCACCAACCACCTACCAATTAGCTGTTCAGTGGGCCCTGCTGATCAGCTGTTTGGTGGTGGGCAGAAGATGCTGGAAGGAGGGGGCAGAGCCAGGGCAGGAAGAGGCAACACGAAGATGGGGCCTTGGGGGAAGGGACAGAATGGGGGTGGGGCCTCGGGACAGAGTGGGGGTGGAGCACCCACCCGGAAAGAAAAAAGTTGGCACCTGTGAGTTCCATTCTTTCTTCCTATTGCTTTCTCTCTCTCGAGCTAGCTGGTGCTTCTGGGTAGGTTAGAGACTTGTGAGTTTTGGCAAGGGAAAATCTCTAGCACTGGAACAGCAGAAGTAGCTGCTGAGCAGGCTTCAGGGGCCTCAACTGGGCTGGGTGGAAACCAGGATGACCAGCTAGCAAATGTGAAAAATTGGGCCGGGGGGTTATAAGCACCTATATAAGACAAAGCCCTGAATAGCGAGACTGTCCCTATAAAATTGGGACATCTGGTCACTCTAATGGGGACTCCAGGACTAGGGTACATGAAGTTGCTGCAGATTATCATAGAATATCAGGGTTGAAAAGGACCTCAGGAGGTCATCTAGTCCAACCCCCTGCTCAAAGCAGGACCAACACCAACTAAATCATCCCAGCCAGGCCTTTGTCAAGCTGGGCCTTAAAAACCTCTAAGGAAGGAGATTCCACCACCTCCCTAGGTAACCCATTCCAGTGCTTCACCATCCTCCTAGTGAAAAAGTTTTTCCTATTATCCAACCTAAACCTTCCCCACTGCAACTTTAGACCATTACTCCTCATTCTGTCATCTGCTACCACTGAGAACAGTCTAGATCCATCCTCTTTGGAATCCCCTTTCAGGTAGTTGAAAGCAGCTATCAAATCCCACTTCATTCTTCCCTTCTGTAGATTAAATAACCCCAATTCCCTCAGCCTCTCCTCATAAGTCATGTGCTCCAGCCCCCTAATCTTTTTTGTTGCCCTTCACTGTGCTCTTTCCAATTTTTCCACATCCTTTTTGTAGTGTGGGGCCCAAAACTGGACACAGTACTCCAATACTCCAGTACTCACCAATGCCAAATAGAGGGGAACGATCATGTCCCTCGATCTGCTGGCAATGCTCCTACTTATACAGCCCAAAATGCCGTTAACTTCTTGGCAACAGGGACACACTGTTGATTCATACCCAGCTTTTCGTCCACTGTAACCCCTAGGTCCTTTTCTGCAGAACTACTGCTTAGCCGCTCAGTCCCAAGCAGGGCTGGCTCTAGGATTTTTGCCACCCCAAGCAAAAAAATTTTTGACCGCCCCTGCTTTATTTTGTGCCCCCCCTGCCCCCGGCTCCGCCCCAACTCCGCCCCTTCCCCAAATCCCTGGCCACAGCTCCTCCCACAGGCATGCCACATTTCCCCCCCCATTGCTTCCTGAAGCTCCCACCCCGCAACTCCCAACCCTAGCTCACCTCCGCTCTGCCTGCTCCCCTGAACACGCTGCCGCTCCGCTTCTCCCCCTCCCTCTCAGACAAGGGAGAGGCAGCATGTTCAGGGGAGGAGGCAGAGCACAGGTGAGCGAGGGTGGGGGGGAGTGCAGGAAGTAACGGGGGGGGGTAGAGGAACCACTCCCCACCCCAGCTCGCCTCCGCTCCACCACAGCTATTTCACATGTGGCAAGCCTGGAAGGGTGGGGGGGAGAAGCAGAGGGGCAGCGCCGCACTCAGGGAAGGGAGCGGAGGCGAGCTGGGGCGGCGGGGGCACATTTCTAGGGGCGGCATAGCCGGTGCTGGAATGCCGCCCCTAGAAATGTGCCGCCCCAAGCACCTGCTTGTTTTGCTGGTGCCTAGAGCCAGCCTGGTCCTAAGTCTGTAGCAGTGCATGGGATTCTTCTGTCCTAAGTGCAGGACTCTGCACTTGTCCTTGTTGAACCTCATCAGATTTCTTTTGGCCCAATCCTCTCATTTGTCTAGGTCCCTCTGTATCCTATCCCTACCCTCCAGCGTATCTACCACTTATCTCAGTTTAGTGTCATCTGCAAACTTGCTGAGGGTGCAATCCACACCATCCTCCAGATTGTTATTGAAGATATTGAACAAAACCGGCCCCAGGACTGACCCTTGGGGCACTCCGCTTGATACCGGCTGCCAACTAGACATCAAGCCATTGAGCCTGATGATCTAGCCAGCTTTCTATCCACCTTATAGTGCATTCATCCAGTCCATACTTCTTTAACTTGCTGGCAAGAATGCCATGGAAGACTGTATCAAAAGCTTTGCTAAGTCAATGAATAACATGTCCACTGCTTTCCCCTCATCCACAGAGCCAGTTATCTTATCATAGAAGGCAATTAGATTAGTCAGGCATGACTTGCCCTTGGTGAATCCATGCTGACTGTTCCAGATCACTTTCCTTTCCTCTAAGTGCTTCAGAATTGATTCCTTGAGAATCTGCTCCATGATTTTTCTAGGGACTGATGTGAGGCTGACTGGCCTGTAGTTCCCCAGATCCTCCTCCTTCCCTTTTTTAAAGATGGGCACTACATTAGCCTTTTTCCAGCCATCCGGGACCTCACCCCATTGCCATGAGTTTTCAAAGATAACGGCCAATGGCTTTGCAGTCACATCCACCAACTCCTTTAGCACCCTCGAATGCAGTGCATCCGGCCCCATGGACTTGTGCTCGTCCAGCTTTTCTAAATAGTCCTGAATCACTTCTTTCTCCACAGAGAGCTGGTCACCTCCTCCCCATACTGTGCTGCCCAGTGCAGTAATCTGGGAGCTGTTCGTGAAAACAGCGGCAAAAAAAGCATTGAGTACATTAGCTTTTTCCGCATCCTCTGTCACTAGATTGCCTCCCTCATTCAGTAAGGGCCCCACACTTTCCTTGACCTTCTTCTTGTTGCTAACATACCTGAAGAAACCCTTCTTGTTACTCTTAACATCGCTTGCTAGCTGCAACTCCAAGTGTGATTTAGCCTTCCTGATTTCACTCCTGCATGCCTGAGCAATATTTTTATACTCTTCCTTGGTCCTTTGTCCAATCTTCCACTTCTTGTAAACTTCTTTTTTGTGTTTAAGATCAGCAAGGATTTCACTGTTAAGCCAAGCTGGTCACCTGCCATATTTACTATTCTTTCTACACATCGGTATGGTTTGTTCCTGAACTAGGAGGGAATCACACATTTCATTGCATCTGTAGGTGATGCTTCTTGTTGTGCACTGCAGGGGCTGCTTGCATCCCTCGTTCTCCCACATATGTTTCCTGTGCCACCCTCCCAGCCCCCTCTAGTTCAGGGATTTCCCACAACCCATCTCTGCCCCCTTCCTTATGTCAGAGATGGTATGTCCACATTCCCCTCTCCCAGCATCCTAGGGCTTCTGTGTGCCCCCTGCCGGGGGGCTCTGTGTATGTCTCCACGCCTCCCCCTACCTTTCTTATTCTCCTTCTCTTTCTCTTTCTGGGTGTCAATGTTTTTAACCTGTAGTGGGAAGATGGGCAGAGCTGAAGTTTGGGGTATCGTTACACTGGAGGGGGTTGGGATTTTCTAGGCACCTAAAAGTTAGGGCTTCTTGCTGCTTAGTGTTGCAATGCTAAGTCCATTTGTGGATCCCTCCCAATGGCCCATTACCAAAAGCCTGAGCCATTTAGTCTTTCCCTAGGGGTTAGTTGCAGTCCAAGCAATAAGCAATGCCAGAGTGCGAATGAAGGGGCCGGAGGCGGGGGGTGGGGGGGCATTTGGAGGGATGGTCTGTGACACCAGGCACTGCTGTCACTGCATGCCTGGCTAGGAACAGCCCCACTCTTCAAGACTTATTTAACAAGAGCCTGTTGTGGCTAGCATAGGTCCCTAAACCAGCCCTGCTTGCGTCTATAATGAATTCCTTGTTGACCTACTTTCTTATTCCTGTTGATCAAGTATGATCTGGTTTTTGGGTAGCATGCCTGACAGTAAGGGGGTTTCTCTTCCCTTGGCTTTTGCTCTTGTCGTCTCACTTTAATAACTGGATCAGAAGGACGCTGGCTTGGATTCATTGGTTACTACTGAGGTTTTGATGGTGTTTCCTTTTCCCCATCAACCTCCTTGGTACATTTCATCATGTTGCTCACTACACAAAGAGAGTCCATCAAATGCCAAGGCAGAGGAAAAAGGAAGATGCTTATTGACATTGCTCATTATCAGAGATGGAGAGAAGGTGCTTCTGTGTAGCTCCTTACACTGACACAAAGAAGACAAAGGAAAACAGCTCAGGCAGAGAAAAGAAGAGGTGGAATCTATGGAATAATGAGGCTTAAGGGGACCATAACAGCCTCCAGTAGGTAATAACAATGCTAGACACCTATATAGTGTCTCTTCTTCAGAGAGATCACAAATCCACTTACACAGTATTTAATTACAGGAATTCCTTTACACCCACCCCTGAAAAGTAGCCACTTCTACGGTAGAGCATAGCAACTCTATACACAAATAAGAATATAGAGTAGCCAGTTGACAAGGCAGGGAGAATTTAGGTAGGATAATGGTAATTCTTCAGATCTGTTGTCTCACCAGTATTTGAAGGGTGATGCCTGTACATTCATCCTGTTACCTAATCACTGTCTCAAACAGCCTCAACACCTGCATCTGGAGAGTGATATAGGAGCTGACCTGGTCCCAAGAGAACCGACCAGTTAATTCTGGGGAAGGAGGTAGGGAGAGGGGGAGAGAGAGCGAGGAGCAAGGAGAGAGAAAGTGAGGGAAGAGGGATAATAATGCGGAGAGAGAAAATGCAAGATGATGAAATTGAGGAGGAAGAAATGCCAAACAAAGGAGATCTTGAAAAGCAAAGAATTATGTTAATGAAAGGTATTTTAAAACCAGCGAGACAATATAGAAAAGTTTGCTTGAGGGCAAGGATGGGCACTGGAAAAGACTGAAGAGAAGATCATAGAATCATAGAATATCAGGGTTGGAAGGGACCTCAGGCGGTCATCTAGTCCAACCCCCTGCTCAAAGCAGGACCAATTCCCAATTTTTGCCCCAGATCCCTAAATGGCCCCCTCAGGGACTGAACTCACAACCCTCGGTTGTTCCAAACTAGATGGAAAAGTGGAGAATGCAGCAGGAAGAGAAAAGAGGAGTGACACAAACACTGAAAGAAAAGGAGTACCCGTGGCACCTTAGAGACTAACAAATTTATTAGAGCATAAGCTTTCGTGAGCTACAGCTCACTTCATCGGATGCATTTATGTAAATTTGTTAGTCTCTAAGGTGCCACGGGTACTCCTTTTCTTTTTGCGAATACAGACTAACATGGCTGCTACTCTGGAACAAACACTGAAGTCACAGTAATGTTCTGTATCTGACCGAAAGTTCTCTTGACACAATATTTGGACTTATAGTCAGGAGTGATTTTTGCCTATTTCTAGCAACAACAAAAAATCCCGGACAAAGTTTTGCACCCCTTTCTCCCCTTTCCCACACACATTGCAGTGCTAGATTGCCTCTTGCTTCCTTTTGAAAAGGCGGGAGACATGGTATATCCCTAGGGCGCCAGGATTAACACCATTGCTTTCACATAGCAATGCCCTGGATCACCTGCCAGAACGTGGGTTTTATATCTGCTCTGAAAGACAGCATCTTCCATAGCCCAGCATCTCCTTAGCTCTGGGATGGAGTTTGGGCCCAGGCTGCACTGACTCATGGGGAAGAGTGTTATCTACTGAGTCATCAGTGCTACTTCCTGTCATAATACCAGGCTTGTCCCTAGAAGACACCCATTCAAATGGTGACTAGGTCTGGTCCCGCTTCTTTGAGATCTACAGGCTGGGACAGATCTGCAGCATTCCAGGAAAAGATAAACAGGCCCAGCCCTGGGATCATAGAATCCTTTGGGTTGGAAGGGTTCACAGGTGGGTCACCTTGTCTAATCCACATCCATACATCTAGGCAGCCGTGCAACCATATTCCACTGAATAAAGTACTGGGCAACTGGGGTTTCTCTCTCCAGGGATTAGTGAAAAGGCTCAGCCACCCTTCCTCCTCCCTTCACACTCACCTGATCACTGCAGCCTCCCAATCCTTTCAGTTAGTTTCCCACCATCGTGATGACATTTCATTGGTCACAACCGGCAGAGAGAAGTGAGTACTGGGAGGATCTGAAGGATTGGACATTCATCTTATAGGCACCAGTTTAGCAAGCCCCAAACTCAACGTTGCAGTGTAAACAGCTGCAGCCCAGAAGAACTAATGTGTTACTCTTCTAAGCCAGCTGGGGGAGAATGTCCAGCCATATCCTTTTCTCTCCTGGCCACTGCCAGGATCCTGCAGCACAGCGGATGACGCAATGACACCAAGTTGAACCTGCAATGATGGGCTGTGGGTCTCCACGGATTGTCTGCAAATGCCTCTCTACTAACAGTTTGCTACTATTTAATGTCCTTCCGGTGCTTCATGTACAACAGCCTGACAGGAACCCCAATAAGGCAAGGGAGATTGTCATGTGTAATGCAGGCTGCTGAGATGCATTAAAAAGAAGGGATGAGACTGACCATTTTGGCAGCAATTTGGGAGATTGTGAACTCTGCTTTCCAGGTGCCTTCCCAGGTTATAGTTACATACCTAGGCACTGTGCTGGTCTTTGGGGCATGAGATCACACTCAGTCACTCATGCAGCTGATCAAGGTGGGAGGAGCCAGAGAAATTCAGGCATTGGTTTGCCTGGTGACTCACAGGCAGGATCCATTGGTGTGAGCAGGAACACGTTAGTTACACGGTGGTGGATGTCTGTTAATTTCCTATGGGCACTGGTTGGATTTTTGTTCTACATCCAGTCTTCTAGATGTTGATCTACCAGCACCTACTTCATCTGCAACCAGGTACCATGAAATGGCACATCTGCCTTAGGAGTTATGAAGGTACTGCAGGCAAAGGTCAACACATCGGGGCAGTGTGTGTGTAACCAATCCATGTGCTTTAGACCACACACACACGTGATTGGAGTCCTGATCCTTCAGGGTAGAAAACATGGGTCTCTCCCATGCTGTCAGCAACAATAGATCCAGCCTGTATGCACATACATGTGTGTTTACTACAGTCCAGATGAGAGCTGCTTTCCCTTTAGTTGGAAGAGTCCCATTTTTAAGTGGCCATTGCTCCGCTTTTCAGGAGAGTTCTTTCCAGTCTGTGTGCTCTGTTCCTGAAGGCGGGAAGGGATGTGGAACAGAGGCTGCACCTGCTCTCAGGTGTGGGGCAGCAGGGAATGAAATAACCAGTCCAGTATTAGATCTCTGTGTTGTCTCATAGTTTAACATCCTGGGAGGGGAAAGAGAGGTCTCCTTCTGTCTTTGGGGACAGGCTGCATCTTTCACTGTAGCTCCCTTTCTTCTTCTCCAGCCTCTCGTCAGAGCTTCAACATGAATTTGGGATTAACTCCAATAAATCTGCCTTCCCGCCCCACCTTTTTCCTACCAGACCGTTGCCAAGGAGACAAGGAACAGGGCAAGGAGGGAGGAATGAGATTTAAGGGGACTAACACAGGCCAATTTTTCCATCCCTGCTTGAAGTCCAGCTTCAGGGGTTTCCTTTCATTTGCAGTCATGCTGAAAGCTTCAGATCCTCTCGTTTAGGAGAGTACAAAACAGAGCTAGTGTTCAGTCCCATGCAAGCCAAGGATGTGCTCCAGATCCAGCTGGGCTAGGGGGCCTGCACGTGATACCTCCTTTCTTTCTTTAAATGGCAGCCTGAGATTATGGCTCCACAGCTTTGCCTGCCTAATCAATAGGATCACATTTGCCCAATGCATTGGGATCTTGCTGTTTTTCATCCTCATTCTGTAGCGAACCCCTCTCGAAATCTGCTTCAGCTACTCAGTTCCCATCTATGCCCTGGGGTGAGGCAGCATGTTACCAAGTAACAACAGCCCAACATGATGTGTGGGACCAAACACTTTGCTGAACTATCTGGAGAGCAGTGGTGACATTGCATGTGAATTACAAGGGACCATTACAGATCAACCCCGAGGGAGAGGTATTTCCTACATTCATTGTAATTATCTTTTTGATTTGCGTTTGTACAGTACCTAGCACAGTGGGATCCTTGGCCCTGACTGGGGCTCCTAGCCATACTATTTATAGACACTACAGCAGCACATAGAGAAGACCCCATTGTGTTAGGTTTTGCACAGACAGTCCTTGCTCTGAAGTTCTTACAATCTATACAAAGGGTGGGATGGGAAACTGAGGCAGAGACAGGGGAATGATTTGCCCAAAGTCACAGAGCAAATTAGTGATGGAGGTAGGAATAGAACTCATGTCTCCTGACTCCCAGTTGGATATCCTGTCCTCTGGATGGCCTTGCATCTCCTGTTGTCTAGTGGCCCAATATAGTTTTGTGGCTTCCAGGAGGAAGGTTACAGCAAACACTTGTACTGTACATGTCACAGCATTACAACACAACAGGGGAACACAATGGTTATCAGAATTTTAACTCACAAGAGGATCCTCACTCAGTGTCAAACACACATCTGATCCAATTCCTTCCAGTCTCATAAGAACATAAGAACAGCCGTACTGGGTCAGACCAAAGTTCCATCCAACCCAGTATCCTGTCTACCGACAGTAGCCAATGCCGGGTGCCCCAGAGGGAGTGAACCTAACAAGTAATGATCAAGTGATCTCTCTCCTGCCATCCATCTCCACTCTCTGACAAACAGAGGCTAGGGACACCATTCCTTACCCATCCTGGCCAATAGCCATTAATGGATTTAACCTCCATGAATTTATCCAGTTCTCTTTTAAACCCTGTTATAGTTCTTGCGTCCACAACCTCCTCAGGCAAGGAGTTCCACAGGTTGACTGTGCACTGAGTGAAGAAGAACTTCCTTTTATTTGTTTTAAACCTGCTACCGATTAATTTCGCTTGGTGGCCCCTAGTTCTTATATTATGGGAACAAGTAAATAACTTCCTTATTCACTTTCTCCACACCACTCATGATTTTATGTACCTCTATCATATCCCCCCCTTAGTTTTCTCTTTTCCAAGCTGAAAAGTCTTAGCCTCTTTAATCTCTCCTCATATGGGACTGATCCTTGTGCGCCTCTGCAGCAATCGGCTTTCCCCATCTCTTAGTTTAAAAACTGCTCTGCAACCTTTTTAATGTTAAGTGCCAGCAGTCTGGATCCACTTTGGTTTAGGTGGAGCCTTCCTGTAGAGGCTCCCCCATCCCAAAAGTTTCCAGTTCCTAATAAATCTAAACCCTCCTCTCTACGCCATCATCTCATCCACGCATTGAGACTCTGAAGCTCTGCCTGCCTACCTGGCCCTGCGCGTGGAACTGGAAGCATTTCTGAGAATGCCACCATAGAGGTCCTGGATTTCAGTCTCTTTCCTAGCAGCCTAAATTTGGCCTCCAGGACGTCTCTCCTACCCTTCCCTATGTCATTGGTACCTACATGTACCACGACCCCCGGCTCCTCCTCAGCACTACACGTAAGTCTATCTAGATGCCTTGAGAGATCCGCAACCTTCACACCAGGCAGGCAAGTCACCATCCAGTTCTCCCAGTCATCACAAACCCAGCTATCTATGTCTCTAATGATCGAATCAGTCCCTGATTTCCTGGCACCGGCATTGACTAACTTCATTGTTGAGAAAGTTGATGACAATAAGGTACCAATGAGCTATATGGGGTGCATATGCTATTTCTACAGGTTAGTGGCTTCTAGCAAACTTAGCCCCTAACCACTACAATGCAGAGCGTAGACCAGACAGTCCAGGAGGGACTCTTTGCACTGCTATTATACTGGCACTTTCTGCCCATACTAACCCTGAACGAGGACTGGCGAGGGCCGCATGGTGGTTGGCTTTGCCCAGAGCAAGTCTACTCCAAATGGTGACATGATTGCCTGTGCACCCCTGGGAGATGTGTGTGTAGACACAGAGTGATTTATAGACATGCCGGGGTCTTAGGGGTGCACAGTCACATTTCTCAGCTGCAGAGAAGGCCCAAGGCTGACCCTGAACCATATTTTAACTGTGTGTGGGGAGACAATCATAGAAATTATAACTGGTTTCACCTTTGTCCTCTTATCGTTTTGTTGACTTTCATCCCACATGCATGGTGCCTAATTTGGAAGAGAAACTCCACCTTGTCTTCTCAGTTTGTCTGCAAAGTGCTGGGCTTTCAGGGAACCGGGCGTGGATGGTCCAGCCTAGTGATTGAAGCAGAAGTCAGGAGCCAGGAATAGAAGCCCAGGGTCAGAGGCAAAGGCCAAATGCCAGAGCCAGAGCAAGGAATCGCAGATGAGAGTTGGAGCTAGGGTTGCCAACTTTCCACTCACACAAAACCAAACACCCTTGCCCCACCCTCCTCCAAGGCCCTGTCCATGTCCCACCCCTTCTCCAAGGTATTGAACCCCCTGTTCACTCCATCCCCGCTCCCTCTGTCACTCGCTCTCCCCACCCTCACTCACTCATTTTCACTGAGCTGGCTCACTCATTTCCACTGGGCGAGGGTGAGGGCTTCGCCTGGGGGTGCAGGCTCCAGGGTGAGGCTAGAAATAAGAAATTCAGAGTGTGGGAGGGGGCTCCAGGCTGAGGCAGTGGGTTGGGATGTGAGAGGGGCTGAGGGCTCTGGCTGGGAGTGCGGGCCCTGGGGTGGGGCCAGGGATGAGGGATTTGGGCTGTAGGAGGGGGCTCCAGGTTGGGGCTGAGGGGTTCAGAATGTGGGAGGGGGCTCTGGGCTGGGCCAGGGGATTGGGGTGTGTGTGGGGGGGTGAGGGCTCTGTCTGGGGGTGCAGGCTATGATGTGGGGGTGGGGCTGGGGATGAGGGATTTGAGGTGTAGGAGCGGCCTCTGGGCTGGAGGATGGAGCCAAGGGGTTCAGAATATGGGAGGGGGCTCAGGTCTGAGGCAGGGGTTGAGGTGTGGGAGAAGGTAGAGACTCCAGGATGGGTGTGTGGGTTCTGGTGTGGGGCCAGAAATTAGGGGTTCAGGGTGCGGAAGGGGGCTCCAGGGTGGGGCAGAGGGATGAGGTGCATGTGGGGGGTGAGCGCTCCAGCTGGGGGTGTGGCTGGAGATGCAGGGGGGGGCTCCGGGCTGGGGCTGAAGGGTTCAGAGTGGGGGAGGGGGCTCCAGGCTGGGGCATGGGGTTGGGGTGAGGAGATGTGTGAGAGCTCTGGCTTGGGGTCAGAGCTGGCTCTAGGGTTTTTGCCGCCCCAAGCAAAAAATTTTTTGGCCCCCCTGTCCCCAGCTCCGCCCCAACTCCGGCCTTTCCCAACTCCTTCCCCAAATCCCCACCCGCCTCCTCCCCCGGGCGTTCTGCATTCCCCCCCAGTCGGTTCCTGCGCTTCCCCCACCCCCCGCAACCCTCTGACCTAGCTCACCTCCACTCCGCCTGCTCCCCTGAACATGGTGCTGCTCTGCTTCTCCCCCCTCCCTCTCAGGAGACGGAGAGGCAGCGCGTTCAGGGGAGCAGGCGGAGCATAGGTGAGCAAGGAGGGGAGCGCAGGAAGTAATGGGGGGGTAGAGGAACTGCTCCCCGCCCCAGCTTGCCTCTGCTCCACCGCCGCCACCTCCCCCAAGCGCGCCGCTGCTCAGCTTCTCCTCCCTCCCTCCCAGGCTTGCCGCGACCTCTGCCCTGCCCCATTCCACCCCTTCCATGAGGCCCCATTCCCATTCCAACTCCTTCCCCAAAGTCCCCACCCCAACTCTGCCCCCTCCCTACCCCTATTCCAACTCCTTCCTCAAATCCCAGCCCCAGTCCCACCTCTTCCCCGCCTCCTCCCCTGAGCGCGCCACATTCCCACTCCTCCCCCCGCCCCGGAGCATGCTAACACTGCCAAACAGCTGGGGACGTGGTGCGCTCCGGGGGGAGGAGGAGGTCAGGTGTGGGAGGAAGGGAGCTTGGCTGCCAGCGGCTGCAGAGCACCCACTAATTTTTCCCCATGGGTGCTCCAGCCCCGGAGCACCCATGGAGTTGTCACCTATGCAGTGAGGCGGAATAGCAACGACTGTGGCTTCCTGCAGACGTGTCTGGCTGATTCTTCCCCAGCAGCCTCTGGGCTGGCAGGGTCTGAACTGCGTCACCGCTGCCTGCTCCTGGTTGCTGCTTTGCATCTTCCATGCTAGCTGCCAGCATTGGGTTGCTACCAGCCTCAGCGCCTCTCCCTGGGCAGAGTGCCTTCTCCCATCTCCAGGGGGCCTAGCGGGTAACCCCAGGGCTCTGCGGAGTCCCCCAAGAGCAGCACTGCCATGAGGGTGGTGTCTCCTGTTGGTCAGGAGTTTGTGTGAACAGGGACAGAGCAGCTCCTTCAGAGTGTCCATCCTACACAGCCCTGCCTGAGCCTGTCTCTCCCACACAAATCTTCCCACCGGGCCCATCCCCGTGGGGAAGCTCTTAGTGCCAGCTGAACCTCAATCCAATGTTCGGAAGCATCACAGCACCCTGCCCCATCCCTCTGGGCTCTAGGGTTGTCTCCTCCTCAGTGCAACCCTCCCTACCCCCAGCCTCTACCCCAGCAGCTAAGTTACCTGTAATTTTGTCTGACTGGGCATGAGTAGAAGTTGTGCCCAGCCATGCAAAACTATAGGCCTTTTCACCAATGGGCCATGATGCAACTGCGTGGCCCAGCCTCTGCATAATTATTTTACCCAGCCTGCTTTGCCTGTCCCCAATTTACACGAAACCCCGACATTTGAGGCATTTTAGCTGAAATTCTGACCATATAATCCCAAGTAGCCCTGAATGCAGTAGCAGGAACACCATGTCACTTACACTGCTCTGCACCCAATCCCTTCACTAGTAAAGTGACAGTGCATGAAATCTGCGGGCGCAGAGCAAGGAACCATGCGACCAGCTATTACATCCCATATCTCCTTGGATGCTGTGCTAGAACGAATGGGTTTTTATTGAGTTCAGCATGGTATTCACGCCAAGGGTGGGGCTGGGTGCCGCACAGAGTGCTTCTTGGAAGAGTCTCCATTTTACACTCACTAATCTGAAAAAAAATCACATCAGTTGACATCGAGCTTGCTGGATTTCTATCCCCTTAGATCTGCAGGGAAGGGGACGCTGCCTCTGAGCCCTCCCTCAGCCAACGACGCCTTTAGCCCTTCCCAGAACTCATTAGTTGTCTCCCAGGGGCTCCCGCTGCGTTGTTTTGTTCTCTTTGTTGGTAGACTCTTTTCCGACAATTGCCGCCCGGATTTCTCTCCATCACGCTGCCTCCTGTTGGCCCATTAGCTGACACATGAATTTTTAACATTTTGGTGCTCCCTTGACTGCCTGCGGCATGTGCCTGGGTGAGTGTCTCTCTGAATTGGTGCCAACGGCTGGATCCAGCCGGCATGGCCTAGTGCAATGTAGTCTTTGCCTTGAGGGGTGGACAGGATGGGGGCAGGATGGGGTACGGAACAAGAGAAGGAAGAGAGTAACTGAGACATTGCTCATGCTAGCACCAAGTGCCCTAACTGGCTCCCCCGGATGGCTGTAGAGTGAGTACTAGCCCACATGGTGTGCGTCCTATGAATAGCTTCCTGCTTTCTGAATGGATACTGAGCTCTTGATCTGGACATATTTCCATGTCTCTGACTCTGATTGGTCCAGCCCTAGCTGCACGTTCCTCACCTGGCTCAGCCGGAAGCTCTGATTCGCCATCGCTTTGCCCCAGGTAATGATTTTTGCACCAGTCCAAAGTAAGCGTCAGGCCCTGCCACTGTGATCTGGTGGGACTTCACAGCCACAGGGCACTCACTGCTCTAGCGTTGGCGGTGATACAGGATTCACAGAAGCAGAAGTCCAGAAAGGACCACTGGGGTTATCTTCTTGTTCCAATGGTTCATTACCTTCACTGTTCAAAATCTGAACCTTATTTACACCCCAAATGAAGGGCAACAGAGTAACAGAGCGCTGGGGCCCTCTGGCATGAGCTCCCCAAATATGGGCAGTGGGGACCCCAGGACCATCTGAGATGAGCCCCCCAGATATAGGGAATGGGGCCCTTTGGGGCCAGCTTGGACAAACCTTTCATTTCCTCTCTACCTCCCACCTGCTCTGTTCCTCTCTCCCCTGGCACCTGGTTCAAGGCTCTTTTCCTCTTGTCATGCTGCATGGCTGCCTCTCCATCCCAGCTTCCCAGGACGTCCCTTTCCCCCAGCCGCTGGAGGTTCCAGTTGCTGTTTCCTTTGCTCTTAGGAAGCAGCCATTCCTGGCAGAGGCCAGGTCCTTCCTTCTACTGCTCCCAGCGCTTTCACAGACATGCAGGCTGTGCTTTGCAGCAAAGAGCTTCCCACCTGGAGCACCCAGGAACGAGGAGGAGCAGCTCTGGTCCCGTGACCAGCCAGCCCCACGCAGGCCACCTATGCTTTTCTCCAGGGTTACCTGGCTGGCCTGTTCTGGTGTTATTGCAAGAAAGCAAGTACCAAGAGCTGGCTCTGAGTGTGAGACTTGCACCCATCAGTGACTTTGAGGGGATGACGGTCCCTCAGACTCTGCTGCCAGAGGAGTCCTATGCTGAGGTCCTCACCCCGGCCTTTCAGGAAATTATCTCCCAGCCACAAACACACAGTGCTGGAAGCGAGCCTGTCCCTGGAAAGTGGTGTCCTTAGTGACTAACGACTGACTGCCAGACATGCCTCCTGCCTTTGAAACGCGATCGTGATAGCAATGTTCGAGAGGAACAGGTCTCTTCACCGCCATTATCTGACTGCCAGGGAAACTCCCCTAGCTTTGGAATTCAAACCATCTCTGCTCAGCTCAGACGCAATGCCGAGGGATGGGCTGTGTGGTCTGTACTCAGGCTGGCCCATGCTACTTCACAGGCACGATTCCGCTGGAGTCCAGGGAACTCTTTGGGTGAGGGGGCATTCCCCTGACTGATGAAGGGGCTTCACTCAGACCATCAAACCAACATTAAGGAAATTTGGGTTTGGCAGCCCCAGACACTGGGACCAAATGTCATCATGTATCCTGTCTGCCTGGGGCACCTTGGAGTTGCCCCATATGATGTGTTACATGGAAGACACCCAAGAGGATGCCTTGATGTTGTCAAAGGAACACCAATGGACATCTTTCCACAACACAACATCAGTCCATTTACCTAGCCAACGCTCTCCATGCAGCTAAAACCCTTTGCACAAAAAGGAAGTCCATCTCCTGTCCCTCTGGGTGATTGACAGTTCATCTAGCCTGTCAGCTCTCTTTCCTCACTCCTGGGTCTGTAAGGGCTGCACCCCATCACAAATGTACAATCTAGTTTAATTGCTAGGGAGCTCCTATTTTCTAGGACATGGAGAAATGGGGATTCCCTTCTCCTGGTTACCATGCTCCACAGCTCTCTCTCCCCGCCATCAATCAACTTCCCCATCCAGAGAAAGCCAGGATTACTCAGCTGCCTTGCAGGGAGAGAGCGGGGACCCAGGGCTCTTCTGCTGACACCAGGGGAAATGGAGCTTATGGGGAGATGCCTGTCCTTCTCCATAGTGTCTGTGGGCCCAATTGTGTCTTGTCCCTGCCCTGGGAGGGGGAGCAATCACAGTCTCCTTGCTCTGCCGAGGACACAAACTGCCCCAAAAGGGGTGGGGAGAAGACACTGCTCCCTAAGGACAGAAGTGGGAAGTGGCACATATCTGCACTGCATGCCCAGCACAGCCCGTTCCAGATGCCCTCCATCAGCATCCCCCATTGGTCCAATTGCACTGGCCAATGAATGGGAATCTCCTCTGAGCTGCAGGGTTCTACTACTGGCTTCACATTTCCCCTATTGATGCTGGAGAGTTAAAAATGTGAGATGAGAACAAGAGATCATTGAATGGCCTAGTGGTAATGCAGATGGCTTTACGGTATACGCCTGCAGAGCAAATGGCCTAAATGCCTGGAGAGGCCCTGGGTGATGTAATCTTTGAATTGCAATCTCTCTCACGACTCTGCAGTGCAGCTCTGGAATCCTGGGTGGAGTTAGAGAAATGAATGGTGGAATGTACACCCCCTGACCCCGTGTAGCCGCAATGGGTAGGAGGGTGAATTTGGAGCAAGCAATTCAATGGCCCAGTGCTTCTTTAAGAGCGCTCTCATTCCAGCAGTCCCCTGTGGTGCATCCCGTAATGTTTAACCGCATTGCTAAGAGCTAACTGGTCTCTTGGAATGGCTTTTTCTACCTTCTGGGAGAGCGGCATGATGCCTGATGGGCTGTTCACACAACAATTTAACATGCGGTGACAGTGCCCAGCCTGTACGAGCCCCAGCTTTGAAGGGTTGCATTTGAGTGAGGCCAGGGAACTGCACAATTAGGGTCTGAGAGCAGGGCAGACAGGACATTCCCCCGTAGTCAGAGAGCACGGTGGCAGACCTTGTCACGTTCTGGGAAGAGATCCTCAGCGTTTAGCCTGGGTCAGCCCTAAGGGACATACAGAGCTTGGTTATTATAGAAGCCTCTATTATCTTTTGAAAGTTAAGATTATAACTCATTCGTGTGTATATGTTTACCTGCTTTAACCTGGTAAATAACTCTCTAATTTCCTTTTCCTACATAATAAACCTTTAGCTAGTTTATTATAGGATTGGCTACAAGCATCTATGGTGTGAGATCTAAGGTGCAATTGACTTGGAATAAGTGACAGAGAGTAACCTGGATATTGTTGTGATTTTTGGTGTAAGGGCCCATCTATCACAGAGGAAGGCTTGCTTAGGTGACAAGGTAGAGCTGAGTACCCAAGGGAACTGTCTGCGACTCCCTGTTAAGGCTGTTGTAGCACCAGAAGAGTTTATGCTTCAATACTTGGTTGGTGAAATCTCACTGTAGAACTCACAGCCCTCACAGTACAGAACTGACAGCTTGTGCCCTGCCTCTTAGCAGTCTGCCCTGACGTTGGCACTCATGCTCATGGGCTCTGCCGAACAGCTTGCCAGATATATGCTTGGTGCTTTGCTGATAAAAACAAAGCCCAGGTCTCTCAGTCCAATTCTTGGGGACAATACAATGAGGGAAGTGCTGGGACCTGATTCTGCACTACATTGCACTCATATCACCATAGACACACACTAGGCACCCCACCCCCAAGGTGAAAGGCACGGGGGAATCACAGGCCCATAGGAAAGGCCAGGGTGGATCAGACAAATGCTCCATCTTGTCCAGTGTCCTGTCCCTGACAACAGGGGCCAGGGCCTGAGAGTAAGGTGCAGGAAACCCTGCAGGGGTTACAGGATAACTGCCTCCCGCCTCTGGGAAATTCCCTCCTAATCCCCAATATCTAGAGGCTGGTTTATACCCTGGATACAGGATACAGGAGTTTGGACTCTTGGTTCCCTAGACATACTATTTCTGCATACATAGCCCACTGCTGCATCCCCGGTTTGGAATCAGTTAGAGAAGGTAGGGGTGGAGAAGGAAGATAAAACACCCTGGACTGTATCCAAACCAAAGTCCCTAACTGGGCAGCGCTCCTCCGCCCGCTTTGCATGAGCTGTCCCCTGTATGCCGTCTCCCCTTCTAGGGAACAGCCGACTCTACAGCCTGGCGAGTGTTCTCAGCAAACTGGCGCTGGGAGCCTCCTGGCCACTGTAAATTAAAAAGCCATAGATATTTTCCCTTTGCCCAGGCAGAGCATTTCAAACAGAGTCATGCTAAATAAATCACAGGGAGAAATGACAACATCCGCGTCGGGGACAGGCCAGGAGCCTGCTACCATGCCCCACCCACCAGCCACTACAAGGACTGGGCTACTGCTCTCTCCCTAATTGCAGGCACCGTCTGCACTAAATGGATCACATAGTGGGGCACGGGGCCTTCCCCCACCAACTGCAGACAGCCCAGCTCTGCTCTCAGTTACAGACCCCAAGTCTCCCTTGGCAGCACTCCTCATGCAAAGCATGGTGACTCAGCCCTGGGGGAGAGATTGGGTTTTCAACCGTCTAATCCAGAGCAGGGTTATTTCCTATGTCTCGCCAAGCTCCCTGTGCACCTCCCCCCGGAGTTATTTCCTACGGGCCACCAAGCTCCACTCTCCCCCGCTCCCCCTCCCTCCAGCATGCCATGTCCCCGCTCCTCTACCTACCTCCAGGCACTTCCTGCTGCCAAACAGCTGTTTGGTGGTGCTTAGTGCTTTCCAGGAGGGAGGGGGGAGAGCGGGGAGCTGCACACTCAGGGGAGGAGGCAGGGTAGGGGCGGAGATTTGGGGAAGGGGTTGAAATAGAGGCAGGGAGGGGGCAGAGTTGGGGTGGGGACTTTGAGGAAGAGGTTGGAGTGGGGATGGGGAAGGAGTGGGAAGAGGGGGCAGGGGCGGGGCCTTATGGAAGGGGTGGAGTGGGGGTGGGGCTGGGGGGCAGGCAGGCGTGTCAGTGATGTGGCCCTTGGGCCAATGTACTAGTCCTCATGTGGCCCCCATGGTGATTCAAGTTTGAGATCCCTGGTCTAATTGCATAAAACCAAACACCCTTGCCCCACCCCCTTCCCCAAGGCCCCGCCCCTGCCCTGCCCCTTCTCCAAGGCCCCACCCCCTGCTCACTCCAGGCCCCGTCCCTCTGTCCCTCGCTCTCCCTCACCCTCACTTACTTTCACTGGGCTGGGTCATGGGATTGGGGTGTGGGAGGGGGGTTGGGATACTGGCTCCAGGAGAGAGTTTGGGTGCGGGAGAAGCTCAGGGTTCAGGCTCCGGCCAGGTGGCACTCAGCTCAGGTGGCTCCCAGAAGTGGTGACATGTCTGGCTCCTAAGCTCAGGGGTGGCCAGGTGGCTCTGCGCACTGTCCCTACCTGCAGGCACAGCCCCTGCAGCTCCCATTGGCTGTGGTTCCCCATTCTCAGCCAAAGGGAGCTGTGGAGTCAGTGTTTGGGGAAGGCGCAGCATGCAGAGACTCACTGGATTCCCCTGTGCCTAGGGGCCACAGGGATGTGCCGGCTGCTTCCAGGAGCGGCATGGAGCCAGGGCAGGTAGGGAGCCTGCCTTAGCCCCACTGCACCTCCAGACTTTTAGTGGCCTAAAATCTCTCAATTCCAGGAGACTCCTGGCCAAACCAGGAGGGTTGGCAACCCTAGTGAGAGGTCCCTGTGCTCCGCACAGCTGGATCTCTAGGGGGAAACACCCTCAGCAGCTGCTCCCCATGCACAACAGGCCAGCTGGCTCAGCTATAGGAGAAAGGCCCCACATCTGGGCATGCAAATCCAGAATAACTCCTCTGCCTTCCAGGGGCTATCCTGGGATCAGGCAGGTGGAGCAGGGAGCAGAATACAGAATTTGCTGCTTGGCTTATACTGAGCGTGTGCACAGGGACAGAGATGCTCAGTAATATCTGCTGAAACCGCTGCCCTTGCTGTGCCCTTACTTGGGATTAAAAATTCCTGCCTGCTGTTCACACGGGTTAAAAGGGGGCAAAGAGGTCAAGTTGAGAGGTGGGATGGGCAGAGTCTAGCAGGCGGCGGAACTGATTGCACCGGGAAGTGGAGGGACAAACAGCTGGAGGCAGCAGGGGAAGGAGGGGGCCAAGGGGCAAAATCGGGGAGAGTGGGTAGGAGCGGGGAGTGAGCTGCTGCCAGATGGTGGCAAAGGGCAAAACCCCAGCACAGGGGTGGGGTGGGACAGCGGGCGTAACAGTTACCCCAATGGGGTGAGTCACATGCCCTGTTTGCAAAAATGGGGGGGCTGCAGAAGGGCTTTTTTATTTCCCCTCTCACAGGACAGTACATCTCAGCACCCACTTCCCAGGGCTGTGCAATTAAAGGCACAGGGCATCCCCATGCCTAGTCACGGCAGCTCTTCCCTATCTGATATAACGTATTGAGGTGCTACAGGAGGAAATATTTTACATACACCCTCAAAAAATGATGTGTCACCTACCTATTTAAAAGAATCCCTTAGCTGAGTCTCTGCCAGCACTGGATCAGAGGATGACAAAGGTGGGAGGTAGCAAACTGGGACAGGGCAGCAAAAAGAACCTCCCTAAGTGTCAGTAACTGCTACTGGCAGCAAAATCTGTTAGTAGTGGCTTTTGACATTACACACTGGCAGCCTCAGAGTAGCGTGGCAGAGCTGCCTTCTCCACAGGCAGGCCGCATGGAGGGTTAGCTGACAGCCAGGTCAGCGTGGGACTGGCTGGGGGGAACACTCCCAGTGACTGGCTTTACCTGAACATGCCAGCGAGCCCCAGAGCAGGAAGGCATCCCCCATGCTGAAGCCAGGATCCAAGCCACCCATACTGCCAAACACCCCCTTGGGCATCAGCGCTCACAGCATAGCGCAAGGCTCAACCCCATGCTCCCCACATCAGCTGTAATCTCCGTACCTCTGATTTCAGGTGGCTCAGTGGGGGATCTGTGCAGGAGACACCCAGATCATAAGAGCACCTGTAGAGATCAGGTACTCTGAGGCTCATCCCCAATGCTTACCAGTGGCAGTGTACATTTTGAATGGCACCTCATGCCCAACCAGCCCCATCCCAGAGGCTGGCAGTGCAGAGGCACATGGCTGCTGGTATTTATAGCCTGCCTCTGCTTAACCTCGCAAAGAATTGCTAATTCATTGCCGTATTTGCACAGCATACTCCAAGCCTACATTTAATTAATCTATTGTTATTGTAGGGCCTACCTCAGATGTAGAAGTTTAAATTATAGACTGTGGAGTGGCTGGCACAGAGTGTTTGGACTGAAATAAGCAAGTGGCCCAGAGGGCCAAGCAGGAATCTTCCACCCTCTATGGACCCCTCTAGTGTTCTCAAGTGGGTACTGCACACTCTCACCCCTGCTCTATTCCACTCTCATCAGAAACAATGGCTATGTCATGTTACGATGATGCTGATTTTATATTGCAGTGGTGCCTAGACACCAGCCAGCTCAAGGCTCCATTGCGCTAGGCACTGTACAAACATATAGAAAGTGACAATTATGAGTGTGGTTTGCTTTAGAACACTGCAGCAATGAATGCTGATGCTAGGTTCAACCTCTGGAATGGAAAAAAAATTGGAACTGGTGCTCAGACACTTGGGTGATGGTTGCAGAATGTCGCAGGAATCATCACAGATTGATGGATAGATAGTTGGTGTAATGCTGATTTTTTTTAAAAAAGGCTCCAGAGGCTATGCTGGCAATTATAGGCTGGTTAGCCTAACTTCAGTACCAGAAAAGTTGGTTCAAACTATAGCAAAGAACAGAATGATCAGACACACAGATAATATTGGGAAAGAGTCATCATGGCTTTTGTAAAAAGAAATCCTGCCTCACCAATCTATTAGAATTCTTTGAGGGGGTCAGCAAGCATATGGACAAGGGGGATCCAGTGGACATAGTGTACTTGGACTTTCAGAAACCTTTGACAAGGTCCCCCACCAAAGGCTCTTAAGCAAAGTAAGCTGTCCTGGGATAAGAGGGAAGGTCCTCTCATGGATCAGCACCTGGTTAAAAGATAGGAGACACAGGGTAGGAATAAATGGTCAGTTTTCACAAAGGAGAGAGGTAAACAGTGGGCACCCCCAAGCATCTGTACTGGGACCAATGCAGTGCAACATATTCATAAAGGATCTGGAAAAAGGGGTGAACAAAGACGTGGCCAAATTTGCAGATGACACAAAGTTCCTCAGGATAGTTAAGTCCAAAGCTGACTATGAAGAGTTATAAAGGGATCTCACAAAACTGGGTGACTGGGATACAAAATGGAACATGAAATTCAGTGTTGAAAAGTACAAAGTAGTGCACATTGGAAAAAATAATCCCAACTAGACCTATAAAATGATGGGCTCTAAATTAGCCATTACCATGGAAGAAAGAGATCTTGGAGTCATTACGGATAGTTCTCTGAAAACATCTGCTCAACGTGCAGCAGCTGTCAAAAAGGGTAACAGAATGCTAGCAACCATTAGGAAAGGCATAGAGAATAAAACTGACAATTTCATGACACCTCGATATAAATTCATGGTACGCCCATACCCTGAGTACAGCATGCAGTTCTGGTCACTCCAGCTAAAAATAAAAAAAAAATAAATAAAAAAAAATGAGAATTGGAAAAAGAACAGAGAAGGGCAACAAAAATGATTAGGGGTATGGAACAGCTTCCATATGAGGAGAGGTTAAAAAGACTGGAACTGTTCAACTTAGAAAAGAGATGACTCAAGGGAATTCTGATAGAGATCTATAAAATCATGACTGGTGTGGAGAAAGTGAAGTGTTATTTTCTCCTTTGCATAACACAAGAACTAGGGGTCATCCCATGAAATTAATAGGCAACAGGTTTAAAACAAACAAGAAGAAGTGCTTCATAAAACACACAATCAACCCATGGAACTCATTGGGAATATTGTGGAGGTCAAAAATATAATTGGGTTCAAAAAAGAATTAGATAAGTTCCCGGAGGATAGATCCATCGATGACTGTTAGCCAAAATGGTCAGGGATGCAACCCCATGTTATGTGTATCCCTATGCCTCCAACTGCCAGAAGCTGGGACTGGACAACAGGGAATGGATCACTTTATATTTACTATGTTCTGCTCATCCCCTCTGAAGTGTCTGGCACTGGCCACTGTCAGAAGACAGGCTACTGGGCTAGATGGACCATTGATCTGACCCAGTATGGCTGTTCTTATGTCCAGTGTTCTAACTGGGTCCCTCTGCTCACCTGAAATGCCCCATCCTTGGGAGAAGTAGAACTGGAACCTTGGACCCTAGTAAGATCAAGGCACATGTGTCACAAGGAAAGATCTAAGGAGCTCTGACATGTGCATCTTCTCGGTTTGGCCTCCAGGAACGTGAACCCTCCTGCCTTCATCAGCTAACTCTAGTGGCCTCTTGGGGTGGGAGGAAGCTGCATGCTAGCCCAGGGCCAGCCCTCTACAACAGGGTGAGGCCAACAGGGAGATCTGGGATTGTTCTGTGCCAAGGACTAGGCTGAGTTTCCGGTAAGCTGTTTAGTTGATCCTGTGAATCTCCCTGCTAGCCCCATACATGTGCTGTCCCAAGGTCAGATGATCTCACGGCCATATCCGCATTGGAGAGAAAGGAGGGGAGCATGTCTAGTGCAGGAAAATGAGATTAATGTCCACCCCAGCAGAGTCCCCCATTTAATACTGAATGAAATCCAAGGTCCTGGTGCTGATTCTTAGAACCCCTGATGAACTGGCGTCCATGTACCTAAGAGACACCCACAGCAGGGCTTCTGCAGAAGACAGAGCTTGGGGCGACACTGTGCAGGGGAGAAAGGCTCTGAGTGGTGGGACTCCATGCCAGAAGGAATTGGTTTGAGCCTGAACATCTCCAGATTTGCCCCAACCATCCCCAATGACAAGGGCTAGTTCGCTGGCACAGAGGGAGAAAGGAGAGAGATTATCAACACTCTAGCAAAGGAAGAGCGACTGGAGTAAGAGCAGGGGGAAGCCAGGGCAAAGGCAGGCAGAGGGTCTGTGATGCTTAACTCTGTATGGGATCCGGACACCATCGGGCGGAGGGAACTAGAGGCATCCAGCTGGGGGCATCGTAGGTGGGCTGCATTGGGAAGGAAGTTGTCTCAATGCAGTGGGCCTGTGATGCGGGACAGCCCTGACCACCCAAAGTCAAGCCAAAGGGGAATAATCTGGGGCTGTAGCTGCTCAGCCCACCATCTGCTGTGTGAGCAAGGGCTGGGGCTGGCAGCTAAAGAGTTAACCTTTCCGCATGAATCTGGAGCTATTAATACCCGCACACTGGTTTATCTGTCAGAGCGAGCTGGCTGCTCTGTCATCCAGACAAGCCCCGCAGAGCTGTGTCTCGGCAGGGCCAGAACTTTTCTTTGTGCGAGCTCGCATGTACCCGCTGGCCCGGGCTGCTACCCCAGCCCCAGCTCCAAATGCTGTCAAGGAGTTCCACTCCCCCATGCACACTGCTCCCCTCCTGCCCCACGGAGCGGCTGAGAGCCACGGCTGATGCTGGTTGCTGAAGAGATTTGAGGGAAGGGAAAACTTTCCAAAGGGCAGGTCGTGCTGCAAAGTCCAGCTGAGGCTGAGTGCTGGGCACCGAGGATCTGCCTTTGGGCACCGGCACCCTCCATGCTGGATCAGCGACAGCAGCTCCATGGATCCAGGCACAGGATGAGATCCAGCACCGGCTCCTGGAGATGGGTGGCCATGCTCCCATACTTCTGCCTTTGAGGAGCAGCGGGATGCTGCGGGGTCTCCATGTTGGTGCATCTTCCCCAAACTCCTCAGCTCAGGCTCTTCCACCTCAGGCTACAGACTGAGCCCTCCTTGTCCTTCCCCAGCTGCCCGAGGAGGGACTCCTTCTAAGGGAACAGCCCCATCTCATCCCACAGAGAGAGCGCGACAGCAGTGACCCCAAAGATGGCCATCAATGGGAGCGAGAGTGCAGGGTCCCTTTCGGCTGCTGAGTGAGGACGGCGTGGGACAGGAGTCACAATAGCTGGGTGGGATCGTGCTGTCCAGGCACGCTCCCAGTCAGGCGGACCGAGGGCACGGAGTCACCTCAGAGGGCACAGGGCAGGAGGAGCCGCGACCTCTCCCTGTCAGAAGGAGCGAAGGGTGATTTGGGAGACAAAGCACACGATGACACCTCCCAGCAACTGGTCCGGGAGACCGAGGACCTGGTGACTCTGGCTTCACTGGCCTCCGGGCAGACTGGTGAGGTGCAAGAGGATGCCAACACCTGTGCAGCGTACACGAGCCTGGAACTGCCCCCGCTGTGGTGCACTGGCTGTGAGAGCGAGGAAATGGATACCTTCTGCTTCGTCTGCTTCCAGAAAGAGGAGCTACAGCCCTTGCAACTGAACAGGTCAGTTCAATACTGCCTGCTCTCCCTTCCTCCCTCCCCAGCACCCAGGGCCAGCAAGGGGCTGGGGCTTTGAGTCACTCGGAGCTTGGGCAGCAAAGGGCTCCCAGGCATTCTCTGAAGGAGGAATGTGGGCCTACGTGTGGGAAAAGCCAATGGGACTGTGCAGCTGATCTAGGGAGGGGATGCGTGAGTGTCCGGGGGGCAGCAAGGCCAGCTTGCAGGGAGTTGCCCCGGAACAGGCCCATTAATCTCACTTAGTCAAAGTTTCTCTCAAGCAAGTGCCCCGTCTTCTCTCAGGATGTGGCTTCGAGCAGCTGGGACTTGGGCATCTTTCTAGCTGGAACGGGTGAACCTGCAGCATAGGGGAGAGAAGGGAGATGTGTGTGTGTGTACACACGTCTGTGTGAGGGCATGTCAGAGTGTGTGTGCGTGTGTGTGTGTGAGATCTCTGTGTGTGTGCACTTGCAGGCTGTTTGTACAGAACTGCCTGGGTGTGCGTGTCTCTCTCTGGGTGTGCCCTTCCCAGGCTGTCTGGGGGTGCACATGTGTACATCTGGGGAGCACTCATGTTCAGGCACGCGGGAGTGTTTGTGGACAGGCACATCTCTGTCTCAGCACCCGTGTGTCTATCTACACATCTCCTTGTGAGCATGCGCGTCTGGGCTGCACATAGGGTCAGATGTTGGAACAGGAGCCCAGCTCTGGGTGTGGCAAACTGAGCCAGTCCTATGTGAAATTTATCTAATGCAACAAGTATCAGCGAGTGTCCCTGTTTCAGTGCATGTCAACACCTTCCCGAAGCTGTGACGGTGATCCCTGTGCACGGCCTGATGCTGGGGTGTCCCTGGCAAAGTGGCACCTGGGTATTCAGAGAGGCTGAGCCAACCCTTTCCTTAACCCAGGATTGTATCAGCTTCTCTTCCTACCATTCACAGTGCCCAGGCAGAAGGACTTGAAACCAGGGGTGGGGCTCTGGCCAGCCCCTTCTCCTCCATGCAGGTCCTAGCAGTCTTGCATGGAACCTTTGCAGGGCTGACTGTGCCCACCTGTTGATTAGACCCAACCCAGTGCTTCCCCGCCTCATCCTTCCTCCACAATGAACCCCATAGTCACTTGCCACCCTGTTTGGGCGGTGCCTTTCCCCTAGGGACAACTCCTGCAAACTTTGCTCCTCTGCACTGCAGCCTGGCTTCAGCACTGCCTCCTCTACCAGAGCTGCACATGGCATTGTCTGCTCAGCCCCCTATGCCACTTTCCAGCCTGCCATGGCTGTCCTGGAAGGTCCTGGCCTCAGACAGGGTGGGAGGGTTACTGCAGGAATGGCTAGGTCTGTGGTGCTGGCTTGCTGACATAGCAGAAGTCAGAATCTGTTTCCCAGGGCACTGTGGATCCATGTTATGTGCCAGGCTAAGTGTATTCCAGACAGCTCCAGTCTTGGCTTCTCCAGGTGTGGTGGATGCTCACTATGGATTTACCTGATGGCAGGTGGAGCTTGGTAGGAAATGGCTGAAATGCAGCCTCCTCCAGGCTAGGATGCAGCAGTAGAAGTTTCACAGAGCACAGCCAGCTGGGACAGGAAGTAAAGAGACCATAATCATTTGCACCTGCCTTTTAGGGAGGCGGAGTGTAATTAATCCCAGTTAAAATTGGGCCAGATTAACCCTCTCTTCGCTTGTGAAAAGCACCACAGGACCCTTAACCATTGCATGTGACTGAGGCTGGAGTTTCCCGTTTTACGCACAGTGCCCCATAAGTACTGGACTGGTACTGATTCAGGCACAGGAATCCACAGCCCTTCTCATGCCCTAGACTTTCCACCAAGGCCTCTCATCTAAGGGCTGAGAAGGCCCCACCCTCCATAGCTGGGGAGAGGGGAGGAGATCCCAGCTCCAGGTGGCGAAGATAAAGCACCAAGCAGCAGAATGGGTAGCAATTAGCATCCTACCTCTGCAGGGGGTTGGTGGCAGGACCTCTGTTCCACACCTGCATGCACTGTGCTCCAGCAGGCCCACTCTGTGTGCAAGGGGTCCCCAGGCTGCAGCACTAGGGAGGGGGGATCCTTCAATGCAGACAGCTGGAGCTGAGAGCAGAACCTGGCCCATGTCAATACTGCCATGGGAAACTCCCCAGCCCAGGAAGCAGTGCCCCCTACAGGCAGGGCCCCAGGATTCCCCAGCCTGGAGAAGCAGGGAAGGGCAGCCCAGGGAGATGGCTAGAAGGTGCTGAGGGAAGCAGGGCTAGCCAGCACCATATTGCTCTGCGGCTGGGAGGAGGAATAAGGTCCTGCCTGGTCCATTGCCTACTCGGGTTGTTAGGGCTTACAGGTGACCTGCCCATCAGGCCTTGTGCTGTGGGGCCCAATCAGCGGGCGACAGGGATGTTGGGCACAGAGGTGTTATCCTGTGGGTGATGCTGCATGTTCATAGGTGGCCTCTAATTATTGAGGCACCAATTTTCAATGCCTATGCAAGGCCCTTGGTTTTCAGAGGCGCCGAGTGCCCACAGTGCACATTGACTTCAGTGTGGGACCTGGAGGCTCAGACCATGGCCCCAGCCCCGTCCCCCCTCCAGCTTGGGCACCCGGCATGTACCAGGCTGAGCCATCACAAAGACTGCACAGCCTCTGCTGGAGCTAGCAGCCCCAGCACAGATACACAGCAAAGCTACAGCAAATGGAGTAACCCCTCTCCCTGGGCAGCTCCAGGCCCCATTCAGCTTCTCCACAGGGTGCATGCTGGGCCCATTGCATGGGATCTGGAGAGGGCTGGCCACAGCTTTGGGGGGTCTGGAGTGAATTAGCTGTAGATTGTACCTCCTCTGCTTCTTCCCCTCCGCTCCCCTGGGACAGAGACTGCACTTCTGGATGATGGCTGCTGTTCATTGTCCTATGCCAGCAGTACCCAGGGCTCCAGCTGAGATCAGGGCCACACTGTGCTCGGGGCTGCGGTAGAGTCACTGCCCTGCCCTTACAGTCTCAACAGACAAGCCAAATGGAGGGGGATGAAAGGAGGGGTTGTTAGTCCCATTTCACACTGGAGACGTGTGGCCCTGAGAGACTGAGGCTGTGCTTCTCCTCTCCAGCCAATGGAGTGCCATTAACCTCCCCAGAGCCTCTCCCAATCTACACCAGCCCAGCGTGACTGAGTCCTAAGTGACGTGGCCAAGGTCAGGCAGGAAGTCTGGCAGAGCCAGGAACTGGTCCCTGATCTCCCAAGTCCTGGCTTTCCCACCAGCCCCAGTTGTCCCATGCTTCCCTATCCCCTGGCTCTGGATGCTTTGATGTCTCGGCAACAGGAGCTGACATGATGAAGAGACAGTAATAAACCCTCCATGTGCACATCCCCCATAGGCCAGTGCCCTTGCTAGCAAGCCCAGCCTGGTCCCTGCATGCACCCACTTCCAATGCA
Organism: Dermochelys coriacea; assembly: GCF_009764565.3. NCBI lineage: Eukaryota > Metazoa > Chordata > Testudines > Dermochelyidae > Dermochelys > Dermochelys coriacea. The sequence goes on along the minus strand of NC_050077.1, from coordinate 35,258,428 downwards.
AGGCTCCCGCAGCAGCTGGGAGAAGATGGGGAAATAGATTCCTGGCTGTGCATTCACAGATCAAAGTGCAGGCCCCTCCAAAGCACTACCTGTGGCTCCCTCCCCACCCTAGGGTTACCTTCCCCTCCCCTGCCAAGGGTCACTGCCCATGGCTTTCCCTTTCCATCTCCAGTTGCTTTGCCACCCCGTGAGGCATAGTCTGATCCCCTGCCCACATCGCAATCTGAGGAGTTACTCTGGGTCGATTCCTGTGGCAATGAGATCAGAGTCTGGCCCTGTTCACATTAAGGAGGTGATAAATGGGGAGTGGAGGGGCAGAAGGAAAGAGCACACCTGGCTTTCTGGCCAGAACCCGGCTCTGCTCTCTGACACACCGCTGTTAACCCAGAGTGAGTGAGGGTGCTCCAGATAGACCCGGGGTAGGTATGCGGTGAACTCCCACTAGCCTTGCAGAGAGCTAGTCACAGGCTGGGGGGCTCCGTGTGAGCAGGCACTTGGCTTGGGGGTATCCCTTTGCCAGAGGCTCTGGAGCTCCCCTCCCTTGTACTTTCCATTCCGGTGCTTTGGGAATTGTTCTCCACTCCCGACTGGCAGCCAAGCCACGTGCCCCAGTTCCCCAGTCCCTGAATTAGCAAACCAGATGGCGGGATTGCAAGGTGTGAATGCAGGCATATGCCTTCCCCAAGCTGTTCCTCTCAGGCAGCAGGACTCACTGGCTGCTGGGAGCTGAGCAGGACCAGATGTATGTGGGGTGGGGGCATCCTTCCCTCCCCCCCACCATGGGAGCTGGCCTACAGCCTGCCATTTCCCTTTAACTTCCCCCCCATCCCAGCATGCCTGCTCCTCCCCACAAGGATCTGTGGAGAGGACAGTCACTGAACTAAGAAAAGGAGTACTTGTGGCACCTTAGAGACTAACAAATTTATTTGAGCATAAGCTTTCGTGAGCTACAGCTTACTTCATTGGATGCATTCAGTGGAAAATACTGAACTAAGGGCTCACTTTTACCGGGGAGTGGGGCGGGGCGGGGCAGGGCAGGGCAGCTCCAATCTTTCTGAGTCCTTTGAGTGACATTGGCCCCTCTCCAGTGTGCATGGGGTGGGGGGGCCGCATTCCTTTATTTTCATCACTTTGCTGCTCCATTTCCTCAGGCTCTTGGCTGTCATTCCTCCCTCCCCACCCCCACAGACTAAGGAGGAAACTTTGTGTCCATAATGTTGGGGAGCTATTGGCACTGGCAGGAATCAGCACTTTCCCCCACTGCCACTCCGCTCTGCCAGTGCCCCTCGATCCTGACCAGCAGCCCCTGGCAATTCTAGGCCTGCCCTCCCCACCCTCCACTCTGCCAATGCTTCTCACTCCTGAGCTGCAGCCCCCTGCCTATCAACCCAGCACCTTTCACCACCATGACATGCCCTGGGCCTGGGAGATCGGAGTCTGGGAGAGCATCGCTGCATGCCAGTAACATGTCTTGTGCTGTGAGGTCATCTGCGGGGAAGGTCACTTGGCTCTGGTGCTGGGGCTTGATGGGACTAAGCTGAGGGTGGCTAGCTCCCTGCCAGCCCATGCAGGAAAGGGCACAGCAGTGGCAGGGCTGAGTCTGGGCTGTTTGATTGTTTCTGATGAGGTGCCAGGAGAAATGCTGAGCTCTGAGAAGCAGGCGAGTGGAAGGGTCACGCGCTCTCTGCTGCAGCCTTGGGTCCAGCGTCCTTGCTCCAGCAGGCGACTGCAGCCACCTTTGTGCTGCTCACCCTGGCCCGTCCGCTGGGTGCCAAGAGCTGATGGAGAGTTTCTGAAAGCTCCCTGAGGGCACCACTGTCAAGGGATTTGTTGGGCCCTTTAGACAGCAGGGGATGTAAAGAAATGTCTGCCCTTCTCCAGCGGCTCCAAGCTGAGATGCCCAGCCCTGCCTGGGGATTCACACTCGGGCAATAGCTGCAACACTGGAAAAGGGTCAGCTAGGCAGAATAATAGTGCTTAGTCCCGCTGCCCCCCTAATGGTGATGGGGCATCACTGCAGGCAGTGTGCTCAGGGGCAGATCTAGGCAGTCCACCAGGGAGCACTGGTGTGGTTCAGCTACACAGAGGGGGGGGGGGGGGGGGGAGAGGAGGGCACGGGGCGGAGCTGTGCAAAAACAGACATGGCAGGGCTGGGGAATCTTCCCATCCCCACTACCAGCACAGGGAGGATGTGTGGGGCGCACAGGGGCCTGGGGAGTGGCCCTGCCTCTGGATTGGGGTAGATTCTTCCCCTGCCCTGGCCTGGCCACTCAGAGCAGGCCCAAGACTCCAGGCTTGGAGCCCAGCATTACAGCCCATGAGGCGTGCGCAGAGGACTCGGGCCATGGGAGGGGCCTGGCAAGGCATCAGTCCCTCGCAGGCAGCAAGGAGCCGCTGGCTGAGCTGAGCTGGGCGTAGCTATTTTCAGGCCTATTTCAGAGTCTCAGCAGCCAGCGCTTCTCACCACCTCAGCTGCCACAATGCCACACTCAGCAGAACAGGCACCACTTCCCTCAAGGTCACGAGGCCTAAAATTAGACCTGCCAGCTGCGCATTGGTACACAAGCCTGCCTGCAGCCCCATCCCCTCTGCTCCAATCAGGCGAGCTGGGTGTGTGCTTGGCGGGGGTGGGGGGAGTACTGTACAGGCCCCGTGCCCGCCAGGGCTCTGGTGGCATGGGAAGGAGGCGTATCTGCTTGCATGCCATGCCTGCTCCGGGTGTGCCAGGGCCAGCAGACTGTGAGGCTCCCTGGGGTTGGGTGTTGGAGCCAAGCTGCAGAGGAGGCTTTCATTCTTGGGGAGGTATGTGTGAAATTAATCACAATCAGGGTTCTTTTGAAAATCCCCATGGCTGCCCCTTCCACCAAGGAGCCCTGAGCATCTCTCAGCCTTTCCTCAATCCTCCTCCCATGCATGTGTTCAGTGTAGCTGGGCAAGATCCTGCCCTCCACTAAGGCTCCTGTATGAAAAGATCTACAATGCCCCCCAGGGAATTCCTACAGGACAGGGACAATGTGGGCAATCCTCTGTCATCTACCAATTCATCCCTCCACTCTGCTCATCCCATACGCTAGGTGGAAGGGCAGGGCCAGGGTGTGTTGGAGGCTGGTTGGAGAAGGCAGCTGCCATTCTCTAGAGCAGCCTCCATGCTGCTCTAACTTACATCCGAGGCTCTATCAGCCAACAGAGCAGCCCAGAATTAGGGAGGCATAAAGGTGACACAGCCCTCCCCTGTCCCACACCTGCTGTGATGTACAACACAGAATCTGGCCCTTGCACCCTAGAAGCACAGACAGGGAAATGGGACCCACCTGAGCTCACATATCAGGTCAGTGGCTGAGCCAGGAATAGAACCCAGGCATCCTGTGTCCCACATACTATGGTGATGAGTGCAGTATAAGTTCCCTGCAATACCCACCAGACCACGCTGTTAGGTTTAGGGGTGCCCAGGGCCTCTTGCCCTTGCATGCCCATTATCCTTTAGTGCTCCACACGCTGCTGGCACACAATAACCCTGCCTAGACACTGAGAGCTTAGTGGCTTTGCGGTAAAGGGCACAGGTGCCAGCTCACACAACAGTGGTGGGCTCATCACACAGGAACCCCATCCTGTTCTCTGTATCCCAGCATCCCGCTCAGCCAACTTGCCAAGTGACCCGCTATACCAGCCCTCCCCACTCAGCCAACAGCTGCCTTCCCAAACTGCCCCCCATCTTCCTCTGTGCACCCCCTGGTTTCACTGCAAGGAGGGCCTTGCGCCCATCCCATAGGATCCTTTGAGCCTGCAGTCCCGGGTAGTCTCCCAAGACTGGCCGGACTGTAAGTGGCTCACTGCACACTCCTTGCACCTAGCATCCTCCCGAGGCCCCTGGGAGAGTGGCAAGTCCTCCCAGGGAAGTTACAGCTTCTTTAAAGCAGGTGAAGATGGAAGAGGCTGGGAGAACAGAGCAGCTGAGCATGGAGTCAGTGAGCCTGAGCTGGCTGCCTTCCCAGAATGTAATGACTGATTATTCCAGATTGGCACTGGGATCACCTCCTGTACCTGGCAATGTTTTAAATTTCAACAGGCAGATGGAAGGGAAGTAGGGAGCAGCCAAGCCAGGCAGCATTTGAACAGTGCAGGCTGAATGGGAAAGCAGGGCAGCCAGTCCCAGGGTGGCGGGGGTGGGGGGGGACCAACCTTCCCCAAGTCACATCCAGACAGGAGTTGACTTTCCTCTGAGGGTTTCTATGTGCTTTAGGCACTCATTCCTTTAGCCTTCTGCAAGGAGAGTTGGTATCGTTATCCCCAGAGTACAGATGGGGAAACTGAGGCACTGAGCGGGGGCGTGACCTGGCAAAATTGTCCAGCAGAGCCAGGAATTAGGTGTTCCCTGCTCACCCAGTAAACCACACCCAGTGAAGGGCCCAATTTTGAACTGCAGTACAGCTGCACTCAATGTGGCTCATGGACCATAGGGTCCTTCCTTTGTGACTCTGGATTCTGGGGCTACATAGAGATCAGTCTGGTTCCTGGCATTAGTCAGAGCAGCCTCAGGATCACACTCCTGGGCTCACTCCTTGCTGCTACCCCAGCTCTAGACCACCTAGAGATTCCCCAGCGGCTGGTTAAGCTGGGTTTCAGGTGTCTTTGCACTAAGGTGACCAGATGTCCTGATAAAATTGGGACTGTCCTGATATTTAACTGTTTGTCCCGTGTCCCGACCGGTGTACAATCAGGACACCATTTGTCCCAATATTGTAGGGTTGCTTGTCAGGCGTCTGGTTGGCACAGGGCTGGTAGGCTCCTGATCCGGCTCCGCGTAGCTCCCCAGAAGTGGTGACAGCTCCCTCTGGGTCCTAGGCACAGGGACGACCAGGGGGGCTCTGTGTGCTGCCCCTGCCATGAGTGCCTGCTCCACAGGTCTCATTGGCTGGGAACTGTGGCCAATGGAAGCTGCAGGGACAGGCGCCTGGCTGCACCTCTGCCTAGGACCCAGAGTGAGCTGTCATCATTTCTGGGAAACTGCCTGAGGTAAGCCCCGCCCAGAGCCCGCACCCTCTCCCACTCCCCAAACCCCAGCCCTGAGCCCCCTCCCACACCCAAACTCCCTCTCAGAGTCAGCACCCCAATCCCCTTCCCCAGCCCTGAGACCCTCCCTTGAAGCAGGGGCCAGAGCCAGGGCAGTGCGCCCCCGCCCGATCTGCAGCTTGTGGTTGGGGCCATGCACCCCCTACCGACCTCTGGTTTGTGGTGGGCGGCTTGCAGTGGGACTGCAGCTGGAGGCGTGCGCCCCTGACCGACCCACAGCTTGTGGTGGGGGCCGGAGCCTGGGCCATGCGTCCCTGAGTGATCCGCAGCTTGTGGTGGGGCTGCTGCTGGGGCTGTGTCCCTGCCCATGGTTTGTGGCAGGGGCTGGGGCTGTGCACCCCCAACCTGTGGCTTCCTAGGACTGTGCACCCCCCGATTGCAGTCACAGGCTCCAGTGGGGGCTGTGAGCCTGTGGTTGCCCCCTCCGTTTCCCCCAATATTTTATTCTTGCGATATGGTCACCCTAGTCGTTACAGACAGCACCAGCTGTGCGTTGAGCAATGCCCCGCTCTGCGTGCCAGCCCTACCCCTGCTCTTCCCGGGTACCGTTTGCTGTTGGGCTTTCTCCTTTGCGTGTCTTCCTCCTAAGCATTAACAGGAATGGGAGGACCCTGTGAACTGAGCTCTTGTGGGGGTCTGTATCCACACCCTTCTCTCCTAGCCCCCACCTGCACTCTAGACTCCCTGGGAAGCAGCGTTATTGACTGGGTGTTGTTTACTCTCCAGCTCACTCCGTCCCCAGTGCTATTAAGGATGCTCAGAGCCCCTGTTATCGATAGGCATCTGGGAGCAGCCCGGCTCTGCGGTTGGCCCCATTAGCTCCGTTTGCTTTTGACAGCGTGGTAATTACGAGTCTCTTCCTCGCCCCCTTCCCCACTGCATTATTTACAGCTGTCTCGGTGCCGTTGGGCTGGGTGCTTGCGCTCACCCAGCATCGCATCATCTCCCAGGAGATTAGTGCCTTATTTATAAAAACAACAACAGAATCTTGGCGCTTCGACTGTACCTTATTTACAGCTGGCCTCGTGTTCTGCCCACGTGTCCTTTGCCAGCCCCGGGCTTTGATCTGCTGCAGTCAGTCTGCCTTCCGCTAACCTGCCAAGACCCCAATGCAGGACTCAGCCCAGCTCAGAAAGCTGTGGGATTCGTTCCTTTAGCGCAAATCCCATTTTTGGGTGCCTTGATCTCTGTGAGTCAGCGTTTGTGATGACAGTCCTGCCCAGGAATAAACACCCAGGTGGCGGTTTGCGTAGGACAGGGTGGGTGGCGTAACTCTAGAGGGAGGCAGGTGCTTCATAAGAGAGGGCAGTCAGGAGGGCCGATTATAGACACATGTGGATCCCAGCACCCTTGTGGGATCTGGGGCTGAGCTCTGAGATTCAGGCCTGCCTCTGATCCTTGCTGCATCTAGGGTTGCCAATCCTCCAGGATTGGCAGCAATCTCCCGGTGACTATTGAAAGCAATCCGGAAGACTTTAAGAGGATATTTTAAGAATATGACATTACATCACATTAGAAAAAAAAAATCTCTCAGAATAGCTTCCGTCAGAGTTGGCAACCCTAGCTGCATCCTGGGACAAGCCTGGACCAGACGCTCTTGCCTGGCTGGCTGCTGCCCCTTGGACTCAGATTACATGGTTAAGCGACCAGCTTGGATGCTCTAAGCCTGGCCCTGGCAGCACGGAACGTGGGTTTGGTGTTCTGAGCCTGGGGAGGAGAGGACACCCCGCTTCCATGGAGCCATGACAGCTAACATGGCCTGTGCTCTGAAGGGCTTAGGAGCCCAGGATCTTCCCTATGGGGAGGGGCTGGCCTGGATTATTGTGCTCAGCAAATGTCATCTGTTGGCTCCTATCTTTCATTTCTCTTTTTCCACACTCTCTCACTCAGAGGCGCCAACTTTGTGGGTGCTCTGGGGCTGGAACACCCATGGCAAAAAAAAAAAGTGGGTGCTCAGCTCCGACCAGCAGCCAGCTCCTCCACAGCACGTCCCTTCTGCTGGCAGCCATGCCCATCGATTCCTCCCCCCAAGCGCCGCTGATCAGCTCCTTTCCCTCCCAGCACCTCGCACCCACCACGATCAGCTGTTCAGTGTCATGCAGGAGGCACTGCGGGGAGAGGGAGGAGCAGGGACAGGAAAAGGCAGGGTGGGGGCTTGGAGGAAGGGGTGGAGTCGGGGCAGGGCAGGGCAGGGCAGGGATGGGAAGAGGCAAGGTGGAGTGGGGGGTTGGAGGAAAGGGTGCAGTGGGAGCTGGGTCAGAGTCGGGGAGAGCACCCTGCGGGATCTGAATAAGTCAGCACCTATGTTCTCACCCCAGTGCCTTTCTAGAGGCCTCATGCGGTTCATTTCTCGTACGTGTTTAATTCCAGTAAGACATAGGCAATGGGCAGCTTGTCAGCCTCCAATTATTCATAACACGGCCACCTCAGCACAAGCTTTCACTCCGCCATGCTTCAGGCCTTTCATTTCCAAGGCCAGTCACTGTTGTGGCCCTTCTCGGCAGAGACTGCTAGCAAGGGGGCTAATGGTGCGACCTCTGACCTGGACATGGGTCCCCCGAGACCTGGAGTAAAGCCACCACCGAAGCCAGGATCAGCTGTTGTATGTAAATGGCTTTCAGCTGCTACTGGCCTGGGCTGGAGCTGTACTAGTCGCCCGGAGACAAAAGGCTCTGTAGCCCAACTGGCTCCAGCCAAAGAAGAGGGGAGTCCCCTTCACGTTTAGCAGAGGCAAGAGAACTATCTTTACACTCCCTCTTATTTAATCCCCTTTAGCCCGTTACCATTCTGGTCACATCACTGGGGCCTTGACTGTGCTTTTAATGGCACTGAAGTGGCTCCTTCCCGGTGCTTGTCCCCCAGCGCCATCTATGCTGCCATCCCAGCTGTGCTGCCATGCTGCAGCTTTTAGTTAAGTCCTTTCCGTGGGGCAGCCAGAGAGAAGAAGTTTGAAGAGGACCCAGTTTGCCACTGTGATGCCTGGTGAAATGGAGAGCAACAAGGCCCCGTCCTGGGATTATCTGGTGCATTGGGTTTCTCCCGACAGCACGTCCCCTGGGGCTTTGTCCTTCCCAGGATAAGTGTCCTAAATGCTGACAGTTCTGCGGTTTAATGGATCTCACTGGCGGATGAAGCTGCTACAGCAGTCGGACCCATAGAATCCCTGTGGGGATCAGGCCGAGATCCCCACAGGAATGGCCCAGGCACAGAAGATATTTCTCTCCCCTCCTTGCTCTTTGCAGTGTCACTCATGTGAGATAATCCCCTATATGGGGATTACAGGTGTCTACAGGCAGGCCAAAGGCGGAGATTAGCTTCACATAGGCCACTGCCGCCTGTCATGCCTGGGTGTTCAATTAGACGCACGCATGCGTTGTCCTGCCACGATTGCGGGTGGGCTTGGCTGTCTACCCAGCAGGTATAGGAGGTTGCATTTCCAGTCCTAGCAGAAGATTTAGGGGCAGGCATCCCACTCTGTTTAGTCTTGGCTCCTCCCTGTAAAGGGATGGTGATTGTGTTTCCAAGGCCAGCTGCGAAGAAGCCCTCAGGGACTGGGGGGCGGATGGCCTTTCAGTTAAGGGTGCAAGTCACTGAGTGACCGACCCACTCTATGCAGTGGTGCTATTCCTATGGCCTGTCCACAGGTGATCCAGCAGCTGACACAGTAGGCTACAGATCAGGAAGAGCAGGTCCTAGGCCCCACTGAGTGGCCTTGGGCCTATCACTTCATGCCCTATGCTTCAGTTTGCTCACTGATGGAAGGGGGATTGATTATACCCCTCTGCCCTTGAGCGTCTCTGCCAGTCAGTGCTACGTGGGTGTTGTTCATTAGTGCATCTGTTCCTTTAAGGAGCCTAGGCCAAGCCAGACTCGATTAAGCCCCATGTGCAGCAAAGGGAACAGAAGCCCAAGACATTATTACACATGGATTAGAATTTGTAGATGACCAGCTGTGTGTGTCTTGGACAGTACTGAGCAGACACACAAGCTCTGTCCTGGATAGCTGAGCACACCAAGCCCTGTGCACAAAGTGGTTAGAGGGCAGTGGATTTTGTTTTGACTAGAATAGATGTTGCAGAAGCAGGGTGAAAGGTGGCACTGGGCATGCCGAGTTAGGGAGATCCACAGCACAACAGCCCACAGCCAGGAATGGGAGAGGAGTGGGGCTGGTGAACCATGCAGTATAGTAAGCAACCCAGTCCAGGCCAGACCCCAGCTGGTGGAGATACTTACTGTGAGAACGATTTGAGGACTTCAATAGCTCAGACATAGGTGAGGTTTTTCGCAGGAGTGGGTGGGTGAGATTCTGTGGCCTGCATTGTGCAGGAGGTCAGACTAGATGATCATTATGATCCCTTCTGACCTTAGTATCTATGGAACTCTATGAGAGCCACAAGGTCTGTCTGTGTCCTGCAGCTCCACTAACAAGTCCTCATTAGTCATCCCAGAGAAGTCCTGTCTCTTCTCCCCCACCAGGGGGCGCTGGTGGAGCTAAGGAAGTGAGCTAGGGAGTGGGAACATAGTCCTGGGGTGAGAGGCTTAAAGGGAGGGGAAGACACTAGTAGATGAATGTGGCCCAAGCAGCAGTAGCTGTGTCTAGGAGAGAGCAGAGGCACTCCCTCCCCTCTGGGCCCTGCAGCTCAGAAGGTGCAAGTGCCTGGCTATTTCTGGGCTGTGAAGCGATGCTTGCCACCCCTGTTGAAATAAAACCACTTGTTAATAGGGCTTGAAACTAAGTTAAGCAGTTGTTCTCTCAGATCCTGTAACAGAGCCTTCGGGATCAGGTGACTCACCATCTGCAGTGCCTGCTCACAGCTCTGCCCACACTCCAAGAATAGCTGGGAGTTCCTGTTAAAAGGATCAACGCTAAAACAGTGAACAGGGCTATCAGCATGAGACCTCAGGGTGAACACCCCATTGAGCTGAACAGAAGCAGCTCAGCACTCTCTCAGAGCTATCACTTCAGGCTGCCTGCAGACTCGGGTTTAGTCTACATTGACAAGTTAGGACAGCATAGCTACATCAGCCAGGGGTGTGAAACAACCCCCCCACCCCGATGTTAGTCTGACCTTCAGCTTATGCACATCCATGGCAATGGAAGAATGCTTCTGTTGAATAAACTACTGTTGCACAGGGAGGTTCCTACCCCACAGTATAGCCCTTCTGCCAGTGCAGGCTCCATCTACACTCCAGTGCTATGCAGGGAGAGCCTCCCTAGGGTAGCCACAGCCTCAGACAGGCAGAGCTGCAGGAGTCCAGTAATAGGGCACCACCCTCACACCCACCCCCTGGTGACCCTGAAGTTGCATTTCCCTCAGTGACTTATTCAGACCCAAGTACTTCAAACAGAGACCCCCTTTTGTGGGGCTCTGATTTACTAACTCCCAGACAGAATCTAAGCACCTCTTCTTCAGATCCTTGAATCCCAACCCCTCCAGGGTCCATGTCAGGGTTCGGTTCAACTTCTACTCCCACATTCAGCAACTCCTCAGGGCTATATGCTATGCATCAGACAGATAAGTCCCAGTGGCTGGAGTAGCCTGTCTCTCAAGGAGCACCCTCCATCAGCTGAGCTACGGCAGCTTTTTATCAGGCTCAGGTGCTCATTAGTCAATTAGCTGCCAAGCAGCGACCTAGGCAGTCAATTAGTACTGGTAGGCCAAGATGGGCTTGTTCTCTCTCACCACCTCATGGCAGCATCACATTTGGAACCAGCCAGTCCTGGCTCAGTCTGACCCAAGAGCCTCTGTCACATGAGGTGGGGGAGCCTTCCATGTGCAGAGCTCTGACCGCAGGACTGGGTCACAGTGGGTCATTCCGGTGCCACAAACTGCAACACCATATGCCAATGAACCCTCTTCCTTCCCTGCCTGCCTACCTCCTGTAGGACAGCCCCTGTCACAGAGGGTTAAGCCCCTTGGTCTAAGGCTGAACTGGCTGATGGAGGGCTCTGGGCATGCAGATCTCACCCTTTCTTCAGAGCTATGGGGAGCCCATGAGCCTCTGATCAGGGGTAAGGCCCTGCCCTTTGCCCTGGGAACCCTCCATGACTCCTCTGGGACTGGGGTGAACTAGGACCCATGCATGTGCCTGTGGGGGGTTGCCAGAGCCTTTAACTTGAGCTGGGAGACAGGAATGCTGAGATCCTCTCCAGCCCAGTGGAGCGGGGCCTGGATAGTCTCTGGCTAGTGCTCTCCCCCACACACAGCAAAGCCTGCTGTGGGAGGTGCTGCAGGCCCTGACACAGGGGCAATGCAGAGCTGGAGCGGGACAGGGCTGGAGCCGCTGGGAGCACTGGCAGAGCTCTGTGCATGGGTATCCAGGGAGGATGAAGCTTTCCTGTCACCTGCCTGCCTGCGCTAGGCCTGGCTTTCCTGAGCTATCGCTCAGTGACCCAAGAGCCAAACTTTCCATAACTGCCGAATGCACAACAAAGAACATGCCAGCTTTTGGCTGCAGGCACCAGGAGCGCTGACTGGGCAGGCAGGGAGCACAAGGCCACATTGCTGCGCGGCAGGATGTAGGATGAGCACCAGAGGGCGCTTCAACCTCAAATTCCCACAATAGGAAAAGTGACTTGGGTGGGAGCTGAGCATATGTTGCTTTACTGAAGGCATCTCCTCTGCCCACTCGTTGGGGAAGGGTCAGTAGGTTCCCCAGCTCACCAGGAGGAGCCAGCTCATACCAGGTCCTGGCAGGAGATGAGGAAGGCAAAAGCTCCTCCTGCCAGACCAGCGGGGAGAGGGTATTCTCCATTCCCAGAGCAACCCTCTGTCCTGGCATCTGATGCTTCTTGCCTCTGGTGTTAGGAGCTGTCCTGGTGGGGCTGCCGGTGCATGGCAGGGGTGGGGCAGTTTGAATGTCCCACATTTTGCACATGCACCGTCCCGGCAGATACATCTGCTCTCTAAATGGTGATTGCCCCTCCAGCTCTCTCCAAGCTCTTCACAGAGCAGTGACCTCTAGGCTGGCAGTGCGTGGCACATGCGTACAAATGTCTCCCTGGAGGCCCAGCAATCCCCCGCCTGACAAGCTCTCCAGGCACTGTGTTCTCTCCCAGACGAGCTAGGGGCTGTAGCGGTCAGTGTTGTGGCCTGTGGAATTGTAACACATCTAACTCGTTTTATCCTTTGGCTGCTGGGGGTTCTCTTCCTTTGGACCAGTTTCTGCCAACAAGGTGCGGAGCCCTTGACTCCAGGAGTAGTGTAATAGAAAACAATGGGGTTCACTGTGGAGTAAGATGCCACTCTAGAGGTGTAAGCATGTTGGGATCTGGCCCTTCATTCACTCTCTAATCCTGTTCTGGAACTAGCCTGTCCACGAGATTCTGTTCAGTTGTAAAGTGACCCGGCATCTGAAGATTTAACACAAGAGCATTTGGGATCTAGAAGGGGCTCTAGCAAGGGTAAGCAGCAGGCACAAACACTGGGGAAAGGGGCTAGTTTAACCCTTTAACATCCCAGCAAATGGACACCCCCCCTGAATAAGTGCTTGAGCTCAGCCGTTATTTTCATGCCAAATGAAGAGGTTTAAAACTGAAAAAGTGACTGGCAGCTGCATGTGGCTGTTCTGGTGGAGTCTAGAGGCTCCACAGACACACTTTCAGAAGGTCTGGGTTCTCTCTCCATATGCCCCCTAGAGGCTCTGTCCCTCCCAGCCCACAGAGCTTTGGGGCTCTGAGGGCAGACTGGATGGACTGGCCATGCAGAGTGCCTGGGGCTGGTTCTGCGCTGCGACACGTGTAGCTGGTAACACGGCCAGTCCATGTGAGTGGCCGAATTGGAGCTTCCTGGCAAACATTTGGAACTGCAGGTCATGTCACATGTCGCTGTGCAGTAAGGTTTTGGATCTGATCTGCTACCTCAGGATCAGGAGCTATTAATGTTCTCATGCTGCTAATGCGGCTGGACCAGGGTCCAGCTAGCCCAGAGCCTGCCTCAGCAAAAAAAGGCCAATGTCCATTTAGGCCAGTGACTCTTCAGAGGAAGACATAACCCTTCCCCCCATAACTATACAGTATACCATAGATGGGTGGGTGGGTGTTTCTTCCTGACTTCAGCCAGGGATCAGTCTATACCCTGAGGCATGAGGATGAATTAACAGTAATCCTCAGCACTAGCATGGCACCATTCATCTGTAACCATCACACCACTTTGCAAAGGTGAGAATCCCCAATCCCATTGTAGTGAAGGGGAAACTGAGGCACAGAGAGGCTACATGACTTTCCCAAGGTCACATAGTGAGGCTGTGTCAGGGCCAGGTAGAGAACCCTGATCTGTGACTCTCCAGCCGCCTAGCCCCATGTCCCATGCACTGAGCCACCCTGCCTTACATCATTACTACCCATCAAGCCAGCTCAGCTTGTTCTCCCTTGAAACATGCAGGTTAGTGTGTTGTTGCACTAAAAAAACCAACCAACCATTTTCCTTTAGCCCTTGGAGATGGACTGCCTTTTTGTGTGATGGAGAGGGTACTGAGGCGGGGGGGGGCACCCTGGTAGAGATGGGGGGAGTTGGTGGAATTCTGCAAAGGGCCCATTGTCTGTTTGGGGTTGGATCACTGAAGCGTTTTGCAGGCCTTTCTCAGCTCCCCCCTCTCGCAGCTGGGGAAACGGTGAGCTCAGGTGTGGATCCAGGCTGCAGTATGACCTGGCTGTGCTCCAGTCTGCCATCCCCGACAGTACCTACAAATTCAGCTCTGCGGCCAGCTACCGGTGGGGCTGAGCTGTCATCTGTAAGCTGCTTCCATGCTGCAGACTCATCACTTGCTGCTGCTTTCTGTGAGCAGGAGGCAGAGAACCAGGGGGAGTAATAGACAGAATAGCAAAGCAAACCAGCTCAGTGCTGTCTTGGCCAGGGGGCTGCCCTTAGCACACATGCAGTCACATCCCAGGAGATGCTGTGGTGGGTGGTTTGAGACTCCAGCACCAAGACAGGCCAGACTGGTTTCTACTGAAGGGGCATAAACAGCTGCCAGATGGGATTTGGAGTTAGGCCCTTACATACAAGGCTCCACTGATCCCCCAGGGAACATGGCTTCCTGCTGGAGGTCAGTGGCACTGTCCATGGGACACAGGATTTGCATCCTGGGTCTGCAGTGCTGAGGCCACGGATAAGGAGGGCAGGGAGGCAGGTGATAATGAGTCAGCCTTAGCGGGGGCATGCCAGGAGACATGGTGATTCATAGTTTCCAAGGCCAGAAGGGTCAGTCTAGTCTGAGCCCTGGAGAACACAGGCCAGAGAACATCTCCAACAGGTGCCTTAGAAGTACTGAGGAGAGGAGGTAGCTAGATCTGATGTGAGCAGGGCCAGAAGGAGGCAGCTGGCTCTGATGACCCAGGACACAGGATGTGGAGCAAGGGAAAGTCCCCATCATCTGAGTGGGTGGCAGGTTGGGCTGGCATCCAGTCACTCTCCTGCTCGATTAGGCTGTATACTGGGCAGGACGGGTTGCCAACACTGTATTTCAGAAACTGTTTCTTAGCATCCCTGCTCCACTTCTCCCCTGATATTGTTACTATTATCATTATTATTATTATTAATATCAATAAGCAGGACTCACCTATGCTTGCCAGGGATATTTCTTGATGCTTTCTGCAGCATTCAGCCACTCCCAATCTTCCTGTATAGAGATGAAGACATAAGAGACGTCCCTTGTAAGGGGTTGTTGACCATCATAGCACAGGGGGATTGTTCAACTGGAGCTGGGCAGCCTGCAGCTCTCGGCTAGCACCTCCCGCCCAGTGCAGCAAATCAGGGGCCATCACTGGGGGAAAAGGGAACGACTCCACCTGAGCACAGATTCCATTGCAGAAGCACCCTGGCAGGGGGAATGCCTGGTGCTCAGAGCAGGGGCTGGCCTCCTAACTTCCATTCCCGGGCTGCTGAGGACTCCCTGGGTGAGGGCAAGTCCCCTGGCGCCTGCTTTGTAGCGGGGCAAGACCCTGCAGTGCTTGTGAACTCTGACAGATTTAGGATGCTCAGCACCCATGGAAACCAAGCCCCTTTCCCGTCTCGATTCCCCTGTCAGCAAAATGGGGGAAGGACACTCGCATCCCAGGGAGGCTGGGAGGTTACTGCAGGTTGGCAAAGTGCTTTGAGATCCTCAGAGAGGAGGTACCAGAGAAGGAAAGGCCGGTGAGTGGTGAGGACCATTACAAAAAGCCGGGTGTGATGGCTGCCATCTCTGCTGGCACCAGGCACCTCCGGAGCTGAACCTGCTAGTCTCTGCTGCTTGCCCTGAAGCGTTGGGACCTGTGATATACTCACAACCTCTACGGATCCAGCAGAGAGTGGGATGCATGACGCACACTGGCCAGTGGGTTCTACGGGTAACATGTGTAATCCGATGCTTGCTCAGAGTGGTGCTCTGACCACCTCTAGTGGCAGCTATGTCCCCTAGAGCAGGGGTGGGCAAACTACAGTCTGCGGGGCAGATCTGGCGGACCAGCCGTTTTAATCCCGCCCTCGAGCTCCCACTGGGGTGTGAGGCTTGTGCCATTCTGGTGCTCCAGCCGGGGAGCAAGGTCAGAGGCTGCTCCACGCGGCTCCCAGAAACAGTGGCATGGCCCTCCTCCAGCTCCTATGCATAGGGGCAGCTAGGGGGCTTCGCTCTGCATGCTGCCCCTGCCCCAAGTGCCGCCCCCGAAGCTCCCCTTGGCCGGGAACCACGGCCAACAGGAGCTGCAGGGACGGTGCCCGCAGACGGGGCAGCGTGCAGAATCACTTGGCTGCACCTCCGTGTAGAAGCTGGAGAAGGGATGTGCCGCTGCTTCCAGGAGCCGCCTGAGGTAAGCACTGCCTGGTGGCTGCATCCCCTGCCCTCCAAACCCCTCAGTCCCAGCCCAGAGCGCCCTTCTATACCCCAAACTCCTCATCCCCAGCCGGATCCCTCACCCCTCCACACCTAACCCCCCCGTCCCCATTCCAGAGCCCCCTCCTGCACCCTGAACTTTTCATTTCTGGCCCCACCCTGGAGCCCGCACTCCCAACCAGAGCCCTCACCCCCTCCCACACCCCAACCCCAATTTTGTGAGCATTCATGGCCTGCCATACAATTTCTATTCCCAGATGTGGCCCTTGGGCCAAAAAGTTTTCCCATCCCTGCCCTGGAGAATGATGAGCCTGCTACAGCCTTGGCTAATAGATGTGTCTTTTATAGCTCATGCTTTCAGCTCCAGGGGTCCCAAGTTTGATCGCTGCTGCTGATGCCCGGAGTTACACATAGTTCTGAAGTCTGGGCTCAGTTACCTCTAGGGGAAATTTCCATTGAAAATTTCCAATAGGTTCCAGTTGTCCATCTAAGTTTTGGAATAGAGCAATAGATCTATCGGGCTACTGCGGTTCCTGGTTCCGCTAACAGAGACCTGCCAAAAGGCCTTAATGGCACCTACTGGACTTTCCCTTGGGGTCTTCTCTCTCCCATGTGTTTCCCTTCTAATCAGTTTTAGTTTGTACAGCCTCTGCCAGCTCCCTTCCCAGCATGCCCCACTCCTGGTCTGTGCCCATCCCCATCCCTTTAAGGGATAGCTATTCCTCAGCCAGGGGTTCTGTAATATACCTGGCAGTTTTTACGTACATTACTGGAATGATGGATAGATTTATTCCAAGAGTAACATGCCTTCTATATTCCTTGGTACAGATTAACTCCAAGATCATCTGTCTATCTATCTCATTCCATGTCCCCGGGGCACTGCCTGTGTTATTAGCAAGGCTGAGGTCACTACAACAGGTGCCAACTGACCAACAAGCTGCCTTTAGGTTCTGTCCATACCGTATCTTGAACCCTGATCAAAGTTTCAAGCACCTGTTTGTTAGTGCACTCCCTAACTATCAGCGGCTAGAACCACTATTGCTAACACACTGTGGGTAGGAAGTTTCGTTAATAACTCTCCTGGCTGAAACTGCTGAGAGACTGTACTAGAGTCTGGGTTTTATAAAATGGTTTAGGTGCATCCTCAAACTGTGTTAGATGGAAAATGTGTTTGAAACAGTTCTGGTGAGAACACAGGCTTCAGAATCAGGCCTCTTTCATCTCTTTGATCTTAATTAGTTAATGTTTGCAAGGTGCTTTGAAGATGGAGCGCTCTATGCGACTGTTAAGTGGTGTTATTATTATTATTATTCAATCTATGCATGACCCACATGCCTGCTCCATAGCGAAGTTCGTTGTGCAGGTTGACAGCCCCAGCTGCTGCATGAGAGCTGCTCAGGGGAGAAATTGCTAAGCTGGTCAGGGCTGAGCTCTGGTTTAATTGCTCTAAATAAACTGCTTGACTCCACAACCAAGAATTAGCCACTTCCTGGAAAGATTCTGGTGCCTGGGAGAGGCAGCCTGCAAGGGCTTTGTCTGTGACGAGTGAGGAGGGGAACATGTCACTCGACATGAGGGTTAGCCAGCCGGACTGACACCAGAAGGGCTGGAGATGCAGGTGCAGAGGATTCACTATCCATCAAACCATTAGCCTGGTAGATGCAAGTTCACTGAGCAGCTGGCTAGGCGCATGCTTGGCTTTGTTCGTCATCCTCTGTTCAGGGGAAAGATGCTTTCCTGACCTCTGTGGGGAGGAGTTTATGGCTATAATTACTCTGATCTTATTGTTGTTGTGACCAATATCACATGAACCACGATCAAAGCCTCTTAATACTCCATGCTGTACATGCCTAGTAAAGATCACTGCAGGCCCTGGGGAGTTTACAGTCTGAGTAGAGATAAGGCACAGAAAATCACAGCTTGCCCAAGGTCACACAACAAGTCTGGGCAGAGCAGGAAATGAAATCTGGATTTCCTGAGGGCCACTCTAGTACCTTCACCTCAAGGCTAACTCCTTTTCCAGCATGCTTGTATACACAGCTACTCAGACCTGACCTAGAAACAGCTAAACACTTTAAGTGGGACATCTGGTGAACCGATCATAGCCACCCCTTGAAACACACAGGAGGAGGAGGCTTATGGTAGCACAGAAGGGGAGAACAATTATACAGATGTGGCTAAAAAAATAAAAAAGTGGGTCTCTTCCCTCCTAGTTAGGGCATGTCTCTGTGCTGGTCTAAAATGATCTGCTCTTTCAATTTGCTCTCCAGAACGTTATTGTTTTCCTTCCAAGTAGCAGACAGGATGATCTTGATTCAAATCAGTGGCTGGGAGGGGAGTTGAGAGGTTGGTTATCAGCAGAATGTTTATTGTCTTGTAGGAGTGATTAAGAGCAGGTCCTCAAGGAAACCATTTTGAAGCACTTGGAGGAGAGGAAGGTGATCAGAAAGAGTCAACATGGATTCACCAAGGGCAAGTCATGCCTGACCAACCTGATTGCTTTCTATGATGAGATAACTGGCTCTGTGGATATGGGGAAGGCAATGGACATGATATATCTTGACTTTAGCAAAGCTTTTGATATGGTTTCCCACAATATTCTTGCCAGCAAGTTAAAAAAGTATGGATTGATGAATGGACTATAAGGTGGATAGAAAGCTGGCTAAATTGTCGGGCGTAATGGGCAGTGATCAATGGCTCAATGTCTAGTTGGCAGCCAGAGTGCCAAGGGATTGGTCTTGTTTAACATCTTTATTAATGATCTTGATGATGGGATAAATTGCACCCTCAGCAAGTTTGCAGATGACACTAAGCTGGGGGGAGAGGTGGATACACTGGAGGGTAGGGATAGGGTCCAGAGTGATCTAGACAAATTGGAGTATTTGGCCAAAAGAAATCTGATGAGGTTCAACAAGGACAAGTGCAGAGTCCTGCATTTAGGACCGAAGAATCTCATGCACCGCTACAGGCTGAGGACTGACTGGTTAAGCAGCAGTTCTGCAGAAAAGGACCTGGGATTACAGTGGATGAGAAGTTGGATATGAGTCCGCAGTGTGCCCTTGTTGCCAAGAAGGCTAACGGCATATTGGGCTGCATTAGCAAGAGCATTGCCAGCAGATCGCGGGAAGTGATTATTCCCCTCTATTCAGCACTGGTGAGGCCATATCTGGAGTATTGCATCCAGTTTTGGGCCCTCCACTACAGAAAGGATGTGGACAAATTGGAGAGAGTCCAGCAGAGGACAATGAAAATGATCATGGGGCTGGGGCACATGACTTATGAGGAGAGGCTGAGGGAACTGAGGTTATTTAGTCTGCAGAAGAGAAGAGTGAGGAGGGATTTGACAGCAGCCTTCAACTACCTGAAGGGTGGTTCCACAGAGGATGGAGCTTGGCTGTTCTCAGTGGTGGCAGATGACAGAACAAGGAGTAATGGTCTCAAGTTGCGAGGGGGGGAGGTCTAGGTTGGATATTAGGAAACACTATTACACTAGGAGGGTGGTGAAGCACTGGAATGGGTTACCTAAGGAGGTGGTGGAATCTCCATCCTTAGAGGTTTTTAAGGCCCGGCTTGACAAAGGCCTGGCTGGGATGATTTAGTTGGTGTTTGTCCTGCTTTGAGCAGGGGGTTGGATAGATGACCTCCTGAGGTCCCTTCCAACCCTGATATTCTATGATTCTATGAAAGGTGGTTTAGTGTGTCTGTGGGAGGTGGTTTTTTTGCTTCAAATTGCTTTAGTAGCTCACTCAGGCAGGATCGAGCATGGAGAGAGTAAGGAAGGCCAGTGTTGTTTTACAAGCCCTTATCTTGTGTATATTTAAGTGCAGAGAATGTCTTCAAGCCAAGCTGCCTTGCAATTTTGTCTGTCTCTACAGAGGAACAGAAACAAGCATTTGATCTGCAGGGGGAAGCAAGCATATGCATTCGTTTCTGCTTCTGTTTGAGGTGCCTAGTCATTTGCCTGCTGTATGATTCCGCTCTTCTCTCATTCCCTAAATAGGAACAGCGCAGGATTGGATCCTTCTGCTGTTTGAGTTGATGTGAGTCAAGCATGGGCAGCACATGAATCACCTGTTCAGGGAGGCTAGTTCCCAGCCCTGCCCCTTCTGCCCGAGGCCCTGCCCTTTTCCCTTTCCCCCACCCCCTGCTAGAGCCCTGAGCCCCCCACCGTGGCCGCCGGCCCACCCTGCCCCAGCCCTGGGCGGCCTCAGCACTGGCCTGCACCTCCCTGAGTCGTGGGCCGCAAGCCAGCCCACCCTAGCCCCAGCCCACTGGGACAGAGGAGCAGCCTGCCTGGGCTGCGGCCACAGAGGAAGTGGCAGGAAGCAGGAGAGGACCTCGGGATGGAGCGTGGGTGGGGCCACACGTGGCAGTTTGGGAAGGCTTAGCCTCCCCTGGCCTGCAATACCCTTTGCCTATGGAGTCAGCCCATGGAAATCAGTGGTGCCGGGATTTGGAGTCAAGACACAAATTAGATGTGTTTTATTCTATGTATGAATCGCATTGGTATCAGAGCTAGGCACTAGCCAACCCAACTCAGAGTTTCATCTGGGGCATGGAAACAGTGTTTTGGAATCCAGCACCTCAGCTGGTGTAAAACACGTAGCTCCACTGACGGCATGACGCTGGTGGAGCTATCCTGCTTCACACCAGCTGAGGATCGAGACCCAGATGTTTATCTGTGCTAATGTAATCTGGCTCTTTATCCCCCTCTAGTGGCTAGATGATGTGTCAAGGTTTGAATCAGCTACATACAGCCTCTGAGCTAAAGGAGCAGGTCAGTGAGTAGCTGCTCCTTTAGCTCAAGCAGTAGAGGTTTGAGCATCCAGATCCAGAGATGCAGTTCAATCTCTGCAGATAGCCCACCTCAAGGCATTGTCACACGACGCATAGGGATTTGCAGCAATGAGGGGGTAATTTTGGTTTGGTTGGAACCAGTTTCCAGTGGTTGTGGGCAAAAATTTGGGTCAGAGTCCCAATCCCTACGATATCAGTGCTACAATCGCTGAGCCTAGAGTTACTCATAGTCAAAACAACCAGCTGTTCTTGGCCCGGGTGTGGCAGCCTGGCTGTGTGTACTCCCAGGGGGAGGGCAAGGAGGGGCTGTGGCATTGCTCACCCTTACTTTGACCACCATTCTCATCAGCCATGACTTGTTCCTGGTTTCTAATTGCCCTGGGACTTGCAAGAGTTGAGGTCAGGCAATGCATGCACCTCTGTCTATTGACTCAAATTGGCAGCCAGCCTGTCAACCAGGCTGGGGCCGATTCACCGTTCTCATTGCCACACCCAGTTCCCCAACAGACATGGAAGAAGCACCACCCTGCAGGAGCAAAAACCATGGCCCAAATTCTGCCCTCCCACCCCATGAAATAGGGCCAGAGGGGGTGTGAAAATGGCCTAATGGAACTCTCTATAATACAGGTACATCAGGCACTCCTCAGCAAGTGTGGTCTGACTCCTCCAGGGAAGCAGGGCCAAGTTCCTTTCACGTTACGCTAACCCACCCTCGTCTGAGTTCAAACCTTCCCCTCCACCCCAAGTCAAAGGCAACTCTGTTTTTACTGTCCATGCCCATCATCCTAACTCCAGACCAGATTCAACCGGCCAGAACAACCTGATAAGAGAGCTTAGTGATAGTTTCTCAACTGCGCTCTGGAGAGTATCTTTGCTTTCTCCTCCTGCCTGCTCTCTCTCCCCCTGACCGCACCATGGGAGCATGTGTTTTCGCACACTGGGACCTGGTTCAGCACAGGAAGCTTGCTGCAGGTTGCTCCCCTCAGCTCTAATCTGATTCCAGGTTAGTGTATTTGTTGCAACTCCATTTTGTGTGCTTGACCTTTAAATTGGAGAGAAGTCCCTGACCCACTCCTGGCTGCAGAGGCAGCTGCTATTTTGTGTTCCATTCAAATGCAGCCTGCTATGCAAGAGACACACACTATGCCCTCTCTCATGGGGACCCTACTTTTGTTCTTTCTTGGTTTTTTCTCTTAAAGTAAAAGGCATTCTGGCGGAGAGTCTATGGTCGCTCTCTGTGCATGGGAAAAACATAACTGGCCCATATGAAATAAACCTAAAGAACTGAGTAAGGATGAAACTCTATGGAAATTACTTGAAGGAAACAATGGAATTGAATAGAATAGCCTATCCCTACTACAGAAATCCATAGGCTGGTTTAAGGAAGACAGAGCAAAGTGACAATGGTATTCAGTTTAATAGGCATTTCTGTCAATGGAAGGATGGTCCTGAGGCTAAGGAAGAGGCATGGGCGTGAGATGTGGGTTCAATCCCTGGCTCTGCCACAGACTCCCTGTGTGACCGTGGGCAACCTGTATAATATCTCTGTGCCATCTGTGACATTTCCATCATCCATGTTGATTGTAAGGTCCTCAGGGCCGAGGTGATCTCTGGCTAAGTGTCTGTATAGTGCCTAGCACAACAGGATCCTGATCTTGTTTGGTTCTCACAGATGTGACTACCATAGAAATAATAATAACAACAGATGCCCATCAGTGTTATTTGGAGCAGGGTACTGCACAGTGGGATGGAGTGAAGAGGACTGACTGAACCAGAGAAATCATGAGGCTCCTGACTTCTCAGCTACATGGGGGACAAACGAGTATAGCTCTTAGTTCACATGGGCCTGGGCTACAAGCCTCATCCCAGCACAAGCGCTGCATGGGGATGCCCAAGTGCTGAAAGCACCGAGTCATCCAAGCAATGGTTGGTTGGCAGGCAGTGCCTCCTTTGCCTAGTGCCAACAGGCCCTTGGTGTCATAGCAGCGCTTGGCAGTAAATTAAAGAGAAGTGTCCCATCTTGATTCAGCCTCTTGGTTTAAAGTCACTCATAAAAAAAACCAAACACCTAACTGCTCTGTGCTCTAAACCAGACTCAGATTAGAGCTGAGGGAGAGACCTCCTGCAAGCTTCAGGGGCAGGAGGAGGTCTGTAGCAGAGTGGCTACCCCCACTCCTAACATAGAAGGGGTTAAAAGCAGCCCTGGAAAGCATCCCCTGTGGCTGGGAATGGCTGACTGGGGAAGCAGCCGCAGCTGGGCCACACCCCAATCAGGCCCCAGCTGGCCTGTGTAAAAAGGCTGTGAGCCAGAGGCCCAAGGAGTCTCTCTCTAGGCTGGGAGAGAGCAGGGCCTGCCTGACAGGGTACTGAGGGTAGTGCAGTGCTGGGGAAGGAGCAGGCATGCTCCATGGTCCAAGGCAGAACCCCAGAGAAAGGGGCACTGGGATCTGTGAGGGACATGGGGGCCAGAGCAGTGCAGATCACTGGTCTGCAGAGGGTGCTCCAGGCTGGAAGAGTTAATTCCCAAGGATAACCAGCAGGAGGTGCCGCAGGGGTGAGTCTGCTCCTTTACAAGGTCCCAGCATGGGAAAGCACATGCCCCCAGGGTGGAGTTAGCAGGAGGTAAAGAGAATCTCCCTCATCCCCTTCTCCAGCAGGGGGCTCCTCCCCTAGCCAGGCTGCTTCCCTTAATTCAGGAATGTCTATGGACATTGCATGCCTTGCGACAGTGGGTGGAACAGTGAACGTTTTGGCTAAGAGATGGCTGAAGGGCCAGGCACTGAGAATGATAAAGGAACCCTGATTTTCACAATACACATGCTGGGAGCCATCTGTTCCATTATTCACTGGAATTTGGATAACAGGCAGTGGTCACAAAAAATATTCCCAAAGTCTGAACATGTCAATGGATTTTAACACCAGGGATGGTCCCAACACTCCTATGGCAAAGTGTATTATTCATTATTGGCCATCCTCTTGCTTAAACCATTTCAATCATCCAACTGGGGAGGGAAACACCACCATGTGCATTAGGGGCTGTCATCAACTCACTGTCCTGCAGCATCCCCTTGGGGCATGACATGGTGTTTCAGCAATTCTGCTTTTCTCTCATCCCCAGGACTTTAGTGGTGAGCTTGTCCTCCAGCAGGTCACGCTGTGGTTCCATTCCATTTCCTGTGTCCCAAAATAATGGCAATCAGTACAATATCTTCAGCCTTTCCAGGGCTCCTTGTCAGTCTCAAGCTTCTTCCAGGACACTGGCTAACAGGTCCCTTGCAAAACCCCCAAACCAGATGAAATACAAACTAAACTACTTTGACCCATCTCAGACTTGAGCCTTTCGTCCATTTCACATTCCCCCCAGTTCTCGACTCTTCTACTGAACACCAACCCATAAGGCTTCCTCCCTGGAACCTTGCTCCTTTTTCAAGGCCCATCACAGCAGCTAACACCACTCCTGTACATTTTCCTCACAGTTCTTCCTCCAGCTGGCTTCAGTCAGGTCCTTCCCATAGAGAAGGAACTCCTGGGTCTCCTCCAACCCACCAGTCTCAGCTCTTTCATTTTAACTCCTCCCTGAGCCTGACACACCCTCCGGCTGTAACAAGGTGCAGCTAATAGAGCTCTCAGGTGATGTGGGGTTTATATATCCCCTAAGAGAGACCAACCACAGAACATGAATAATGAATAGAAAATAGTTGGAACGAAGTGTTTGTGGACAACATATGGTGTGAAAATGATTGGTCCAAATTTTTCAGTTAATACAAAGAGTGAGCTCTCAAATGAGTTGCAAACCAAACACAGGTCTGCATTTGTAACAGATCCAGTGCCATGTTCTCAGTTGGGGAAAATCTATGCAGCTTGACTGACATCAGAGCAATGCCAGTTTAAACTAGTTGAGGATCTGGCCCATTATTTGTAATGAACAGTTTGACCAGATCTGTCAGTCATTCGAAGAATGGTAGGGTGGGAAGGAGACACAAAAGGAAAGAGAGGACTTGTCTAGGGCTGGCTCAGGAAAGAATACCTAACTGCCTTTCATCTAATCTGTTATCTACAGTTATAGCCAGAGTTTATAGTACCACCTCTAGTTAAAATTGCCCTTATAAAAGACCTTCTTGTCAGCTGTTTGAAAACGTTAACAAATTTCAGCTGTTTGGACTGAAATTTTCCATGCTGGGCATCTGCCTCAAGATGAATTTTCTTTTTAAGGTTCATCTAAGATATTCCAGTCATTTTTAAGAACAAAATTAGGGAAAGAGGTGTTGTTTTGCCATGTTAAAAAAAATCTTTCAGCTGTTTTGTTGAGAAGCTTGAGAGGGTGGGTCACCTTTTTTCCATCCCTGCAAAAATCTGCCCAAATTTGGGCAAATTATAAATCTTTTTTGAAAAATCTCTCTTTGCACATGCTATGTAGACACTTGTCAGACTCTCGAAAGAGTCTGTCTGCATTGAGTATGCTCCAGCCCAGGAATGTAGCTATTGAATAGGTCTCTTCCTGCAGTAGCTGCTCCCGGGTGCTGGGGTATGCTGTGGCACCAGAACTGGGAAACTGTCTTTCCTGTGCTCTCAATGCTCCCCATGCAAGGTGTGTCTCTCTCTTCCCCCTTTTAGTGCTGATCCACATAAAGGATGACAATCTATTACTGCTGCAGATTATGCCTGTAGCTGAACTGGCAGAGATCTGTTTGGAGGATCTAAAAGTGATCATGTGATGAACCACATGGGGGTGTCAGCATCATTCTACATGATGGAACTTGTTCAGTTTGCTTTTTTAAAAACCTAGGAAATTACACACACAAAACTATACCAAAAGGCCACAAGTAAGTTGGCAAAGTCAAGCACTCAGAAATTAGGAAATGCCAAAATTAAGGCCTGTGCATCCTTAATACTGCCCCCTTGTGTATATGCATTATGCTACAGTCTTTAATGACGTGATCAGATCCTATTTTTTCCACGGGCCCCCTGCCTCATTCAGAGCACAGGATGGATTGTGAATGAATCAGAACTAGCTAGTGTAGGAGGCTGCAACCTGTAGGACTCCTGTTCCTTTGTTATAGAAGTTGGAAGATGTTTGGTGACTGAGGCAGGAGACTGTTGGAAGAGAAAGGAGCGCCTCATGGTTAAGGAAGTTGACTCATAGAAATGTAGGGTTGGAAGGGACCTCAAGAGGGCCTCAAGTCCAACCCCCTGCACTGAGGCAGGACCGAGTAATCCTAGACCATCCCTGACAGGTGTTTGTTGAGCCTGTTCTTAAAAACCACTAATGACAGAGATTCCATAACCTCTCTTGGAAGCCTATTCCAGAGCTTAACTCCCCTTATGGCTAGAAAGTTTTCCCCAATATCTAACCTACATCTCTCTGGCTGCAGATTAAGCCCATTGCTTCTGGTCCTGCCTTCAGTAGACATGGAGAACAATTGATCACTGGCCTCTTCCTAACAGCCCTTAGCAGATGTGAAGATTATTATCAGGTCCCCCCTCTGTTGTCTTTTATGAAGACTAAACATGTCCAGGTATTCAACCTTTCCTTACAGGTCAGGTTTTCTAAACCTTGTTATCATTTTTGTTGCTCTCTTCTGGACTCTCTCCAATGTATTCAGTTCCTTCAAGTGTGGTGCCCAGAACTGGACACAGTGCTGCAGGTGAGACCTCACCAGAGCTGAGTAGAGCAGCACAATTACCTCCTGTGTCTTACATACAACACTCCTGTTAATACACTGCAGAATATTAGCCTTTTTTGCAACTGCATCGCATTCTTGTCCCATATCCAATTTGTGATACACTATAACTCCCAGATCCTTTCCAGCAGTGCTACTACCTAGCCAGTTATTCCCCGTTTTGTAGCTATGTGATCAGAGTGGATTTGATTTAAATCAAATTGATTTAAATCACTAGTCAGGAAGACTCGATTTAATCATGGATTTCTAGATAAAAGTGCATTCTCGTTGGTTGTTATAACCTTAATACATATTCTTCACAACTCAGAGATAGATGTAGGTTTCATTTTTAGAAGGTACACACTATACATTTTTAAAGTGATTTATTTTGAAAACTTTTCACATTAGTTTTACAGCTATATCAGAAAATGAATAATTGTTTGGTTATTTCATTTACCAAAGGTAATTGAAGCAGATATTTATGAAGTCATTGGGAGGTGAACTATCTCCAATTCAACAGGTTAATCATTAATATTTGGAGGATTTTCTTGTCATACTGTATTAGGAAGAGAACATCACCAGAGAGACATTTACATTTTAATTAAATAAAACAATAACATTATGTATTCTGGATTTTATTTTTCAACAGCAAACATACAATATTTTAACAAAACAAGCACATGAATTTTTGAATTTAAACATTCAAGTTTTTTAAAATCAGGTTTGTTTTTGTTAAAAATTGTTTTTAACTAAAATAGTTACATGAAATATTTAACCCCCCCCCCCGATTATGTCAGCCAGGTCAACTTAAAATATTTGCTTCTGCATCTAACTCAGTTGTCTTCACCTTCATTTTCCTGTTTGTTCATAATCTGGAAAAGAAAAACAAGCTTTCCTGCTTTGTGAGGTCCCAAACAATTTCTCAATTTGGAATGAATTAGTCCAAAGGAAGAAAATATTCCTTCTACACTGGCAGAAGAAGCTACTGTTGTTAAAAGTGAGATTATCACTTCAACAGTCTCTGAATCCAAGTTCTTAAGTGACTTCCACTAGTTCACTGTGGAAGTCTGACTTTCTTTAAAACATTATCAGCAAACATACATTTCTTGAAGATTCACCCTTAGCTCTGAAGTTTATTATAGTTGGCAGTATGGAGGGATGATTGCTCAATGTCCATGTCGTAGCCAACTCCTCTTGTTCAGCAATTAAGGTTTGACCCTGGTACCAAGTATTGAGAATATTTGCAAGAAAATGAGCTGGAGATAGTGCTTGTCCCACTCATTTTTTAAAATGCTTGTAATTTAACTCTGTCATTGCATATTTCTCTTTTTAAGATCTCACTCATTCCTTCCAAATTTCAACAGCATCAGCAATAAAACAGCTATTTCCCTGCATTTTGTTGAAGGCTACAGAAACAGGCTTCAGGGAACTCAGCATGTGTTCAGCATTTCTCTTAAGCCTCATGTTGAAAAATTTGGCTGTGACAGTGCCATCTATTTTTTGACAATTTTGTTTACAAACTGTCATCAGATTAGGCCAGTTCTTGCTATAGTGCTCAAAACGGTCCACTACTGAGTTCCATCACATGTCTTGTGGGAGAGTTAGCTTGGTTCCTCCCACTTTATTCAGAGCAGCTGCTGCAAAGTGGCTGTTACAGAAGTATTTTGCAATTTCAACAACATTAGCCTTTATTTCTGGAACACTGAAGTCTTTGGCTAGGAGGTGCATCAAATGAGCACTGCAACCGTATGTTATTAGTTGGGACTCTCTTTTAAATTTCTTCTTATCTTGGATACATTTGCAGCATTGTCTGTGACCAAGCTGCGTAATAGACATTTGATTTTTTTTTTCAGTTTGTTATAGCTTTACTGCTGCTTCTTGTAAGTATTCTGCTATGTGTGCATTTCCTGATGTATCAATTGTTTCTGTAAGGAAGACATTCCCTTCTTCTGTTGTTACACAAGCACATACAACAGGATCATTGTGGACATTGCTGCACCCATCAAGACTCAGGTTAACAATTTTACCCTCTAAACCTTTTGCACACTGCTCAATTTCTTTTTCATACACTTTATCCAGCAATTGGCCTGCGACATCTGCTCTGTTGGGTAGACCGTATCTTGGTCTTAATGACTGAACCATGTTAATAAAGTGTGGGTTCTCAATCATACGGAACGGAGAGTTTGTTGCATAAACAAACTGAGCAATTTTTTAATCAATTACCTCTTTTTGTAATCTGCTGGTTCTTATCACAATCTTATCTATGGTTGTTTCTGTATGATGGAGATTTTTTTTCTTTTTTGCTACAGGTGATATACTGTGGCTATGTGACATACGTGATGTGACTGAAACACTATCATGGTGATCTTGAAGGTGGATAGTCTTCAGAATCCTGTATGTTGAGGATGGATTCTCCTAAACAAAATAAGTCAATGTAGTTATTTAATTATTATCATACTGCTAATTTAGTATTACTCATTGCATTCACTGACACGCAGTACTACTTTAAAGCTGAAATTGTAAAAGGAAGATCTGCCTATTTCAGCTATTTATTTTTATCACAACCTCATCTAAAATGATAGTACCATAGAATAACAACTGTATTTTTTTGCTCAAACATGAGAATTCAAGAATAGTCCAGAAGGAAGACAGGCAGTCCTTAAGAAAGAAGTATGAAATAAAGAAGTTTACCAACCTGAAGATCCTGCACGTTCAGACATGTTCCTTTCATCATCTTCAATGCAGCTTCCTCCTGAGAAGGAACACTTCTCATGATGTTGTTTCATTTGGGCAACCAGGCCTTGCATTTCTTTGTTGCACTATTTGCATTTTGCATGCATGCCTGTCTTACCCACAGGTAGAGGAACTTCATTAAAATATTCCCAAACTGGATCTCTTTTACGTCCTGTTGCCATTATAGGTTTTCCCTTCTAGCGAGAGAATGATATGGTAGATCTCAAATCAATGAAGGCTACACTC
Organism: Dermochelys coriacea; assembly: GCF_009764565.3. Lineage (NCBI taxonomy): Eukaryota > Metazoa > Chordata > Testudines > Dermochelyidae > Dermochelys > Dermochelys coriacea. Next base: position 35,229,110 of record NC_050077.1, on the reverse strand, counting down.
AGAAAGACCTCAAGACTTCTGGAATATGCTGCTCAAACAGTTTCACTTTTGTTTCTACTGCCTGTCCCTCCCTTCTCAAATTCACTTCCAGACATCTTCTCCTTGTGCAGATCTATTCTGCCCACAACAATCTTCTATTCATTGAACTTTGAAACTTTGCACTTTTAGAGAGACGTAAGGGATTGACTCTGTGTACATGAATTTGCAGAGGGACAATAGGATTGAGGTCTGTTATTTCTCACCTCTATATATTATTTATTTAAAAACACTTTTGCTGTTAACAAGCATGTTATCTCTGGAGACACAAAGCCACAGTCTGAGAACTGCAAAACTAAGCATTTCTGATGGCATCTTCTAGACTGAGCACTGAGTCCTATTGGGTAGATAGAAAGATTAACCTAAATCTATACAGAAGCCCCTGGAACCCCATAAGATTGGGTGCCTAATCCATGAACTATTGAAACTTGTTTACAAAACTTTTCTTAAACATTACATGAATATATTGTCTCATACTAGAATTCTAATTTATAATCCCTCTTCCATGATGAGATATCTTTGAGCTATAATGTATCTATCTTTAGATAGGATTTTTCCTCAAAAAGCATTTTATCCAAATCTGATTTAAACAAAAAAAAATCAGATTTTTTTTAAAATCATTGATTTTTATCCACCCTGTATGTAGCTGATTTTTTCTTCCTAGGTGAAGTATTTTGCACTCGTCTTTATTAAATTTCATCTTGTTAATTTTAGACCAAACCTCCAATTTGTCAAGGTCATTTTGAATTCTAATCCTGGCCTCCAAAGTGCTTGCAACCCCTCCCATCTTGGTGCCATCTGCAAATTTTATAAGCATCCTCTCCATTCCATTATCCAAGTCATTAATGAAAATATTGAATAATAGCAGAGCCAGACTGACTTTTGTGGGACCCCATTAGATATGTCCTCCAGTCTGACAGTGAACCACAGATAACTACTCTTTGAGTACGATCTTGCAACCAGTTGTGCACCCACCTTATAGTAATTCAATCTAGACCACATTTCCCTAGTTTGCTTATGAGACTGTCATGTCAAAAGCCTTACTAGAAGTGAAGATATATGACATCCACTGCTTCCCCAATTCACTAGGCCAGTAACCCTGCAAAGAAGGAAATTAGGTTTGTTTGGCATGATTTTGTTCTTGACAAATGCATGCTGGCTATTCCTTATAACTCTATAGGTACTTACAAATTGGTTGTTTAATCATTTGTTCCAATATCTTTCCAGGTATTGATTTTAGGTTGATTGGTCTATAAATCCCTGGGTCCTCTTTGTTCCCCTGTTAAAAGACAGGTATTATGTTTGCCCTTCTCCCATCCTCTGGGACTTCACCCATCCTCCATGAGTTCTCAAAGATAATTGATAATGGTTCCAAGATTGCTTCAGCTGGTTCCTTAAACACCCTAGGACAGGGGTGAAAGTAAGATTAAAATAATTACTGGTACGGGGGCCTGGCTCTGGGTTCCCAGAAGGGGTGGGGCTGGCAGGTCAGCCTCCCCCAGCCAGTCCTTCCATGTTGCCTGGCCCGCATTGCCTGGGGCTTCGGTGGTGATTTAAAGGGTCCGAGGCTCTGGCTACTGCTCTGGTAGTGGCAGCAGGGGCAGGGAGCTCTGGGCCCTTTTATATCACTGGGATCTGGGGCAGCTGCCCCCGTTGACCCCCCGTCAGCAGTCGTGGGAGGGGCAGTGATGTTAAAGCGGGGCTGTGTATGGGCCGCTACAGACTGCCACTTCTTACCGGTACACTGTGCCGGCCCGGACAGGCCCACTTTCACCTCTGCCCTAGGATGAATTTCATCAGGCCCTTCTGATTTGAATACATCTAACTTATCTCAATATTTTTAAACTGTTCTTTCCCTATTTTGGCTCGCATTTCTTCTCCCTTATGAATATTGTTTTGAGTATCTGGTCCCCATAAACCTTTTTAGTGAAAACTAAAGCAAAATAAACACCTCAGCCTTCTTAAAGTCATCAGTTGTTGGTTCTCCTTCCGTAGTAAGTGCAGGGCCTACATGGTCCTCAGTCTTTCTCTAACTCCTAATGTATTTAAAAAAACCTCTTTTTATTGCTGGTTTTCTCCCTCGCCAGCTGTAACTCATTTGGCACCTTCCTCTTTCTAATTTTGTCCCCCTGCTTGTGCTGGTTTTGTACTCCTCTACCGCAATGCCTCCTCCTTTCCACTGTTTGTAGGGTTCCTTTCTGAATAACTGGCGCCCCCAAATAACTTGAGTTCTGCCCCCCCCCCCCTTGAGCGGCAGGGGCCTGCACGGCCTGAGCTGCTGCTCCCGTTGGCCGCTCGCTGCATCTGTCCGGGCAGGGGCAGGGGAGCCGGGCGACTCCGCTCACTCCAACGGGTGCCTCCTGCAGACGCAGCCAAACCCGTCTCACTCGTGCTCTTGAGTCCTACCGCGAGTGACCCCGCCCCGTGAGCCCAGGCGAGCCCGGCCCTTTGGCAGCCTGCCCAGGCGTGTGGCCTAGATCCTCCGACGGGCGAGGGGCGGCGACGGCGGCGGCGCGGGAGCGCTAGGACCCGGCCGGCTCGGCCCGCCGGAGGAGGAGCCGCAGCGCGGCGAGGAAGGAGGCCAGTGGCGGAGCTCTGCGGGCGGACGCGGCGGGGGACGCCCCCAGACACACGCACCGAGCCAGGACAAAGCGGGGAGCTGGCTGTGGGGCAGGGGCGCACGGATCCCCGCGGGGCGGCTGGCGCCAGAGGCGAGGCGGCGCTGGCTGCTCGGGGACCGTCCCTCCGGGGGCCGGGGGGCGCCGCGATGGAGCGGAGAGGCGGCGGCGGCCGGGCTGCGCGGCGGCTGCTGCTCGGGGACAAGCGAGGACCCCGCCCGGCGCCGGCAGCTGTAGCAGCCCCGGGCGCTCGCCGCGCCTGAGCCGCCCGCTCCATCCCCGCTCCGCCCTGCGCTCCGGACCCGACCCGGCGGCAGCCCCGCGCCCGGGGCCATGAGGATCAGACCCCCCTAGCGGGAGCCAGGCGAGCGGCGGAGGGGGGGGGATGCCCCGGTCCCCCAGCGAAGTCAGGCGAGGCGGAGACCGAGCCCCCTCCGGGGGCCCCCCGGGGCGCAGAGAGTGAGCCCCGCCCGGGCACCCAGGGGCGATTGTCGGCGGGCGAGAAGAAGGGAAGGCGAACGTGTGTGCGAGGGAAGCGGGAGCTTTCCGGGGGCTCGTCCCAGCTCCCACCCAGGTAAGGCCGGGCTCCGAGCCGCCCTGGGGCTCCGCAGATCTCCCCTTCGCGGCGTGGGGGCGGGTCCAGGTGGAGCCCAGCCCAGCCGGACAATGCAGCGGCACCCCCTAGCCGGGGCAGGGCCCTGCTAGGAGAAGGAGATCGCTGTAAGGCTGGAGACCCCCCCCAGCGGCCGGTCTGTCTGTCCCCTATTGTGCCGCTGCAAGCGGATGCTCCGGGCGGAGGCAGGTGCAGGGAGGGCTGGGCTCCCCTTCCGCAGCTCGCTCCAGCCCCCTGTTGTTCGTCTGAAGGGCCCTTTCCTTTGTGTCTCTCCTCTGTGCAAAGCCTAGTCCGTCTCCCCCACCCCCCTCAATCGCTCCCGTGGCGGGGGCTCCCTGAGCTCGGCGGCACCGGCCCCAGCACAGCCATCCACAAGGGCTCTGCATGCAAGCCCTAAATGCGCTAGATCGGGGCTCTGCGGCCGGGGAGCCCGAAGCCTCCCTCCTGATTGTCCTGCTTTGGGAACATCCCCCTCCCTCTTGCTACTGGCATGGAAATTGACATGGTGGGGAGTGGCCGTGAAACAGGCATCCAGCCTCTCTTTTTATCAATGGATGTCGATCCCGCCTAATCTTGATTCCCCCCTTCGCCCAAGGTGTCCCTCCTCCTGCCCTGTAATGGGTACTCGAGTAAATACACAGCAGCATCGGGCATGGCTTGGTTCTGTCAGGCTCTTTCTCTGTGAACACAGAGGGATGTCAGAGGGATGTCAGTGAGCTGGTAGTAGGTGGTCCCTCCACCCCAGAGCTCTCCCAAAGCTGGCACAACCTCTGCGTTTGAATTGGTCTCTTCCATCCACGCGTTGTAATCCATTAGTACCTGTATCAGGGGCCAGTGCTGGAGGTGACAAGTTCCCAGCGGTGTCAGGATCCTACATATTACGCACATCTGTCTCTCACAGCAGCCTTCCTCTTTGCCACCTGCACTTTCCCTCTCAGGTTAGGGTCCTTCTAGCCAGTTCTCAGGTACACTTCCTCTCCCCCCACCGTTGTTGTCTTAAATCCTCACTGCTGTTCTAGGAGGGAATTTTCAGCGCTGCCTGGGGCTACTTATTTGATCCCTTGTTTTCCTCCTTTCTGTGAATCGCTGAAACTTTCTGTCAGATTGCTGCATGGATTTCAGGGCTTGGCTTTAGGCAGTAATGGGGGAGGGGGGTAAAGGAATGTGAAGAGCAGGAGGAGGGATTATATTCTGAGGTCCCCATATATCATGCACTGCCTCCCCCGAAGCTTTCTAGTGCTTCCAGAAGTGCTCCAGTGCCATGGTGTTTGTGCTGTGAAACCCTCCTGGAAGAATCTTTTGCTAGAGGCAGCCCTGCTGGAAACACTGTCCCAAAGATGGCCTGTCCTCTACCCCCAGGTAGGTAAGTGCCGAGGTAGCAATCTCTCTTGGGGGAGGAGTGCTGATTTTCAGAAGGAGGCATATCCCCTCCCTCCATAGGCGCAGAGCAGTGTCTCCATCATTACGCACCTTGAGAACTGGCCAGGGTTGTTTCTCCTGGCAAACAACATGCTGTAAATACTAATTAATGGATCCATTTAACAGCAGCGCTCCTTGTGAGCTGGGGAGATAATGTCTTGTCTTGAAAAAAGAAAAGGAGTACTTGTGGCACCTTAGAGACTAACAAATTTATTAGAGCATAAGCTTTCGTGAGCTACAGCTCACTTCATCGGATGCATTTGGTGGATTTCCACCGATGAAGTGAGCTGTAGCTCACGAAAGCTTATGCTCTAATAAATTTGTTAGTCTCTAAGGTGCCACAAGTACTCCTTTTCTTTTTGCGAATACAGACGAACACGGCTGCTACTCTGAAACCTGTCTTGTCTTGGTGACATTACCTGATGTCATTGTCCTTAAGGGGGGGGACATGACTCACCTGCCCTTTGGGCCTCCCAGCACCTTCTTTAAGCATGGCAGGATGATCACCTCACAGAGCACGTGTCATAGAGCTAGACAGTTCTTGGTCTCCTCTGACTCGGTTCTTGGGCTCAGCCTTTCTAGGTGGCCCAGCTATTCAGTTGCTTGGGGTAGCTGGTGACTCAGAGAGTGCAGCTGGTGTGGCTATGATGTGCGTGGCCATTTATTTTTATTTCTGCCCGATGGTCCTGCTGTTGCTGGAGTCTTCTCTTCTGAACTGGGTGTGCTGCTTGTCATTCAACTTTGCCTGTACTCTAGGGATGGCATCCTAGGTTGGGAGGGGACTAGAGCTCAGTTGTGCTGTATTGTCAGGGAACCAAAACATCTCAGCAGGCATCTGTTCCTGTTGGTAGCTTATAGAAACTCTGAACCAGAGAGGGAAACAGAGTGAGTCATGCTTGAAAGGAGTTGGAGCTTGAGTGGCAATGGAAATCCGGGATAAGGACTGGTGAAGAGTTTAGGGGGCTTTAGTTTTCCAGATGTGCCTTTTAATAGTCACTGCGCAGCGGAGCTGCGAGGGGGAGCGTGGCTGTAATGGCTCCTGAGGATTTTACTCTGGAGTGATTGATTGAGGGCTGTGAATAGAGGTGACTCTGTTGACTTGACGAAACTGATTGCTGGGATGGAGCTGATGGATTGGGCTAGAAAAGGCAGGAAAAATAGAGAGAAAGGGAAGCAAGAGGCCATCTCCAGCCGTGAGATCGGAAGCTAGGCAGTGGTGGTCCAAGTGGCAGCCAGTGGAGGGGTGAGTTGCCCACCTGAACTGGACAAACAGAGGAGCGTGGCAGGAAAGGTGAGAGCTGATTGGGTTTTGTTTTTTATCTTCCTTCTCAGTGGGATGCAGCAGAAAGAACCTGTCATTGAGCTAGAGTCTAGCTCAAAAATCAGCTACACTTTAGGAAGGGTGAGTGTGACCCAGTTAAATACCCATTGGCCGCCTACTTACTATGTGGCCAAATTGTGTCTGCAGATGGTAGAAGCAACTCAAGGTGCTCAGAGGCCAGGGCTGCTGACCTATCAAATAGACAGCATGGTGCATGATGTGTCTATATGGGGCTGGATCCTCAGCTGCTATAAATTGGCATAAGGCTTTTGTTCTGATTGCTATACTAACTGAGAATCTGGCTCTTGGGATCTAGAGCCCTGCAGGAATGGGGCTGCCAATTACCTTCAGTTGAAGCCAGTGTTGGGATGGAAGGAGATCAAAGAAGCATGAAGAGATGGGTCAAGGGAGCCACCATCTGGCATAGTCTGAGGGGGATAATAATTCCTCCTAGACTGAGCAAATCCCTCTGGGGGAAAGAGAGACCGTTGGTGCATTGGATGGATCCTGCTTTTACCAGGCAAAGAAAGAGCTGGCTGTGAGGTGATCAGAGGGGAGAAATGTTGGATCTCTTGAGCTATATAGTCTCTTACAGAGACTTGGGGCATAGGTGGGCACGGTAAATGGCAGCACTAGTGGCAGGCACTAGCAGGACATGGCACCTGGGATCTGCCTGTAGATGCTTAGAAACAAGGCTGAGGTTAGGGACTTTGTGCTCTGAGATTCTTCTAATCCCACACACAGGGAGATAGAGGAGCTGCAGTTTGTGGATGAGAGGAGGGACTGAGTTTATTAGGTTGTGGGGAAAGGAGAGCTTTTAATCACTGCTGGCAGTGACAGCAAAGAAGAGTTTGGAGGCTGTTTAAATTGGGTGCAAGGGTGCTGGGGGAGGGGAAAGCTGGCAGGTGCAGAGAAGCTCTCTAGTCAGACGATGGACATCATCTGCTGGGGACATCAGAGGTACAAGTTCCACTGCAGTATGTATCCAGTAGAATTGGCTAGGAGTGCCCTGTGGGAAGGGTGAGAACAGGGAGGAATAATCCTATAAGGTATAACAAGAGTTTCAGGCAAAATGAGCTGCCCTGTTACAAATCACAGCTACTATCTGCTGCAGATCAGCGTGGGATGTTTGAAACATACCTGGGTGAGCTGGAAAGGCTGGGATCGGGGGAAGATCTCGACACCACTGGCATTTCCATGGTGGGAAGAGAACAATTAGTGAGATGCTCTGACAAACTATACATGGGGAGCAGGGCCATAGCCAAAGGATCCATGCCACAGAGACTGCTCGAGTGATTAGAAGTAAGGAGACCCAAACCCATGCTGCAGGTCACAAGAATACACATCCAGTAGTCAGCCTCCACATCAGAAGAGTTCTGGTGAGATGTCCTGATCATCAGTGCATATAAAGAAGAGGTCAGCTACCATGATGCTTCACCACAGAAGATGATGGGTGAATACCTATCATGGAGTTACTCTTCACGGGTGGTGAAAGTGAGACATTGCCAGAGAAGATGGAAGAATTGGGGGTGGTAGGGTTGAAAGGAGACAAAATGATGGAACAACTCAAATAATTAAGTTCCCATAAATCACCAGCACTGGAAGTCCCTCTTCAGAGCTTGCTAAAGAATGGAGTAACTGAGCTAGTAACAACGATTTGTAATTTATCATTAAAAAATGCTGAGAAGCCAGAGGACTGGAAGGCAGCCAACGCTGTGTCATCTCTGTAAAAAGGTGCCACGCTGCGGGTGTGCTTGGAAATAATAGGCCAGGGAAAGCAGTAGAGAAAAGCTATGGAAGAGAGAATTGCAAAGCATTGAAATGAGAGTAATAGTTTAAGGATGACTTCTATAAGAATAAAGGTATCTGTCTCACCTGTTAGCACTGAATGATCAAACTAGTTGGTAGAACGGAAATGGTGGAGATCAGTTATTTGCTCTTTCCAAAGGCTTCTGGGGAAGAGCCTCCTAAGATGCTATTCAAGATACCTGGTAACCATGGGGAGAATGGTGAAATCCTGTCACTGATTAAAAGCTGACATGGGATGCGAAGAGATCTCATTGGGGGGGAAACATTACATATGGAAGCCCTGAGGGTCTGCTCCAGGACCTGTGTCCAATACATTTATTAACCTAGAAAGGGGGCTGGGTACTGAAGTGGAAAAATTTGCTCCCAACAGAGAGCATGACTGAGAGCTCACATACACCTGTGTAATTGCATTAACTACAAAGGAGTCACACCAGATTTACAGCAGTGTATGAACTGAATCAGGCCCTATATGATTTAACGTAGTGCAGAGGCATTATGAGGAGCTCCAGAAGAATCTGGAAAAATTAGGTGACATGAAATTCAGCCTAGAAAAATGCAAAAGTTGTGCCCATTGGAAGTGACGTCGGACAGTGCCCTGCTATCAGAGGCAACCTGTGTTTGCTGTCAAGGGATCATTGAAACTACTCATCCATTCCTTGAGGATCTGAATTGATTGTACTTCTACGGAGAATTATCTAGGCATCATTGTGGACAACACAATGAAGCTGCCTGCTCAATGTGCAGCAGCCATGAAAATGGAGTGGATTAGGTGTTAGCATGACATAGGAAGGGGAAAGAGAATGATGCAGAAAATGTTATAACATCATTACCTTGAACAGCACCACATTCAGATTTAGTTTTGTCTAGTGAGTGCCACGTGTGTGCTCCTAGTTCTCCATCACACGAGAACAAAAGGCCACTGGAAATTAAAAGGTAGTGTACTTAAAATGGATGAAGAGAGCTGCTTTTTGAGTGGAAGTTGTGGAACTCCCAGCTACAGGATATCACTGAGGTCAACAGGCTAGCAAGATTAAGGAATGATTAGACCTTTATACAGGGTGAGGAGGATGGTCTTGGAATGAGACTCAGTCACTGCATAGCCAGTCAAGCAATCTGATTTCAGTTCCTGGCTCTGCCACATGCTTCCTGTGTGACCTTAGCCAAGTCACTTAATATCTTGGTGCCTCAATTTCCCATTTGTAAAATGGACATAGTACTTCCCTACCTCCCAGGGGTTTTTTGAGGATAAATCTTTTGAGTTGCTCAGATATGAGTGACAGGAGCCGTATATGCATCAGGGCAGATAGAATAAGAATAGCATCAGTTGTGACACTTGTTATGAGGACTCTCAATCTAAGTGCCTCATGACATCAGCTGGGGTCAGGAAGAAATGTTGCCCTATGGGATATTGCATCTGTAGATGCTGTCTGTGGGTAGTGATAGTTATTCCTTCCTCTGAGTAACCTGATATTAGTGATATGGGGCTAGATGGACCATTTGGCTGCCCCAATGTAGCAATTCCTATGAAACGGCCCCTGTACAAATATTGAATCTCTGCTGAGATGCAGTCTAGTCATGTTATCTGTATAACATGACCTGTCCTGGTGAGTTACTCTGCTGCCCACTGTACTGCCCATGGCCAGCCAAGCTGGCAGTTAGTATCCGTGGCATCTCACTGACCAGGCTTTCATGACACCATAATTATGAACTGAAGAGGTTTTCCCCCCTATGCTCCTAATCAGTTAATTAAGTACAATATCCACTGAATGCCTATGTTTTTCAGGGGCTATACGGCAATTTTTATGCTTATAGCTGTTTGCACTGCATACGTTCTGATCTTTGAGGGTCTATTATGTGGCTGCTAATTTTTGCTTTTTGGATGAATCCTATGGTACAAAAGCCTGATCGGAAATTGCTTATGCTGATTCTGAGTTACCGGAGGAAGCAGTGTACAAAATGGTATTAGCAAATGACAGGTGGAGATCCCATAATCCATAAGAAGGAATTGAACCCAGATCTAGTGAGCTAGCCTAGAATGCAAGGCATGTGGGTTAAATACTGTGCTCTGTCACAGACTTCCTGTGTGACTTTGGGGAGGACACTTAATCTCTCTGTGGCTCAGCTGCTATCTATAAAATGATGGCACTTCCTTCCTCACAGGGGTGCTGTGAGCATAAATGCATTTAAAAATCGGAAGGTGCTCAGGTTCTATGGGAAGGGGCCAGATCTGTACAAGAGACAGCTGGTGTGGCTTACCCAGGGGTGGGTTAGAGCAGGATCTTTGAAATCAGGCTTGCTGGTGGCCTCAGAGAGACCATCACAGTAGGGAGTCAGTGAGAAACCAAGGGTCAAATATCCTGCTGGTTCAAATTGGTGGAGCTCCATTAACTCCCACAAAATTGTGACAGATTACAGCACTTGAGACTTTGTCCCTAAGAATCTGTCTGCATGGATGGACTGGAAGGTTGAGATCAACATGTCCATTGGATAAGGAGTTAGGGACAGTCTGGGGGTTTGGTGGCAGGATAAAGTGTGCTGAATCTATGTCTTAATTAATTCCCTCCAGGAATTGCTGTCATGTAATTTTTGAAGATTACCAGATTATTATTGTCTGTATTACAATATTGCCTCGAGGTCTGCACTGAGATCGGGGCCCTGTCATGTCGACTGCTGTACAAACATTTAGGCTATGGCTACGCTTTCAGCAGCATGCAAACCCAGCTAGCACAGGTGTAAATAGCAGTGTGGAGGGTGAGGCATGGCTTAGGCAAGTTAAGCAGAGGCCCTGCTTGCCCGAAGCCAAAGAGATATACCCTACGTGGCTGTCTGCATGCCCAAGCAATGCCTCCCATGTCTACACTACTATTTTTAGCTGTGTAGTGTCCCACTGCCTCAGCCTCTCCCTGCCATAGTGAAAGACTCCAGCAGTGGGGAAAGGCTCAGGCAGCTCCCTGCTGCCAGAGCCTTTCCCTGCTGCCAGAGCCTTTCACTGCCAAGTGTACCCATAACCATGAGTGTGGACTCAGCCTGCCTTTCACTGCAGAGCGTAGCTACATGTACCTGACATGCCACCACGTGTAGGCAAGGCCTTACGGAGAGACAATTCTTGCCCCAATGAGCCTGCCGTCTAAATAGACAAGACAAAGGGTAGGAGGGGGAAATAGAGACACAGAAGTGATGTGACTTGCCCAACAAGTCCCAATACTCTAGTCACAGACCACACTGCCTCCCTGATATATGCATATAGTCCCTTTTCTTCCCCCATTGTAATTTGTGTTTTGTTTGTTTAACCAAGCAATCAACGCTAAAGGTTATAGCTGCATCCATGGAAAAAAGAGGAAGAAAGCAAAACACAAAGCATTATACAAAGAATAGATACCCTGATGTGACCTATAGTGAAGGTTGCTGCTGAAAAGGAAGGAAGGAAGGAGGGGATGTGGTTTAATAAATAGAGTGTCACAGCAGGACTCCTGAGTTCTATTCCTGGCTCTGCTTCTGTTTCAGCTTGTGACTTCTGTGAATGGCTTTGTCTCTCTGGGCCTCAGTTTTTCTATCTGCAAAATTTAACTTAGCTGTTGTGAAATTGAATTAATTAATGTGTGTAATGAGCTGTCAGATGGAAGTTGCTAGGGAAGTGCCAAAGTATAATTATTTATTTGTGGGGGGCAAGGGAAACCCATCTTTGTGGAGGGCTAAGTCAATTATCCATGTACAAACCCACCTAGCTACTGACTGCCCCTTAAGAAAGAAAAGAGCCCAAGAATATCAGCAGTAAGAATATATATGTAACTAGTATTTACATGGAAAAAGTAATAGAGCTGGTTGGAAATTTTTCATCAACATGTTTTTTTGATCAAAAATGTGTTTTTAGTTTGAAATTGAAGCTTTTAGAAAATTGTATTAATTTCAGTGAAATTTTGTTTAGAAAACAAAACAAAGCATTTCAATAATGTCAAAACTCCTGTTCCATCCTTTTTTGGAACATGACGTTTTGATTTTTTTTTTTTTGGTTACAAAACAAAATCAGGATTTTGGGTTTTTTTATATAAAAAGCTTTTTAAAAGTCAAAATTGGAATGAAATGTGGTGTTCAACCTGAAATAATTTTTTTTTCAGAATTTTGTTATGCAGGAAATTTTTAAATTTTTGGGGTGTGTAGTTTTGGAACTGAATATATATATATATATATATATATATATATATATATATATATATATATATATATATAGTGGTCAGGATGGTCAGAGGGCGGGGAACAGGGGGGTTGAATGGGGTCAAGGGTCCTGAGGGAGCAGTTGGGGGGGGTTGGATGGGTCGATGGGGGGCAGTCAGGGGCAGGGGTTCTGGGAGCGGTCAGGGAGAAGGGGTGGTTGGATGAGGCAGAGGTCCCGGGGGGGGGCAGTCAGGAATGAGAGGAGGGTTTGGATGGGGCAGGGGTCCTGTGGGGGCTGTCAGGGGGCAAGAAGCAGGGGGGCTCGGATAGGGGGCAGGGGCCAAGCCACACCTGGCTGTTTGGGGAGGCACATCCTCCCTTAACTGGCCCTCCATACAATTTCATAAACCCAATGTGGCCCTCATACCAAAAAGTTTGCCCACCCCGTCGTAAGTCATGATTGCGCTTACAAAATGTTGCAAACAAGCATCAACTGTAATGGTATTTCCCACAAAATGGAAAACCCAGTTTTCACCTAGCTTTAAAAATTAATCAACTGATTTGGATCAAACAAAGCTAAATTGAGGTAGGGGGATTGGAACTGGATTCAGCGAGACCTGAGTTCTAATCCCACTTGGGCCTCAGATCTACAGTGTAGCTTTGGGTAGGTCACTTTGCCTGGTCCCACTTCCATCATTTATTTCTCTTGTCAGTTTAAACTGCAAGATCTTTGGATCAGGAACCATCCCTTGTTATGTGTTTGTCTGGTGTCTAGTGCTGTGCAGCCCTGATCTCATCTCAGACCTCTAAGAGCTTCTGTAATACAAACATATATTGATTATGTGTATTGTGACGGCATAAAGGAGTTCTGGGCATGGCCTGCGACCCCATTGTGCTAGTTGCTGTACAAACACAGAACAGACAATCAGTCCCTGTCCAGATAACTGAATCTGTTTGGAGGTTTGACATGGGTTATATTTTTTCCTTATTGTTTCATTTATGCAGTTCTTGGTTCCAGCCAAGACCGAAATCTGGCATCTAATCTAATCCGGTCTATTTGTCTAATCTGTCTATGGTCTGACTTCACCAGTTCCAGTCCTGTTCCATATAGACAGGCAGCCCCATAACTAAAACCAACATGCAGCCATTGGTACTGCTGGGCAGCTTTAAAGGAGCCCAAGAATTACCCCTTCTCATCCCAGCGGCTGGTCCCTCTAGATCAGGATTGAGGCACTGGCAAAGGCTGGTGTTGTGTGATGCTTGCCCTGCACGTGTTGAGAGAGACTCCTCCAGACTCTAGGGTGTTGCTCTGGCAGCTTTCCTGAACACTCATTTCACACAGACACCCAAATTAAATACTGATTTACACAGCCCTGCTACCCTACAGAACAAGGACTTGTGCTCCAGGAGATAAGCAGTGTGATAAACTGCCCTCGGTCTTTCTCATTTCAGCAGGAAGCGAAGGGAAATGTGCAAAGAGCTCCAGGTGGGGAAGCACAGCTGAGAAGCTGGAAGGGCTGTCTGCTTCGCCTGTTGTTATTTCTGTTACTGCTGGACTCCGAGCACTAGGAGCTGTCCAAACCCAGCATGAGAGACAGCCCTAAATAGACAAAAGAGAGGAGCAAAGTGATTTGCTTCAGATCATGTAGCAGATCGGGGATCAAACTGGGACTAAAACCCACATCTGCAGAGTCCTAATCTAGTGTTCAACCCCCTAGGCTCGGTTATGCACTCCCTCCCCTGTCCAAGTGGGGTCTGAAGATGTGCACTAAATACCTTATAGGTTCCCAGCTTTTGCTGGACTGGGTTCAGGTCAGTCACTACAAGCAGATGCCCTGCCCGTAATTAGCACCTCAGAGGTGCGGCAGCTCTAGAGTGTGCGTAAGGCTTGTATGCTCTTGTCTTAGGTTTGCTAAAGGGGGTGGATCGCTCTACATAATCCCCTGCCTTTGAGATCCACCAGGTGGGACTGCAAACTGGCACCTCTGGGGGTCAGGCTGATGGAGGAAAGCTGCCATCCAAGCCATGGTCACGGAGCAGCCTGATGCACAGCTGGTCTCAAATGACAGGCAGGTGCTTTGTTTAGATTCCCCTCAGGGAGTGAAATTCACCCTGTACAGAGGGCCAGCATGAGGCCTGGACACTTGGAAGCTACCCAGACACTTCAGTAAGTACAGAATGGAGCTGCCCAGCTCTGCCACTATTCCACTGCCCAGGCCCCAGAACTGTGCCATCATCTCCACTTGCATTTAAATACAAACCTATGAGGGACAATTTCAAAAGCGCCCCAGAGAGGTGGGGCATTGACCCATTGAAAGCCAATGGGAGTTAGGCACCTGGCTGTAGTTTTCCACAAAACTCATCCCTGACAGCTGTCACTTACTGCTCACCTTCAGAGCTTTCCTGCAGGCAACTTTCTGTACCCCCTCCTACCCCTCCTCTGTTCTCAGGCAGCCCTCCCCTGCCCCTCCTGATGCTCTCTTTGCCTGTCTGTCTCACTTCTCGATGCCCAGATGAGATCTCTTAAACCCAATTAGGAGACAGATGACGAATCACAGGTGCACTGTCTCCCTCTGCCTCTTACAATGGGTTAGTGAAAGCGGCTACAAGCATCCCTCTTCCCTAGCCCACAGGGTCATCTGCAAACATCACAAGAGCCATCAGACCAGTTTAATGATGCTGAGGAACTCTGAGGTTCTGCTATGGGGTCTGGTCAATAGGGCTCCACCTACAGGCAGTGTAACCAGGGACACAGCTCGTTACACTGGAGTCCAGGACTATGGACTAGCTGGAGATGCTGGTGGTTATTCGTAGAGCAGTAGGTGCTCCAAGGTCCATTGATCTCAGGGACTCCTCACTCTCCCATGGCTGTGTTCGAACTAAGGTCCGTTTGTCATTCAGCTCCAGGGGCGGGAGCGTTGTCTAAACATGGCTCAAGGCAGCAGCCCTGCTCATGGGAAGGCTACACAACACAGTGCCTAAAACACCAGCTGCTGCCCAGAGCTCTGTCCAGTAGGACTCCCACCACTGCAGCTCCACCAGTGATGGCAACAGAGGGAGGTGGGAGCAAAGGGGTGCTGGTGCAGATGGGGACTCATTCCCCTCCCCTCCCCCCTGCTGCTGCAGTTAGTGATGGCACTTCTGCCATCAGCTCCACCAGTGGACACATGCCAAGGCCTTGGGGGGCCCTGGCGCTCTAGAACTTGCACCTGCTCATGGGCCATCAGAGCCCAAGTCTTCAGCAGTAGCTCTAGCATAGAGGCAGGGGCTGCTGGCTGCAGAAGGCTCAGAAGATGCTGGCGGGAGGCTGTGAGAGCAGAGCTTTGCCTGGGGCTGTGGGCCCCTGGCGCGGGCACAAGGATGAGCCACAAGAGAGTCTGTCTTTGATCAGGCTGGCCCCGATACAGCTGCTGCTATCCCTTGGGCCAATGGTCTCTTTCTAGCTGATATTTTCCTGGCTTTGGGTAGGGTGAGAAGGGATAATGCTGCATGGTCTGGAGTCTCCTAGCTAGGCCTAGATAGACAGTGGACATGCTAGATCTCTTCATCGTGTGATCAGCGGGGAGCAATAGCCTGCCTATAAAATAATTTCACCAGAGAGAAAGACTAGGCAAGAGGCCAAAGCATGGGACAAACAACTGAGACCTCTGGGTTCTATTCCTTGCTCATTGTTCTATTCACTGCCTCACTGTTTGGCCTTGAGCCCATCACTTCTGCTCTCTGTACCTCAGTTTTCTCCATCTGTACTGGGGGATAATGCTCCCTTACAGAAGATGCACTCAAGGACATTGCTAAAGTGCTTTGAGATCCTCATGCAGAAGGTGTGTGAGAATCACAGAGTATTTCATTATTGTTATTGCTTTGGGGATGGGCACCTAATAAGTGGGCGTAACAGAGATAGACCAGGAGGTGAGAGTTCAGAGATGAAATCAAAACTCCACAGATGTTAAACAGAATGGGCCCAATCCTAGTATGATCCACCCTCTGTTGACTCAACTGAGCTGCAGCAGTTCACACCAGCTAGGGCTCTGGCCCAGTTTCTGCCCTCTCCCACGGCACACTGTCTGTAGCAGGTTTCCAAGACAGGTGTTTTTTCCTTTCATTCCCTTCTCCAGGGAGCTCTCACCCCAGACTCAACATCTGGTTTAAGCAGCTAGTTTGCTGCCTTTTACCCAGTTTTCTGGCTGGATTGACTGAGGGCCGAAGAGCTCAGGCAATGTGGTGTTTGATTTATTTCCCTGGCCCAAGATCACATGGTGAGGATCTGGGCAGTGCCACCCTCATACAGCTAAGCCTCACTGCGATGTTTCCATTAGCATTTGCCTGCTCTGCTCATGTTCAATCCAGCTCTGAACCCATTGACTTCGACTCCATTTAATAATCAGGTTGTTTCCTGGCCTGTAATTTTTTGATTGGTGCTGTCTTCCCCCCCTGTAATTGACAAGCAGATGCTCTGCCCTGCTGGTTTCCTGGGGGGAACTTTTGTCCCAGGGTCTCCAGGGCTCTCAAGGAGCTGTTAACGAGTTGCCAATTACTTATTGGCAGAGCTGAAATACTGTTGCATCTAGAGGTAAAAACCTATTGCCTCTGAACACTGGGGTCATGGGAGTTTAATGCTTGCCTCCCACCCACTGGCTGATCCTTCACACCAGCACTTTCTGTGGGAGCCAAGCTGCTGTCCCCTGAAATGGAAAAGCCTATTAGGGAATCCAGGCCATCTCTGTGGAAAGGGTAACTCTCAGCCTGTGCCTCTGGGCCTGTGTGGGGTAGGTGCCCTCACTGCCCAGGAGCAGGCTCTTAAATTCTGTTAACTCTCCCAACAGTCTTCCTTGCAGCCCTCTTTCCTAGGGCACCAGGAGGGGGGGAGGAGATGAATATAGTGCACTGATAATAGTGCAGTGGGTGACCAGAGGTGCACCTGGTGCTGGACAGAGGTAGGTCAGCCCCTGACAGGTATCAAGTCTCGAGGCACAGATGAGCACAAACAGGGCAAGACAAGGCAGAGAGTGGCCTGTACAGGAGGTGCCAGGAGCCTTGATTTGTCCTTTGGCAGCCATAGGCGTAGTTTTACTTCTATATTTGGGGCGGGGGCAGCTACAGCCCGGCCAATGGGGCCATGGGAGGGAAATTCTTTGCCTGCCCAAGGCTTGCAGGGCTGGGCCCGCTGTGGGTCCACTGCAGGCCTGTGGGGCTGGGCACCTGCCCCAGTATTTGTTGGGGTCTCGCACGTGGACCTGTTTTTGTTGTTGTTGTCATTTTTCCACCGCTGCGGCTTTGCGCCCTGGGTGGCTGCCCCGCTCGCCCTCCCCTGGTTACGGCCCTATACTTTCTCATCCTCCCTCACTCTGGGTTTGGAGAACAAAAGGCCTCATTTGTGTCTTAGTTCACTCTATTTGTTCATGAATACTTCACTGGAGACTTACAAAATGTGGAAGGTAGGCAAGGGGTGTGGATCCACATGGGTGAGTTGTTATTCTTCCCACCGTTCCTCATGTGAATCCCCCTTCTTAGCAGATTAACAAGCTCTCGTGGGCCTCCATAGCTGCTGCTGACTAGAGGTTGCAGGGAGTGGACTTTTCTCAGAGCGGGGAGCCCTAGGGACAATTTTCAAAGGAGAGTTTGTATTTTCTAACACACAAGAAGACTGATTCAAGACCACAGAATGGCAGGGAGAGATGAAAGGGGCTTGTTTGGGAAAGCTTTGGTACTAACAAATGCAAAGCCAGGGCTTCTAGCTTTCCCATGCTGCTCATTTCCACTGCTACCACAGAGCTCTGAACCGCATCAGTGAAAGCAGGCAGAGTCTCCCAAGTTTCATTTACTGCTGCTTGGGAAAACTGAGCAGCAGCTGGGACTATGATGCTCTCTGCAAACCCGGCATGACACCTCTGCCTCACATTTATATTTAGAACACTCCTCGCAACTGTAAAGGCTAGAAACATTTTAAAATTAAGCAGCAGACAGGCAGAAACCATGCGGCCTGAATTAAAGCTACTGAATTAAAGCAAGCTGATTTGGATCCTGTATCTTTAATAATGCCTTTCCATGACTTCTTCATGTAACCAAACAGTGCACAGTTGCTGCAGGGAATGAGTGACGAGCGATCTGGGAAGGGAAATGTTTGTGAGAGGCCCTCTCTTAAGCAGTCTACACTATGGACATGTTTGAAAATGATTTAAAGGCCACCTGTAGTTGGCAAATTATTTTTTCCCCTGGGCCCTTGGAAGACAGTTTAAAAAAGAACCACTTTGTGTCTAGATCCCAATTCTAATGCTATTATTGGAACTTAAATAGGACTTTTCATCAGGAGATATCACAGGTCTTGACAAGTTTCACGTGTTATTCCCCTATTGCAGATGGGGTAACTGAGGCAGAGTTTCAGACAAAGCTTTAAAGAGTGATCAGCAGGGATCCTAGAAATCCATTTGCCACAGAAAAACATAGAATTAGCATTTTTATAGGGGGTTTGGTTAATGCGGAGAGTCGGATAATGGAGGCTTAGATAAATAGGGTTCTGCTGTATATCGATAAAACATTGTGTTCAACTGATACCTCTAGATATTGTGGCTAGGGAAACTACAGTTCAGCGTTTCATTTTAATCATGAAACACAGATTTGTATGTTGTTGGTTTTTTAATTGGAAAATTTTGGATTTTTTTATCACGGAAAACTAGGATCCCTGGTGATCAGCCCCAGTGGGACACAGAGACTGGGAGAGACAGAGTGCACATGTAGCTGCTCCCATAGCTTTGTGCCCTGGGCTGCTGCCTCACTTGTGCCACCCTGCAGTTGGGATGGGGGGCAATGCCCCCATGGCTCTCCAGACTACGCTCATGTTGGCAGCCCCAGCTCAGTAACCAGCAGGGCTATGGGATAACCCCATAAAACGTATCTTTTGCAGATCCTCTCAATAATTTTAAGGAGAAATCTGGCTATGGAGCAAATAAAACTCCACTTCTTTGGGGGTGAATTTGGCTTCCACTCCAGGCAAACAGAAATGAAGGCTGCAATGTCTTCTACTAGCAGGACATGCCAGCCGGGTAGCAGAACTGGGCGCCTCTGGCTGCTAACTAGGGCTATAACTGGGTAAGAGAACATAAGAACAGCCATACTGGGTCAGACCAAAGGTCCATTTAGCCCAGTATCCTGTCTTCCAATAGTGGCCAGTATCAGGTGCCTCAGAGGGAATGAACAGAACAGGTAATCCTCAAGTGATCCATCCCCTGTTGCCCATTTGCAGCTTCTGGCAAAAGTTTTTCAACTGAAACTTTTTGCTTTGGTGAAAAATGCAGATTTGGCCCCACTGACAAGGTTTGCAAATTCATGGCAGCTTTGTCAAATGGTTGCAGCTGAGGAAAAACCCAACAAAACAAAATCTGGAAAAAAAAAATCAAAAAGTTTGTGACATTTTTGGAACAAGCCTTTGATTTTTTTTATTTAGAAATTTCCTTTAATGCTTTTTAATTTTTTTCTAAAACATTAATCAAAATGGATATAAAATGTTTTGTTTGACCTGAAAAGATTTTTTTTTTATTGTTTGTTCAAATTTTTTTTTTAAATTTCATTTTGAGGATGACCCCAAAGGAATTTTTTTTATTTGATTCTTCGGAATTGCCAGTGACCTAGAAAATCTGTTATTTGCCCAGCTATGGTTAGCAGCCCTGTGGGCTCACCAGCCTGAGATCAGCAACTCCTGCTCCCTCTGGGCCTGGAGCTTGGCTGGTGGTGACCTGAGCAGGCCAAGTTGCAGGGTGGGTATGCAGGAATGTTGGTGCAGGAGGCCCAGCATGGAGCCAGGGACGGGGAAAGCCCAAGTCCCACCAATTTCTCTTGTATCAATCTTGGCCACTGTGTGGGGGTTGGGACCAGGGGTGTCACTCATTTGATTGACTTGTATGTAGCCTTTCTCTGGGAGCGCTCAGAGCAGTCACAAACTTGCCCCAGGCCCCTGCAGCAGGGGATTGCTCTGATACCCATGTGCCCATACCTCATTACCCAGCTATGTTCCGTTCCATCTCAAACAGGCCCACTGCGGTCTGTCTCCGTGCACGTGCCTGGCTGTGATACTAAAATAGGGAGAAAACTCTGTCTGTTAGCAGTGGGCAGGTCTATCTATGGGGGACAACTGGGGTGGGTGGGTCTTAACTTTCTATGCTGCACTGGGGATGCTGCTGCCAGGCTGCCATGGGGTAAAGTTGGGCACTACCAGAGAGAGCTGGATAACAGGGACAAAGCCAAAGCAGCATTGGGAAATGTGACTCTTGGGGAGAGAAGAGAAGGCTGCTGACGGGAGACAGTCACTATCTATAAATACATAGAGCAGCCATGGAGTGAGGAAGAAGTGGGTGGATTATCCTCCCTAGTCAATGAGATAAATGATTCCTATGCTTAAACAGAGAACAATTTCATTCTGACTAGTAGGAAGCACCAATCAAGCCACTGAGCCCACAGAGGGAGCTGCCACATGGGGGTTATAGGATCACCATCGCAGGAGAGCGTGAAGGGGGCCGAGCCAGTGGGTTAGCCCCAGGCTTCAGAGCTGGGCTTTAAGGGTGACATATGGCATTTGTCACTCGCGTTCTGTGTATGTTGCTAGTTGCCCACTCTCTGCTGAGCTGGGATGGTATGATAGGGGCGTGTACCCTGCGCTAACTGTGAGAGGCTTTGCTTTTGGTGAATGGTTCCCCTGAATGTAAAAGAAACCCCTTCAGGCTGAAAGGGGAGGGTTGATCTTTGCGTATGGAGCAAAACTCAGGAGGAGGGATCATTTTGTGGTTAAGGAACTGGACAGGCACTCGTAGGTGGGTTCAATTTCTGGCTCTGCTGCACATCCTCTGTACGCCCTTGCAAGCCACTTACTCTCCACCACTCTTGGTTCCCCCTCAGTAAAGTGGGGCTACACTTCCTATTTCCATTGAGAGCTCTTTGGGGCAGGCAGCATCTAACACTATACGAGCGGTCACACCCCTCAGGGGTGACTTTCACGAAGACTCCAGCAAGAGTTTCCAAAGCAGAAGCTGTCCGGCTCTCAGCGGGCGCAAGCGCTCAGTCCTTCCTCTTTTTGAGTCTGCTCCTGTGTTTCTTGCGTCCCAGTGAATGTGTCAATGGCTTGTTTGTTTCGCCAGCTAAAACTGTGGCACTGGCTGCAGCTGGTGAACAGTTCCCTCCATGTGTGTAGAACTCATTGGACCAGGGCCATGCTTTTCAGGTGCAGTCTGTGATGTTGAGGGGCCTTATTTCCTGGGACCTGCAGCATCGCTTCCCTCTTCGTTGGCAGTATGGTCTGGCAGCTAGTGCACTGGGCTTGGACTGTGGAGACCAAGTTCTGTTCTCAGTTCTGCCGTCAGATGTGGATTGGGGCAAGTCACTTCACCTCCTGGGCCTCATCTGTAAAACAGGGACAATGATTCTTCCATCCTTGGTAAAGCACTTTGAAGTCTGCTGATGACAAATGATGAGCCTGGGCACCATCATTACATCCGAGGACTGCTCCAGTGGAAATATCCCTTAGGAAGTGCCCGGAGTCGTCCTGAGGCTGGTCGGTGCAGTATCGATTCTGTCCCAGAATCCAGGCTCTTGGGCTTTCTTGGCAAGTTAGTCCTGGCTCCGTTCCCCCCATGTGCACCTCTGGCAGGTGATGTAGAAGGTTGCAGATGCCTCTAGCCACATTGGAAAGCTGAGCCTGGACTAGTGGCGTGCAGCTTTCCTACCAGGAGGCATTGCAAGGGGGTGGGAGTGCTACCAGTACCCATTATATCCCACAGTAGGTGCTGCAGGCAATGGTGCAGAAGCAGCATAGCTGAGAGGACGCTCCAGCTCTTGCTGTTCCACCTCTCCCAGCAGGAGGTGCTGTAGGGTCAGCTAGTGCTGCGGTAATGCTGGCCCCGCTTGCGATCTCAGGGAGCGGGTACAACAGTGAGGATTCAGGGAACAGCAGGAACGGACGGAGCTTGTGCTATTTTTACCAAAGGACGGGGACCGTAGACAGGTGTAGAGTTGCAGGCAGCTGCCGGGGCTGACGTATCCAGAGCAGGGAGATGGATGGGGCTCGGTCGCTCTTCTCACCTTGCTTTCTAAAAAGTCATTAATTGTGGTGTGGCACCAGCACAGCCCCCTCCTCGCTCTCCTCCCCCAGCAGGAGATTCAGAAGGGGTATTTGGATAGGACCAGATGACTGGGTCCTGATCTGACCCAAGTTGACACAAACTGCTTTTCAATGAAAAACTCAGATTGGTGACACTGAAACAGTTTGTGGCTTTGTGTTGCTTTCGGCAAGCTGGTTTGTTCAACCCCTCCCCCCCCCAATAAAAACAACAACAACATTCTGACGAATTAGAACCTTTCAGTTTGACTTTTTGTTTTGAGATTTCCTTTTAATTTTATTTTTAAAAAATTGCTCAAGAATTAAAAAAAAAATGTTTTTGACCCAAGACAATTCCCCCCACCCCTGAATTTTTGATTTGCCAAAATTAAAAAAGAAAAGAAAAGAAATTTGTTTTCTGTTTGACCTCAAATGAATTTTTCTTCCATTTTCCAGAATTGCCAACAAATGACAAAGTCCATTATTTGCCCAGCTCTGCTCAGGACTCCTGTGTTCTGAGCCTAGCTCCGCCACTCACTCACAGTGTGACCTTGCGCAAATAATTTCACTTCTGCGACTCAGGAGGTCTCACCGTTTCTAAAACAGGGATAGCACTCCATACCCCATCGGAGGTTTGGGAGGGATTGTTAACGGTTGGCCTGAGGAACCCTGGGTCTAAGGCAATGCACAGTATTCTAGCAGCTAGGAGTACCCATAGAGTCTGGTTTTCTCTGTGGTTTAAGCCATTATCCTCTGCAGGGCATTTGACATAGTGTTGCTAGCGACTAAGAACTTGCCAGGAATTTCACAACCGTAAATTGTTGGTCACTTACTCTATTGCTTTAATTATTTTTCCCTCTAAACCACTATTCCTCAGATCGTTCAAGTGTGAGACTTCAGCTGGGGTTGAGTAAAACCAGGGAAAGCACATTCCTTTTGCACATTAATAACTCAAAACTGGCAGAGCTTCCAAACTGCCCTCCAAAACCCACCCGCGAGCCCCCAGCCTGCAGTCGGGTCTGTGCGGGCGGATTCCTGCCTCACCTGCAAGTACGTTCAGGCAGCTGGGTTAAGCAGTGCAGCTCCGATTGCAGGATCGGGGCCTCAAGCTGCAGCCAAGCTCCATGCAGTGCTACAGCACCCGAGGCAGCCTGTGGAGAATGTGACAAATAAGGACCCACAATCAGTGGCAGAGCTAATAGCGGGGGAGGGTGGGGGGCAGCAGCACCGCCCTCCTCAGTGGCCTTTAGGTGCATGCGTGGCGCCTTTTCAATCCAACAGGTATAATTGAAAATGGCACCACCAGTGACCCATTGCCCTCCTGCCTGCAGCCCTGCTCAAAACCTGGCTCTGCTGCCACCCACAACGTTGGCTGTCCTCTGACTTGAGGGATGGTTGTGCAGAGCCTGGTTCACCAGAGTGTTTCAGGGACCAGTCCCGGGAGCAAAGGCCTGCAGGCCCTGGTTGAACCACTGCAGAGCAGCGTCAGTGTTTACACTGGATCCAGAGGCAAAGATCTAATAGAAGTGTGTTTCTCTCCCTTTGTGGGGAGGAAGGGGGATCAGTTCTGGGCTGCACCTGCATGAGTCAGTCCAGCAGGCATGGTGCAAAGTCATCTTTGCAGGCCTCCAGTTTTGGGCTGCTCCGGGAGTGGGGCCCCCAGTGTAACCTAGCCCTTGTCTACATGCAGACTTGACTGAAAAGCACACTTTTAGTAAACCAATGCAAGACTGTGTGTAGGTAAGACCTTGATCATCCCTGGGGCTGCTCTAAGTTATGGCAGTCTCCCCAGGGCAGCCCATGTGCTCTGGCTTCCACTTCTCCCACTCCTCGCCCCACGCCAAAATGACCCCTATACTGAGGCTTGTGGGGGACCAGCCTACACACCCTAGATCCAGTGAGTTCTCCCCTAGCCCTTGTGGATTCTTCACATTTCCTAGTGTTTCTGAAATAGCACATAAGAGGTGGAATCTCTCGCCAAACCTGCCAAATGTCGTGCATCTAATGTGACACTCGTATGGTGAAGTCTGTGCCACATTCCTGCAAAATCAATGAACTGTTCACACAATTGCTGTAAGCAGGAGAGAGATGGTATTCTAATTTCATGGGTGGGGGAGAGGGGTACAGTTCCCCGCGGCTCCTCTGGTCTGTGTCACTGCAGGCACTGCTGCACTCCTGTTCTCTGCCACCAGGGAGCCCATGGTGTGTCCCTTGTCACTTCATTGAGAGCTGCATTGTATCCATCTACTTGGCCATCCATCACTGTGGGGAGCGTGGGATTCAAACACCTGGAGAGATAGGCTTTGCAGAACTCTTAATGAACTTTGTATGGCTCTTGTCTTGTCGTTACCTCTCCACAGACGAAATACTATCTGGGACGCAGAGACAATCCAGAAGCCACCCCCTGTGTTGCTTGTCCATACTATTTCCTCTTTGCCTTTTCACTGACCTGACAGAGAAAAGCAATGGCGGGCAGGAGATGGATGTTTTATAACAGAAAATCACTATTATTCACCTGATGGTAGTGCACTAATTGAGATCAGGGCCCCATTGTGCCAGGTGTGGTATAGATACCTAGTGAGAGACAGGCTTTGTCCCAAGGAGCTTACAATCTAAACAGACAAGACGGACAAAAGAAGGATTGTTACCTCTGTTTTACAGATGGGGAAACCGAGGCACAGAGGGAGATTAGGGGGCTTTGCCAGGGTCACACAGAAAGTCAGTGGCAGAGCCAGGAGCTGAATACAGATATGGATCAACACAATCTTCTCAGAAGGAAAGAAAATTGCGATGAGAGGAGGCTGGTGGGAGAGAAAAAGAAACAAAAGGAATGCCTGTGAATTCTTTGCTCTCCACTCAGTTTTCAGTTCCACATGACTCTGAGTCTTTGCTGAGAGATAAGACAGTTCAAACACAGCTAAAGCAACCAGCCAATTTATACTTATTAGTGCTGGGCAGTCCAAAGAGCAAGCATCAACAGTATTTCTGCATTAAGGTTCCTGCTTGTCAGATCAGAATTTCAGTATGTTTAGATCACTGGTGTTTATCACCTTGGAGCAGTATATACCTTCTTCCCCGGCCTCAAGGCCCTGGCATGGCAGCTGCTATCTTTCCACCCCGTTATATAGCTATATAGTGAACATGCAACGTAATGGCTGCCCCTTGGCCAGCCTGCTGGGGGTTGAACCAGGGCTTGCCAAAGTAAAAAGGGCAAGTTGCTAAAGGTCTCCAGCTGGAGACTCAGATCCTCTGTGAGTCAGACACTGAGGGGGACTGTAACACACGCTGACCAGCGGGTGACACCAGCACCACTGCTTCATCTGGCATGCCCCCGCTCAATAAAACACAGCACTTCACCTGCTTCTCAGGATCATAGAATCATAGAATATCAGGGTTGGAAGGACCTCTGGAGGTCATCTAGTCCAACCCCCTGCTCAAAGAAGGACCAATCCCCAACTAAATCATCCCAGCCAGAATTTTGTCAAGCCTGACCTTAAAAACCTCAAAGGAAGGAGATTCCACCACCTCCCCAGGTAACCCATTCCAGTGCTTCACCACCCTCCTAGTGAAATAGTGTTTCCTAATATCCAACCTAAACCTCCCCCACTGCAACTTGAGACCATTACTCCTTGTTCTGTCATCTGCTACCACTGAGAACAGCCGAGCTCCATCCTCTTTGGAACCCCGCTTCAGCTAGGATCTCAAAACACTCCTCATGCCTCCACCTGGAGCTGGGAGCCAGCTCCCCTTCCGCCCACCCGACTGGCTGTTCTGGAGCCATGGCCCTGGAGGCTGGACTCCCAGGCCCCACAGCAGCCAATTAGGCAGGTTTCTGTCAGAACCTGGCTTGGTTTGCTAGGTGAGGCAAACGTGGCAGAGCTGGGATTAGAACTCTGACTGCTCAATGCCCCGCCCAGGGTTTAACCACTAGAAGGGACCCCCTGTCTCTGCAGGCAAAGTGGTTATGGGCACTGTCACCTGGGCCATTCCTAGGGCCGAGCCTGAGTGGGACCCGCTTGGGGCCGTGCAGAATGTGGCTAGTTGGAGTCCATGCATGTCAGCAGCCTTTCTTGGACTGTAGCATCCCTATATCTGGCTAAGGAGGGACCCCAGCCTGAGCTGGCAGTGTTGTGAGACTCTCCCAGCTTGGGGAGAGGGGGTTGCACTGGTCCTGGGTCGGGGATGGGGAGATTGACTAAATGCCAAGTTGTTATTGCAATAGATTGCCCAGTGTATGTGTGCACTGCTGCCCTCTCCTGGGAGGAATTAACTGAGCAATGTGGCTTTGCCACACGTGCGCTAACAACTAAGGGAGATTCACCTTCTGCTTTTGCAGGAGGAGGCCCTGAGTTCTCACTGTGCTGTCGCTGACACTGGATGTGCAGAATAGGATGGGGTCAGCTATGAGGGAGTGAGAGACTGGTCCAGGGCCCTAGCCTAGGCCTCAGGAGACCTGGGTTCAATTCCCTGCTCTGACATAGACTTCCTATGTGACCGTGGGCAAGTCACTTAGCCTCTTTCTGTCCCAAGTTTCCCAGCTGTACAATGGGGATGACTTACCTGCCTCCTAGGGATGTGTGAGGGTAAATCCATTGAAGATTGAGAAGAGTCCAGTTACTATGATGTACAAGTATCTAAACTTGATCCAGGTGAGAAATGAAGAGTCAGGACAACATAGCCCTTGCCTATGGAGATGAGGAGGGAGGTGAGGTCCCCAAGGCCTGGGAAAGGTTTCAGTGCTGTGGCAGGCAGAAATGAGTGACAGGACTTGCTGAGAGCCCCCAGCCCTGTCTGTTCAGGTGCAGGTGGGCTGCCATGCCAGGCAGAGCATTGTGGATGAGACTCACAGGCTGCATAACTAAATATGCTCCAGATGAGCGGGCTGGGGCTGCAGCGAAAAGGCCCAGTTCCTAAGGGAATCACTTTCCCTCTCACACCAGCACCAGGCTTTAATATGTAGTGACAAGGAACTGCAGCTGCTGAGACAAGTGGAGCTATTAACCTTGCCAGCTCCGGCAGCCATCAGCCCTCGCAGAGGAGCGTGGCCCAGCAGGCGCCCTGACATGCAAGCAGTCAGTGAGGCATGGCCAGGCTGCTTGGGGTCCCAGCAACACACAATGGGTTTGTTATGCGAGATTGTCCGCCACCCCCCACCCACCACACACAGGAAGGGGAGAGTACAGGGTAGGAGACTGAAGCCCTTTGTTCCCCCCATGAGCCAGGTCAGCTGTCTTGCTCTCCATTGTCCTGTGGGGCAGATCCCCCTTCCCACTGAATCGCCAAATGGCGCGACTCTGCAGGGCTTCTGCCATCACTGCAGCCCCCAGCCCCGCTCGGCATCCCGCCCACTGGGTGAGCTGAGGCAGGGAGACATGGGGAGCCTCATGCTGCCTTGCTGAAAGCCAGTAACCTGGGGAACTGCTTGCCAGAGGCTAGCAGGTTAACCCTTTCTTGCTGGCCCTTCCCCCTTGACAGGCTTCGTTGCCCTTAGTGATGGCAGGCCTGGTGGGGGGTCTGCCACAGATGTGCTGGGGAGCAGGCTCGGTCCCTCATTTACTCTCTGGCTCCTTGCCCTGTTAGTAGAACAGGGATGCTCCCTTTGTCTTGTCTGTTTCGATGGCCAGCTCTGGGGCACGAGCTGGCTCACATCTGCGCCTGTACAGCACCTTGCCAAGGGGGCCCTGACCTCAGTCACAGCCCGAGCTATAAATAACGGTGATAACCTTAGTGTAAATAACTAGACTCACTGCTATAGCACCTCCTTGTGGCTGGGCACAGCATAGCAGTTTCATCTTCCTTGGGGCCCCCTGCGACGGGAGCTCGGGGCCTGCTGTGCTCCTCCTCTTCTTGCAGCTTGCCCTCCGGCCAAGTGGTGTTTAGAGCCCCACCCCTTCTGGCCGGGGTAACAGAGTCCACCCAACAGAAGCCTGATGTCCTTACATCAGGTTTTCTGGCCCTGACTCTGGTCCTCGTGGGCCTCACACCCTTCTCCCAGGTTTGGTCATTGTCATCCCTGTCTCTTGGGGGGATCTCCCAGCCCATTCCTCAGTGACTGGTGGGGGAGCCCAGGACCTTTCTTTCCTCTGGATTCCAGCCCAGGGACCCTGAAGCAAGCGGGAAAGGTCTGCCCATATTCAGCCCATCCCTTGCTTTCTCCCTAGGCTTCTGCCCCCCTGAGCCTGGCAGCAGGTCTCTCCAGGGCCTCCATCAGCTCACCCATCTTGCAGAGCTAGGACTCCCAGAGCTCTCCTGGAATCCCCCCACTAAATCCCAGTAGGGCATTATGAATTCAACCCCCTTCTCCCTCCTCAGCCTTGACCTTTCATCCCTCTCGTGGGCCCCAGCTGACTGCTTCTAGGCCCCTTTCCATCTTCCCATCCCAGATAATTCCTCCCTCTTCTGTAGCTCCCCATAACTTCCTCTCTTTATGCTCACCCACAGCTGGGATTCATCAGCCATCGGGGTTGGCCCAGCCTCTGGGTATGGCCAAGTAGCTTCACTGAGCTCCTATTTGTGCTGGTGTGGGCTGGACACCCCTCAGTACCTGCGATGCGCAGCAATACAATGGAGCCTTCTCACCAGAAGTGCCTATGACCACAGCCTGGAGGCACCTGAGGTGGTAGGGTGGCAGTAGACAGTCTAGGGCCTGGCTCAGCCCTCTCTGGGGTGGTCAGTGGTCAGCTGGGTGGGAGCATCCTGAGCAGTGCAGGGGTTAATCAGGAGTGAGCTGAGGGCTCAGACAATGGAGTGTCCTTTCAATGTTACACATGCCCTGCACTCCCCACTGTCACCAATAGGAGGAGATGCAGTGAGCTGCTTCTCCTCATGGGGGCCTTTGCAATGTGGCACTGAATGAGCTGGTGCCACTCCCTCCCCTCAGCTTGTAACCTTTCTCTAGGAGCTCCCTTCCAAGGACCTCAGAGTACTTTGCAAACAATGAATCCTGCTTCCCTATGGAGGTAGGTCAGCGTCAGTTATCCCCATCACACAGATGGGTAAACTGAAGTCCAGAGAATTAAGTGACTTGTCCAAGGTCACCTAGCTAGCCAGCAGTAGAGATGGGAGCAGAACCCAGGTCTCCTCGCTCCCAGTCTCCTGCTGTAACTACTAGGTGGTGCTTCCTCTCTTCTTTGCCATGCGACCACTGCTGTTTCCATCATGTGTCCGGGGCAGTAAGAGCCAGTTGTCCTGTGGATGAAGGGAGGCTTTATTGCACCCAGTCCTGGTGTCTCTCGCTGCAGTGTCTCAAAGAGGGCCTGGGTTAGCTGTTAGCAGGATGGTTAGTTTGGGATTTTAAAAAGTGACTAAAGTCCTTCCGGATCACTGTCCAGTGACCCTCAGTTCTAAAGCTCTGGCTCTGTTAAGCCAATTATTAGCATTAGACCTAACTTTTGGAACTCCCTGCTGCAGGATAGCTCTTAGAACCACTGCTGGGCTGACACTAAGGGCTCATATGTTGCAGGGTATGTTTGGCTGGGCTTTTGTATTTTTCTTGAAAAACGAAGATTTAGAGAATGTAAAATAGGGCTCTGTAGTGGTGTGAAAACAGCTCTGAATGAGTGTGACGTCCCAGAAAAATCCTGCCCTGGGATGGGATGGAGCATGAGACCTTTCAGGAAGATCAGTTTCATTCTGAGGAAGCTATCTGCAGCCCTATCTCTAGTAGTAAAGGAGAGCATCTTGGATTCATTAGATTCCAAGGCCAGAAAGGGACCACTATGATCTTCTGATCTGACCTGGGAAACACAAGACAGAGAACTACCCCCTAATAATTCCTAGAGCAGGATCTTTTCAGAAAAGAGCCAGGCTGTGTGGTTACCTAGCTAGAATGCACCTGACAGGGGCTCCCAACCATGTCTTTGGGCATGAGCTGATCACCAGATGGGATCAGGCAGAAGTATTCCCCTGGGGTGGAGCATTGCACACTTTACGTGCATTCTGAGTGTTTAGTGTCTTCCTCTGAACTGTCTGGCATTGGCTTCTGTTGAAGACAGGCTGGGCACAGATGGACCATTGGTCTGTGCCAGGGTGGTGATTCCTGCAGAGATGGAAACATCATATTAGATCAGAGCCTTTCCTGCCAATGCAGGATTTTTCCCTATGTGGTATAATTGCTAATGCTTCACCCAGTCTAGTCTGACCTGGATCAAGCCATGGGGTCTCCACCTGTTCCCTTGAAAAGCTTCATAGATCTCAGTTGGGATAGATTCCTGATCTTCAGCCTAAATGTCTCACTGCTCCTCCCTATACACCTTTGCTCTACTCTCCCCTTCTTGATGTTTTCACCTTCTATTTGTCCCCCTGCTTAGCCATGCGATCCGTGCTTAACTCTCATCAGGCCCTCTAGAACCCGGATGGTTTGTATTGTTGTTCATGAGTTTATCGATGTCTTTCTGATAACCCAGAACCAAACCCAGGATTTCGGGTGAGGTTGCGCCAGGTCCCATTGAGGTGGACGGCTATCTACTTGTCCTGGGTGTGCAACCCTAAAATTGCACTGATTGGACACTCCTGTTGCCATAACACTCATGCCTAAACTGTTGTCTGGTATTGCCCCTAGTTCTCTTTCATGGTCCGGCTTCCTTCCTCCCATCCAGTATCTTGGACTTTGCACAATTTTAGGATATTAGCTGCATTTTTACAAGTGGGATCGCCTGCCCATGGCCCTGATCCCAGGATGGGATCCAGTGGACAGACCCTCGTGTCAGAATGGATTGACTGCAGGATCGGGCCCATGTCAGTGATCTCCCTGGGTTGCTCTGTATTATCAGCCCTCACTTATGGTCACAGCAACTCCCAGTTCAGTATCAGCTGCAGCTCATCCCTAGAGAGGAAGGATAGGCCAGTGGTAAGGGCAGAAGTCTAAAATGACTTTGAAGACCTAGGTTCAATTCCTTGCACTGCTAAAAGCTTTCTCTGTGACCTTGGGCAAGTCACTCAGCTGCTCCATGCCTCAGTTTCCCCCTCTGTACAATGGGGACAAGAGGCTTGCCTCACAGGAGTGTTGTGAGGGTAAATACATTAAGGACTGGGAAGAGCTCAGATGAAGTGAGTGCCATGGAAGTGCCTTAGGTATGTAGATTACTGTGTGGTGTCAGAGTGTGGCTTGCTGCCAGAGTGCCCCCTTGTGGCTGGGCATTGCAAGGCAGTCCCTACAGCCTGGTGAGTCATTTCTTCTTGTGGCTCGGCCCTCTAGGCAGGTCACATACAGCCCATGCCTTCTGGGGTAAACCAAGAGTCCACAAATAATAGACCATCGACCTCTACTCCTTGGGACATCATCCCAACTCCAGACTCACTCGTCCTTACCCCTGGTATCAGGGGGGTGCAAGGGTCGTTACCTGGTGCCTCACATCCCCCTCAATGGCCTTTCCTGTCCTCTGGCGTCCAGTCCAGGGATCCTTTAATAAGCAGCCAAGGCCTATCTGCGCAGACCCACACTGCCTCCCAGGACCACTTCCTGCCTCCGCCTTTTGCAGAGGCTTCGGGCATATTGGCAGCTCTCTCTCTCCTCAGGCTCACTGCAGAGCTTCAGAGCACTTTCCGCCACCCAGAGGTTCTGCTTCAGGAGAGTTTTCTCTGCTCCCCTGGCAGGCCCGTCCCTGACCCAGCTGGAGTCTTCCTTCTCCCTGCAGGCCCCTCCACCAGCACAGAGAACCCAGGGCTAGCTGCCTTCTCTCCAGCCTGTCTGCCTACACTGCAATTTTATAGCCCCACGAACCCAAGTCAGCTCTCCTGGCCTAGCCATGGGTGGTCTGTTGCAGTGTAGATGCACACCCTTAGCTTCCTGCTTTAGCTCTGCTTCTCCTTCTGGACAGCCAGTATCTGCCCCCCCCCCCCCCCCCCCACTGACTGTCCACAGGCTCTTATTAACTCCTTCTTGCCCAGTGTGGGCTTTGTCCACCCCATAAATGTGGTTTATCCCTGGGGCACGGCAGCAGACACCTCCCCGCCATCTGTGGTTTTGCTATTTGTTACCCTTGGCTCTTTGCTGCTGCGATAACGTAAATCTTGGCCTAGGGCCCTGCAGACCATTTTCCATCTACAAGACACTGTTCATATGCAAGCTAACTGTAATTTATGTTGAGAGATGTTGTAAGCCACTGTATTCACATTTAACTGCATAACAGCAACAGCTCTCCTCTTGCCCAGTGATGTTGGAAATCTGTTGCAAAAGAAAAGCCTTCAGTTTTATCTGGGTAGATCTGTTCTTTGTAAACACTCAGTGCTAGTTGATGCTCATGTTTCCATCCTGCCTTTGGGGTCTGATTGGCCATTGCACTAGTGAGACCATTTACAGCCGTGCAGAATCCAAAGTGGATGTGAAGCAGTACTGTTCAGAGTTGGATAGCATTGTCCACCTTCTTGGGGACTACACATGGTGCAGGTCAATAGGGAGGGAGGCCTTGGATGCTTTACTATTTTTGTTTCATTATTTTACTTGAAAGTCAGGTGAGAGGTAGGGGCCAGTTTTTGTCAGGATCGCTCTTTTTTTTTTGTTCTGAAGATTGCTACAGCATCTGCTTTTCTGCAGTACTCTGGCACTGCCCTGATTTCTTCCACCTGCTCTGCACACAGGTTTTGTGCCAGTCTAATTGTGTGTTAGGGGTGTGATTTTTTGTTACTGCTATAATTATACTGGTTAAAACTCCCAAGTATGGCTGCAGTTGTACCGGTATAAAGCTGCCATTTCTCAATATAATTTATTCCCCTTCCCATATGGGAATCAGCTATAAGCACCTTGATATCAATATAAGTGCATCCACACATGGGACTGGTACTATTTGAGCTATATCTGTTTCTAAACTGATATGGTGAAAGCAGTGCAAAAACTGCATGTAGACCAAACCCATCCATTTATTTGTTAATAGCTCTCCATCAGGGCTGTGTGGGGTCTCTACTGCCCTGATATGGACCCAGAGCAGGACTTTGTAGAACCAATGAAGAAACAGTCCCCAGCAATCCATCTCAGGTTTGCTTTAAGAGCAAGTCAGCATTGGTAGGAGACTTTGGACTGGCCATGCTGGATGGATCCATCCAGTGGGGTTTCATGCAGATGTTGGCTTGTTCTCAAGGCTACATTACAACTGCATGATCTTTGAAGTGGTGCTTAGAAAGTCTTCCCTGCCCCAGCTGTCCATGAGATCCTCTTGCTGCATGGATTCCTCATGGGCTTTCGTATCTTTATATCCCAAGGCTGGCCTCCTATTGCTTAGTTGTATGGCTGGGACCATGTCAATTAGATCCAAGTGGCCAGAAGGAAGCGTGGGACTTAATTCCCTTTTGTGTTGGCATCGTTTCTTGAGGTTACCCTGCAGTATGCATGTGGGGCTGCTGGGTGCCCAGGTCACCCCAAGGAGTAGCCAGGACTGTGTGAAATCCTGCTGTCCCATGACAGTGGGTTATACAATATAGTGACTGTAATTATGCTGTAGTTGCACTACCGTCACAACTTAGTGGCGTGGTATTTAAGCTGCAATGACAATGTAGTTACCTGTAGTTTTACTGCAATCACTGTGCAGTCATGCTGTAGCTACACTGTCAAAACAGTGAAGTTATGCAACAGTTATACAGCAATCACTGAAGTTCTGTGGTTGTTGTGCTTTGTGTATCTTTAATTATCACCAGTTCCTGTAACTGGAAGGCGGCTGCAACATGACAGAGTAATTCCAGTGTAAACACTGTGTAATCAGTGTACCTGGATTCTAAAAATTCATGTATTATGTATGAACAAGTGTAAGGTGGTCACTCATAGCACTCCTTGTGGCCAGGTGTCTCCCCGTGTGGCGCCCCTTGCTGTCGCTCCATTGCTGTGCTGGTCTCTCCTCCACCAACTTGGCCCTCCAGCCAGGTCACAAGATTTATGTCTGCTCCTTTTGGGGTAACCAAGTTCAACAAATAAAAGTCCCTCAAATAATTTCTAGACCTTAAGTTGGGGCTCTGTCCCCAGACTCTGGGCTCACGCCACTTTCCCAATGGGTGGTAGGGGAACCCAGGCCCTCTCTTTACACTGGTGTCCAGCCCAAGGACCCTGCAACTGGCAGCCAAGGTCTGCACAGTCCCGCTCCTAGATGCTGTTTCCCTGGGCTTCTTTATACTCAGCCTCTCGCAGGCCTTCTTCCCCACAGCTTCTCTGGGTTGGCCCTTCTTTCAAGGCTAGGCTCCCAGGGATTATTCTCCCCCCGGGTTTCCTTCTCACTAGCTGTCCGTTCCCAGACAGTGACTGCAGATTCTCTCCTTGCAGTCCCCTTCTGCTCTCAGCTTCCTGGCTTTCTACTAACCAGCCTGCTTCTTCCCAGCTGGGCATCAAGATCAGTTAAACCTGGCTCCCCCTCCGTGTGCAGCCACATAACATCATTGGCCTCCCAGGCCTCATTAACCCCTTCCGGGTCTGTGCAGGGTACACACCCCATCATGATCAGTAATTAAGTCCTGGGGTTCACCTGTCTGTTGTATGAATGAGTAGCAATGGTAACTAGTCATCAGACAGCACAACCACAGCAGGATAACAGTCCCTGGGATAACATGTAAGCTCACTATGTGGTGGGGAAAAGGCGGGGTAGTGAGAGATGCAGATCCTCTCCCCACACCCTTCCCTCCTGTCCCAGTAAAAGTGCTGTCTAGTTCAGCTAGGCTGCTGAAGCTGGAGGTTTGGCTGGAGACAGATGTGCTGAGGTGGATTATAATTGTGGTCAGCTGTGTTCTGGTAATGCCTAGAGGCCTTGGTTATAGATTGACACCCATTGTACACACACATCATTAGGCTTGGGTGTATTAGGTTTTTATCCGTAAATGTCCATTTCACCGTACACACTCAAACCGACTAAAAATATTGCCATGGATAATAATTGAAATGTACAGAGAGACACAGTAAGAAAAACACAGCTTGAGAACTTATTAGAGTGTGATTGAAGGATATTTATTTTGATATGTGATGTTGACAATGTGTTTTCATGGTCATAAAGCTTTAACTTTTTGAATCGCAACATCTCCTATTATTAATTAATTATTGTCTGACCCCCCCCCCATTTCCCACAACTGTGAAAATGTAAATTGATTTAAAAAAATTAAATGGTTAAAAATTCACATCCATGTCATCTGTGGAAAAGATAAAAAAATAAAATTGAATTCTGCCGAGTCTGTATTATGAAAAGACAGCCCCTTCCCCAAAGAGCACTCAGGGGAGAGGCACCTGGCCGCAGTGAGACCTGATGTGCTCCAGCATCCAATGCTGATGGCTGGGAGTGCTCAGCAGTGGTGAGGGCAGAGCTGAAAGTCATCACAGAACTACACAGGGCATGTTGGTGCCTGGTGATGGAATCTCACTCAGTTGTTACGGAATGAGACAGTTTGGACACTTCATTCCAACTCAGTTAACATCCCCTGCTCCTTTGAGGCATCTGGGCAGTGGTTTTGGTACTAGGCAGCAGTGGCCGAGTGGCTGCCGAGGTGGAATGGTCTGTGTTTTCCCATTGGGGTCCAGGGTGTCTGCCTCACCTGAACCAAGGCCCCTGGGGGACAGTCCCAGAATGCTGATGTCCCAGAGAGGTGCTCGTGCCAGGCTGGCAAAGTACAGGAGAGTCCAACCTGAGGGGTCTAACATCAGTAGACAACCCCAAGTGATCTCACCATGTTTATTATTTAGTATGTGAATTGTAATTGCACCTAGGATCCCTAGTCATGGACCAGGCTCTCCGGACGCCGGGTGCTGTACATTATTTATTAGGTGTATTACAGGGGCACATAGGACTCTCCAACGTGGCCCAGGACCCTGTTGGGCCAGGTGCTGCACAAACACAGAACAACCAGCTGGTCCCTGCCCCAAAGAGCTGACAGTCTAATCTCAGCACCCAGCCTGAATTTCTCCCCCACCCACGGCCCTCTGTGCCCTGGGCGATCCCCAGCACCACCTCAAAGCAGCATCAGATCCGGGGAAGAGCAAGAAACAGCCTGGCAAACACCCCAACAGGGTGGTGGTTCCTAAGTCTTGATGCCCTTCCTGTGGAATACCCGTACTTCCCATTGATGTCATCCCCTGGGGGCGAATTGGGCCCCCTGTTTGCCAATTGGACCTGGCCACCTCCTAGCCTCCTCTCGCTCCACAGAGTTGTAGAATGGCAGGGGCCATACGGTATTATGGCAATTGCAGGCAGCCCAGCCACTTACGCCAAAATGGCCACTGAGCTTGGGTGCCTGACTTGTGACTGCTTGGGGCCTGATTTCCCAGGGGCTGAGCACCCCCTGCCTCTCCCCTTGACTCCGATGGGAACTGCCAGGAGCTCAGCACCGACGGGAACCAGCCCCTGGTGTCCCAAGTCAGGCGCTTCCAAAATCAGTGGCGTTTTGGAAAATGTTGGCCTTTCAGCCTTGCCTTGGGGGCTCTGGCTATCCAGTGCTCTCAAGGGCCCCCCTTTTCACTCCCCAACGAGAACCACCACAGCCAGTTTGGGAAATGTGGAATGAGCAGGACCAGTGCATGGGGGAAAGCCCAGATTCCTCTGCAGCCAGAATCTGAGCATCTGGGGTAATGTACCCCTGAGTACCCAGCACTTGGGAGCTTGGTGCAGCCTCAGTGGGACTTACAATCCCTTTGGGGCCCTTCAGAGGAAAGTGTTGTGGGAGAAGATGAACAGAGACTCAATCGTCTGCAGGCTTCTGGACCTGCCCAAGAAGAGAGCAGCTCAAGGGGAAGTGCAATAGCACACAACTCAAACCAAGGTGCACCCTGTTTCTGTCCCAGGGAGGGAGGGAAGGCAAACCAGGAAGATCTCCCACACGTGTGGACCCCTCTCTTGCTCACCCCGCTCGGGCATTCTGCAGCACACACTTCTCATGCACTTAAACACATCCCTCTCGCATTCCCCTCCCCGTCCCGGCTCTTGCATTGGTACACACCCGTGCATTCCCGGGCAGTCACACACCTCTTTGGAACACCAGCTGTGGAGGATATTAGCTGCAGCATGTCAGAACATGACTTGGGACGGGGGCATCTCTGTGTTTTCATTTCACTGCCATCCCTTGCCCAGGTTTCCTTGGTGAAGGGTAGCAACGGGCTCTGGTCACAGTTTGTGTATGCTGGGCTTGTTGCTTCTTACCTCATAGCAGGAACAGCAGGGTCCGTGATACCCCGCTCGGGAAGCTGTCTCTGGGCTTGTTTTACTGCAGAGTTGGTTTCTTCTGCCCAAATGCTGCTGTTAACTAAAGTGATTTCCAGAGTGAATTCTGTGCTGTCAATGGGCATCCGGCAGCAGGACAGTCCTGGAACTTGAAACGCTTGGATTATCTTCACCAGCCATGCAACTTCTCCTGCAAACCACCCCTTTTCCTGCTGCTAGGGCCAGGCACTAGCTCCCTCTCCAGTCCTCATTTAACCTTTGGAGACCACCAAGAAGGGGACAATCAGTGGCGTTTTTGTGATATGGGAGGAAGTGCCAGAGACCCCTCCTCAACCATTTCATGGAATAAGCACATATCTGGGCTGGGTTTGAATCAGTAACCCAGTAGAGAAAAATTCAACAGCCCTACCAGATCCCTCAGCCAGGAAACTGAGAAAGCACCTTTGTCACATTGTATAAGGATGGGCCATGAGCTACACAGCTGGCCCCGCAGGGGTTGATTGATGTCTCCTGTAGCAGCAGTAGCACAGTATGTGTGGAGGGGGCAGGTCCGGGGGAGGGGGCACAGACTATTTTCCTTTATAGGAAGTACACCATAGCATCCAAAGGCTGCTGCACATCAGCACTAGTCCTTGCTACACTCAACCTGGTGAGAGAATCATTGTAGGGGATTATTTAATGCTATGAGGCAGGATGGCCTAGTGGTGTGAGCACAGGCCTGGAAGCTGGGCGATCTGGTTCTCTGCCTCATCCTTGCTGTGTGAATCCAGTCAGTTTACATCACCGTTCTGTGCCTCGGTTTCCCCATGTGCAGAATGGGGATAAAAGATCCCATCCTGCTTTGGAGGGGTGATGTGAGGCTTAATTAGTGTCTCTTTGTCCGGTGCTGTGAGATCATAGGTGGTACCAGCTATCCTAGGGGAAGGGATTGGGTTGGAGGCAGCTCTCTGCATAATCAGGTCCTATCTTTCTGTGAATGAAAACCCATTGGCATCGCGGGGGGGTTGCTCTTTAAAGCTCCACGCACCAGCTGGCCTTCATTGTGCATTTGCTACTGTGCAAAGGCTCTCCGTTTATAAACTAGGATCTCCTGGATTTCAGATCCTGGCCAGCTCCAACCGCGCCCCCTCAGAAATTGTCTGGGCCTGCACTGACCAATCCTTGCCCCTCGGTGCCAGCTGAGGTGCCCAGAATCCCCCCCAGATCTGACTTGCTTTCAGAACAGAAATGCTGCTAGTTTCGCGGGGATAACTCACAGCATCTTGTTTTTTGCTGTGTGCTGCTGGCATCTGGATCCTCTCTGCAGGGGTGAGGGTAATGTGGTGTTATGGGAAGGCTAAAGAACTGGCAATGACAGCTAACCCAAATGACACGCAGCAGAGCTGTAACTTTCTCCTGGTGCCTAGATCCTCTGGTATGTGGGCCCCTTACAAATCCACCTCGCTGGCCTGCCCTCCTCCCCAGCTCCGGGCGTCTTCCCTCCCGCCCAAGCAGAGATTGTATAGCAAATGCTAGAATGATACTTAGCTCTTCTTCCACACACAGATCTAGTGCTCGGGACATATAATTCCCCCTTCAACAGCTGGGGAAGTGAGGTGAGGAGACATGCCCGAGGTCACGCAGCAAGTCCATGGCAGTGAGGAACACAGCTCAGGCCCCTTCAGTCCCACTCCAGTGAGCTTTCCCCTGGAACAGGGTGTCAGAGCCTGAGCCCATATGGCTACACAGCTCTTTCTAGTGCCACTGCACAGGCCTGAAAACCTGGGCTCTGAAACTCTCTGTTGTAGGCTTCTCCTTGCTTTACAGCCATACCCTGTTTGGGTGGAGAACTGAGACACAGAGGGGTCAAAGGAGGTTCCCAAGGTCACACAGGGAGCCCATGGCAGAGCAGGGAATTGAACCTCAATCTCCTGAGACCCAGTGCCAGACCTTAGCCACAAGAGCATCCATTCTGCTGGACAAGAGCATGGGTGTGGGCATGCTCCACTGCCCCCTGCAGGATGGAATCATACATGCTCAGACAGCTGCTCACTGAAGGCTGCCCTTAGTAAAGATGCTCCTCTGGTGCTAACACCAATGCCTTTCCAAATAGCCTTATTGTGGTGTCCCAACATTCATTGTTTGGTAAGTAGCCACCTCTTCCTTCCTGCTCTCTGTCCCAGTTCAGCACAATGAGGGTGACCTCAACCAGATTCTGCAGCAGAGCATTGTGGGTGATGCTATGGAAATCCCCAGCCAGCTGAGACATTGCTATTGGTTGAGTTCCTGCTCCCCCCTCTGCTAACAAGCTCTCTCTGACCCTCTGAGTTCCCTGCTGCCTATGGCATAGCTCACAGCCAGCCCCAGGGAGGGGCAGATGTGTGCAGAGCGGTACCAAGTCTGGCAGACCCCAGGAGAAAGCCCTGTCACAGGGCGCTTGCAACGTAGTCCACTTCCAAACATAGCTAGGGACATGATCCCTGCCCTGAGGAGCTGACAGACTGAAAAGCTGAGGGGAGAGGGAAAGGGGTGTAACACGCAGGCCAAGTGATCCTGGGGCATGGACAGTCACTTACAGGTTCTTGGGAGCTTTATAAAGTCATATACACTGAGCTCTTTGGGGGCAGGGACCACTGCTTTGTTCTGTGTTTGTACAGCACCTAGCACAATGTGGCCAGGGCTCCTTGGTGCTACTGTAATACCCCTAATAAATAATGTACAGTGCCTAGCACAATAGGGCCAGGGCTCCTTGGTGCTAACATAATACCCCTAATAAATAATGTACAGCACTTAGCACAATACACATCATATTAACAAGAATACCTAAATTACATGCCCAGGTGCACACACACACACTTCAGCCCTCCTGTGCCCCCGACCTGCCAGGAATTCCCTGCATCAGTCCTGGAGTCCTGGCTCCTCTCCCAGTGCTTGACCTTTCCCTCTATTGAGGGGAGCAGTTGACTCACAAGGTGGATAAGTGCACTGGATATTGACTACAGCCATGGCAGGCCTTGTGGGAGGAAGGGGGTTGTTGGGGGGATTTAAAGACGCTGGCCAGCCTGGATGGGGGGGGCTGCATGTATACGGGGTGGCCTGGAAGGCAGCACGGCCACAGGGGTTGCAGACAAAGATGGCAATGGGGCACCATGGACAGAGCTGACGAGATGGATCCTGGGCATATGAGCAGGGAGGGCAGAGCTCTGACGCTCTGGAGCTGGCGATGGAGAAGGGGGAGCCAGCAAAAGGATTAGTGGGGTGAGAGTGATGGCAAAGACCAGGACTGACATGGAGGGAGTGGGTGGGAATTTAGACTGATGACAGGAGGGGCTGTTTCTGTACAACAGGGGTGGAGAATTATCCAGCATAGTGGGTCTCTGTGCCCTTGCAGGAGCAGCCCTCCCCAGGCCCCAAAGGACTCCCCTAGTGGTTCATGAGGCTCCCCTCTGCCCAGCACCACACACGACAGCGGGTGCCAGGCAGTTTGCGTGGCAGGCCCACAGGCGTGGCAGCATATGGCGATGCCCCTGACCATGTCTCTGCCTTGCAGTGCGACGATGAGTGCCGGCTCGATTGAGCAGGAGCCGTCGCGCAAGCTGGCCTGCTGCGGGGTGCCCCTGATCACCGAGGACATGCAGTCGCTGGCCATCCGCACCCTCTCCGGCTCCGACATCAACAAGCACTATGACCTCATCCGCGAGCTCGGCAAGGGCACCTACGGCAAGGTGGACCTGGTGTCCCACAAAAGCACAGGTGAGGCCAGCTCGGCTCCTAGCAGCCAGGCCTGGGCATTTGGGCAGGCGGGGCTTGTTGGCAGCTTGGCAATCCATGGGCTGGGAGCGGCTGGACGGGGAGGGGAGACA
This sequence comes from Dermochelys coriacea, assembly GCF_009764565.3. NCBI lineage: Eukaryota > Metazoa > Chordata > Testudines > Dermochelyidae > Dermochelys > Dermochelys coriacea. The sequence goes on along the minus strand of NC_050077.1, from coordinate 35,188,103 downwards.
CGGCTGGGGTGGAGGAACTGAGCAGCCATCTGAGATTCAGCCCAGACCTGTTAGCAGGTTGGGGAGTATAAGGATTCTTGTCCCTCCTGTTCAGCTTGGTGCCTGTCTGCTGCGGGCTGACTGATGCCCACTGGGAGTGGCTCACCTCGGGATAGTTCCAGCTATGCCAGCTGCAGGAAGTGTCAGGCTCCTGTACCCCGGCTTGGGTTCAGCTCATGGGGGAGTGAGGAGTTGCTCAGACAGAGACCCCTGAAGCAGGCTGGGTCTTGGCTCGTTATCGCCACATCCGCAGTCTAAGTCAAAGGGTTTTGCTTGCAGAAATTGCACTGGCATGAGGGGTGCACTCCCCAACCCACAGCCAAGGGGCATCCTGCTACTGGGAGAGTAGCAGGTCTGGCCTGTTGCTTGCCTCTTACCAGGGCCTGTGGCCACAGGGATTCGCTCTGTGTGCCATTCCACTGGCTATTCCCTGACACACCCACAGTCCTCTGCCCCTGGTGAGCTGACAGGATAGGCATGGAGGTCTCCATGGTGTGCTGAGGCTGGGGCGGTCCCTTCTGTACAGCTCCCAGTAGACCAGGCTTGCTGCTTTGAGGCTGTTCTGTAGTTCTGGGGTGGGGGGGCAAAGCCCTTTGGGGAGGATGCCAAGTGCTCCTGTTAGTGTCCCTGCCCAGCTACTGGCCCCAGCCCCAGCAGAGCTGGTCAGGAATTTTTCAATGAAATGGTTTTCATCCAAAGGGATACGTTTCCTGGGAAAGGGGCGTCATCGATAAACTTCTCCACTCAAAACATTTTTGAAAAAAAGAGTGTCAAACTCAACATGAAAAATTCCACTTTTCTGGTTCAAAACGATTTTTTGTTTAGAAATTTAAGCTAACGAGAGTTAAAAAGATCTTGAAAAAATTGACAAAGTGGAAATGAAACGATTCCACTGACCTGAATCAATTTTTCCCCCCAGACTTTCAGTTTGCACATTTTTTTAAGATTTCAACTCTTTGTTCTGATTTGGGATGGGAACATTTTTTAAAATCTTGAAAACGGTCCAAGGGACAGGAAAATCTCAGTCCTTGTGCTCAAAGGCCAGTGTCTCCCGCCCAGGCCTCTCCAGAGGTCCAGTGGGTGTGGGCCAAGCCATGACAAGCACCATTTGGAGCTGGGTTGGTAGGGAGAGCAGCACCTGCTGGGACGTCACTGCTTGGATAGGTGGGGCCTGAACCGGGGACCATGAATTTGGGAGCTCTTGTGGGAGTGTTGTGTCCCCCCCAAACTCCTCACTGGTCTGGGAGGAGCCCTATGTTGCTGAGCCTTCTCCTGAGCCTTTTCCTCTGTAGGCACCAAAATGGCGCTGAAGTTCGTGAACAAGAGCAAGACGAAGCTGAAGAACTTCCTGCGGGAGTTCAGCATCACCAACACGCTCTCCTCCAGCCCCTTCATCATCAAGGTCTTTGACGTGGTCTTTGAGACTGAGGATTGCTATGTCTTCGCTCAGGAGTATGCGCCTGGCGGGGACCTCTTTGATATCATCCCACCACAGGTACCGGCTGGGAAGCTTCCCTAGGCTACCTCTCTCCTGCCCCCCCGGAGTCTGAGGTTTAACACCCATGGCCCTCAACTGGGGCTGCCCCAGCTCCCCTGCACAACAGACCCCTTTCCTGCACGAGAAGACCTTCTTCTCCATTGACCCCCATCCTACCTCTGCTACTCAGAGACCTAAAGGCAGACTCTATCCTCCAGCAGTTATCTCATGTGCTAAGCAAGGGTGCTGACTGGAGCCAGCGTATCAGGCTCAGGCCTGGCGGGTGCCTGAGTGCAATACTGCCACAGGAAAGCCCTGACATTCCCGTATGAGAGCTCCTAGGCCTGGTTCTCCTCTTGCTAACACCTTGTGGGTCCTTTCCACTTGGGCAAGGTGAGAGTGAGTGGAGAGCTCTGACTTGGGAGCATCCCGAGTGTTAGTGGCTCCTGCATATACAGGGTGTTCAGTAGGTGGCACTCTTGCCCCCGACTCTGCAATCAGACCTCACCCCTGGGGGCAGCATGCCTGCAGATGAGACAAAGCTGAGTCCCTGGCCACTTGTGTCCTGTTAATGAGCCTGTAGCAATTTTCACAAGAGCAGGGCTGTTAAATACTAACTGGGGTCACAACCTTCCTGCTTATGCTTGCCCTGCAGTTGCAACTGGGTGCATCATGCACCACTTCCTGTCCTAAACCCTTGCCTAGTGATGCTGTGTGCTGTTAAACTGCTGGCATGTCCCGCCCCAGAGGGGGCCGCATTTCAGTGATGGGTGAAGTGATTTGCAAACTGCTTTGGGATCCTGAAAGGTGCTAGATGAAGATAAGAAATTAATGACTATGATTCATTATCCTTATGAAAGCAGGGAGGGTTCAACAGTGACCAGGGGTTCATAGCCACCTCCTGGGGTGACCTAGCCCAGTGGCACACATAGTACTGCTTGCTCTGATCATAAAACATTTTCCCTCTCTGCACTGAAGGAACAAGGCATGGGGGCGGGGGGAGGAATAAGCAGGCAGAACTGAGAGAGAACCAAGGAGAAAGGATTACCAAAGAGTAGAAAGAGATCTCCCCAAATATAATTAGACATAATTGAATTGGAAGTGTAATGAAATCGTAATGTAAAGCAAATAAAGGAAATGTGATTATACAGCTTCAGCGGGTGCTTTAGCAAAGACAAGAGACAGGATGTGTGTGTGTGTGGGGGCGGGGGTGAGTCCTTGAAATGCCCTCTCCTTTGTGACCCAGGAAATTCTAGCCCCTGTGTGCCTCTCACCAGTTTGATCTTTGGAAGGCTGGCATTGGTGTCTGCCATTGGCCCAGGGATTCAGACTAGCCTGGGTTCTGGCTAAGATCTTCCCTGGGGGATGCATTCTGGACTGGTTCCATCAGGCCTGCACTGGTCTCCAAGGTAGTGGTGAGCGGTAAGGACCTTGCCCCCTGGAGAAGAAGGGCAACTGTATCCCCACCCCTGCTGAACTCAACAGCCCTGACCAAGTGACTAGCAGTTCTTACCCAGCCACTTGATTGCCCCTCAAGCCCTTGGTGTGTGGGGGGGAGGGAAACAGTTTGTTGGCTGCCATTTCAGGATGATGATGGTTTCCAAATTTCCGCCCAGCTTATGCATTGCACGTGGATAGGGACCCAAGGTGATGCTGCCATCAGAGATGCTAGAGGTAGAGAAGGCCTTTTAAGTCACCTAAACCATCCCCTCCCGACCCAGTGGCCAGTGTAGGGTTGTTCTCCAGGCCCCCCGGACCTCTCTGCCTTAGATATTTCTCGTGAAGCTCAGCCTAGACTTCCGTTTTGTCAGTCTCCTCCCTCTTACCCTGTCCAACCCCAGAGCACCCTAAGCAATTCCTCTCCCTGCTCCCACATGGACACCATGACCTTCTCTCGTCCCTTTCACACTGCCTCAGCCAAGCACCCTTCATATCTCTTCCTCAGCCAGCCCCTCCAGCTCCATCAGTCTTCTCAGCCAGCTTCCTCTGGGCCCAGGGGTTGCTCAACCCCCCGCTCCACCCCAGACCCTGCTCCCACCCCACCCCTTCCCCCAAGCCTCCACCCCCACCCCGCCTCTTCCCACTCCTGCCCCTTCCCCACCTCTTCCCACACAGTTCCGCCCCCTCCCTCCAGTGTGCCCCATTCCTACTCCACCTCTCCCTCCCAGCGCCTCCTGCATGATGCGATTTGGTGAAACAGATGATTGCGGCAGGCAGGAGGCGCTGGGAGGGAGGGGGAGGCGCTGATGGGTGGGGCAGCAGGCAGGTGGGAGGCGCTGTGAGGGGGAGCTGGCTGCCAGTGGGTGCTGAGCACCCACTAATTTTTTTCCATGGATGTTCCAGCCTTGGAGAATGCATGGAGTTGGCACCTCTGCCCCCTCCCAGGGTGTCGTGGCCTGTTGGGGATTAACAGGCACTAGAGGGAGACCTGGGAGGAGGAGAAGCTGAGGTGGATCTCCACTCACTTGCACTGGACTTGGCCTCTCTCAGGGAGAAGGTCCTCAACTGAGATCCTGCTGCCAATTGACTTCTGGGTCCAGCACTGGGAGCAGGGGACCTTACCTGGGATTGGGGGGTGACAGTGGATGGGGGATGTGCCTGTAGAGCCACGGCTCCATGTCACGGAGCAGGGAGGCTGAGCAGAATGTCCATGGTGCAGCCAGGTCTGGGCAGCTCGTTACCAGATACTGCCCAGAGAAGAGCCACAAAGCCGTTTGGGGGGCTGGAAGGGCCCACTCTGGGACAGACCTCGGGGCGGTCAGTCATCCCCGCAGCGACCAGGAGCATGGGGCATGTGCAATTTCAAAGTGACACACTTCCATCTGTGCGAGGGCACATGGCGGCCTGGGGAAGGAGGAGCTTAAGCACTGATAAAGGAATTATAGTAGGACCTCCTTAATTCAAGCTCCTAAGGGGAGAGTCTTTGTGTGACCTGAAATGTGCCAACAGGACATGTCTGCGATGGGGCCCATACACCTTGTGAGGAGCCTGGCAGTCAGGGACAGTCCCCAGAAGAGTCAACCTGCTGTTAATCCATTCACTTCTGTAGTTCTGTGGCTAAACCCCCAGTGCCTGCCTGTCTGACTCCACATGTGCTGGAGATCAGGCTAGGCCGCTGGGTCGCAGCAGACCTGTGGAAATGACACCCCCCCCCGCATCCCGATCCCCGTGCCCATTGCTAATGCACTGTGTCTACCCTTGCAGGTGGGCCTCCCCGAGGATATGGTGAAGCGCTGTGTGCAGCAGCTGGGTCTGGCCCTGGACTACATGCACAGCAAGAACCTGGTGCACCGGGATATCAAGCCAGAGAACGTGCTGCTCTTTGACCGCGACTGCCGCCGGGTCAAGCTGGCCGATTTCGGCATGACCCGCAAGGTGGGCTGCCGGGTGAAGCGCATCAGCGGCACCATACCCTACACAGCACCCGAGGTGTGCCAGGCCGGCCGGGCCGAGGGCTTCGCTGTGGACACCAGCATTGACGTGTGGGCCTTCGGGGTGCTCATCTTCTGCGTCCTGACCGGCAACTTCCCCTGGGAGGCAGCTGCTGCCTCGGACACCTTCTTTGAGGAATTTGTGCGGTGGCAGAAAGGGCGCCTGGCAGGTCTGCCATCCCAATGGCGGCGCTTTACAGACAACGCCCTGCGCATGTTCCAGCGCCTCCTGGCCCTGGACCCCGAGAAGCGTTGCCCTGTCAAGGAGGTCTTCTACTTCATCAAGTATGACCTGATGTCGGAGGTGCGCCGCCGGCCCTCCTACCGCTCCCGCAAGCATGCCGGAGATAAGCTTTCCGCTGGCCCCCATCGCCATGAGACGCCCAGCTCCTGCACTCCCACCCCGCTCAAGAGAACCATCCTGACGGAAGGCAGTGGCCCCCGGCTCTCTACCTCCGAGCCAGGCCTGTCCTCCCCGGGGGGAGCTAGCCGGACAGACGGACGGCAGGACAAAGGCAAAGGGCAGATGGTCCTGGCCACAGCAATAGAGATTTGTGTCTGATGAGGGCTCAGCGGGATTGAGGGGGCAGCTGGTCCTTGCAACACCGCTCTGCTCTGTACAGCCTGCAACGATGATGTCAGCACCCCTGCCTCCCCGCCCCACTGGTGAATGGGGCTCGGGGGGGAGGGGATTCCTTTTTTGTGTGAAAAGGGACCAGGAGCCACGTCTCCCGAAGCAAAAAATACTCACACTGCTAGTACTCACTGATACTGAGGCCGCAAAGTACAGCTAACCCCTGGAGGAAAGGCCAGAGTGCAGACACAGAGCCAGGCAGAAAGGCCCTGACTTGGCAGCCGGGAAGGACCCTGTGTGGCATGGTGGCCCCTCCCCCTCACGTCTTCCATGATTGGGTTGGGGGCTGCTTCCCCGGGCACTCTGCACTGCGCCCCCCCTTTGTCAGTGGGGCATGGGAGGAGCGCTGAGGCTCTTCCCATTGTTGGGGGTGGGCAGGGACTTTCACAGGGATGAGAGCTGGAAGACACAGGGGTGTGGGAAGGAGGGAATCGGCACCCAGTCTTGGACACACGGATGGGTGGCCATCTTGTGAGCAGCAGGGGCTCAGCAGGGATGTCACAGTCATCGGGCGTGTGGGTGAGGTGGGGGATAGGATGGCGTGGGACTGCCAGTGATGGGTGGTTTGTAGTTAATAAGCAACAAGGCTGCAGCAGGCGTGTGGCTCTGGGGGTCACCGGGATCCCCTATCACGTCAAGGCTTGATATGCGAACTGTGCATTGTTCCCTGGGGCAAGGTGGATGCTGGGGCTCTGGGCAGGGCTCTTGCTACAGGATCCCGGTGAGAGAGCATGGGGCCAGCACTGTCCAGTGGGCACTGCAGCAGCGTTGCCCTCCAGCACTGCCCGCTGTCGCCCTTTCGTTGGCTCTTTGTGTCTGTGCTCAGGTCTGGGGACTCTCCTGTGATTTCCCTGGAGGGGCGGGGGGGCTGGCAGGGTGGACTCGTGGGGTTTGAGTGGAAGGCTCATGAGCCCAGTCCGTGGAGGAGGCCTTTGGAGAGATTGTAGGGGCAGCGTGCACCAGCCTGTTTAATACCAAGCAGGCTGGGGTCTGCCCCTTTTGCCTCATCCCCATCCCCCACTGCCATCCTGCTTGGAGGGTGGCCTGTGATGGGGAGCAGGAGATAAATAGGAAACCAATAAGCCTGGTTGAGCCACTGACCCTGTCTGTAAAGGGGGTGTTCTCAGGGCCAGTTCTCTGACAGCCTGAGCCCAGCCATGCCCAGGGCACTTCCCCCAGGGGTGGGGACTCGGGTAGCCCCAGCTCCTGCTGCTCCCCTCCTTGCGGAGGGATTCTGAGGGAATGCCTCTCTCTGCCAGTGGGGAAAGCAAGTGCTAAATGTAGCAAATGTCGGTGTGTTCCATGTGTCATTGTGTGTCGGACCGGCTGGGCCCGGCTGTTGTCACCATCACCCTTCCCAGAGAACAGCCTCTCTCTGTCCCTGACCCCAATGGGTCAGCTGGGCACTGGGACCCATATGGGGTGCAAGGGGGCATAGAGCATGATGCCTTGTGAGGAGCAGAGATCTAACCCATTTGGTTTTAACTGGAGGGACACTGGCAGCAGGAGAGCTGCCATCAGGCTCCGGATCCCCTGCTCTGTGGGGTTTCTTGTGGCTGCAGTGGTTAGAAAGGCTCTCATCAGCATGCAGTGCCAGGCCATATGGGGCTGGGGCTTGGATGGCAGGGGCCTGGGAAGGGATGCTCACAGATATCCCTGATGAGCTTGGCCTGGCACCTGCTTCCTGGGCTGGATGGCTCTTGGTTGCCATCAATGGGACTCCTTGGGGAGGAGGTGTATGCTGGTGGAAAGCACAGGGGACAGGTGAGGTCAGCCTGAAAAAACAGCTGGTGGGGTTGCCCAAGGCAAACCAGTAGGCATTGGCATGGGGGTTGGCACAGCACCCACCACTTAGATGGATGCATTGGAGCCAAACCCCAAGTGGTGGCCAGAAAGGTAAGTTAATTGCCCCCAAAGTCTGGCCAGTTGCCTCGACAAGCTGGAGGCAGCAGGGGGTGCTGGAGAGAAGAGATGGAAGGCAGTGGTGCTGTCAGGGCAGGTGAGAGCCCTGTGTCCAGGGTGCTCTGGATCACTCACCATGCACTGCAGCCATACTGCACTGAGAGCGGCATGAAAGCCTGGGTGGGGCTGCAGGGAGGCAATGCCCTGGGTATGCCAGGAGCTGCTGTAACATGTGCCCCTGGGGAGATGGGCTTTGACGCTGAGCTTTCCTGGCCTCTAGAATGCCTCCACTTAGACCCAGTCCACACCCGAGCTGCTGGCCAGCTCCCAGCCCTAACCCTCCGTGCCCCACTGGCGCCACAGTGAGCCCTGTTCAGCCACTGTGATACCCTGTGCCAGCTCACTCTCCCCTAGCCAGTGATGGGAGCCCACTCACTGCCAACAGATGCCCATGCCAAGGCCGTTTGATGGAGGCACAGACATATTTAGGGTGGTAGCTTCAGTGGCTTGGGAACACGCAGGTGGAAATGACCCTCCCACCCCCCAACATTGTCACCTCTTAACGTGACCCTTCCACAGCCATGGGCTGAGTGGGGCAGGTGGCTGTTTCCCTGGTGTGCCGGAGCCCACTAGTACACCACCTGCCCAAAGCCTGTGTATAGCCCAGGGATGGGAGCTGAGCTTCATCTCCCAGCTGTGCTCAGCTGTTCTCTAGCTGTGGGATCAACCCACCCACATACCTGCATTACTGGGCTGTGTTGTGACAGGAGCAGGAGGCTGAGTGGCATCTGCTGACTCAGTTGGTCCCAGCTCGGTCACTGGCAGGCAAGGTTTGCAAACCTCGGTGTGGCCAAAGAATGGTGGGGAGTCCCCAGTCCCATGGTAGTGGCATGGTGCCACCAGCGGGCCCATGGCGACTGCATTGTCAAAGCATACTGGGAGACTGACCTGTGACAAGCAGGGTCGCACCGAGATGGGAGGGTGCAGGTAGGAGGTGTGTGAGAGCTGGGAAGTGTTTGTGCATGTAATGGGAGGTGTGTATGTGATGAAAGAGAGGTGTGTGTGTGTGTGTGTGTGTGTGTGTGAGAGAGAGAGATGGGCGTGTGAGGTCGGAGTGTGTGTGTGTGTGTGTGAGTGATCAATGGGAGGGTGTGTATATGTGAGAGGGTATGTGTGTGAGCGAGAAAGATGGGAGGGTGAAGGGAGGGAGGGGATGTGAGTGTGTGTGTGTGTGAGAGAGACGGGAGGGTGTGTGTGTGTAAGTGACAGACAGGAGGGTGTGTGTGTGTGAGCGAGAAAGAGATGGGTGGTAGTGTGTGCATGAGAGAGATGGGTGTGTGTGTGTGTGAGAGATGGGCGGGTGTGTGTGTGTGTGTGAGAGATGGGCGTGTGTGCATGAGACACAGGACAAAGGGGTGTGTGTGTGTGAGAGAGAGAGAGACAGGAGGGTGCATGTGTGTGAGAGTGAGAGATGGGCATGTGTGTGTGTGAGATGAGTGTGTGTGAGAGATGGGTGGGTGTGTGTGAGGGGGAGGGATGGATATAAGCACTTCTCTGATCTGCTGTTGAATCAGACCTGGAGGTCGGAGTTGCCTTCTCCATGGGCAAGTTGGGGAAGGGCCTTAGCAGGTCCAATCAGTAACTAATCACCCCAGGGATGCATAGGGCACCTGCCTGGCTGGCTCTGGAGCAAGGGGGCTGAATGCCCAGCCCAGAGCCTTGGTGAGGGATCAAATTAACACGTGTGGGTGCTTCAGAGCCAGAGAGGTCCTGTGGGGGGGAGATGTGGTGGGGGGGAAGGAAAGCAGTTCATTGCAGAGTCCTAGGCCATACACAAACATGGGACCTAGGCCCTGAGGGGGTGTCTGGGGCTTCTGCCAGGAGGTGTCCACAAGGTCAGTTCAGCTGCCTACCACAGACTCACGTCTGCTGTCTCCCAGCTCTGGCCCCGAGCAGAGGATCCCCAGAGTACTGGAAGAACAAGACGTGTGGGCTCTTTCCCAATCAAGGGCATGCACCAAGGGGATTTCCTCCTGAGATCAGGGACTATAGGTCCCTGCCATCCAACAGGGGGCCTTCACTTGCCCCCATGATCTGCCATACGCCTACCCCACCTGCACCTCAGGGCAGATCTTCTCTGCAGAGCAGAGCTAACACTGGTGACAGGCGGGATGTTCTCACTGCCCAGATTGTCCTAGCCTGGTGTGAACAGCCACTGCAAAGCCAGATGCAGCTACGTCTGGTGCTGCGCTCGCTGTAAGTGTCGCTAGGGCTTCTGCGATGGCCTATCCCATGGTGCTTTGCACTGCAGTGAACTGAGCCACTGTCTATGATGCTTTCCCAGTGAATTGTGGGGAACCTGTCTGCCCTTCTGGGCATGAGGGGAAGGGGGTGGGATTGTGGGATGGTCGTTGGAGGACTAGCAGAATATGAGTGGTTTAGCTGCAATCCTCACTGCAAAGTGGGCAGGTTACCAGTCCAAGCGTAATCAGCACCCAGGTTTTAGCTTATAGTCCAGGCCAGCGAGCCCAACTGTAAAGCACCATCGGGCTTGTGTGGGGAAGGGCGGGCGAGGCGAGTAGGTGCCTGGGTTAGCACTGCAGCAAAGACAGACCCCTGTTGAGCATCTGGCTCATCCCCCTTGCCAGTGGCTTGCAGTGTAGGCACAAACAGGGTCAGTCCTGCCACCAGGCTGGGCACTGTTGGGGCTTTAGTGGCACAGAGCTGTGCTGTCCACCCTTCTGTTCCCCCCTCCCCACCCTGTCCCAGACTCCCCAGAGGCTGTGGCAGGGGAGGGGAGTTGGACTGACTGAGTGGAGGCGTTGCTCTGGCAAGCAGCTCCTGCCCTCCCAGCCCTGGCCTCTGGGCACGGCCCAACTCACTCACTACTGCACAAAGGGCTATCACGCTATTAAGCAGCAACAGCAGTTTACAAACAGACAGCAGGAGGGCAGGTATGGTCCAAGCCCCACACCTAATACGCAGGGGGCACCTGACAGCCAGCGCCACTGGACTTCAGCAGAAAGCGAGGGTGTGTCTTCTGTATAACCATTGCCGACCATAGCACACACCCAGCCCTGGCCTCCTTCCCCACCACTGCCAGAGCACCAGTGGTGACTCTCCAGATGTCTAGGTACAGTATCCAAGGGGCACCATGTCTGATAGCCCATTGCTCCATCCCTTGGCAGGACTGATCCACTCAAACAACTACTTATCTATGGTGAGGAAGGGACAGCATCCGAGAGGCTTCTCCCACCCCTCAGACTAGCAGCCTGTTGACCTCTGGATCTCCTGACCTTCCTTTGCATCACTAATCCCATCCATTGGTCCTCTTCCCCAATCCCCACCATTACAACACCCAGCGTCACCCCTCCTTCTCAGCAGTTCACATTTTGCGTGAACATAACCCATTTGCCCTCCTGTTTAGGTGTCACCCTGTGCTCTGGGGAAGACCAGGGCTTGAGTATTTTTTAGAGGTAGCATTGCACAGATTTAGATAATAGAGCCGCAATTTCTCCTTTTTGCCTTAGGTCCCTCAATGTCCTTGATCTTTCGTGCAATAATGTAGATAAGGAATAAGAACACCACATAGAACTTTTTTTTATTTTTCCAGTTGGTTCGTTGATTTTCAGGGTGTGTGTGAGATTTTTTCTGTTGCATTGTTATTAGGTTATTGGGGGCGGGGGTAATTCTTTTGTCTGTCAGGTTTTGGATATTCTTCCTGTAGGAGAGATTATAGTGTCACAGGTGTTACCTCAGTTCCTGTCACTACTGAAAAGAAAAGAAAAATTAAAAAATGACAAAAAAAACCACAACAAAATGGATATATATAAAAAAAAAAGCAAAAACTCTCAATGGACGTGAAGGCCTTTTTTAAAAAAAAAAAATAAAGTAAAAGTGATTCTCTGTTGTAACAATGCAGTGATGTTTCCCCCAGGGCTGTCCCATTTGAAGGGAGGGGGCTAGGTCTTCATTGGCTCAAAAAGCGCTGAGTGTATTGGCTGCTTTCTGTAAGAGCTGAAGCTTGTGTTTTGACTCTTGATCCAAAAAGGGGCTGTGATTTTTTTTTTTTTTGCAAACATTTTGCCTTGGTTTTTTTTTCCAGTGAAAGTTGAAATGTCAGCCCAAAAAGTTGAATTTTCCAGCCAGCTCTTCTGACAACCTCCCTAAGTCTCGTGGCATCACTCAGAGGAGAGTGGAATGAATGCATGTGGTGCAGAGAACAAACACTGTTATTACATACATTAGTCCAGGGTCTGCATGGGCAGGTGTGTAGAATCCAATTCCTCAGCTCCACTGCACAGACTCCACTTGAGTTAGAGAAGATCTCCCATGACTGGCAAATGATCAGCCACTTATCCAGACTGGCCAGCGCCTGACCATCCAGCTAGAGGCGTCCCTGGAACAGTCTTTCTGGTCAGGTTTCAGAGTAGCAGCTGTGTTAGTCTGTTTTTGCAAAAAGAAAAGGAGTACTTGTGGCACCTTAGAGACTAACAAATTTATAAGATGTAGCTCACGAAAGCTTATGCTCAAATAAATGTTAGTCTCTAAGGTGCCACAAGTACTTTTCTTCTTTCTGGTCAGATTCCCAGTCCATCCCAAAAAGAGCTTGTCCTTTGGCTCCTTTGCAGATTGAGTGCAGTACATGAGGCTGGCAGCCAGTGATTGGCCTGGTATCGCACCAGAGCAGTTCAATGGCCGATCCAGACCTGCATCCTGGCTGCTAAAAGTTCCAGATGCTTTGAAGCAAGGTGTCAGTTCCCTCTTTCATAATGCACCAAGCTGTGAAGTCCTACTGCACCAGGGGAAATTCTTCCTGACCCAAGCTGTTGTCCTAGAGCATGAGGATTGAGAGCCCTTTTCATTTCAGCGTAGAGGAAGGATTTGCAGGGAGAAGGTAGCTTCTGGGAGGACAGTCCATCCCTCCCCATATATGGGTTTCTCCAAGTCAGCACCCATTATCCCACCTGCTGCAAAGGTGGCCAAGCAGAGGACCAATCACTCTCTTCCCTGACCTCTGCTGGAGCCCTTATTGCAGTGCTCTGACTGGTGGGGTGACAATAATCCAGAGGCCTTTGCTTCTTGTTTGGGCAACACCAAGATGAAGAAGGTGTCTCTTACTCTTCTCCCAGTCAGTGGGATAGTTCCACCCACTGTTCCTGGGCATCAGCACTCCTAAGAGCTTGGATGTTCTCTGAGCTGAACCATCTTAGTGGTTTAGTTGGGGATTGGTCCTGCTTTGAGCAGGGGGTTGGACTATATGACCTCCTGAGGTCCCTTCCAACCCTGATATTCTATGATTCTATGATCTTTAGAGCAGAAACTAGGCTGGGAATCTCCCACAAGCAGGCTGCCCCTGGTGAAAACCCCATTCTGTCTGGTTGAGACTATGTTAGGGTGGCCAATTGGGACTGGGGGTGGGGGAGTAATAGGTGCCTCTATAAGACAAAGCCATGAATATTGGGACTGTCCCTATAAAATTGGGACATCTGGTCATCCAGGGCCTAGACTATATGGATGTCACGGATATTCCATTGATGGGGGGCAGTTCAGCCCTTCACTTGGACAGTAAGCCTTGGAAAGTTGAGGAATTTTGGACAAAGGTTCCTGACATTATTTGATCTGAATCTGCTAAAGAAATCCATGCACTGAACCCCTCCAGACATTCAGCATGCCAGCAACCACACCAAGAAACTCAGAGCAGGTAGGACCTTGACCTTGCTTCTTTTGAAGCCAACTGGCATTTGGCCATTGGCTTCCATGGGAGCTGGATAAGGACCTTGCATGTGTTAAATGGACACAACTTACTGAGCAAGATTGACAGATACAAATGAATGGATCAGGAGATGGTGAGAGTAGATGTGACAGGCTGGACAGCCCATTTTCCCCAACTGACTCTGACCTGTACAGCAGCGTGGGCATCTCCTCCATCAACTGTTTTTGTTGATCTCCCCATGAAGCATCACTGCATCCCGTTGGTTGTGTTGTGACTTAGCCTGGTGAACTGGTTGGGTGTGTATACTCCGTTCTTGCACTGTGCGCCTGGAGAGGGGCGGTCACAGAATGAAAACGAGCAGACGTGGTGCTGTTGTTGGATTTCTCCTGCCCCCTTCTGCAAAAGGGAAAACAAAACAATCAAAAGAGAACATGTAGCTGTAAATTCTTTGGTGTTCTTTGACTTGTGAGCAGGAGGTTTTTAAATGTGTTATTTAATTCTATATTGAGGACAATTGCTATAAAATAAAGCCAAGGAGAAAACACACCAACAATCCATCCCACTAAGTGTTTTGAGTTTTTCCTGGGTTCGACGGGTTCCGTGGGGAGGGGGTGCATTTTGAGGGTGTGGGGGTTCGTATGTGTATGTATTGGACACATGGGCAAATGGCCCCTTCCCTGTCATATTGGAATCGGCCATTTTAAAGGATCAAATTGAAGGAAGATATTTTCTATGAACGAGAATGTTTCCTCTCTACTGAAATCATCATCATTTATATTACAGCTGTGCCTAGAGGCCTCACCTGAACTCACTGCTCCAGGTGCAGTGTGAACACAGGCTGAAAGACAGCCCTTACAGTCTAAACACACACAGGCAGGATGGTTATCCCCATTAGTATTGTCTCTGGAGGCCCAGAGAGATGCTGCGACTCGCACAAGGTTATCCAGGGACTGGGAAGTGAAAGTACATCTCCCGCTTCCCAGTCCAGTCCCAGCACAAGACCATCCTTCCTCCCCCTCTAGGGGACTGTGGCACAGACCCTCTCAGGTAGGCAGGGAGTTGAGCCCAGATTCTAGAAGGTATTTAGGTGCCTATCTTTCTTTCTGCTGCTCCCCATCGCGTCTGTAGCTCTGTATTCCCAGAACAGGTACAGGGCAGACAGTGGCCTTGTAAGCATCCCCGCTGGGTTTTAGCTTTGGCCCCACGGAACCCCTGGCTTCCCTGCTGACTTGACCAACCAGTCGCAGTGGAGATTCAGAAGGGCACGGACACCTGGGCCATCATGAAGTTTGACTGATCCCAGCAGCTCATCTCACGTAGCCCCTAGAGGGAGCTGCTGTCAGCCATTCCCACCCTGAGCTGGGATCATTAGCCCCCGTTGTATGCCGCACTGGTAACCCTGGCCCATGACAGAAAGGAGTAGTGAGGGGTGGAGGCAGAAGGCAATGGGGCGGGAAGGCCTTGCAGAGAGTAGTTTATATTGCAGCTGGGACAACGTAGCAACAGCAGTATAAGTTGCTGCCACACATTCACATCAGCAAACCCAGTGCCTGCTGGGTACGTGGGTGGTTTCCCATTACCACCTGAGATGCTGGCATTAGGATTGTCTCATGGGAGGAATTGCCCAAACCACAGGGAAGGCATCACCCAGCAGCTTGTCAGGCTCATTTGCCATTCATCGCATCCTGTTTCATTCAAATCCATGGTGACGAAGGCGAGTTCTGTCTCTGCGAAGTCAGAACAGGCCCAACCCATCCCTAGTAGGCCAGGGCCACAGTGCTGGAGGCATCTGGTTCATGTCCTGGGGCAGGTGGGTTCCCAAGCTGTGACATGCGGCACACTGGACGAAGGGGACAGATGGGGCTGCAGCTTACGGAAGGCTGTCTGCAAAGCTGAAGGGCTAATTTGAAAGCACATCCTGCAATTCATTAATAAATAACGGGCCCAATGAATGATGACTGCTTGGAGCTCCTATCTCGCCTTTCATCCTGGGTCTCATAGAGCCTTATTACCATTGATGAATTAACCCTTACTCACACGCCAGGGCTCTGGGACAGGATTGTTAGAAAGAGAGAAACTGAGGCAGGGAGCAGGGAAGTGTGTTGCCCAAAAAAAAAAAAAGCTAGGGTCAAAGAAGCAGGAGTAGGACCCTGGAGTCCTGCCGTAGCTCCAAGGTCTTGTGGATTCATAGAAGGTTAGGGTTGGAAGAGACCTCAGAAGGTCAACTAGTCCAACCCCCTGCTCAAAGCAGGACCAACCCCAACTAGAGCAGGCTTGGGGGTCACATACCTCCCATCTGGTTCCTCGCAGCTCCTTTCTCTGGCTACTTCTGCCCAATTTGGGAAGTAGAGTTGTGGCTTTGAGGTCTGGCTTCAAGCCAGGTCTGGCCTAGCAATCAAAGCCCTGTATAGCTACCCTGATTACTCCAGTGCTCCGCCAGGCAAATGGTGTTTTAACTGTTGGAAGCGCCGTTTGGCCCTATTTTCTCAGGAATCGGGTGGGGTCGGGGGGAACTCATGGAATTCTTGTGGCTTTTCAAAGTGTTTGTCCCTGTGGAGATTATTGGTCCTTGCTGGGGAATGGGTGGGAGAGGTCTGAGCTGAGATAATAGCTAGCCCAGAACCAATGATCCAATGCACACAGCCTCTTCCAGCAGACTGCCAGTCACTCCAACCCGTTCAAACACCCCCCGGAAGTCACTCTTCACATTGCTTTCCCCTACAGAGAAAGCACTTGCACTCGGCACCGTGCTGCTCAGCAGCAATTGATCTGATCACTCTTGGGGGGCAGGCTCGACGTGCGAGAGCTTCTGGGTTTGCCTGGGGGCCAATGGAGGGTTGGCATGGAAGTGGGGCGAGGAGGAATCCCTGGAGGAAATTCATTGCACAGCCTGCCATGGAGATGCATGACATTACTGTCCATTGACCGTGCAGCTGCAGTGCCAGCTGAACCAGTTCAGCTGAGCACTTGAGTGCTGCCAAATGCCTTGGGCTATGCTGGAGGTTAATAGAAAGCAGGAGCGCACCACCACCACGAGGCTAGAACAAGTGCCAAGATCACAAAGGGGCTGCACATCGGGAGTGAGGGACACCGGCAGAGTGGGGTGGGAAGCCCAGGATTGCAGGGAGGATGTAAATAAGAAGTGAGGGGTGCAGGCAGAGCCATGGGGGGGGGGATCTAGGGCTGGAGGAACAGGGGGGCTGTAGGTTGGGACTGACTGGTATTAGCAGAGCGATATGGGGAGCCCAGCACTGGGATAGCAGAGGGGCTGTTGGGCCAGGATTGAGGGGCACGGACAGAGTTGTCAGGGGTCCCAGGGCATCTCCATACACAACTATGCTACCCCAAACCAGCAGAGTGTCTCAGCCAGGACCGCCCCACATCATTCCCATTATGCAGGGCAGAGGGGTATGATTGATAAAGCCTAAATGTATTCCAGCCACATCCACAGGCTAATTTCAATTTCCTGGTAATTATGCAAATGAATGTGGATTTAATTAAGGGCAGATTTCATTAAAGGCTTCTTGGGAAAATGGAAACAGAAGGGGGGGGGGGGAGAGAGACAGACACAAAGGCTGTGTCAGCCCCGGAAGATAAATGATTGCAGGCATAATGGTGGGGATTGGCCAATCCCACAGTCCATTTGTGCTCACTTAACTGTGAGCTTCTTCGGGGGGGGGGGGGGGGGCATTCAGTTGAGGTTGCAGGTGACGAGATAAGGATAAGCCTGAATTCCAATGAAGGCACCTGCACTCCTCCTTTTTGTGTCTGTCTCGTTCCGGTTTTCCTTCAAGATGCCCCCCTTCTTCTCTAGCATAAGCGGCAGGCACCTGCTATCTGTCCCTCTCTCCCCATCTTCCTGACAGGCATTTCCTGGGGACAGTCCTGTCCCTTTTCTGCTCTGGCAGGAGCCATAAAGTGCAGCCTTGATGCTGCTCTGGCATCACATCATAGCTCAGATTGCCACGGCTCTGCCATCGGCATGTTTGATCCTTCTGTTGGGCTTTTGTTCATGTGCATTATAGATCCTCCTCCGTGCACAAGCATGCTATTCATTAAATGTATATTATACACTACACTATTGTAGTGTGTGTGCAGAAATGTACATGCATTATGAGCTAGATCCACATAGGGTCATGGGCATTACAATGCCCAACACCCAGGTACACTGCTGCCTAGTGGAATTCTCACCCATGAATTAGCCACCCAGGTTCCTCCTACAAAGCATAGGGGGACTGAGGCAGGGAAAGGCATTCTCAGGGACTGCCAGGGCTAGGCAGGAGTGAAATGCAGAGAAAAGGGGTAGGGCTTAGGACCCAGATTCACAAAGGTATTTAGGTGCCTAACTCCCACTGATCTGGGCCTTGGGCACCTAACTGGCGAGCAGGAGGAACTTGCTCTCTCTACTCAGGCTTCTTGGCCAAGAACCTTCTTGTGGAGTTAGAGCTGACCTGACAAAAAAGGAGAACGAGACCCCATTATACCCAATAGACCAGTGGTTGGGGAACTCATCTGGGATGTGAGACACCCAGATTCCAATCCCTACTCTACTGGATTGGGAGCAAGGATTTGAAGCCAGCTCCCACCCACTACCACCCCACTGGTGAGCATGACATCTGGGCATGTGGGTAATGGCGCCTCCTGCTGGAGCTGCTCCACTTTGTCTAAATAAGTTAAATGTTCACTTGGAGAAAGAGAGTGAGGCTAGCCCAGTGGTCACAGGGGCTGTGGGACAGTCAGTCTGACAGCTCTGCTCAACTATTTAATTAGCTCTGCCAAGTACGATAGCTCCAACACTCCACATATGCAGGTCTTTTATGGGGCCTGGTCCCTGCCAAGAGACAGGCAAGGGAACACCTTATTTGAGAATCCCCCTTCATATCCGCTAGCACTGCAGCTTGCGCTAGGGCTCTGAGCAGCTCATTTCCTGGGGGCCAGGCAGCTGTGTGCATGTCCACAAGCAGAGGGCTAGGCAGTACCTGAGAGGTGGCTTCGAGAACGTTATTGGAACTAGATGTTGGATGTAGGCTTCTAAGAAGCGGTGAGGCACCAAAGTCCCTTTGTGGATCTACCTCCATATTAACCCCCTCCCCCACCCTCAGACACGTTATGTTAAGAGAACTTTAAGGTTGCAAGTCAAGTGCTCAATTTAGGAAGTGCTAGAATGAAGATTCCCCATCAGATCTGTGCAACAGCTTTCTGTAGAACGCTTACAGATCCTGGCCTGTGGTTCAGTACCCTGGAGGCTATGTTCTCACCAGCCCTCAGCTCCCTCCCCCTGCTGGATATGCTGCCACTTTCTGGCTCCATGGGCTTCCTGTTCTAACTAATGGGATAACTGATGCTTCTCTTCTCTCCTACTAGCCCACCCACAGCTGTGCAGACCGGGCTTGCAAGCCAAGTCTTCTATCACTTCACTGCCTGCCCTGTACATCTTTGAAACCTGTGGCCAACCCTGAGTGACAAGGCTCCAACTTGAACAGAGCAGCCACATACCACATCTTGTATGCCACAGCATGGTATCCAACAGACGCTTAGGTATGTCCAAGGCACCCATCACCACAGGGCCACACACAAACTGGCACTGAACCAATGAAATTGGGTTTAATTCCCACCCCTAGCCATTCAGGTGCAATATGATGGCCATTTGGGCCAACACACCAGTCATTGAACTCAATGCATGAGCTGCTACGGCTTGAGTTACAGAGCCAAGGCTCTGTAGGTAGTGGCCATCACAACTCCTGTTCTCTGTGAATCACCTCAGAGGGGGAACCACACAGAGTCACCAGAGGGTTCCACAAGGGCGTGTGGACACTCTTGCTTCAGCTTAAGAATGATTTCATTAAATTACATTTAAACCACTTATAATATGAAACAAAGCCACTTGTAATACTTAAACCACTTGTAATATGAACCTGTGCTCAGGTTTGCACTGAAACAATGCCGGGGTGAGTTCAAGCCAAGTTAGTTATTTCAATGCTTGCCTGGGTGAAAACAAGTCCTAAAGGAAAGATTAGAGAGAGAAATTAGATAGGTAGAAATTAGAGAGAGAGAGAGAGATTAAGTAAGAGGGAGGGAGGAATGGTCGCCGTGACCTGGTTTGGATGAAATAATCAACAATGCCCTTAAACTTCTTACCATGGGGAGAAGAGAAGCAGAGAAGACATCTCCTTCAAGGCAACCTTTACCCATGACTTTGTGCCTTTTGTTTGCTTCTTTGTGATAAAGGGAGAATAGGTTTTTATTAGAAATTCAGGTTGTCTCCTCTGGGAGACTCTGCAGACAACCAGCAAGCTTGTGGCATCAGGGATTATTATTTCTATTCCCATGTCAGCTAGAGGGCCCAACCAAATTGAGGTCCCATTGTACTAGGCACTAGGTTAAAAAAAAAACAAAACAAACGAACTAGATAATTTCATAGAGGATAGGTCCATCAATGGCTATTAGCCAGGATGGGTAGGAATAGTGTCCCTAGCCTCTGTTTGCCAGAAGCTGGGAATGAGCGACAGGGGATGGATCACTTGATGATTACCGGTTCTGTTCATCCCCTCTGGGGCACCTGGCACTGGCCACTGTCAGAAGACAGGATACTGGGCTAGATATGCCTCTGGGCGGACCCAGTAGGGCCATTCTTATGTATCAACACCTGGCAAGATGCAGTTCCTGCCCTCAAAAGTTTACAAAATTACATACAAGATAGATAAAACAGTCAAAGGAGGGAGGGAAACAGGGGGGCCAAGATGGGGAGATTTTCCAAGGCACAGAGGGCATTCAGGCACCCAATTCCTATTGAAAGTCAAGGGGAGATGGGCACCTCCCTCCTTTGAGAATTCTTTGTGAAGCAAGATGGCTAAGGTCACAAAGCTGGGAGTTGAACGCAGGTCTGCTGAGCTGCAGTTTATTACCCTACCCACCACACCATGCCGTCCCCAAGGAAGCACAGTTTCATTAACTGAAATGGGACCCGATTTTATTCATACTGTTTAAAACTCTCTGGACCACATCCTCAGCAGAGCTATGTCAGTCACAACAGCTGAGAAGCAGGCCCTGTGGAAGGTGTCTTTTATTTATGTGGGCCACTTAATGCAAACTCTTGGGAGAAAAGCGTTCTTTGTTGAAGAGTCTCCACACCTTCAATGAATGGCTGAGAAAGATTGTGCTTCAGATCTGAGTCACGCAGAGAACCCTCCCGCAAAGAGCACAGACTAGAGCAGATATTCCTGAGGTTTCTAAAATTAAAAAAAAAATAAATAAACCAAGCAGAACAATTCTGTGTATCTGTGCTTAACAGGGTTCACTACTCACCAATGGGGCACCTCCTCATGGTGCATCTGGGAGTTAGCGTCTAGTTGGACAGCCCTTCCTGCAGTTCTTCAGCATCTCACCCTCCAAGACTCAGGGCAGCGTTCTTCCTTGTGACCTGGCCTTTCAGTGAGTGACTTCAGTCCTACACTTCCAGGGGTCTGTCAATGTCTCTCTAGAGAAGCTGTCCCTCAGCCATTCCAGGCAGTCATCCATTCTACCTCCAAGGCTGTCCTTGCAGCAGCTGGTAGGGGAACCTGAGCCCACCTTCTACTCAAGGATCCCACCCAGGGACCCTATGCTCCCTGGCTATGGTCTACTGACCCCCAGAGAGGGCTACTGCTTTCCTGGACTCTATCCTGCTTCCTCTTTCCATCCTCAGGGCTTACCCCCCTGTCTGAGTTTCCTCCACTCCCCATGGCTACTTCCACCTGTGGCTTATTTCCAGATCCTATCATCTTTAGCAACCCTTTCTTTGGTCAGGGAGGGGCTTTAGTCTATTACCCCTACACCACTCCCTTCTATCCTCAGCTTGTTAGTTTTATAGAAGCCCTGCCTGTTCCTGCCCAGGTGAGTTTCATCCTTAATTAAGCATTATTGATCCCTGGCTCCCCTCCAGGTGCAGCCTATGCAGTTAGTTGGCCCCTCTAGCTTGCCTTCACCCCTTCAGGCCTTGTGTGGGGGGAACACCCATTATAGTGTATTTGAAAAACCTGTCAGGCTTTTGTTAGAAGCACTCAAGGAGTCACCTTGGCTCTAGCTGGTTCTAACTCTTGGCCTGCGGTGCTCTGACATCTGTTGGATTTTGCGCACAGATGAGGGGCAAGGTCTGACAGTGCCAGCACTAGCAGGTCCATTTCTCAAGCCTGCCTGTGCACTAGATGCTGAGGAGCTCTGCCCACATTGGCACATATAATTATTACTGCAAATACATCATGCACCCTCCAGGGCTTGCATGTTTTATTCCAGCAGAGGCACCCTGACTCCTAGCATTAGCCACTCTTAATGTGTCAGGCAAATTCATACTTACTGTGTGGGACCAATGGGGCAGTTAGCTCCAAATGACAAGGGCAGAATTCCTTGTCCCACTCTGTGCTGGGAGGTGAGCCAGGGCAGTGGCAGAACAGGCCTCTGTTTACACTATGCACAGATCAGCTGTGAGGGTCTCCCTCTCCCAGGAGGACTGCTTAGGCAAGAGCCCAGCCTCAGTGATTAGTGTGTGTATGTATGGGTGGGGCTGTGTGTGTGGTTAAGTCTCTGAGTGTGTGTCTGTGGGTATGCACTTGTGTATATGTATGGGCTGAGATGAAGCCTGCTGAATGACTTCATTCAGAGACAGGAGAACGAAACCCTGAACTACCCCAGAGGCTAATGGCAAGCAGGGGGTATGTGCTGGCCCAAACGGGAAGGCCAATAGATGAGCAGTCCATGTGCTGGGTCAGGAGCCCCCCAGCTAGTATGGGTTTCCAAGGGCAGTTTGGTTGCTCCGATCCCTGCTCCAGCACCAGGGTCCTGCAGGCTTGGACACTGAATGATTTGGGTGCCCCTGCAGATGGCCAATTCCCCCTGGATTCTGCTGGCACCACATTGACCCTGTGCTTGAATCTAAAGCTCAGGGCTAAGTGTGATCTCCCCGAGCTCACTAGGATAACATGAGAGGGTGCTTCCGTGGTGCTTAGGCTACTGTTGTGCAGAGGCCAGAGCCCTAATCCGTCTAAGGTAAGAGTCCAACTCAGCCTTTTATACACCATTGTTCAGGAAAGTCATCCAAAGTCAGAGACAGAGACTGGCTTATTCTGACCACAAAGGACTCTTGGTAGCACCCAAGGCCTGTCGACATCATGACTGAGGAGAATGGAACCAGACATGAATGGAATCAATATTGGTGGGTTGGAAATGAGGCCTAATGGGTGGACCAAATAATAAGGGGAGGGGCTGTTGTGCTCATCACCCCCTTTTGGGGTCCTTAAACAGACTTGGGGGTGGGGTGGGGGGAATCATGATGCCAGGCCAAGGACAGCTAGAAGGAGAGATTTTCACCATCATGGTTGCCATCCCAACCACCAGAATACTGCTGGACCTTCACTGTCCTGGTCCTGAAAGGCGTCCAGACCAGGCCAGGCCAGTGAGAGGGACCTGATGACATTGGCCCCTCCACCAGCTTTGGCAAAATCCTGACTAGCCCCTGGGATGAGAGACTTGGGTTCCTGCTCTCAACCCCATCCCACCCACCTGCATTATTTCCCTCCCAACCTGATCTCTTCTAATCCCTGTCTCACAGAATCATAGATTCTAAAGCCAGAAGGGACCCCTGTGATCATCTAGTCTGACCTGCATAGCACAGGCCAGAGGACTTCCATGAATTAATTCTTATTAGAACTTCAGCAGATTTTTCAGAAAACCATCTGATCATGACTGAAAAATTGCCAGTGACGGAGAATCCTGGGTAAATTGTTCCAATGGTTGATTATCCACATTGTTAAAAATGTTCACCTTATTTCCAATCTGAATTTATCTAGCTTCAGTCTTCAGCTGTTGGACAGTGTTAGACCTTTCTCTGCAGGACTGACGAGCCCCCTCTTATCATATTTTTGTTCCCGATGTAGGTATTTGCAGACTGTGATCAAGTCACTCCTTAATCGTTTCTTTGTTAAACTAAATAGATTGAGCTCTTTGAGTCTATCACTATAAGGCATGTTTTCTAATCTTCTAATCATTTTCTCATGGCTCTTCTTTGAACCCTCTTGAATTTATCAACATCCTCTTTGAATTGTGGGCACCAGACTTGGATATAGGATTCCAGCAACGGTCACACCAGTGCCAAATACAGAGATGAAATAACATCTCTACTCCTATTTGAGATTCCCCTGTTTTTGCACGTCATGGACCAAAGCATGGGCAGCCAGGCGTAGTGGCAGGAGCCAGAGCCAGGAACCAGAAATCAGAGCTGGGCTCAGGAACCAGGAGTCAAGAACAGAGCAGAGGAGCAGGGGTGGAGTCCTGGAGCAGGACAGGGAACCAGGCCCAGTTTACCAACTGATCCAGATCGCTCAGTATCAGTGGCCTGTCCTTGTTATTATTTACCATTCCCCCAGTGTTTGGGTCAGTGATGATTTTGGATTTTTTTGCAGGTCATGGATGAAAAGGTTAAATAAAGTGTAGGGCCAAGAACTGATCCCTGTGGGACCCCACTAGAAACAAACCCACTTGACAATGATTTTCCATTTTCAGTTACATTTTGCAACCCATCTGTCAGACAGTTTTTAATTCATTTAATGTAGGGAATATTAATTTTTGTCATTCTAGTTTTTTAATAAAAATGTCGTGTGGCACTATGTCAAATGCCTTACAGTGGTCTAAGTCTATTACATCAACCCGGTTACTTTTATCAACCAAACTTTTAATCTCATCAGAAAAAATATATCAAGTTAATTTGACAGAATTTATTTTCTATACACCCATGTTGAGTGGCATTAATTATATTACCCTCCTTTAAGTCTTTATTAATCAAGTCCCATAACAGCTGCTCCATTATCTTGCCTGGGATCAGTAACAGGCTTACAGGCCTAGAATTACTTGGGTCATCCTGTTTACCCTTTTTAAATATTAACACAATGATAGCTTTCTTCTAGTCTTCTGGAACTGTTCTTTTCTCTCCCCTTTTGGGTGTGTTTGCAGTGTTTTGTCTTAAAGGAAGCAGGATCAGACTTTAACAAACAACAGCTCCAGACCATCTTGTCTAGTTGTTTCCTTCTCTCCTCTCTCCCCCCGCCCCCTCCAAAAGACAGTTGTTATAAGAACATAAGAATAGCCATACAGGGTCAGACTAAAGATCCATCCAGCCAAGTATCCTGTCTACTGACAGTGGCCAATACCAGGTGCCCCAGGGGGAGTGAACCTAACAGGTAGTGATCTAGTGATCTCTCTCCTGCCATCCATCTCCGCCCTCTGACAAACAGAGGCTAGGGACACCATTCCTTACCCATCCTGGCTAATAGCCATTAATGGACTTAACCTCCATGAATTTATCCAGTTCTCTTTTAAACCCTGTTATAGTCCTAGCCTTCACAACCTCCTCAGGCAAGGAGTTCCACAGGTTGACTGTGGGCAGAGGGAAGAAGAACTTTCTTTTATTTGTTTTAAACCTGCTACCCATTAATTTCGTTTGGTGGCCCTTAGTTCTTATATTACGGGAACAAGTAAATAACTTTTCCTTATTCACTTTCTCCACGCCACTCATGATTTTATATACCTCTATCATATCCCCCCTTAGTCTCCTCTTTTCCAAGCTGAAAAGTCCTAGCCTCTTTAATCTCTCCTCATATGGGACCCATTCCAAACCCCTAATCATTTTAGTTGCCCTTTTCTGAACCTTTTCTAATGCCAGTATATCTTTTTTGACATGAGGGGACCACATCTGTACGCAATATTCAAGATGTGAGCATACCATGGATTTATATAAAGGAAATAAGATATTCTCCGTCTTATTCTCTATCCCTTTTTTAATGATTCCTAACATCCCATTTGCTTTTTTGACTGCCGCTGCACACTGCGTGGATGTCTTCAGAGAACTATCCACAATGACTGCAAGATCTTTCTCCTGATTAGCTGTAACTAAATTAGCCCTCATCATATTGTATTCATAGTTGGGGTTATTTTTTCCAATGTGCATTACTTTACATTTATCCACATTAAATTTCATTTGCCATTTTGTTGCCCAATCACTTAGTCTTGTGAGATCTTTTTGAAGTTCTTCACAGTCTGCTTTGGTCTTGACTATCTTGAGCAGTTTAGTATCACCTGTAAACTTTGCCACCTCACTGTTTACCCCTTTCTCCAGATCATTTATGAATAAATTGAATGGGATTGGTCCTAGGACTGACCTTTGGGGAACACCACTAGTTACCCCTCTCCATTCTGAAAATTTACCATCTATTCCTACCCTTTGTTCCCTGTCTTTTAGCCAGTTCTCAATGCATGAAAGGATCTTCCCTCTTATCCCATGACAACTTAATTTACGTAAGAGCCTTTGGTGAGAGACCTTGTCAAAGGCTTTCTGGAAATCTAAATACACTATGTCCCCTGCATTCCCCTTGTCCACGTTTGTTGACCCCCTCAAAGAACTCTAATAGATTAGTAAGACATGATCTCCCTTTACAGAAACCATGCTGACTTTTGCGCAACAATTTATGTTCTTCTAGGTGTCTGACAATTTTATTCTTTACAATCGTTTCAACTAATTTGCCCGGTACTGACGTTAGATTTAACGGTCTGTAATTGCCAGGATCACCTCTAGAGCCCTTTTTAAATATTGGCATTACATTAGCTATCTTTCAGTCATTGGGTACAGTAGCTGATTTAAAGGACAGGTTACAAACCATAGTTAATAGTTCTGCAATTTCACATTTGAGTTCTTTCAGAACTCTTGGGTGAATGCCATCTGGTCCGGTGACTTGTTACTATTAAGTTTCTCAATTAATTCCGAAACCTCCTCTACTGACACTTCAATCTGTGACAATTCCTCAGATTTGTCACCTCTAAAAGATGGCTCAGGTTTGGGAATCTCCCTAACATCCTCAGCTGTGAAGACTGAAGAATTCATTTAGTTTCTCTGTGATGACTTCATTGTTTTTAAGTGCTCCTTTCATATCTTGATCATCCAGGGGCCGCACTGGTTGTTTAGCAGGCTTCCTGCTTCTGATGTACTTAAAAAACATTTTGTTATTACCTTTTGAGTTTTTGGCTAGCTGTTCTTCAAACTCCTTTTTGGCTTTTCTTATTACATTTTTACATTTAATACCATCTAAATGACTGTCCAATGGTGGAGGGAGGAGGGGTCTCTATAAACACTTGCTGCTGCTAAAAGGAATATCGTTAAAATGAAAGACTTAATACTTGTTTGCTGTGTTGTTGTAGCCGCGCTGGTCCCAGGATATGATAGAGATGAGGTGGGTGAGGTAATATTGTTATTGGACCAACTTCTGTCGGTGAAAGAGGCAAGCTTGTGAGCTCCATAGAGCTTTTCTTCAGCTCTGTGGGGCTCAAAAGCTTGGCTTTCACCAACAGAAGTTGGTCCAATAACACTATCTCACCCTCCTTGCTTCTTTACATTTCCAAGTCTTCAGCTGTTTTGCCTTCTTTTTCTGTATCTTTAATAAAAGGTTTCAAAGATTTTGAAGGATGTGTTTGCCAGGGGACTGAGCAGGTGGAGGTCTTCGTACTGGAAACTCCGAACCAGGGTTAGTTGTTTAGTGTTGTACAGTGACAGGGTCATGTTAGTACCTTTGATTCTCGGGCCTATTTATGCCATCAAAATTAAGAACAGTCCACTCCCTACAGGTCTGGCTGTGCTGCAATGGCTCGGCAGCACCAGTGCCATTGTCCTTTGCTGTCTTTCCACATAGCTTGACATTATTTTCTTTTTATTCGTGTCTGTTCTCTTGGTCCCTCCCTGCCCAGCATCAGAGCAGTAGAAGCCAAGTGTGCAAGGACCTCTGGTTTCAATGCCATTCCTCAGCCCTCCAATCCTTACGCCTTATGGAAGAATCCTTCCTGGACTGGCCACTGGAGTCTGTGAATACTGA
This sequence comes from Dermochelys coriacea, assembly GCF_009764565.3. NCBI lineage: Eukaryota > Metazoa > Chordata > Testudines > Dermochelyidae > Dermochelys > Dermochelys coriacea. The sequence goes on along the minus strand of NC_050077.1, from coordinate 35,161,018 downwards.
CTCCTGCCCCAGGATGGGGAATGAATCTTTCATAACCCGATCCCTGTCAGCTGACTGGGGCTGGAAAATGAGAAACAGCACCCTGAGTGTCACACCCGGATGGCAGCCTCCATGTTTCCGCTCATGAGGATCCAGTCCCATCTCCCATTGTGTCAAGGCTGAAGGGAAAGGCCCTAAGCCACCCTTGAATGGGGCAGCACCCTGAGGTTGAGTCAGGGGAACAGGAGATTGCTGAGCACCTTCCCCGTCCCTTCCTGCAACCATGCACAGCACGGGCAATGTCTGCCCCCATTCGCTACTCAGTAACCCTCCCACTCTCCTCCTCTCCCTCACTCGCCCTCCGGTCCCCTCTGCCACAGGCAAGGGATGAATGGGTACAGGAGAGGAGGAAATGCGAGAGGAAGGGAGAGCCCAATGGAGCAGGAGTGGGGAAGAGAGACAGACAGATGGAGGGAAGGCGGAGCCTTGCAATCAATCAGAGATAGTAGGGGCAAAGGAGACAATGTGGTTGGCACAGGCATGCCGGCTTCGCAGAATGAACTAGGCAGGTGCCAACCCAGAGCCTTACGCAAGTCTGCAGGAATGAGGGGCACTAGAATGGCAGGGGGCTGTGGGGCTGCAGTGAGGGGCATTGGCAGAGCTATGGGGGGCATGTTAGCCTCATATCCCAGCAGCTGGTCTTGTGAGCAAGCTTGCGAGATCCCTGTTCAGGACGTCCCTCTGCTGGGGGCAGCAATAGGAGTTTGCTGGTGCATAGGGAGATTATGGAGGGTGGTGGCTGTGCCATTGCAGGAGGCTCTGCATAGCCCTAGCTCCCAGCCCCAGGCACCAATCCAGGCTGAGGACCATGTTCCCCGTGCTGGTCACATCTGCTCTGGCACACTGCCTGTCTAAGGAAAACAAAGGTGGGGAAGGCAGATAGCATCCACCATCCATTCCGACAGGGGTCAGGGCATCAGAGGTGGTGTGGACAGCAGCTCCTGACTGGACAGAAAGACATTGCACTGAGGGAATGGCAACTTTGCTGGCATCTGCCTGGCACCTCCTAGGCCTAGCCCTGTCACAGAAGCTGCTGGTACCCTTGGCGCTAATCACTTTGAATTTCGAGAACCCCAGCCAGAACAATACCTCTCCCCGGCCATCTTTCTGCTCTGCTGACACTTCCCAAGAAGCCTGCACTGTGGCAGGTGTCTCTTAGGTCCCTTCCACAGGCCATCGCAGGGGAGCAGCCCCAGATTTAGGCAGCTGTATCCCACACTCTGAATGGGCCCTGGGGCTTTGTAACTTCTCTAGTCTTAACCTTGCCCCTGTCCAGCGGGCGCTAGGTGTGTTGCATTTCTGTGTTGATCTGGGCCAAGTTGAAGCTCTCTCTGGCCCCAGGTGACTTGCTCCCTTGTGTGAGAGATGGGCAGGGAACAGGGTGAGCCCAGATACTCCCAGTCTGCAGGTGACATGGCTCCACATTGCCTTTCACTACACCCAGAGAGGGCAGGGTCCTGGCTTCCCCACTGCCAGCTCCCAGGCAGGGGTGAGGATGAGCAGCTGAGGCCAAGTCCAGATGAGAAAAGGGATACTGGGAAAGATGAGGGGGATATTGTCTGTTCCTAGCTCACCCTTTCCTAAGGGCAGTTACTGTTTAGGGGGTGAGGCTGGGCCCCCTCCCCGTGGCATTGGTGGCCAAACAGTTTTTTCCATTCACGCTTATCATGACTGTGACTGTTTCTCCCAGAGCTGGAGCTGGCTGCGTCACCCAGGCCTCTGTCTGCTCCAGGATGAATTGCTGGGCTGGCTTTGCTGGGCAGGGTGACCTCACCACTAAGGAAGTATGTTGCACCAGCACCCCTGAGCCTGCACAGCCCGATTTCCTACCATCCCTTTGGTCTATGTGCTGGGTACCTGCTATTTGGCTACCTGGGATCCCTGGATTAGGACATCGGGGGGCTGGGGTTAGGGCCATCTCCCATGGAACTTGTTCCCCACTTGGTCCACATGCCTGAGGGTCTCCATCTTCAGTGTTCATGGAGGCCTCTCTGTTTACTCTGGAGTTAGCCTGGGTCCAGTTACTGGGGAAGGCTGTTATGTCTTTGAGGAAGGCTTTGGTGGCTGGCTGTGAATGCTGTCTCAGAGTCTAGACTGCTCACTGTGGGAGTAGCTATCGTGGGTCCTGTATCCAGGCAGCTGCGGGCTGCACAATGGTCCCATGGGATTGCAGGTGTGGTAGCTGCGGATGTGCTCGGAAGTTCAGGTGTGGTTTGTTTAGCTCTCTGTCCCCCTTTTCCTCCCTCCCTGGCCACGCACACAGAGCACTTCTTTCCAGGGACTGTGTGTTTCTACCCACTCCTCAGAAGGAGGGCAGGGCTGCCAGGAGGTTGCAAGTGGTTGGGGCTCCAATTAAAATTCCATCCCAGCGGCCCTGTTGTGAGCTGAGTTCCTGCAGCCATCTCAGGTGGGGAATTCTCTGGCTGTCCTTAGCAGTGGCTGGTTTGTGATGAGGATCTCTGTAGTGCAGGCAGCACCTGATGCTATTTGCTTGAGAGCCACCTCTTCACACAGCACTGAATGTCTCTCTGTCTGGGTTAGGTGAAAGGCCACAGCCTGGTGTCATTTCTCCTGGCTTTCCTCTCCCTGCAGCAGCTGAGGAGAGAATACACAGCCACTGAACCACTGCGGAAAGGGCCAGGGATAGCAAAGAACAGAAACTCAGTACTGGCTTTGCATGCCCTCAGTCCTGCCCAGGGCTAACTGCAAATTTTAGGGCAATGCTCAGGTTGGTGCACTTCACTCCCAGAGTCCTTGCAGTTCTGGCTGAGGGATGTCAGGTCCCCAGCCTCCATTAGTAGATGCCATGGGGGGAGGTACAGGAGCACTTGCTGAGCAGGGAAGCACAGTCCCTCCTGCTGGACTCTTCCACCAGGGGTGCTATAGAGAACAATGGGCAGACACAGGAGGACAGCATTGGGGGAGGGAGGGAGGGAGAAGCAGGGGTTGGAGACTCAGAAGCTCACATCTGCCCAGAATGACAGCAGACGGGAAGTTACCACAGCTGTAAAGCATGATAATAATAAGTGATAGATACTTCCATGGCAAGCTCCCCTCGGGATGGGAATCTGGCTGCCTTCCTACAGGGCTGCCATCAGGGGACGGAGTTCTGAAGAGATCCTAGCTGTTCGGAGAGAGCTTTACACCATCCTCCATCTCCGATGGGCTGTGGTGGTCCTTGAGGCTCAGTGATGGCAGCATCCAGAAGGGCATCCAGTTCTGCCATGGAGAGCTGGCAAAAAACCCACCCAGCTTCTCACAAAATGGCTAGGTCAAATGGCTGCCGCTGGACTTGTTTCTAGCCTCCCGAGTTTTCTTGTTCCTTTCCCTGAGTGCTGTGGTCTATATAGAGCGCTGGTCAGCGTCCCAGCTGTGGCCCTTCCCGGCAATCTGTTTAGGAATGCCTGTGAACAGTTTCTGATTGCAGTGGTTGCTAACAAGAGCTTGCTGCACTGTCACAGATTGTAAGGAGATCAAAGATCTTTGCGTGTCTCCAAGCAGCTGTATAAGGCAGGGAGTAAGATCTCTGCAATACTGCTATATTTGAATCCTGGAGCAAAAGGGCCGATCTTGATCCCATGGCAGGATTTAAACAGTGGAGGCCACATAAGCAAAGAGATAGGCCAGTCATGGAGGCCTGCAAAATAGTGTGGGTTAGCAGCTGGAGAATTGCCAAAGTAGCGCACAGAAGCATTGCGTGCATCCAGGTTAATAGACCATATTAACTCAATTCACAGTGACCTTACTCCACTTCAGAAGTGAAGTACAGAATCTGCAGCAGATAGGCAGTTGCAGGGTATATACACATGGGCATTTTCAATAAGCAAACTAGCTTGAGTCAGTATGAATTAAACGCCCCATGTAGACAAGCCCAGACTCTCCCAGCAGGAGGCACTGTAGGGATTGGTGCAGGAGCTGTGGCTGGAAGAAGCTCAGTATTAGGGAAGCCACTGGAGTCAGGAAATAAAGATGAGCCTCTTATCCCCATCTGCCAAGCATTTGTTACATAGTGTCAGAAAAAAACAAAATACTGACAAAAAAAGATGATCAAAACCTGAATTTCAAAATAGATCCTGGAACCAAGTGCAATACAGCACAAGATTAGTGACCCAGTGCTGCAGTACATATTCAGCTTGTCTCATGTGGCAGGGACAAGAGCCCTGTGGCAGAGCCATTCTGGCACCTCTGTATGAAAGCAGAAACGCTGGTTTGAAATAGTGCAACAGAAAGCGTGTGCTTGAGTTGAAGAGTCACCTGGAAATGCAGATGATCGAACAGGTGCATAACTTGCTTTCAGGTCAGGATGCAACGATCTTCAAGAATGTGATGAGCAGCTTAATGGACTGAGAGGTATTCTGGACATAATACAACACTTTGCTATAGATCCCAGGGCACCGACAAAAATATATGCCCCACATAAAGTCTCATTAACACTGAGAAATACAGTTAAAAATACTTGACCAAATGATAAAACTAGCTGTTATTGAGCTCATGCAGACATCAGCTGACTAGGTTAATAATATGGATACTAATAAAATCAAACAAGATAAGGATTTGTAAAGATCCTAAAGATCTGGATTAGGCCCGCTGTGAGCGCTCCCTGTGAGATGGGGTAGGGGGCATGCACAGATTTCAAAAAGGAAGAGTATTATCAGTTTTGGATGCAAGTTAATGGTTTGGCAGCACCAACCAGACAGACAAAATGTAAACCTGCACTTCAACTCCCCTTTTGGACAGACACATGTCTAAACAACATCCTGTGAGGATTATTTCAGTATCTGATGTGCCACAGAGTATCAGGTCCCAGATCTTTCATAGATTTTTAACGCCAAAAGGGACCATTCTGACCATCTAGTCTGCCCTGCTGTATAGCACAAGCCAGAGAACCCTATTTGCTGATTTCTGTATCGTGAACCAGCAGATACATACCTGCCCCAGGGAATTCGGCAGGCGATCACCAACATGATCTAGCCTTCCAGCTAAGCTCTGAGTCCTACAGCTCTGAATGTCACCACTGCCGGGTGGGTCATGATTACCTGACCATCACAGAGAGTGGCGTGGGGGAGGGCACCAGAGAGAACATAGGTAGAGCCCTGCAAATCTGCGGATATCCGTGGACCATGTTTACGGATTGCGGATGGATGCGGATCCAAAATTTATATCTAGAGCCCTGTAAATCTGTGGATATCCACTTTATATCTGTAGACATCCACAGACCATGTTTGCGGATCACTGATTGTTTGCGGATCCAAATTTTGTATCTGCGCGGGGCTCTAAACATAGCATTACGTATAAAAGAATGGGTTAGTATTTAGTTTATCCCCACCTCCACCCAAAGTCTTTAGCCCCATTTACCCATAAATTCTCTTACCTCTCAGGCAAGGGAAAAGTTTGCTAGGGAGGCAGGCCCCAGCCTGTGCCCACCTCCTCCCAAAGTCAGTACCTTTCCCCCCGCTTCTCCTCCTGCCCTTTTCTAGAGCGGTTTGCTCCTGGCACGTCTTCAGCCTCCCAATCTTCTTAGCTGTTGCATCTCCTCCTCCCACCCTGACCCTCTGGAATGAGCTGGGTCTAACTGATGTAGCCCCCAGACCCCTCCTACTCCGAGCAGTTTCTGAGAGGAGTGGCTAATTGGAGTCAGCTGCGTGGGGTTCCCCCCCACCCTCACATGACAGTTCCTAGTTAAGACTGTCACATGCATCAAGCCCATCACTTCTGTTTGAGCTACAGCAGGTCTATTAGAAAGATATCCAGGTTCTCGATGGGGTAGAACAATTGCTAACGATCTACTGATCTGGAGCACAGTTTATCAACAACAAATGAAAGTTCTGCTGCCAGTTAAAGCAATAGCTCTTAATTTGAAATATTTTGAGATTAACAAAGAACCTACGATCTCAGATGATGCACAAGCACATGGGTTGGGGGCAGTCTTTCTGCAAGATGAGTGCTCGTTCACATAGATATCTAAAGCACTGGCTAAAACACCACAGACTTGAAAAAGACAAGTAACATTTTTTGGTTGTGAGCACTTTCATGAATATGTCTATGAGCAGAACTCAGTTAAGTCAGAAGCTGTTGGAAGCTATATCACAGAACCCCTTGCGTAACATCACCTAGACTTCAGAAGATGCTGCAACAGTACTCATTAAGCGCACTTCTTATAGCTGACATGCTTTCAAGAATCTGCCAAAATAGTGAAAGCCAGGAAGAGGCATTTGAAGTAAATATGACTGACTCATGACCCAGTTCTGAAACAAAATCTGACAAGCTCAGACACAAAATACAGAATGATCCAGCCTTACAAAAGCTTGAGTATAATTCTACAGAGATGGCTCCCCAGCCACTTCCACCCTTAAAAGCTGATTGGGACAACAGAGATGAAAATGCTGCATATGATGATATTCTATATAGGTCAGGGTGTTGGAATACGACACACCATTAGGTCATAAATGCTAAGCATATTCCAGCGTGCTCGTCTGGGTATTGAGAAGTGTAAGAACCTGGCCTGAGAACACAGGCACAAATGCAGGCATTGAAGATAAGGTGTCCAACTCTGAAATTTGTGATAAACACAGGAAACAAATGGGAAAAGTACCACTGAAATCATGGGAGATTCCGGGTTGTCCTTGGCTCGAGGTTAGTGCAGCTCTAGAGTATCTGAATTAAACAGGAAAGATACTTTATTTTTTAACCACCGTGGTTGCACAAACACCTTGAGTAACAATGTAAGAGCATATGGTAAATTGCAATTTGAACAACAAAGCATTCCCAAAGGTAGTGGTCCGCTATTCACAAGTGGCTCATTTCAGCCATTCTCTTTGAGATAGTAGTTCAAACGCCCCAGCCCGTTTAGTAAGCTTACTGAATGGGTAAGGACAAATAGCAAAGAACTTGACTAGCAAAAAATCCCTGGGGGATTCAGGGAATGAATATTTAGCATTGTTACAGATTATCAGCACACCTCGGCATGCTAGCGTAGCGTTAGACACCACACTTGAGAGATTTACAGGTAGAAGATCCATAACCTCAACACCTAGTAAGTTTTGGGGCCAAGTACTATGAACTCTGAATTAGTTACAAAAGAGCTATAAGCCAGGAAGCTAGAGCTAAAGAAACTAGTCACCCATATTGCAAGGGGGAGAAAACAACAGATTCTAACCAAAAAGTGTCTGGTAACCTACTAAATAACAGCTACCCCATCCACACGGTCCTAGAGGGTGAACAGCAAACAGCTCAGCTTAACCAAGTAGGAGCACAGATAGCTCTGTTTCTTCAGGACACCCATAGTGCTTGTGCATGGACAGACGTGACATATGCCCACTCAGTCAGTGACAACACCAGAAGAACAAGCACAGGTTCCAGGTAGATGATCCATCTCCATGACTAAACAGGCTATGTAAAAGCACCAAGAAGCGGCTGTGTGATCAGAAAGCCAGGGAGGACCAGAAATGGGAGTTACCGACAGAGGGCCAGTGCTCTTATCTTCATCCTCATGCAGCGTTGCAATTGTCATTGCCAACTCATCCTTTTTTTTTTTTTTTTTTAATTCAAGTCTCACAAAATTTGGGTCTTTTCATAAAGTCTGGATTTATGTGATTAGGAGGGAATCTCAGCTTTCCCTTTAGAATATAAGCATGTTTGCAGGTCTCATGGTTGTGGAGAAACATTTAAAAATGTGAAACCTAACAGCTACAATACCAGCAAAGAAGAGAACCCAAAAGTTGTTAAACCAGTTTTTCATCAGCACTCCTGTGTGCCAGACATCCAGCCCCCATTGCCCCACCTGCCCCAGATGGAGGGCCAGCAGGGAACAGTATCGCAGTGGGTGAAATCACAGCTCCTTCTCCCGGGAGGAGGCACTGTAGGGATTGATTAATTAATTACTATTATTATGGGTGTTGTGGTAATACTTCAGAGCACCAGTCATGGGCCAGGACTACCTCGTGCCAGGCGCTGTACAAACACAGAGCAGCACAGAAGTAATGGCTGTGGGAAGCTCACAGCTCCTCCTCCTGACCTTTCTCAGTGGGACGCAAGGTAGGGAATGGTGGAGGAGGGGAGGTCTCTGCTGCCCCTGCAGGAGGTTTTATGGAGCATTGCAGAGGTGGATAATATGCCTCAGAAGCCTAAGAAGACTGCTGATTGTAGGAAAGAGCGGCTGTTCTGAAGGAAAGGGTTTTTTAAACCGCTTGCACCTGTCATCTCCATGCCCTTGTGTTCTAAATGTGCCTCTGACCTCGGCAGGGCACAGGGGCAACAGGTTTGTATAATTTTTGGTGGTGCCCAGAATGGGTCCAAGTCCTCCCCCCCTCTCCCACACCTGCCTAAGGCTCTGGGAGGGAGTTTGGGTGCAGGAGGGGTCTTGGGGTGGGGGCTCTGGGCTGGGGCAGGGAATTGGGGTGTGGGCCGGGGTGAGGGCTCTGGGCGGGAGTTTGGGTGCAGGCTCTGGGCTGGGGCAGAGGTGCAGGAGAAGATGAGGGGTGCAGTGCTTACCTTGGGTGGCTCTCAAAAGTGACACACACACCCCTCTGGCAGCACTTCCTAGGTGCGGGGGAGGAGGCCGGGAGTTGCTGCACGCTGCTGCCTGCAGGTACTGCCGCCACAGCTCCCATCGGCCGCAATTCCCGGCCAATAGGAGCTACGGAGTCGGCACTTGCGGCGGGGGCAGCATACGGAAACACCCCCCCCCCCCCCCCCGACAGGCCATAGGGCTGTTCTGGCCACTTCCGGGAGTAATGTAAAGTGAGGGTGGGCAGGAAGCCACCTTAGCCCTGCTGTGCTGCTGGTGACAGCAGCAGCCAGGCCCCCTGGGTCCTTTTCAATTGCCCAGGGGTGGCAGGCGAGGCTGGGAGATGCTCCGGGGGAGGCAAACGAGCTGGGGGAAAGATACCCAGCCCCAAACATTGGTGGAGCCAGGCCCCTGGGCCCTGAATATTCCTGGAGCACAGGCCCCACAGGCCCATATAACTCGCCACCCCTGCGTGTGTCTCACTGTATCTCTTTCCTGTAGTCAGTGTGACAAAGTCAGCTGGTAGTCAGAGCAAATGTCTGCAGGCTGAGCTGGCTGCCTGAGCACAGTGGGGAACAAACACCCCGGAGGAGACAGGTAAGGGAGGGCAAAAAAATCCAACCCACCATCATTTGCCAAAGACCTCAGCTGGTCAAGAAGACTTCAGTAAGCTTTGCAGCTGGTGACCCAGGGGCAGGGTGGGTGAACATTTGTGTGTGTAAGAACCTGGGCGATGCTAATAAAAACCATCTTTTTTCAGAGTAGCAGCCGTGTTAGTCTGTATTCGCAAAAAGAAAAGGAGTACTTGTGGCACCTTAGAGACTAACAAATTTATTAGAGCATAAGCTTTCGTGAGCTACAGCTCACTTCATCGGATGCATCCGATGAAGTGAGCTGTAGCTCACGAAAGCTTATGCTCTAATAAATTTGTTAGTCTCTAAGGTGCCACAAGTACTCCTTTTCTTAAAAACCATCTTGTTTCACTCCTTGTGTCTTATCAAATGCCACTGAACATTTAGCATTTGGGACATTTTGGCCAGTTCTAAGAGAAAGCCCTATAGAAACATGAGGGCTCATGAGAGTGTGATGTTGTTTGGATCTAGAGGTTAACTCATTCCCAGCTGTTAACATTCAGAGGTCCTGGCCAACCTGCCTACCAGCACATAGATGCTCCCTTAGTGCTGTGTGCCAGCCAGCTATACTGATGGCAGCAGTCTGGAGGGCAAAGCTGCCTCCATGGGGCAGCTGCATACCCCTTATGCATGTTGGCAGGGCGTGGGCAAGAAGGGCTGGGGCCTGGTCTCCACCCCCAATATGCCAGCCAGCACAGCTGCACCAGGATGTGGGGGACCTTCCCTGCATCAGGTACAGGGCTGGCACAGGGGATGCCCCCTCATGCCCCACTGAAGCAGAGCAAAAGCAGGAGGTAGATTGTGACTCCAAGTCAGCTGTGTGCTACCCCCTATATGGGGCTTGCAGTAAAGCTAAATTTCCCCCTAACTGATTGAATAATTACTTTATAGCGAGCTGGCCTGTCGTGCTCATTGGGCTATTTTCTCCCATGCTGTCTAGGAACAATTGGATTCTGTCATTACTGTGTGGTTTATTCGCCCTTTGGATTTTAGCAAGTAGGAAATTAACCACCACCCAGACTATAAACTTCAGAGCATGACAAATGGCCTCATTTTGCTCCCCCATTCTCAGCCTCAGAGTTGATGTGCTTGCTCCCAGCTGAAATTCTTGGCTCCAGGGCTATACTTGGACCTCTGGTTTGTCATCACCATGGGTGTGTTGCTGGAGAAAGGTGCTGGGTTGAGAGCACTGGTGTCAAGGCTCAGATTGTCAAAGGATTGAGAAACCTGACTCCTGTGACTTGGAGCAGTTGAATCCCCAGGGCAGCTTTAGAAATCTCAGCCTGATGCCATTTCCTCACAGGCTGGGTATTGCTGGGGGGATGGGTATTGAAATTATCCTTCAGCCTGCCCCAGTGTTTTCCCCAGGAATTGAAATTAAGGGGAGTGTTCAAATTTACGGGGGGGGGGGGGGTGTCAGGGCCAATGAGAGGTGAGACCATGGGCTATATGGCACCATACTAAAAACTGTTTCATGACCATTTTATTAAAATTAAAGTTGGCTACTCAAGCCTTCTATGAAGCACTACATCTACATCCTTCTTGGTTTCTTGTTATAATTTTGCACAACTCTGTTAATGAACTTCTTGAAAGCAATACATTCATCTTTGGTGACTTCTTGTGTGTCCGGTACTTCCATTCCTTCAATTGATATGCTCATTCATTCATTCATTCATTCACATGATCAGGCAGAAGGCGACTTCTTTCAAAACACAAAATTCTATTCAATGATGAAAAAGAACGCTCAACTGTAGCTGTTATGACTGGGAGTAGCAAGAGATGAATTCCTACTTCTTTCAGCCCAGGAAACATAGCATAAAGATCGGGTCGAGCCACTAGTGATGATAAAAAAGAAGCTGAAGTCAAATCCTCATTCATTCGTCATATGATATTCCACTCTGTGTTCAAATTCTCTATTCTGTCCTGAGCACATGGCAGCCCCATTGCTGGTAGTGCCTCACTCCATTCAACTGTCGGGATATGTAAAAGCTACATCGAGGTTGAGTAGAATCTAGAAGTTGCTGGTATAGATTTTTTAAGAATCAAGTCTGTGTATTTTTTCAGTTGTCTTAACAAATGCTTCTTGTCCTCTTCACTTAAGGATTCAATATAAATGCCTTCATTAGTCAACTTCTGGACTGAAGTCTTTGCTTCTTCCAGTGTTTTTTCAATGGATAGCTCTCTGATGGATCCAAAGGTAGCTTCTGAACAAGCTTTTCTAGACAAAGATCTACTCCTGTTGTAGCAGGATGTTTGGATGGCATTGTTTAATTACTCAAGTGGTTTCAACAGTAGACTTACAATAGAGAGAATGGCAATAGTCTTCTCTGAATGTAGTAGCAAAAGTAATCCACCAGCCTCACTACTTAGATCCATCCCATCTTGGTAGATACTTTCCAAAGCCAGTAATAATGGCTGGAGTAATTTTAAGACAACAGCCAAGGATCGCTCTTGAGAAAGCCAGAGGGTTTTCCCAGGTTGGACTAATTTGAACTTCAGTCCCAATGCATCTTCTATATTTTCCAAGCCCTGGTCTACACTAAGCATTGAGGTCAAATTTAGCAGCATTAAATCGATTTAACACTGCACCCATCCACATGACAAAGCCTTTTTTTTTTTTTGACTTAAAGGGCTCTTAAAATCGATTTCCTTACTCCACCCCCGACAAGGGGATTAGCTCTGAAATCGGTTTTTCTGGGTCGAATTTAGGGTACTGTGGACGCAATTAGATGGTATTGGCCTCCGGGAGCTATTCCAGAGTGCTCCATTGTGACCGCTCTGGACAGCACTCTCAACTCAGATGCACTGACCAGGTAGACAGGAAAAGGCCCGCGAACTTTTGAATTTCAATTTCCTGTTTGGCCAGTGTGGCAAGCTGCAGGTGACCATGCAGAGCTCATCAGCAGAGGTGACCATGATGGAGTCCCAGAATCACAAAAGAGCTCCAGCATGGACTGAACGGGAGGTACGGGATCTGATCGCTGTATGGGGAGAGGAATCCATACTATCAGAACTACATTCCAGTTTTTGAAATGCCAAAACATTTGTCAAAATTTCCCAAAGCATGAAGGACAGAGGCCATAACACAGACCCGAAGCAGTGCCACGTGAAACTTAAGGAGCTGAGGCAAGCCTACCAGAAAACCAGAGAGGCGAACGGCCACTCTGGGTCAGAGCCCCAAACATGCCACTTCTATGATGAGCTGCATGCCATTTTAGGGGGTTCAGCCACCACTACCCCAGCTGTGTTGTTTGACTCCTTCAATGGAGATGGAGGCAACGCGGAAGCAGGTTTTGGGGACAAGGAAGATGATGATGATGAGGTTTTAGATAGCTCACAGCAAACAAGTGGAGTTTTCCCGACAGCCAGGAACTGTTTCTCACCCTGGACCTGGAGCCAGTACCCCCTGAACCCACCCAAGGCTGCCTCCCAGACCCGCCAGGCGGAGAAGGGACCTCTGGTGAGTGTACATTTTAAAATACTACACAAGGTTTAAAAGCCAGCATGTTTAATGATTAATTTGCCCTGGCATTCGTGGCTCTCTTGGATATACTCCCAAAGCCTTTGCAAAAGGTTTCTGGGGAGGGGAGCCTTATTCCATCCACCATGGTAGGACACTTTACCACTCCAGGCCAGTAGCACATACTCGGGAATCATTGTAGAACAAAGCATTGCAGTGTATGTTTGCTGGCGTTCAAACAACAGCCGTTCTTTATCTCTCTGTGTTATCCTCAGGAGAGTGATATCATTCATGGTCACCTGGTTGAAATAGGGTGCTTTTCTTAAGGGGACATTCAGAGCTGCCCGTTCCTGCTGGGCTGTTTGCCTATGGCTGAACAGAAATGTTCCCCGCTGTGAGCCACATGGTGGGGGGAGCCAAAATGTGACCTTGTAACCAAAGCACATGCTATGTATGTAATGTTAACAGCAAGGTTTACCATGAAAGAGTGTACCCATTGTTCTATAAAATGTGTCTTTTTAAATACCACTGTCCCTTTTTATTTCTCCACCAGCTGCATGTGTTTCAAGGATCACAAGATCTCTCCTTCCCAGAGGCTAGCGAAGAGTAGAAGGCGAAAAAAAACGCACTCGCGATGAAATGTTCTCTGAGCTCATGCTGTCCTCCCACACTGACAGAGCACAGACAAATGCATGGAGGCAGACAACATCAGAGTGCAAGAAAGCACAAAATGACCGGGAGGAGAGGTGGCGGGCTGAAGAGAGGGCTGAAGCTGAAAGGTGGCGGCAGCGTGATGAGAGAAAGCAGGATTCAATGCTGAGGCTGCTGGAGGATCAAACTAATATGCTCCAGTGTATGGTTGAGCTGCAGAAAAGGCAGCAGGAGCACAGAGCACCCCTACAGCCCCTGTGTAACCAACTGCCCTCCTCCCCAAGTTCCATAGCCTCCTCATCCAGATGCCCAAGAACACGGTGGGGGGACCTCCAGCCACCCAACCACTCCACCCCAGAGGATTGCCCAAGTAACAGAAGGCTGGCATTCAATAAGTTTTAAACTTTTAAAGGGTTGCGTGGCCTTGTTCTTCCCTTGTCCACTACCCCTCCTGGGCTACCTTGATAATTATCCCCCTATTTGTGTGATGAATTAATAAAGAATGCATGAATGAGAAGCAACGATGACTTTATTGCCTCTGCAAATGGTGATTGAAGGGAGGTGGGGAGGGTGGTTAGCTTACAGGGAAGTAGAGTGAATTAAGGGGCGGGGGGTTTCATCAAGGAGAAAAACAGAACTTCACACCGTAGCCTGGCCCGTCATGAAACTGGTTTTCAAAGCTTCTCTGATGCACACTGCACCCTTCTGTGTTCTTCTAACTGCCCTGGTGTCTGGCTGTGTGTAACCATCAGCCAGGTTATTTGCCTCAACCTCCCACCCCACCATAAACATCTCCCCCTTACTCTCAGATATTGTGGAGCGCACAGCAAGCAACAACAACAGTGGGAATATTGGTTTCGCTGAGGTCTAACCAAGTCAGTAAACTGCGCCAGCGTGCTTTTAAATGTCCAAATGCACATTCTACTACCATTCTGCACTTGCTCAGCCTGTAGTTGAACAGCTTCTGACTACTCTCCAGGCTGCCTATGTATGGCTTCATAAGCCATGGTATTAAGGGGTAGGCTGGGTCCCCAAGGATAACTATAGGCATTTCAACATCCCCAAAGGTTGTCTGGTCTGGGAAAAAAAGTCCCTTCCTGCAGCTTTTGAAACAGACCAGAGTTCCTGAAGATGCAAGCGTCATGTACCTTTCCTGGGCATCCCACGTTGATGTTGGTGAAACGTCCCTTGTGATCCACCAGTGCTTGCAACACTATTGAAAAGTAACCTTTGTGGTTTATGTACTCACTGGCTTGGTGCTCCGGTGCCAAGATAGGGATATGGGTTCCATCTATTGCCCCACCACGTTAGGGAATCCCATTGCAGTAAAGCCATCCACTATGACCTGCACATTTCCCAGGGTCACTACCCTTGATATCAGCAGATCTTTGATTGCGTTGGCTACTTGCATCACAGCAGCCCCCACAGTAGATTTGCCCACTCCAAATTGATTCCTGACTGACCGGTAGCTGTCTGGCATTGCAAGCTTCCACAGGGCTATTGCCACTCGCTTCTCAATTGTGAGGACTGCTCTCATCTTGGTTTTCTTGCGCCTCAGGGCAGGGGAAAGCAAGTCAAAGTTCCATGGAAGTGCCCTTATGCATGTGAAAGTTTCGCAGCCATTGGGAATCGTCCCAGACCTGCAACACTATGCAGTCCCACCAGTCTGTGCTTATTTCCCAGGCCCAGAATTGGCATTCCACCGCATGAGCCTGCCCCATTAGCACCATGATGTCCACATTGCCAGGGCACATGCTTTGAGAGAAGTCTGTGTCCATGTCCTCATCATTCTCGTAACCGTGCTGATGTCGCCTACTCGCCCGGTTTCGCTTTGCCAGGTTCTGGTGCTGCATATACTGCTGGATAATGCGTGTGGTGTTTAATGTGCTCCTAATTGCCAAAGTGATCTAAGCGGGCTCCATGCTTGCCGTGGTATGGTGTCTGCACAGAAAAAAAGGCACGGAACGATTGCTGTTGCCCTGACGGAGGGAGGGGCAACTGACGAAATGGCTTACAGGGAATTAAAATCAACAAAGAGGGTGGCTTTGCGAGAAACCGAATGGCTGCCTCAAGGATAGAACTCAAAACTGGGTTTAGCAGGCCGTTGATTTCACAGAGGGAGGGAGGAGAAAATGAATACAAAACAAATCTGGTCTATTTCTTGTTTTGAGCCACTTCATCATCTTTATACATCTTGCTGGCAGCAGACTGTGCAGTACGACCGCTAGCCATCATCACCTCCTGGGTGCTTGGCAGAAGACGGTGCAGTATGACTGCTGGCCATCATCTTCTGCTGGCTGCAGATTAAGAGACAGTGCACTTCTGGTAGGACTCAATCGCCATGAGACGAAACAAGGGAAATGATCTGGCTGAGTCACTCCCATGTTTGCCCAGGTGCCCGGTTAAAAGAGCACCCAGGACTACGCTGACGACGGCTATCAGTCATACTGCACTGTCTGTTGCCAAAAGGCAATAAACTGCTGCTATGTAGCAATGCAGTACCACGTCTGCCAGCACCCAGAAGACATACGGTGATGGTTAGCTGAGCAGGCTCTATGCTTGCTGTGGTATGGCATCTGCACAGGTAACTCAAGAAAAAAGGCGCAAAACAATTGTCTGCCCTTGCTTTTACAGAGGGAGGGAGGGAGGGAACGGGGGTGTGACGATATGTACTCAGAACCACCCGTGACAATGTTTTAGCCCCATCAGGCACTGGGATTTCTACCCAGAATTCAAATGGGCAGTGGAGACTGCGGGAACTGTGGGATAGCTACCCACAGTGCAAAGCTCCAGAAGTCAACAGTTGCCTCGGTACTGTGGACACACTCCGCTGACTACATGCACTTAGAGCATTTGTGTGGGAGGACACACTCGACTGTATAAAAATGCTTTCTACAAAACCGACTTCTATAAATTCGACCTAATTTCATAATGTAGACATACCCCAAGATATTCAGTCTTTTTAGACTCTTGCTTAAAAAAAAATATAAAAGACGACATTAAATTTATAGCTTTTTAAATGTCTTTTGAAGAGTCTGCAGCTCGTACTAGCGCTAGTTGGAGTAGATGGCCTCTGCAATGTGTATAAGACAGACTAGGGTTACACTTTTCTCTGAAAGAAAAGGAGTACTTGTGGCACCTTAGAGACTAACAAATTTATTTGAGCATAAGCTTTTGTGAGCTACAGCTCACTTCATCGGATGCATTTACTTTTCTCTGAGTAAAGTTTGTGCTCCACCATGTCTTCCAGAGTAGTTTGCAGCTCCATCAGATGCACAAGCAGCCACCTGTTTGGGGGGGGGTCTAATTGACAAGCATTTAACTCTTTTAAGATGTGGGTTGCCACAGATGCAGCCAATCTGTTTTCTATAACTTGAAGATCTAGAAATGCATCTACTGGCCTACCACTGACATCAAGATAACGTACACAGTGACTTAATACTTGACCATTTGCATTGGTGCATTCAGCCATGTATGCAAATTTTTTGAATGTGGTAAGAGAGTTCATAGAATCATAGAATATCAGGGTTGGAAGGGACCCCAGAAGGTCATCTAGTCCAACCCCCTGCTCAAAGCAGGACCAGGTCCCAGTTAAATCATCCTAGCCAGGGCTTTGTCAAGCCTGACCTTAAAAACCTCTAAGGAAGGAGATTCTACCACCTCCCTAGGTAACGCATTCCAGTGTTTCACCACCCTCTTAGTGAAAAAGTTTTTCCTAATATCCAATCTAAACCTCCCCCATTGCAACTTGAAATGTTGTTGAAAAGTTCTTCACTTTTTCAACTGTTGAGTCTTTCACTGTTGCACCACATGAGTCTAGCCAGTCAGTTGAGTTTCTTGCAGAAAGAGAGTGAGCATTTGCTGGTCTTGTTCAGAACAAGTGTTCAACTTCAGGATGAACAAGTGACAATGCACTTAACATTGGCCTCCAGTTTGTAGTGTGTGATATCTCTTGCTTAAATAGCAAGTATGATGCCAAAGCCATGTTTGTTCGCATGAACTGCGTTGCGTCTCCGTCATTCTTAATAGCCTCATTAACACTCACTGGTGTTGTCCTTAGTCTGTGGAGACTCAGTTCAGAGGTGCTTTCACATGAGTTCACCTCCCAGGTGGGGGGCAAGAAGGCACCTTGCTCATTCCTCCAGCTGCTCACTGTTCGCTCTGGCCACTGTTGTTCATTGTGCCACCGTTCACTCCATCAATCTGCTGCCAATGGCCCTGTGCCATCACCTTCTGTTCCCACCTCCCACTCTGACCTCTGCAAGTTGGTGTCTTGAGGTTCCACCCAGCTCTCAGTGATTTCAGCTGAGCTCTCAGTGGGGGAACCTCACTGCTAGTGCAGGCTGGGCAGTCTCTTCCACAGAAACACTGTCCCATAGCAGATCTAAGCACTTAGACCAGATTCTCAGTGATTTCAGCTGTAGTGATCACTTAACAGAACAAAAGACTATCTATGGAGCCTAATCAGTTCTGTCTTTAAACAGTGGAGAGGGGCAGGTCAAATAATACTTGTGACTCAAGCAGACCAACATGCAAAACACCTGTCCCCATCTTCTCTCTTGATGCCCTCAATCAGCAGAGGCTAAGTACAGTTCTACATACAATAAGAACAACAACATTTCTTTACCCCCCACATACAAGTGATTTGTAACCCTACCCCAGCCAAAATCTATCACTTGGGCAACACAGCTCTGTTTGCTGGATACCTAGGTAGATTAGGTATGAATGTAAACCCAATCTGGTCCCGAAGCCTTTCCCCCCAGCCCATCACTAACTGTCAGGGAGAGCTCATTTAGACTTTGCTTACAAATCATAATTTGAAATTATTAGGGTGGCCAACATCACTGAAATGAATGCACTGACATGGTCATGAAAACAACAGCTGTATAAGGAAGCTAGTCTATTATACTTTTTCAGATACAAGTATTTTATCATACACTTTATATGCTTTTAAAGTGTGTAGTAATGTTGGCAAAATTGGCAACACTGCATGTAACTCATTCACAAAACTAGGGGAGGGGGGTGTTGAGGAAATTCATGGGGGGGTATAGGGAAATCCCCAGTGACCAAGTCTCACCCCTTTCCTGAAGGGCTCTAGCTAAGGTGAGAGGAGAGGCTCAGTCTCCAGAGCGCATTCAACCCTTGGCTTCTGGGCTAAGGCTTCCAGCCCAGGGGCTCATTCATGTCATCTGCGAGGGTAGTGTGTGCCTCTCTGGGACACTTCCCTCTTAAGAGCTGGACTGAGCTCATACCACAGAGGTCACCTGCAATGGTATGGGACTCACCTCTCACAAGCACCCCCTTCTGGTCAGGTGTGTTTGCAGTCTTAAGACAGTCCCGGTCCTGGTATCAGGCCATGCCCCCAGGGTTTCCTCCGTGGAGGCCATGCTTTCACCCTCTGGGTCTGTTCTGGCCCCAGCACTCCAGCTGGGTTGCCTGACAGTTCAGTTCAGTTCCCTTCTGGGGGTTTACTGCCGTCCAATTTTAGACCCTTTCCTAGTGGCCTTTGGGGGGGACCAAAGCCACCCCCTATTCCAGGCTCCAGCCCAGGGACCCTAAGAACAGCAGCCATGTGCTGCCATGTCCCCTTAGAAAACTGCCTTCAGTTCTCTGGGCCGCTTACCCATAGCCCCAGCATTCACCAACGCCTTATCCTTAGTTCAGGGCTCTTCTAAGCTCAGGCATAGTAGCCAGCCAGGAGCTCTTCCTCACTCCCTTTGTCCCTACTAGCACTGAGCTGGCCATTGGGCTGCAGTTCCCTTTAGTCAGCCAGGAGCAACATCTGCCCTTCATTAGCTCCAGCAAGGAACTACCTGTGTTTGTCTCTGCAAATCCTTTTTATAGGCTCCCCCGGGCCCTGATTGGCTGCTCCCTGCAGTCTCTCTCATTGGATGCTTCCCCGCAACCACTCTAGGCCGCTTGGAGGACTTCTCTTCTGCTCCTCTTTGGGATGGGGTGTGGCAGGACCCTGAGACCTCCAGCAGGGGGCCTCTGGGTCTAGTCCACTCCATCATATCACCCAAGAGCAACCAGGTGGTAAGACTGTCTGATCATGACAACCACCTACTCCTGGCACTGCTCTGCATGGAATAATGAGAGAAGATTCTGTAGAGAGCCCCCCACCTCTGCCAATGCCACATACTCCTGACCTGCACCCCCTGCTCTTCCAGTCCTAGGTGCCCCACACACAGTTCTGCTGATGCCCCTCAATCCTGACATGCAACCCCCGGCCCACCCACTATCCCACAGAGCCCCCTGTGACTTCCCCGCAGCTGTACTCCAAAGCGGCAGCTAGAGCTAAGACGAGCTGAGGACAAGCGGTGATGACAGCATAGTTCAGACCGGCCCTATAGTGGGACACCAGATGCGAGAGCTGAGAATGAAGACACGCATTCCTGCCATGGCCAAGGCTGCAGTAGTGCTGGGCTCCCATGCCAGGTGCCCTCAGTGCCCGGGCCTTGCCTTGGCCCGACACAGCCAGCGCTTTGAACGGATTCGTTTTAATAGGATCTCCTGTGCCCGTCCCGGTTACCATGACAACAGCAGCAGCAAAGCCTGGGGAAGCAGCTGAGATTTGCTTTCCCCAGAGTCTGTCTGTCCCCGCCCTTCCAGGGCCCTGCCTAGGCTCAGCCCAGGGGTCCGGGGGGCTGGATCCCACATCTGGGGAAGAGAGAGGGCTGGCTCACTCTGGGTCAGATACCTTGGGACGCCCTCAAGGTTCCCCAACCAATGTTCCCCCTGTGGGGAAAGATGAAGAGGAATCTCCTTCATGCTGACTGCAGCCTGGCCAGATAGGGCCCCTCCCCACATCCCAGGCTGTGGCCTCTGCCTGGGGGGCAATTTGGAGAGGCTCAGTCCTGCTCCTGGCCCAGTATCCAGTGACAGCAGGGTTGGAGCTGAGGCTAAGAGGGTTTTTTAGCTTCTGACAATCGACCAACTCCAGCCACAGAGGTTGCCCCCTCCAGCACACACCAGGGCCCCCCTGTTTTCCTCCTGGACCTTGGGCCACATCTGCTGCTCCCAAACTGATAACACAGCCCTACCATCCCCCTGCCTCCCCTCACTCCATGTTGGGGTCTGAGTCCCTCTGCCAGGGAGGGGCTGTTCCCCACCTGTGCATAGCAGGGAGAGGCTGTGCAAGGATTAGTCAGACCTCCCCCACCCCCGACCATCCATGATCACTTTGACAGAGGCCTGAGGCACTGGCTCAGGAGCCATTATTCACCCTTTTGGATACCTTTGAGTGTGTGGAGAGTTTAAGGAGGCCTGAGAAGGGGAAACTGAGGCCAGATGCTGCAGTGCCACCCCAGGACAGGAAGAGGCCCTCTGGAGGCAGCAACCAAACACAATCTCCCCTTCTCAGGACTCCTTAAACTCCCCACAGTCCAAGGAATTGAAAACAACATTCTTGGGAGGGGGGCTAGTTTATTTAATCTGTTACATGGTTTCCAGCAGCCTTGTAGGGCCAAACCTTTTCCTCTTGACTAAGGGCTATTCACAGCTTTACTTCCTGGGCTTGGGAATCACCCTCTGCTGGTTGCACCAGGCAACAAAGTCTTTCAAAACCAGTCTCCATGGTGTCTCTCCCCTGCTTGCCCCAGGCATCCTTCACCCCAGTCTCATGAGCTTCCTCTGCCCCACCTGGGCAGGTGAGCTGTGTCACCAGTATGGCTGGGCCCATCTCCCCTTAAAGGAGCCAGCCAGCCTGGGACAGGGGACAATGGTCCCTTCAAGGTTGGTGCCCATGTTGGTCCTCACAGGATTCTAGGGTTTGGTGTACCTCTGAAATAACTAGACTGTCCACAGGCTGCTCTAATTTATGGCAACCTCCCAATGGCTGCCTGTAGGCAGATCTGGGGTCTGGAGCTGCCTAGAATTCTAGCCCCCAGCCTGCCCTCTGCACTGAGGCTTGCAAGGAGAACAGCGGGTTCACTAAGAATATGGGAGCACCAGTGGTGCTAGTCAACAGGGAGGATCTAGTTTGTGTGAAAGCCACTAAATACATGGACACAGGGAATGCATCCAAAGTGAGCTGTAGCTCACGAAAGCTTATGCTCAAATAAATTTGTTAGTCTCTAAGGTGTCATAAGTACTCCTTTTCTTTTTTATGAATACAGACTAACACGGCTGCTACTCTGAAACAGGGGATCTGGTGATCCTGGTCAAAGAAGGCATAATCTGGTGCCTGGGGATGTGGTGTCCCCAGCCAAGATGTCTAGGGAAAATTTAACCCATCACTGAAATGCAGCTGCTTCTGAAGTGGAACAGAGGGTGGTTTAGGAGATGTGTGGGGACTCCTGTATTCAGGGGTGAATCTGGTTCAGCAAGATGCTGTGTTTCAGAGTGGAATGGGATGGGGCTCTAGGATTAACACTGCAGCTTTTGCACACATATGCAAAAAAGGTGCCCCGGGGTTTGTGCTGATCACAGGGGGTTGAGGCTTTGGAGCTATGTCCCAACTGAAGGATATTACCACCAGCCAACAGTGGGCTTTGGCACAGGGCCCAGAGGGAAGAGCACTACCTACTGTATCACCAGTTCCACTTTCCCGTAGCGCATGTCTATACCACAGCAGCCACCAAGCCTCCCGGCCTGGGCAGACAGACTCTGTTACTCACACAAAATTTTCTGTTACTCGCACACTCTAGGGGCACCCTCCTTTACCCAGTTCCTAGAGCTCAAGGAGTAACCCTCTTAATTTAGACACCCACCCTTACCCATTCCTAGGGCTCAGGGCATACTCCTTGCGGATCTGCAGGACCTTTTACCAGTGAAAGAGCCTTACACAGTAATATCCCTATCCTCAATTTATTAACAATTACCAAGCAGAATACACATGCTAAGCATACAGTGCTATGCTCACCAATCCTGATCAGGCAGGCAGACTTTCCCTGTTGACCAGGCAAGGTCGGTCTAGTCTGGGTTCTGGTTGTTGCATGTCATGGTTGTACAGAGGATTCTGAGCAGCTCTGATCTTAGGTTGTGTTTTGGAGGTGAATTCTTCTTCTTCCAGGTCTTTCCTTCTTATTCTTCTGTTTCTTCAGCTGGTCTCCTTCTTGGACCCCAGTTTATATAGTGAAACTTGAGTCCTGCTTAGCTATGCCTTAACCAATCATTTTACTAAAATTTTACTAACCAATCCTAACATAGTGTAACAAAATTCTCTAACCAATCATACCCCATCACCTTAATTGATTTACACCTAGCAAAATTAATTATGTAACATACAGAAACAATCACAGAACCAGACAGAGATCATACAGACAAACAATAGGGAAGTGGGGACCATAAAGATAAGACAATAAAGAAATGAGGATTTCACAACCACAACTATTGATAAGTGATTTTTTGCCAGACAGGATGCTATCAAACTAAGTTTTCTTTAACCATCTTAAGATCTGTTTCTTTATCTTGTGATAGTGGGTGCTATTAGGATGGGGTCTACTTCTTAACATCCTGATATTACATTGTTTTAATGTAATTTAGATGGAATGTGAGGATGTGACTTCCTGTTTCTTCGCTAATGGCTGCTGCTGTCTTAATATGGCTGCAGACAAAGGCCTTAGGCCTTACAATATGGCTACAGGAAAAGGCTGTCTCCTTGCAACTCGCGTTAGCAGGATTCCAGCTAGTGCGCTACAAATAGCTATGTGGCTGTTGTGGCACCTGCAGAGGCTCTTGCCTAGCCACCTGACTCCTGGGTGGGGCCACACACCTATTTTTAGTATGATCACATGAACCCCACTACCACAAATCTGTACTGCCTATCCAGTGAGGCCATGAGCAGGCCCAAACCTGCCTAGTTTAGATGAGCTTCCAGTCCAAGGAGGGGTGGCACAGGTTAGACAGGGGAGGGAGGAGCATTCAGTTCTACCCACCTCCCATTTGTACTTGATTTGCCTTACTGGTGATGATAACACTGACATGAGTCCCTGGGCTGAGAGCTGGATGCTCTGTATAATCAGGTGTCCCCAATTAGCACATTAGCACAGCCCGTCGGTGGCTCAGTGCATGTTGGTGGGCTCGGAGCAGCGCTCAGAGCTTATGCCCCAATTAGGGATGACTGGGGCTTTGATGTGTCTGAAGGGCCAGAGCCCAGCTGCAGAGAACAGAGGGGACAGCGTTTGCAATCCAAAGGGTGCAGCAGCATGTGAAGTGCCCAGGTCTGAGCGAGGAAGCAGTTCCAGTTAACCAGCAGCTGAGATGCAGGGGCAGCGGTGCGGGACTTGGGAATAGCTCTGGGGACTGGCTGGCACCGAGCCTGATTCGAAGCACACACAAAAGCCAGGGAAAGAGAGAGGAGCTGAGCAGGTGGGGATGGCTCCCCGAGCTGAGACCTTTAGCACTCTCCAAGGCGATCCAGGGCTGGTGTAGGATTGAGGTGCATTGGCTTGCCCCCAGAGTGCTCAGTTCCCCCTGCTGGCCAGCCTGTGGAGCTGCAGAAGCAAATGATCCCAGCAGCCAAGAACCAGGTCTGAGGATCCTGGCAGCGTGCAGGTCCCACTGGTGCCGCCATACCCATGGCGTGTTGGCATTATACACACCTGTGCTGCTCTGGCCATTCTCCCTCCACAGGGAAGTGGGGTTCCTGGTGCATGCTCAGCGTGGCAGAACAGCAACTCCCCTGGCTGCTGCACCTCTAGGGCCAGGTGGCGCTGGTCACAGACACAGGGGTTGGGGGATGCTGCCCCCATGACTAGGGGTATCCTGTGATTTGGCTCTCCTTTGCACGTGAGGCAGTGGGCAGCAGACACCCCCTGGAAAAGAAGCAGCAACTTTCTCCTCCTAGCACCGCCTGCTGGACTCTTCCTGCAACAGCCTTTGGGGAGGGGAGTTCAGGGGGCACCTGAGTGGAGGAGGGTAACAGCCTCCAGTCCCTGGCCAATGCCATAGGGCCGCTGCCACTGTCACTTCCCATGGCCTGGCTTATGCAAACAGATGTTGTCACGCTCTTCCCCTCACGTCCCCGCCCTCGCTGCCCCTTTACGCCCCTCCTGCTACGCCCCAGCGCTTGTCGGCCATGGCGCTGTCGGCCATGGCAGATGGGTTGTCATGTCGGCATTGCCCTACTTTTCAGGGCTGATGTAAAGAGACAAGGTGAACAGAGCTGCATACGTTGCGTTTCCACTTACTCTGCGGATCACCCCAGAACGGGGACAGGCAAGGATGCTGGCCTTCTCTGTGCCTCCCCCCACCCACGGCATTACCTGGCCACACTGGGATCCACCCTCCCCACACTCCCCCCATTAGTGCTGGCCCAGTCGTGGCACCTATTAGACGGCACAGAGGTCACGCTGAGAACATCGGATCAGCTACAGCAGATCAGATCAGGTTACTGGGCCATCTAGTCTGGCCTCCTTTCTCCCCAGGAGCTTTGCCCCATGTGATTACAGGCCTGCTGTGGTGATGACCCCAATGCTTATGGGCCGTGTGCTGGGCTATGGGAGAAGGGCGCTGGTAGTGCCCTGCCCAGCCCAGCACGTGCCCAGGTGCCATGCCGAGCGACTGCTCAGATGGCTCAAACACAGCAGGTTTGAACAAGAACAGCCTCTGCTGGCTGGGAACCCTAGCAAGGGGATGAGCCAGGTGGGCAGGTGCAGGGGCTCTAACTGCCGGGTGCACAGGGACTGGTACCTGCACTATGATCCATGATCTCATGTTCTGTGTCATTGGCTGTTCGTGATGCTGACATGCTGCCCCCCCACCCCTCCCCACAGCCAGGCTCAGCCTGACATCGCTACATGTCACCCATCCCTGCACTGGCATGGATGACAGCCTAAGTGCTGATGGGGCATGCCCAGGAAGGAGCCTTCACTCCCTGGCTGTGCATAGCATGCTGGGAGCCTGACAATAAGGCCTCTGAACTGGGCCTATAGTATTGCAGACACAGCTACAGAGGCATTTCAGACAGTAGCCAGCAGCCTAGGTGAAGCTAGGGAGACATCTAGGTTGAGGGCTGAGAGCCCCCATCATTATTTCTCAGCTCCTGTCACTACAGAGATCCACACGCATACCAGATCCTTTCTTAAGCCTCAGCTGTTCTTTGCCTCAGTAATGCTCTACAGCAGTGAGTTCCACAGCTCAATTCCACATTACAGAAACTCCTTTCCCTTTAGTCACTGTAAGCTTGTTGCCTTTTACCAGTCACTATTCCACTTCTAACACTTGCATCACCACCCTCAGCACCTTAATACAGATCTGCATGATCCCTTATTTCATTTCTATCCCCTGGTCTACAGATCTGCCAGTGCCCCTCATTCCTGGCATGCAGCATCCCTGAGCAGACACAGGCACAGGCATGAACCAGGATGAGGCGGTCAGGCCTAGTGGTCAGAGCAGGAGCCGGAACCAGGCCACACCTGCTCCTGATGAGCTGAGACGAGGAGGACGGCGTCAGAAGGTTTTTATGAAGAGACGTCAATCAAACCACCCAAGCAAAGTGCAAGGGGAGGAACTTATTTCTCCCAGAGCCCCGCCCACACAGCTCCCCCGGCCGGGCGCAGAGCCGTGACAAACTCCACCAATGGGGCTGAATCCAGAAGCGCCGGATGATGCTGTGGTTGTTTCTTCACAGCCGATTAACCCTTTGTGCAGGGTACTTCCACCCACCATCTCAACAAATCTCCCCGCCACACAGACCTGACAGCAACTGAATCTATTGCCAGCTGTGCACTTCCCATAGCCCATGCCATGTGTTTCAGATTGCATTCAGCAACCCATCCATCCACCAGGAACTGGCACAGTGGCTTGTCTTTCTGACCTCCACTTTCTAAGCAGAGCTGGTTCCATTTGATTGGCTGTAAATGCAGCTGCAAGGGGACTCCTGGTGCATGGAGCCCATGGCACGGTGCACCTGGGATTGAATCTGTCAAAGGAGGACCGAGCTTGCTGCTGGCTCAGAGATACATATGAAGAATTTTTCTCTTGTCCCAATTGGGATGGATGGGGAGTGGCAAAGCCTCCTCCTCCTTTCAGAGGGCAAAATCTGCCCCCTCTTCATATTGGCATTAATGTTTAATCCATGATACCATGGCACATGTCAGGGCAGGCATGCTTTGGCCTGATGAGGGCCCCCACTGGGAAGGGCATAACATGGCACACATTGTGCCCATACCTTGGGCTCCATCTCAATCCCAGCAGCCAGACCTGCTGCCAGGGGAGTTTAGCTTACACCTCTGTGTTCAGCCATGGGATGCTTTTGGGAATGTGGAGGGCTGCATTTGGGCCAGATACCCCTGTCCTGAACTATAGCATCTGTTGCAATTCCGGTCCTGAGGCCCAAATAGCTCTCCCAAGGCCCCTCAATCCCAACCTGCAGCCCATCCTGCTGCTCCAGCCCCGGGGCCTCCCCCAACAGCTCTGCCAATGCCCCATAAGCCTGACCCACAGCCCCCTGCCATTCCAGTGCTCAGCCTCTCCAGGACACCCTTCAGAATACCAGCGGTGCGGACCTGCTCCCTTGGGCATGGCTTTGGGATGATATCGAACATCTCCTGGGAACCAGGCGGAGACAAAACCATCCCACGTCCTTTGGGACAGACAAAAGGACAAGACACCCCACTCCAGGGTGGAGGGTGGGGGACTGGGCCCTCAATCCCTGCACTCTAGTGCAGCAGCTCAGGCCTGTGTGCTCAGATTAGGTATCACAGGCATCCCTGTAATTGCTGCTGCTGCTGCTTTATTCCCCCTTGGGCAACAAAGGCAGGGTCTGTTTAATCCTCTGCGTGTCAAACAAGCTGCGGCTCAGGCTTTCGGCTGCTCTTCCATTGCCTCGCATGGCTCTCCTGGCTATGAGCACGGCTTCCCTGCCTTAGCCCATTATACAGCCTGTCACTCACCACTAGGGCGCCCCCTGGCTACTCTAGGGATTTGCTCTTTCCAGGGCCAGCGCCCCCTTCTGCCACTCGCTGCGTGCCCTGCTGTCTCTCTCCCACTCTCTGTGACTCCAGGTGCTTTCTCTTCGTGGCTTGGCCCTCCAGCCAGATCACTGTAGTCCTTTCCCCCTTCCAGGGTACCACAGTCTTTCCATGCAAATTGTCTCAGGCAGTCGTCTCATTCACTGCCTGGCCGGTGCCATTTCCTCAGTGGCTGGTAGGGGAACCCAGCCCTGCCCTCTACTCCCAGTACCAGCTCAGGGACCCTCTAATCAGCAGCCAGAGTTTTCACTATCTTAACCTGCTGCCGTTTCCCTGAGCCTTTTCCTACACTCTCTCCTGTAGGTTTCCTCCCTTCCCTCTCTAATGTTCAGAGGGTGGCTATAGGCTCCCTCCCTGCAGTCCCCTTCTCTGGCAAGCATCCTGACTCTATCTTAGCCTAGCCTCCCTGTTCCTTCTCAGGTGGGCTCTGTCATCAGTCAGGGGTTTCTTAGGCCACCTAATTCCCCTCAAGCTGTGGCTTGTCTGGCTAATCAGCCTCTTCTCTGCCTTACTAACCCCTTCTAGGCTAGTGTGGGAGTGGACACCCCATCACATGTCCCATCCCTCTGTGGCAGAGGGTGGGATGGGCCCTAGGCATGACCCAGGGGCAGGGGATCAGGTTGCAGTGTTTCATGGGGGTTTGGCATCAGACTACAGCCGAATTTGGAGATCTTGGGTGTGGCTCTGATGTAAAGGGAAGCACCACCCAATGGGCATGGCAGGGTGATGAAACCTGGGACTGGGAGAGGTAGAGCTGAGCAGGAGTCAGGGCCATTGGCAGGATGGAGGTTCATCAGGTGAGCTGCAGAGGGAGCCCTGGACTGGAATAGCAGCTGTGGGAGGCTGTGTGTTGGAACTGAGCCGCACCGACAGAGTTGTGGGGGAACAGGGCTGGAATAGCAGGGGATGTGGGTTGGGACTGAGGAGCCCTGGCAGAGAGGGGAGGGGGGCAGAGCTCCTCCCACCATCCCCATGTGTGTTTGGACCCCTTCCCCCATCCTCATGTGCATAGGCACTGACTCTGTGGGTGCTCCAGGGCTCAAGCACCCATGAAAAAAAATAGGGGGTGCTCAGCACCCACCAGCCACAGCTATTTGGCAGGGCTCCAGGGTTGGCCACCAATCAGCTGTTCGGTGGCTGTCAGGAGGCTCTTGGAGGCGGGCGGAGATGAGCCAGTTGTGGGTGTGGGGGTCGTGGAGGAAGGAGATGAGAGAAGCGAGCAAAGGGTGGGCAGAGGAGCCTGGGAGAGGGGACAGAGCAGGGGTGGGAAGAGGCAGAGTGAGGGTGAGGCCTTGAGGGAAGGGGCAGGGTGGGATGGGGCCTCATGGCAGAGCCATGGTGGAGCACCCACATGGAAACACTTAGTGCCTATGCTCATGTGTCCCTGCATCCCCACTCCCATTCAGTCCCTGCCCCAGTCTGTCCCCCCCCACTAGCCCTGCTGAACCCCAGTCTGTGACCTCCCAGCAGTCCCATGTGCCCCATGCTCTCCATCCCCCCATATCCCATGCCTCCTCACTTGGCCCCACGGGCAGGGTGCTGTGGGGAACACAACCTCTTCTCTTCCCTGCCTCTTATCTTTCACTCCCTGCTGACACCTGGAAGTGGCTCCCCTCTGTTCTGGCACCACAGCAGCCCCTGGTGGATGAAAGGTGTAACTGCAGCACCTCTCTGGAAGAATGTATTTTCTGTGAAGCAAAAAAAATTCTGTGGGGAACATGAATTCTGCTCATATGCTGTGGTGCAGAATTCCCCCAGGAATAATAAAAAGCACTAGCAAAGTCAGTACAAACTAAAATTTCATTCAATGACTTGTTTATACTTCTCTATATACTATACACTGAAATGTAAGTACAATATTTATATTCCAATCAATTTATTTTATAATTATATGGTAAAAATGAGAGTCAGCAATTTGTCAGTACTAGTGTGCTGTGACACTTTTATGTTTAAGTCTGATTTTGTAAGCAAGTAGTTTTTACGTGAGGTGAAACTTGGAGGTACGCAAGACAAATCAGACTTCTGAAAGGGGTACAGTAGTTTAGAAAGGTTGAGAATCACTGGACTAGGACACTTGGACACCCTCAGGTTAGTATCATGGAGCCTGCGCTGGGTCAGACTGGGTCTGGCAGAGACTCCCTGACATTTGGGGATATCACTTGGCCAATGCTGTTTTTCCCCAATCCCGGGAGGGATCACACCACTGACTTTTCCTCCCCTTACCTCTTGCCAGAGTCCTGCCCCACTCACCATGAGGCCTGAAACACGAGGCAGCATTTCTGGCAGACCTCACCCTGGCCCGGTGGCCCCTGCACTGTGACCTCTGGCTGGGTTACTGCCACTCCCTGGACCTGACACCAAGGGTCCAAGCAATATGGAGGACACAGCTGCACCTTTCCTCAGTGGAGGACATGGGCACATCCCCTCCATTGCTCACAGCACACCCTGGGTAGCAGGTCAAGGTCTTGACCCTGGTCTTCAGGAACAGGAAGTAAGAACCAGCACCGCCTCCCCTTCCCAGCTGAGTCCCTGCCCATTGCACCCTGGGCCCTCATTGGAAAATGCCCAGTCCTGATGGGGAAGGTTTTAGTACATGGGAGAGGCACTGAACAGTGGGGTTGCTATGATGGAACAGACCAAGGGCTCATCTAGCCTGTCGTCCTGGTTCTGACAGCAACTATCACCAGATTTTTGGATTCAATTATTTTTTGTTGGAAAATGATGGTGCATCATATCTGAAACTGTGGCTGGGAAAGGGTTGGGCCCCCAAGAATTTCCAGTTTGGAAACATTTTTTGGGGAAAAAACACAATTTTCAAAATTGTAAAAACTATAATTTTGACATTTTCCAAACAAAAATGTTCTGTTTTGGGGGGTCAAAACAATTTTTTATTTTGAAATTTAAATTTAATTTTGAAATGGACAGCAAAAAATATTTTAAAAAAAATTCGAAAATGGTGTGACCCTGAGAGACGCTTGAGAGTTTTTGGGACTGGGTCTGTGGGCAAAGACATTCCTTCTGCATTCAGAGAAGCAGGACTTTGCACATTCCTTGTAAATAAACAAGACTGCATCAAAGAACACACCAAACTCCATCATCAATTTCTACTCCCAGCTGGAACAACAGTCAAGGCCCCAAATTTGACTAGGCGCTCAGGTCAAAAGATGGGGCAGCAGTCACTATGGCATGGAAATCCAACAGCCCCCTGCCTGGTGTCCTGCGGAGGGTCCTTCTCCTCCCCGTCTCTGAGCAGCTTCTCCAAGGAGGTAGATTGTGGTTAGTTAGAAGAGACGTCTTCTCCATCAGAAGAAACCCCAGTGCTGTCCCCAGGGCTGGATCACAGCCAAGCCGGAGACTTGAAAACACCCCCACAAAGAGGGTCCCAGCAGGAGCTGGGGATCAGGTCACAAGTGCCAGGTGTCAGCCAGACCACCTGCCTAGTGAGCACAGGGCCCAGCTGCCTGTCACTGACAGGGGGAGCCCGGTTGTTAGTCATTCAGAGCAGGGCTATGCTTACAATGCTGCACTGGTGCAGCTGCGCCACTGTAGCCCTCTAATGAAGATGCTATTCCCAAGCTTCTCCTGTCGGCATTGCTAATCCACCTTGGCAAGAGATGTTAGCTATGGTGACAGGAGAAGCTCTCCTGGCGACATAGTGCTGTCTGCACCGGGGTTAGGTTAGTACAACTGCATAGCTCAGGGCTGTGGATTTTTCACAGCTATTCCAGTGTAAGTTTGTAGTGTAGATCTGGCCTTGGCTTCTAGTCTCCAATGCTCCCATCTGCCAGGTGCTCTGGCACTGCTGCTCCCCTGCCCTCCTTGGGCACTAGCTGTCTCCCTGTCCTGCCAGAGGAACTTGTTTGCACAACTTGGCACCATTCCCAAACAAGCGGGTAGGGGCCAAAAGCCAATGCAGGCTGACAGCCATTTGGTGGCCTCTGTGGAATGCATTTGCTGGGGCTCAGCACTGCTCCTAGTAGTCAGGTCTCTACATGCAAGTCCCTGGGCAAGCAGCACTGACTGGCAGCCTCAGCAGAGAGACCCAGGCCTAACCAGGCCACAGAGCATGAACTCTCCATAGCCCCAGTGGGACAGTGTGGGGAAAGTCTCCATGGGCCATCCCTGGTCTGCAGCAGAGCAGAGGCCTGTGGTTTCCAGTGCTGCCCACCTGGCACTTTTCACAGCTCTAAATTTACTCACAAGCCCCTATCCTCAGTATCTTGCTGCTGCTGTGATTTTCCTCACGGAGCCGAAACGGTCCCCTGCACTGACCTGCATGGCTGCCCCCATCCTTCAGGGAGCTGTGTGTGCGTGACTGAGGGCTGTGATGGGTTCAGTCACAGAGACCCCCTTGGGACTGTTGCCTGATGTGCTGAAATGACCTCTGAGCCCGTTTCCCCTGCCAGCTTGAGACTCCAGAACCCTGTCTTGTTGAGACAGACACGCTAGCCTGCGGCAACACAGACCCAGGGTCTGGTCCACATCCCCAAAGCTGCAGACTTTAACCAAAAACAGCTCAGCAGGTTACCTCTCCAGCAGCCAGACACCCAGTTCCTAATGGGATCCAAACCCCAAATAAATCCGTTTTACTCTGTATAAAGCTTATACAGGGTAAACTCATAAATTGTCTGTCCTCTATAACACTACAGAGAGATATGCACAGTTGTTTTCTCCCCCTGGTATTAATCACTTACTCTGGGTGTATTAATAACAAAAGTGATTGTATTAAGTATAAAAAGTAGGATTTAAGTGGTTTTAAGTAATATCAGACAGAACAAAGTAAATCACCAAGCAAAATAAAGCAAAATCACACAAGTCTAAGCCTAATACGTTAAGAAACTGATTACAAGTAATATCTCACCCTCAGAGATGTTCCAATAAGCTTCTTTCACAGACTAGACTCCTTCCTAGTCTGGGCCCAGTCCTTTCCCCAGTATAGTCCTTGTTAGTTCCAGCAGACATCTCAGGTGGTAAGCAGGGGTTTTCTCATGACTGGCAGCCCCTTTTTGTCCTGCTCCACCCCCTTTTATAGCTTTGGTACAAGGCAGGAATCTTTTGTCCTCTCTGGGTCCCCACACCTGCTTCTAAATGGAAAAGTATCAGATTTAAGATGGATTTCCTTAGCAGGTGACATGGTCACATGTCACTGCAAGACTCCTAGTCTCCATTCCCGTGGGCTGAACCACACATACACAGGAAGGCTTTCAAGTAACTACGGCTATTTACTACTGATTGTTTCTGGAGCATCCTTATTGGCCTCCACTTAATATGTTTACATCAGTGATACAAGTTTATATCTTATACTTCTAACTCCAGACATAGGAATAATACATGCAAACAAATAGGATGACCACACTCAGTAGATTATAAGCTTTGTAATGATACCTTACAAGAGACCTTTTGCATAAAGCATATTCCAGTTACCTCATATTCACATTCATAAGCATATTTTCATAAAACACATGGAGTTCATCAGCCCTTCAGCAGTCAGCTGTGCCACAAGGGCAGCATCAAGTGGGAGGGGGATGGTCTCACAACCACTGAAGACTCCTCCATACAGCAGCCCCCACTCCCCTGCACACACACTCTGAGCCACTCAGAAGGACGCTTCCTTTCTGTTCCTGCCAGGGCCGGTGACTTGGCTGGGCTCCTTCTCCTTCCCTGTTCTTGTATGTAACTGCCTGACATTAAATGTCACCTGAAAGGTCATCTGCTAGAGGTGTATAAATAGAATGCACACCGTGGCAATGGATCAACTAGCCTTTAAAGGGAGGGCTGTGGACCAGAGCCAAAGCCTATTCAGAGCCATGTTTCCCTGGGTGGTGTGGAGCTGGTTGGCCTGGAAGACACCTGTTTCCCTGTCCCCGTCATGTGGGCTCTTTCTTGGGAGTGAGTAGCTCAGCTGGTGCAGTTACGCTAGGCCGGTTGCTTTCACGCCAAGGTTCCTGATCTAGCACCATGCTGCTAGAGTTGGGTTCCTGATGCACCAGGGGATGCTAGGCTCTGTGACTCCCTGACCTGTGGGGCAGAGCCCCTGCCCAGCCTGTTAGGACAGGGGCAGCTCTGGGAACAAGGAAGGGGGGGTGGGCAGGGGCTGAGCTAGCAGAGGGAGCTGCTCTGTGGATCTGCCTGCCTAGCCGAGGTGCTGCTGAAGATCAACCGCCTTGCCACACCCTGGCCCCCAGCACCCTCTTCTACAGCATGCATGGAAGTGCTCCTATGCCCACTGACTGCCTGGGCTTGGGTGTGCCTGCTTCCCACAGCAGGCTCTGCAGCACATCTGTGGCTGTGCGGCTGGTTGGGTGCCTGGTGGAGGAGCAGGCCCCCGGGGAGAGCAGGAGCAGGACCACACACCAAGCAGGAGCATCTGCTGGTGGGGCCACTGTCACTTTCCACTCTTTGGCCCACTAACAATATTGTGCATGCATGCGTGTGTGTGTGTGTGTGTGTGACAACACCCGGGTGGGGAGAAAGGGGATGCTAATTTCAGTCTGGAACCTGCCTCTTCAGATTTTCTTTTCTTTATGGGGCTGGGCCAATGTCATGCCCACTACTCAAACAGGGTCTTCAGCAGATGGTGTCTAGTGGAGGAGAATACTGTGGGATCAGGCTGGCCATCCACACCAGCAAAAGCACATCTGTCCCGCTCAGATGATGCCCAGGGCGACTAGTGCAGCTTGAATTCAGGGTTGGTGCATTCCCACATGTGATCCCTGCATGCGTGAGCTTGGTGTGCTTTGCTAGTGCAGGCATCACAGGACACAGCGGTTGCTTCCAGGAAGAGCTTTGGGGCATCACGGCAAGTGAGCAAGCTCTGTGAATTGCTCCACAAGTAGCATTGCCCTCTGCTGGCCATGGGGCAAACTGGGACAGACCAAAGACGGTGTGAGCCTGGGGCACATGATGGCAAAGACAAGAAGGAGAACATCATCAGAGGGTGGGGCGTGAATGCCTGGGGAACTGTCAACACAAGATGAGGATAAAACTATGGGAAGCTGAGCCAAGGGCTCTCCCCATCCCCATCCTGAGCAAGGGGGAGGGTGTCCTCTGGAATGCCCATTACACATGGACTGGCCTGTGCCTCAGTTTCCCCCTCTGTCCCTTGGGAACGTGAGTCTGACCTGCCTCCTGGGGAGTTGGGAGGATGAATCCATTGATGTATGGTGAGAGGGGTGATTCATAAGCACAGAGGCAGCCTCTTTGCCAGCATCGCAGGACCCTGGCTGACTCAGAGGCTGGACAATAAGCCACGTACATGCCTTGGAGCCCATTCTCCTGCATGCTGGGCTCCCAGCACCACCTTGGGCTGGACTTGCCACCCCCTCCCAGTGCATACCACAGCCAAGCTGAGGTGCTCCCCTGCCCCAGCCTCTGCAGGCTCTGGGGGCTGACCTGGGCTGTGGCATGCAATTGTCCTCCCCCCATGTCTGGGGCAATGCTGGCAGGGTAGCTCAGCTTCCCATCCCAGTGCCCAGAGCTGGGACACTTAGGGCTGTGCTGGCAGGTTGCCAGGAGCCTGTGGGTGAAGTGAAGAGTCTCCTAACACTCAGCAGTGCAGTGTTTGCTGGGAAGGGGCAGAGGAGCAGCTCATTGTGGTAGTTTGATTGCACCTGCAGCTGCTCAGCTTTGTCCTCCCCCTAGTTCCAGGGAGAAGGTGGCCGAGATCTGTCAGCATTCTGGTCAGCTCCTTCTGGACAGTGGACATTTGATAACCCAAATGAAGGCTTCAGTCCCCAGGGGGCTGCCAATCCAGCACCACTCCCTGCACCAGACCACCCACAAGAAGCAGAAAGAGGAGGCTGCACCCAGCACGTGCCACTTAAATACCCACTGTGCTCTGCTCCCTGCCCCTGTGCTAAGCGTCAGCATCTAGGCTGCCCTGCCTCCCCCAGTGCTGCACCTGCAGCCGCTGGCTGGGTGCGCGGCATCCCCTCTGCACAGAGATGCAAGGAGCGAGTGCCAATCAGGCCACTTCCCTGAAGAACAGGAAAAATATTTTGATTCTCTGTGATGTGATAAAAGGCACATTAGGGAGTGGCGGAGTTAGCATAAACTGTATTTATGTCACCCTGGGCTGGCATTAGCCTGCTGCAGCGGCATGAAGTCACCCCAGGTGCTGACATCTCCCCTGGCACCTTGGCCTCGATTGCAACAGTGCTGGCACCCTGCCACGGACATCCAGGGCTCACCCACTTAGATAGGGTGGGGTAAATCTGGTAGCAGGGAACCCCAATCCAAGCCCTTCCAAATGTTGCCCAGCTCTGGCCCCATTCCAGTGATCCTGCGTTTGGGTCAGCTCCAATCCCAGAGAGTGCTGTTTGGCAGGCCCTGCTCAGATGTGGCCCAAGGCAATTGTTTTCGGCCTCGGTGCTCGAAGCACCACAGGTCCGGCAGGAGTGCTCTGAGAAAAACGAGGCTTACACACGACTGTGAGTTATTGGCTTTATTGAAGGTTAGTGACCCACCCGCAACGGGGACTCCAAGCATTGCAGTCACAGAGGCGGGGAACCCAGCACACCGGAGCTCTGCCTGGGATGGAGTCCAATGGAGGGGCAGACAGTCAGCGTTAATAAGCACTACACAAAAACAGCTCATGAATATAGAATTAGGTCTTTCTTAAAGGGAGGCTTTCTACTACCTGATGAAGGGCCATGCAAAGCAGCTGTGTCCTTCAAGAGCTATCTATATCCTGCAATAACACAGCAGCTGTGTCCTTCAAGAACTATCTCCTATAATAACAAAGCAGCTATCTATGTCCCACAGTAACCTCTCGGCTCGAGAAAGCGAAAGTTCCCTAGCTAGGCTGTAACAAAGTCTTCCGCAGTCCCTTACACTCCTCCCCTCGCTTTCTTGAGTGATGTCAAGGACCATGAGGATACAGTGCAGAGGGGAAACCGCGCACAGCACTGGGAGACTAGGCCACGGCCGCAAAGGCAGCAAGAAATACAGATGGAAAGAATACATAGATGCGACTACATTGTATTGGGCGGGACCCAAAGCATACAAATCCGTATATGTAATAGTCTTATCAATTGTCTTCAGTAAGGAATAGTGCTGGACGAGGGTCAGGTCTGTGCAGACGCCGATGAAACAGGTCTCCTTCACGGCACCCATGGCATACGTACGCAGTAAGCAAAACGACATCGCATTAACAACACTTTGGGCTAACACCAACCAGGTATTCATGGAGGAGGTGGTAGCTTCTGCAGCGGTGATTCTCATAAGGAGTGCTACAACAAACAGGAGAGCGAGACCATGCGGGGATAGTCTTCCCCCTCTGGGAGTATGCCCATCCTTCCCCAGTGGTAAGGACTATGGCGGCTTGCAATTCCCGCTGCGGTACCGTCCACCACACGTTAGCCAATACTGTCACTCGGTCTCACTCGGCGCACTGGTTTCTAGACCTGCGGGAGATAAAGGGAACAGATTACACAGGGCCTCCCCTCGCTACCATTGCATCGGCCACCACATTCCAGTGGGCCTCGGAGGTTTTAGCCTTTGTGTGGGCGTCTACATGTTGCACGGCCAGAGGGGCTCGTCAGATGCGCAGGAGTTGCTGCCAGAGTGCCGCTCCCCACAGTGGTCGGCCTGCGAGTTCCCAACCCTTCGCCTCTCACGCAGTTATCCAGGTCCAGAGGCCCTTGTATAATACCCAGCTGGCCATATCTATCAATGCCAACACGTGTTGGACTCCTCCCCTCGGCCAGCGAATCGTTAGGGGTACATAGGGGCATCGGTTCCCCGCCTCCCTCCCTGTGTGGCCGCCACGACACACGGAATGGAGGACCTGCCATGCCCTCAATATAGCGTGGCAGTTTCCACTTGGCTGGCAGAGCAGAGGGCTCCGCTGGCTTGGTTCACTCCACACTCTTCTCCCCTTTTCCTCCGGCACTACATTTGGTAGGGGGCACCTGGATCCATCGCTTATATAAGTCCGCCGTTGGCTTTCCACTGATTTCCTCATGAGAGACACCAGCCTGCAAGAGATCTAGCCACAAGGTCTTCCGGGGCACTCGCAACTCCCCTTTCTCCTGTCCCCCGCCTTGCTGCCCCTTCGCAGCCTGTATGGCTCTTGGCCTCGCACCCTCCAAGGTGGCCTCCAATTGCATAAGGGTGGCTGCCAAGTCTCCCACGCGCCCATTCTCTGCCATGACAACCGCGAGGAGGGAAGGTTTTAACTCATCAGGGGCCAGGCGTAACACTGTGACTTTAATCGATTTTGTCACCGGTACGTCGTCCGGTCCCATCTCCCCACCCGTGGAGACAGCCCAGGCCATTCCCAATTGACGGAGGGCTTGCACCCCTTCTGGAACGGTCTTCCAGGGGCGTGCCTGTGCCTCCAACTCCCCCACTGAGGGGTAGGCCATCTCCAGTGCAGCCGCCAGCCAGCGGCACAATGAGGGGCTTTCGATGTCTTGCCCCCCGGCCTGCGGCCACGGTGGATTTGCCAATTGTGCACATACCTGAGAGTCTTGCGATAGGACCCCCAACTGTTGAAATTCATAAGAAAGCAATAAAACCGTCTTACCTGCATTGTCCCAGGCCCTCACAAGCCACTGCAGGATGCTCT
Source organism: Dermochelys coriacea (assembly GCF_009764565.3). Classification (NCBI taxonomy): domain Eukaryota; kingdom Metazoa; phylum Chordata; order Testudines; family Dermochelyidae; genus Dermochelys; species Dermochelys coriacea. Next base: position 35,123,244 of record NC_050077.1, on the reverse strand, counting down.
CCCCTGGCTCCTGTCGGAATGTCTTCACAATGTCCTGCAACTCACTTGTTTTGAACATGCGGACAACTTCTGGTTGTAGGGCGCCTCCTTGCACCTGCAACTCCCGGACCAGGCGCACCAGAGCCACGGTAGGGGACTCCTCTCCACCCTCGTCCGAGGATGAGGAGTCTCAAATATTCCCATCCCAAGTCTCGGGGTCCCAGGATGGGGCAGCGGTCACCGCACGCACCTGGGCAGTGGTTACCAGCTGCCACCCGCACCTAAGGCACCTTTTATTCGCTACCCGGGCAACCAACACTTCGCAGCGTCGTGTCAGCTCCTGGGCGCGCTCCGCCAGGGAGGTGACGACTTCTTGAGCCCCGGCCTGGGCCTCCGCCTGCGCTGTGCATTCCTGTGTCTTCCCTTCCAGCGCCCGCTGTAAGCGGAGCCCCTCCTCGTCCTGGGCCTGGAAGGCGGTCAGCAGGAGCCACCCTAGCTCCCCCATCACCCGCCTCTATGCCCCAGAGCGCCGGTTCGCTCGTAACTGTTGTAACCCCTCTACCAGCTGCACGGGCGTAACCCCGCAGCCTTTTGAAACTCCGGCCAATCTGCCGGGGCAGCCGACCCGGCCATATCCCGCGCCACCGGCCCCCAGCGCTCCATCGGGGGCCATCCTGGTATGTGCTGTAGGGACAGCGACGGCTTCCCCACTTCCCCTACCTTCAGCCAAAGCGGCATCGCTTCTCAGAGTACCCCGCTCACTGCGCCAAATGTTCTGGGCCACGGTGCTCGAAGCACAACAGGCCCGGCAGGAGTACTCTGAGAAAAACGAGGCTTACACACAGCTGTGAGTTATTGGCTTTATTGAAGGTTAGTGACTCACCCGCAACGGGGACTCCAAGCGTTGCAGTCACAGAGGCGGGGAACCCAGCACACCAGAGCTTTGCCTGGGACGGAGTCCAATGGAGGAGCAGACAGTCAGCGTTAATAAGCACTACACAAAAACAGCTCATGAATATAGAATTAGGTGCTTCTTAAAGGGAGGCTTTCTACTACCTGATGAAGGGCCATACAAAGCAGATGTGTTCTTCAAGAGCTATCTATATCCTGCAATAACACAGCAGCTGTGTCCTTCAAGAACTATCTCCTACAATAACAAAGCAGCTATCTATGCCCCACAGTAACCTCTCGGCTCGAGAAAGTGAAAGTTCCCTAGCTAGGCTGTAACAAAGTCTTCCGCAGTCTCTTACAGCAATGTTGGCCGATCTGGGGAGGTTCTCCCATTGGGGGCAGAGGAGAGTTGGGCTGCATGAAGTCTGATCCTGAGCCTCAGCCTGCAGTTTTAACCTAGCACTGATCTGGTTCTGAACCCAGAGGGCCAGCCCTGCTCCCAGGCCTTGGCTTCAGTGGGAGCAGAATCCAAGCCATGCCTCCCCGCTGCCCTCCTCAGCAATACCAACATCGGCATTTGATTCACCCCACCGCTGAATTGGCCTGGAATTGGACTTTCCCTTTCAGTCCTAATGACCAAGGGAGAGAGAGGCTCCACTCCTGCCTCATTCCCCAGGGATCTCACAGCCCCATTCTGTGGGGTCTCTCAACCCCATTCCATGGGGTCACACAGTGAGCAGGGCCTGTGGCTCCTGATCCTGCTGGTCCAGCACAGAGCAGTTAGCTGCCCCTTGGATCAGGACAGCAGCAGGGGCCTCTGGCACTCAGCAAAGGGGACAGCCAGCTCTGGCTTCCTCTCCCCCAGCCCATAGTGCCTGTGCAGCTGTTTGCATGGAGGGGGCTAAGCTTCGCTTGTTTCCACCAGTGAGATGGCCCATGGCCTGGCCCTGCTGCCCTTTCCAGCCAGGCAGCTCCTAGGTTTCAGCCCAGCAGAGCATACTGGGAGGAGACCATCTCACAAACTCAGAAAGCTCCCCAAAAGCACCCTGACCTCCTGCCTGCCAGCCCACCCACCCTAACAGTGATGGGTATAGATTATATATGAGGGAAGGAAGCAGAAAACCAGGGTGCCAGCATCCTCCCAGTTTCTAATGGAGAGAGATTGCACATGGGTCCTGCATGCCAATGACCTTAAATGACAACCTCCACCGGCCCCATGCTGTGCTGGAGTGGATGTGGGCATGGCAGTCCCCATGCCACACAGCTAAACAGAAGAGCGAAGAAGATCCTTTTGCCAGATGAATGGAGCAAAACCCAAGCTCCTCTGCCCGAGGGGAGAGTCCTTCCCAGCAGCAGAGAACATCACTCACGGCAGCTGTCCTCAGCAGGTGCCCAGAGACACATCACAGGGTTACGGACTGCCAATACAAATCTGACAACGAAGAGGCAGCAAATGCATAGGCGCTGACTGAAGCACCCATGAAAAAAGTTAGAGGGTGCTTAGCACCCACCGGCAGTCAAGCTATTCCCTTTCCCTCAGTGCCTTCTGCCCGCCAATGGCTCCACTGATCAACTCCTCCCCTTCCTTCCCACTGCATCCTGCACACCATGGAACAGCTGTTCAGAGGCATGAGGAGGCACTGTTGGGAGATAGATAGATCGATAGATAGATTGTGATTCATATATCCATGAAATATGTTATAGGTCATTGAGGCCTGGTATGAATGATGCATGCTTGACATGAATACGGGTGTTGCAAGTTGGCAACCAAAGAAAGAACTTAAAGTCAAGAACTATTAGAACTATTTGTACAAAAACAATCTTTTATGTTCCAGGAAAAATACAGAGAATGAGCAGAAAAGGAAACAACACCAGCTCAGCTGATATAAAATTGTATAAAAATTGGAGGAAATGACACACCTTGGATCATGGTGGGCCACCCAGGATTGTCTCTTTGGAATTGTGTGGGTAGAAGACTTAGTAAACAAAGGCAAAGAACTGATGACGTGACGGAATGGACTATAGATGGTTGCCTATGATTTCTGCAGATTGGAATTGTTCATTGATCCAGAGCCCCATATGGATATAGATGTGGTTTTCGCTGGCTCCCCGTGTCTTATGATTGTAAAGAACCTCAACTGGCCATCGGGACCATTCTGACCTTTGGATTCTGGTATAGTATGTTTGGGGTGTGAATGTGGAGTAAGGTTTGTTTTGTAATCAATAAAGAGCATCTAGAGTATTATATACTAACACTGTGTCCAGTATCTCCCTACTCCCCATCCTGTAGAAAAACCTCTATTGCGGATCTAACTGTGCTGGGAGGGAGGGGAGGGACAGGGCCGGGGCATGCTTGGGGGAAGGGACAGGAAGAGGCAGGGAGAGGGCAGAGAAGAGGTGGGGCAGGTTGGGGCCTTGGAGGAAGGTGTGGAGTGGGGGCAGGTGTTGTGCATCCCCTGGGTAGAGAGAAAGTCGGCACCTATGAGCAAATGGCAATGCAAGAAACACTAGGTATGGAACAAATGATGGCTGAAATCTGACAGTCCCATGAACTGGCGGCTGTTAGAGTTCAGCTAACACTCTGTTTACAACAGACAAAGACAAACTGATTTAAATGTGTCCTATGCCATGTGCAGCTCAGACATGAACCCTTGGCTACAATGATTCTGCCCCACTTTACTACTCAGTGAAGGCACTGGGCCTTGGGAGACCTGAGCTCTGCTACAGGTGCCATGTGTGAGGCTGTAAATGTGCCTTCATCTCTTTGGGCCTCGGTTCTCTATCTGCAAAGCTGGGACATTAACACTCCCTCTGTCTATTTAGACTGCAGGATCTTCAGGATAGGGACTGTTAGTATGGCTATGTCTACTCTACAAACTTCGGGTGTTGGCATAGTTAGTATATCGCTTGTGCACGCGCATACTTGTATACTTGCATGGGCGCTGCATCTACTCATCAGGAGAGCTTATATTGATGCCCAGTACTGTGCACCAAGGGTAGGTATCCCAGTGTGAAACCTGTTACTGTCCAGTGCACTGTCTTTTTGGAAGTTTTGGTTATGCACGGTGGGGGCAAAATGAGTCACACAGGGGTGACTGGAGCAAGGGGTCAACTTCCCAGTGTGCAATGTCTCTATCCCATAATGTCACCTGTATCCCATAATTTTCACACCTTTTTTCAAAATCCCACAAATCAGCATGGCCCACCTTGCTGTCTGCCATCTCTGCCAGAAGCATGGAGCCTGCACAGCTCTGCACTATTGTCACAAACATTGCAAGCACAGGATGTCTGATGCTCAGTTATTTGCAGAGCCTCAAGATAAACTTGTGGCACCTTAGAGACTAACAAATTTATTAGAGCATAAGCTTTCATGAGCTACAGCTCACTTCATCGGATGCATTTGGTGGAAAAACAAAAAAACAAAAAAAAACCAACTTTTTTTTTCCCCCCACCAAATGCATCCGATGAAGTGAGCCGTAGCTCACGAAAGCTTATGCTCTAATAAATTTGTTAGTCTCTAAGGTGCCACAAGTACTCCTTTTCTTTTTGCGAATACAGACTAACACGGCTGCTACTCTGAAACCTGTAAAGATAAACTGAATCAGCAGGGAACACAACCAGTTCTTGGAGGACAGACTGCTGTGAGACATTGCAAGAATCAATTCAAGGTTGTTGGTGGGATCCATGGAGTAGCCACAGATGGTGGCGTGCTGCTTCTGGGCATCAGAAAAGAACACTGACTGGTGGGATCCTGTCATAATGCAGGTTTGGGACGATGAACAGCAGCTGAAGAACTTTCAGATGTGCAAAACCACATTCCTGGATCTGTGCGTCGAGTTTGCCCCAGACATCCAATATAGGAGCAGCAACCACAGCTGCACTGACAATGGAGAAAAGAGTGGCAATCGCACTGTGGAAACTTGTAATGCCAGATTGCTATTGGTCAGTGGGAAATCATGTTGGAGCTGGAAAATCCACTGTGGGGGCTGTTGTCATGGAATTGTGCAGGGCCATTAATCGCCCCGGCTATGCATGACTGCGATGCTTGGTGAGTCTGTAGTGTGCAGAACATAGTAGATGGATTTGCAGAAATGAGGTTCCCGAACTGCAGTGGAGCAATAGATGGCACATGTATCCCTATTTTAGCACCAGAGCACCTTACTACAGAGTACATCAACAGAAAGGGCTACTTCTCTATGGTTATGCAAGCTCTGGTGGATCCCCAGGGATGCTTCACTAACATCAATATGGGCTGGTCAGCAAAGGTACATGAACCTCACATCTTTAAGAACACAGGGCAGTTCAGAAAGCTACAAGCAGGGACTTTCTTTCCCAACCAGCAGATTACCACTGGCAATGTTGAAAGACCAGCAGTGATCCTGCGGGATCCAGCCTGCCCCTTGCTCAAGAAGCCATACACTGACACCCTTGACAGCACCAAGGAAAGATTCACCTACCTGCTCAGCAGTTGCAGAATGACAGTTGAATGTGCTTTTAGTAGATTGAAGGGATGGTGGCGCTGTTTACTCACAAGATTGGATCTCAGTGAGAAAAAACATCCCAGTGTTACAGCTATCTGCTGTGTCCTGCATACTATCTGTGAAGCAAAGGGGGGAAATTGATGCCAGGGTGAAGGTGGAGCAGCTGTTTGTTGAATTTGAACAGTCAAACACACAGGCTATCAGCAGTGCTCAGTGTGGAGCTATACAGCTCAGGCAGGCTTTGAAAGAGCACTTTAACAGTAAGCCACAGTAATGCATTGTGGTGTACTGTGCTCTACCTGACCCTTCTGTTAGGAACAGTGTGGTGCTTGCTGTACATTTATGAATATCACTGTCAACGTACCTTTTCATTTTGAAGTGCTTGCTATACTTTTATAATTATTACACTATTTATCACTGATCCTAGGAGTTGTGTCACTCTGTACAGTAAAAAATAATTGGTTGCTCTTTCCTTCTCCAGGCTGTCTGCAATATTCACCCTCCAGGCCCAGTGCTCATGGTCTGATGCAGCACTGGCTTGAAGGATCTCATTTAACATTTCACCTTGAATCCTCTTCTTTCTCCTCTTTATCTGGCTCAGGCATTCTGCAGGTGTGGAGGGGGAACCTCTCAGGGCCACAATGGCAGTAGCTACAGATAAAACACACAGAGGTACCATTGTTGGTACAGTCACCTCAAAATGGAAAGTGACTCTTCAGATTCAGAATGCCCTCTGTGACATAAGAGGAACAATCCAGACTGATGAGTGGCTGTGTCACCCCTGCCGTGAAACCTTGGGTGCTTTACAACGCCTTGCTGAAGTAGCTCCCACCAGGGCCGTTCACAAACAGCCTCCAGCAGGTAAGTCACACTCTGCATGTTTGTTTGTAGCTGCAGCCTGCCAGCCACACTTGGGTTACACTCTGGCTCTCACCAGCTTTGACTATACTGCAGGGTGACCCTAACATACAGCAAGTCTTAGATTTCCCCCAGAAATGTATGTCCTGTACTGCCCAGCCCTCTCCTGGACAATACAAGTTACATAAAGTCTGTTATTTCTTTAATAGAAATAAAATGCACACTGTTTCAAATAGCTATTCAGACATTTCAGTTTAAGCACACTGGATTAGATAAAACAATAAAACAAGTTTATTAACTTCACAGAGATAGATTTTAAGTGAGTGCAAGTAATGAGGCATAACAATCAGAAATGGTTACAAGAAAAATAAGGATAAAGCACTATTGGTGCCTAACTTCACAAGCCATGTTAAATTCAAAGTAAAGTTTTCTTACCGCAGGCTTTCAGCAGTCTTACTGACCAAACATTTTAGGTGAGGACCCCTCCCCTAGTCCAATGTCTGCTTCCTTTTTCCCTTCAGATGCAGTGAATCAAAAAGGGTGGCGGATAGTCCCTTGGAGTGTTGTATCCCCTTTTTATAGTTTCAGTTCCTTTCTTGAAAAACATTTCCAGCTGGGCAGTAGGAGACAAAAAGTCTATGTGGAAGGATTTTCCCTGCTGTTTTTCCTCACCTGTTGGGTCTTCCTATGTTTCCCTTCCTGCTTGATGACTCTGTTTACTGCTTAAATGCAAATGAAGCAGAGCCCATATTCCTGTTTGACAACTTCTGTTTGGAACATGTGTTAATAACACCATACAGGAGAATCTTATAACTTCACATACAATGTTGCCACTAATATTTTACCAGGACAATAATGAGCAGCAAATTATGAGTTTTCAAATGATACCTCCCAAAGTATACTTTGTACAAAGATTATTACAGTAGATTATTGCTCCCCTCAAGTTTTAAAGAAACATTCTTCTTGACAAGTGTGACGTTCGTGCACACGGTGCCAGTCACAGGCCCAGCCATGGTGAGTGTGGCCTGCCAGGGTGAGGGAAATGAGGAGGGAATTGCTCAGTTGCATGATGAGTATGGGCCAATGGCACTGAAAAATGGCACCATGTTCCAGAAGTGGTGGTGGTGGCGGTGCGGGGCGGGGGGGGTTAGCTGATATCTCACTCCTGAGGGTAATAAAGGCAGAGAGCACAGCTGCTGCTGGTGTCCCAAATCCCCACAGGCCCATATGTTGCTAGCCTGGGTACTACACTGGCACCTGCTAAAGTTATTGCTGACTGGTGTGGGAAAGCATCCTACTGCGGAGGAGGAAATAAGGCAGCCATCCCTAGAAACCTTCAGGAGAGAACTGCAAAGAACCTCCAGGAACGTTTCATTGAGATCTCTCAGAAGGATTCAAGGGACATCCCTGTGCATATAAAGAAACTGCTCCACATGGCCACCCTGCCTAATTGTACAGGGCAGCGAAAAGCAGATACAGCTCTACCTCGCTTTGCTGTACCACTACCTCTTCTAGTATGAGTATATTAATGAAACGTCAACAGCTATATCCTGCTAAGTTGGGGGCGCCATCATTGTATGGGAAATACATTTACACACTTACTCAAGGTTGCTTCCCCTGCTCAACTGCTGGGACTGACTGGACTGTGGTTGAATCCCAAACAGGTCTTGTCTTGCAGCCTCACTGGAGCCCCCGGTCACATGTCCCCCATCCTCTTCCTCTTCCTCCTTCACGTCCTCCTCCTCCTTGCTGTTCCCACCAGGGACCTGTGATTTGGACTCCTCAGAGGTATCCACGGTGGTGCGTGGGGTTCATGGTGGGGTCTCAGCCAAGTACAGCATGTCATTCTTTGTAAAAGTAGTCGGTCTGCAACTTGGTACTGGATTCACTGTTGGCCTCCCTGGCCTTCAGATATGACTGAAGCAGTTCCTTTGCTTTCACGTGGCACTGCTGCTGGTCCCTGTCGTCTCCCCTCTCCTGTATCCCCCCTGCAATCTGCTCATAGATGTCCATGTTTCTACAGCTGGTCCATAGCTGTGCTTGCACAGCCTCTGCTCCCCACAGGCCAAGGAGATCCAATATCTTCTGTCTACTCCAGGCCGGAGCACATCTGGAGCATGTAGCTGGCTTAGTCAGCTGGGCAGTTGCACACAAAAATGGAGAGCGGCTAGGTGTGCTTTCCAAGATGGACAACCAGGAAAAGGCATTTCAAACATTTGCGGGGCTTTAAAAGGGAGGGCGGGCCTTTTGGGCTCAGTGACCAATGGGCAATGGAGTTCACAACTGCGACCAGAGTGGTCAGTGTGGGGCATTGTGGGACAGCTGCTGGAGGATGGCTAGGACTGACATAGTTTACAGTCATGCTGTGTCGACCTCAGTACCTCAACCATGGCTCAATGCCGCTCAGGGCGGTGGTGTTACTGCGTTGACATAACAGTGCGCTTACATTGGTGGGAGACAAACTGAAGTGTAGACAAACACAATGAGGTTGACACAAGGTGGCTTACGTCACCCTTACTTTGTAGCACAGACCAGGCCTGTGTATCTGCACAGTACCAAGCATGATGGGGCCCTGATCTCAGTTGTGGCCTTTATATGCTACTGCACCATAAATGAGGCTATTAACCTGACTCCAGTAAACACAATACCTGCCAATTGACTTGTGTAACAAAGCTATGCTGCACATCCCTTTGAATAGATGATTGTAGCTAGATTGTAATGTGCTTTCAACCGGGACAAAACAATAGAGTGCCACTGACTATAAAACCATATATAATACTGCAGTATCCAAAGAAATAGGGCCTCTACCCATTGGTTCAGTTCCCAGCTCTCCCACTAGCTGGCTGGGGAACTGTTGGCAAGTTACTCCCTGTGCCTCAGTTTCCCTACCTGTAAGTTGGGGCTAATGACACTGACCTCCTTTTTGAAGCCCTTGGAGTTTTACACTAGGTCAGGGTTCTCACAACAAATCGTTTCGTGGCCTCAGAGTGCAGCCGCCAACTCTTTCTGGTGGCCGCTCTTGCACTTTTTTCTAAAATCCTTAATTAACTTTAGGAAAAACAATAAATATGCACATAGACATATCCAAATCAGTGTCATTTATTGATGTAGGGTTTTATTGCAGACTCAATAATAAAAATAATGTACAGTTGTCTCTATTCTTTACTGGACCTGAACAGAAGAGAAACAAATAAAGTGCTTTGCATGTTCTTGTCTTTTTTATTTATTTATTCATTTTTTTGCTGTTGTTTCTTTTGCTTTTTGGCTGCCTCTTTTATCTCCTTAGATTTGCTAGCTAGTAAGCCTGTTACTGTGAAAAGTGATACTTCAATGTTTATCACTTTCCACAGAAGCAGACTTGTTAGCTAGCTGGGAGACAGTGAAAAGTGATATTAACATACAAATAGCACTTTTCACAACAGACGTACTCAGCCCTGGCAAGCTGGAAGACAAATTAAGCCCTGGGTAGGGAGGTGGGTAGGAAGGCAGCAGGGGCCAGGGGCTGATGTGTGTGTGTGTGGGGGGTGAGCCCACGGACTGAGCCCTGCAGCAATGTGACAGGGGCCAAAGGACGTAGTGGGGGCCAGGAGCGATGCAGGGTGAGCCTGGGGCTGACACCGGCTTTCGCATGGCTGGGACCCGAAGCCCCATGACTGCGGGACGGAGCCCACTGCTGCATGGCCGGAGCCTGCAGCCGGCCACCCCAGGGTTAAACCTCAAGCCCCACTGCCCCCGGGAAGGTGGGAAACTCAAACCAGCTACTTACTCTGCTGGAGTTTGTGGCAGGTCCCAACCCCTGCTGGTGGCCCTGGGGGAGGGTCCCCCCCTCATGTGGCTCTGGCCACATGAAAAGCCACAGTGCCCGCATTTGAGAAATGCTGCCCTAGATAAGAGCTCGGTGTTATCATTATTGTTAATTATCTTTCCCCATAGATCTACTTCTCTTTGTATGTGTGTGTAGCCCCAGGCACCTGCTGTGCCATCAGACACAGGAAAAGGCCATTTCAGCCTAAAATGACATTTATTTATAACTAAGGGAAACCCCAAGGAAGATCAGCAGCATCAACAGCCAAAAATCATGGGACTGGCTTAAAAATCACTCTGGCTATGCCAGGCCATGTTGCAGCAGCTGTTCCCATGTGCTGGAAGCTGTGCCCACTTGCCGGCAGCCGTGCCCATCTGCAGGCCCTACAAAGTGGGCCCTGACACTCCCCACTGATGACCCCCACTCGATCCTTCAGAGGTGATTTTCCCTTCTGCAAAGCTGGGGCAGTGACTGGCTGACTCTGATGGCAGTGGGGTAAACTCCAGCCTGCCAAGGGGCATTACAGAGGCTCCATGCATGTCACAAGGTGAGGATGGCTGCTCCCTTCTCTTCCAACCCATGAGGGCTCATGGCCCAAGTTCTGCTTTGTGTCTGGGGTTTGAAAGAGCCCCAGATTGCAAAGGAAGTCTCAGCCCAAACGCCCCGGTTCTAGTGTTGAAACAAGGCCAAGCCATCACTTTGCAGCCATTTCAGCAGGAAGGCACAACCAGCCCAGCCTCTCTCTGAAGGCTTACGAACCTCAGCGGGGCTTTTGGTGAGCCAGGCGCTAGTCTCCAGAAACCTGGGAGGCAGCAGGTGTCACTCTGCGCTGCTGTGAATGTCCCTGCAGCCCCATAGCTGGGCCTCTGGCTTCTCATTAGTCGGTCCTCTGTGATGCAGGAAAGGAGTGGAGGTTAAGAAGGGGAGGCCAGCAGGCTCAGACCCAGGCATGGCTCCTAGAGCCATCTGTCTGGGCTGGTCTCTGACAGAGCTGAGAACTCCAGGGACAAAGGCACAAGCGAACCTTGTGGTGCCATGCAGGCAGGTTCCACCTCCAGGGGATCCGAGGGCTCCTTCTCAGGCAAAGATCCACAGGAGCTGCTGACACCTGAAGATGACTCCATGGAGGTATTTTGTCAGGGCTAGGAGTCCTGACCACCTTGTCCTCCTTCCCGGTCACCCACAGCAGAGGGAACCTCAGTGTCAGACAGAGACCAAGACCAAGGTGACTATGAACTTAGCCCTGGACAGATATAAGCAAAGCCAGGCCCTGACTAGCCCAACACAATCCCTTATGTGGCAGACGTGATACTCCCCAGAGTTGTGAGGCCCCTCATTACTACCTGTCCTTAGTGTACATAAGAACATGAGAATGGCCATACTGGGTCAGACTAAAGGTCCACCTAGCTCAGTATCCTGTCTTCAGACAGTGGCCAGTGCCAGATGCTTTAGAGGGAATAAACATAACAAGCAATCATTGAGTGGTCCATCCCCTGTCATCCAGTCCCAGTTTCTGGCAGTAAGGGGTTTAGGGACACTCAGAGCACAGGGTTGCATCCCTGACCACCTTGGCTAATAGCCATTGATAGTCCTCCAGGAACAATCCACTGTGAAACAGTTTTGTTAACACCGGCCAGAGTTCAGCTTCCTGAAATCACCAGCCTCCGGCCACACAAGCCCTGCCTTCCTGGCCTCCACAAACCTGGCAGTCTCTATGCTGGCTAGTGCTTGGCACATGCCAACCCCCAAGTCCCCTTGGAGTGTTCGCCTGTGGCGTCCAGCCTTTAACCACTGGACACTCACAGACATGACCAGGCTAGCTGCCCACAAGGGAGCAGTATACGCACATAGCTTAACGGGTCCAACTCAGGATGAGGCCCTTTATAACATCACAGTGCTGAGATAGATCTAGAGTGAAACAATCATTTGTTTATCATGCCATGTACATTGGTCAAACTGGACAGTCTCTACGTAAAAGAATAAATGGACACAAATCAGACATCAAGAATTATAACATTCAAAAACCAGTAGGAGAACACTTCAATCTCTCCGGTCACTCGATTACAGACCTGAGGGTGGCTATCCTTCAACAAAAAAACTTCAAAAACAGACTCCAACGAGAGACTGCTGAATTGGAATTAATTTGCAAACTGGATACAATTAACCTAGGCTTGAATAGAGACTGGGAATGGATGAGTCATTACACAAAGTAAAACTATTTCCCCATGTTATTTCTCCCCCCCACCCCACCCCCACTGTTCCTCAGATGTTCTTGTTAACTGCTGGAAATGGCCTATCTTGCTTGTCACCATGAAAGGTTTTCCTCCTTTCCCCCCGCTGCTGCTGGTGATGGTTCATCTTAAGTGATCACTCTCCTTACAGTGTGTATGACAAAACCCATTGTTTCATGTTCTCTGTGTGTGTATATAAATCTCCCCACTGTATTTTCCACCAAATGCATCCGATGAAGTGAGCTGTAGCTCACGAAAGCTTACGCTCAAATAAATTTGTTAGTCTCTAAGGTGCCACAAGTCCTCCTTTTCTTTTTGCGAATACAGACTAACACGGCTGCTACTCTGAAACTTGTTTATCATGGAAGATTAAGATTTAAGAGCTGCCAAGTAAGGGGGATGGAAACATAAATGGTTAGATATAAAACAAAAGGTTTAACACACTGCTTAGAATCTAAACTTAACTTTAACAGGCAAAAATCTTTGTCTAAAGCAGTTTCTCACCTAAAGCAACTTCCCAGTGTCTCCACCAACATGGCTGGGATCCAACGTCCACAAATGTGAAAAGTGCTGCTCTTTTTGCTTCCTCAGTGAAGGCTCAACTAGCTGTCCTTTTGCCTGCCTCTTATCCACAAAGGCCATTGCTTTTGTCCCAGCAACAGGATCTCCCCCGGGGCTCCTGCCCTGGGCTGCTGGCTACAAGTTGTCTTTCAGTGCTGACCAGGCTTCCATCGTGTTGGCTTACAGTGTGCAACCTACACATGAACTTAGGCAGACAGGTGAATTGCCATCCCACTGTCTAGCAAAGCCTGTCTGAGAGCCCAGCCTGGGACACAGACACTAAGATATCTTTTCAGTACCTACACATAGCTACTTAAATACCATCAAGACCTACATCTCGCAAGGATTGTGAGGATCAGGATGATGTAAGCTTTCTTTGGAGTCAAACATGAAGGCGATGTGTTAGGTACAGTAAGTTTGTCAGGCCTGAGAGGAGTTGCTGTTACAGAACAGTGAACCCTTTGCCAGTTCTTAGGGTGACTGAGGGTTCCACATTTGCTCAGTCATTGGAAAGAGAGTTGCTGGGGGACAGCTGGGCATGATGGCTTTTATACTCATGGCTCTAGAACAGTGGGGCAACAGAGAGTGCACTTAGTCCATGCCAGCTCTGAAGTGGCAGGGCATGTGATCTGCCAGTGGGGCTCTGCAGAAGTAATGGCATGGTGGAGTACAGATAGCTTGTCTGATTCTCCTGCTATCCCTGTGTGATTAATGCTATCAGTGGGTACTTGCGACTCATACTTCTGAAATGACGACATGCTGCATATCATCAACCCTGTCAGAGCATCTGCTCCTGGTGGGAAAATCAGAGCTCAACTCACGAGTTACTCGCATCAGTCGAATGCATCAGGTAAAGTGTTACAAAACTGATCAGGGAGATGCTATCTCTGATCTGTCTAGAGCCCAGGCTGCTGGAGGTCAAAGCGCTCCAGAACTGAATGAAATGCCCAGGGGGGTTATCTGCTCAGTTCTTCTCCTGGTCTGCGAGTCTGGTGTTGACATTGAGGGCTGGATACTCATCTGGTCTAAACTGATGGAGCTCCATTGACTTCAGTGTGGGCTGAGAATCAAGTTAACTGTGTGTGTGTGTGTATACACCTCTGGTGTGTCCATATATATGTGCATATAAGCATGTATATGCACGTGCATATGCCCATATATCTGTGTGTGCATGCATATGTGAGTATAAACTTAAATCCCACCAGCCCAGCATTAATTTCCATCTCACACTCTAGAAACTCTCTACAGATCTTACTTATACCCACTTGTGCTGGTTCTGTTATTTGTCCAGGCTATTTGTATTAGTAATAAAAAAAACCCCTTCTAACTATCTATAAAAGCAAACTCAGACCCACCTTTCACGTGGCTGTCAGGCAGAGTATTTGCAATCCTCCTTCTTCATAAAGTACAGGACGTCTGATGGGAAGGGGCCTGTTTTGTCAGCTTTCCAGCTGGCTTTCTGTTGGGTCCTGACCATTTCTGGATTCCCAGAACCCAGGCGAGGGGAAATGGTGTCCCTCTGTGAGGTTGCATGGAGACTTTTCAACTCAGAGGCAGAGGCGGTAGTTCAAAACACTCTGCTTTTAAAGGACTATACACAGTAGATGCCACTTAATAGCAACCCTGATATTAACTAACTTCCGGTTAATAGCAACATTTTGCCCCAAACCATTCCCGTCCCATTGACTTTAATGTTAATGGGGTTTGGATATTGGCCATAGCATGCTGCTAACTGAGAACTTTTTTTTGGAAGAAAAGCCTGGCTGCAGACAGGAAAGGAAGCCCAGGGATGAGCCTTCTTTAGCTGTAGCCCTGCAAATCTGCCAGCACCCAGGGCCTGCACAGGAGCTGGGCAGGGCAGGGCAGCAGTGGGGAAAGGTTGCAGCCCAGGTGCCAAGGCTTTTGACAGGGGGTGTTGGGGGCCCCTGGAGCTGCACGGTACCTCTTGCCACAGCTGCCCTGCCCACAGGGAGAGGGGTTGTGAAGCTCCACAGACCGCTGCTCCCCTGCCCAGCACCTCCCCTCCCCTGGGCATCTGGGCTGCAGCCCCCTCCCCACTGCTGCCCTGCCCATAGCCAGGTTTGCAGTGCTGCAGCCACGGGGAGGCATGTCCCAGAACTTCCTCTCCCTGAGGCAGCCCTGCCCCACAAACCTGCCTTCTGCTCACTGGCAACTGCCAGTCAATGGCAAATTTTGCTGTCAACTGAGGGGCTACTAATGAGTGGAACCTAGTGTATTGCCCAGAATAATACATGGGGAAGAGGCTTGTAACATCCCTCCTTTGTGCTTCATCTGCAGCTCTCCAAGCCTAGTAAGGGCAGGCACTACCCACCTGGCACTGCCCCATGAGGCGGGGAAGTATAATTACCCCATTTTACAGCTGTGCACACCGACGTACCAAGGAGTTGTGGTTTCTTGCCAAAGACCATGCCAGAGCTTGGACTAGAACCCAGGAGTCCTGGCTCCCAGCCCTCTGGTCTAACAGGACTGATGGTTATCCCATCAAATGCAGTGCAAGCTCCAAAAAGACCCCAGCAAATGTTGCGTGAGGGGCAGGGGCAGAAGAAACTGTCTGTAATCATGCAGTTAAAGACTGTATTGTGCTTCATGCACCCAAGGGGGCTGTATAAAGGTAGCACAGGCAACCTTAACTCTGGCATTTCCTAACTTTGGCGTGCTTGACTTTGCAGTTGTTATGTTTTCTTTCAATGTAGTTTTGTGTGTGTGTTTATATATGAAGGACACACACACAATGTTCACTGGGTTTCTATTGGTGTGAGGGCTGCATAAAGGGGAGTCAGGGTCAAATAGTTTTCTGCATCCCCCTTTTAATTATACAATGGAGCCAGTTTGATGGGAGTTAAACTCTCTTTTTTCTTGTGTTCTCAGAGACATGTTAAAAATGGATGTTTTCTCTATAGTTCGGCATGGTCCCAGCCCCTTGGCTTGCAGCTCCGCTCGATGCACTGGAGGAAATGCTGCTGTCTCACTGTCTGTGGCCTGGCTGGCCGTGGGGAGCAGTGGAAATCTGGTTAGGGAAGTTGCCCCCTTGGGAGATCTCCAGATGGGGGATGTTTGGCTCTTTCAGCTCAGCTTCCATCTCCTGGGTGTGTGGGATCTGGACTCCTGGCTCCTTGGGCATTTGCCAGGCATTCACTCTAGCATGACAAGGACAGCTGCCGAGGTGAGCCATTCCTTCCTGCAAAAGATCAGCTGCAATCTCATCAGCGGGCAAGTCGACCCCTCTCCCAGGAGAGGGAAGTGTGTAACAGCACTGGGGGGATGAGGGCTGGTGGGGGAATGGCAAAGATTGATTCTCTCCATCACTCCCGAGCAGGGAAGGGGAATGGATGGATTTGGCTGGCTCCCAGAAGCCAGTGGGGCAGAACCGCCTTACCTCATCCCAGCTGAGTGGTTCTGCTTCGCGGCTGTGACACTTTCAATCATTGCCATCCATCACTAGGCCAGGACTAGCAGCGTTTCATCACTGTGACAATTGGCGGCAGGCTGACAGTGGCAGTAAATCACTGCTGGGGGGCTTGCTCTCCTCTGGCTCTCCCAGCGCAGCCCAAACATTACAGGGGTAGGGATAATGGGGCAGCATTAGCCCTGGCAGAGCAATAAGAGGCTTAATTTGTGCAGAGACAGATGTCTCTTTGTGGCTGGCCTGGGCAGGAGACAGCCTCCCATTACGGATCTCTTCAGCTGCCTTGCTGGAGGCGGGTGCTCATGCAAAGGGGTTAGCCGGACCAAAGGCATGCTGAGCTGGCTGGGGAATCGGGCGAGATTTCACTGGGCTAGGCCAAGGGAGTTCACAGAGCACTGGGTTCACAATGCAAGTTGCTCGTCAGTCAAGGATGACATTCATAGCACAAGAAACCCAGCCCATTCTCCCTCCGGCACAATGGTCTTCCTGCTCTGGGACGGGCAGGACTGGACTCGGAGGAGGGGGGAGTGTAGGAATGCGGCAGTAGGGTGCCCCTGTCCTGGCTTGCCTGGGATGGTCCCTTTTCTTAGGTAGGTGTCCTGGGAAACCTGTAAGTCTTCCTGGGACCAGTTTTTGCTGTCACCCCTGCTGGCTTTAGCCCACAGTGGCTGTAGTGAGGGGACCTGCAGGGCAGCAACACCTGTACCAGGAGGTGTCGGGAAGTCACAGGGAAGGGGTGGCTCTGGAGCAGCAAGTGGCACAGGGGGCCAGCAGTGCCCAGTCAGCACTTAGAATCATAGAATATCACGGTTGGAAGGGACCTCAGGAGATCATCTAGTCCAACCCTCTGCTCAAAGCAGGACCAATCCCCAATTTTTGCCCCAGATCCCTAAATGGCGCCTCAAGGCTTGAACTCACAACCCTAGGTTTAGCAGGCCAATGCTTAAACCACTGAGCTATACTTGCAAGTAACAGCTGCAGGGGTCACTGCTGGGTGGGAGCAGAGTGGGACCAGCCAGTGCCGTGTCGTGCTCAGCTAGGTCAGTGCTCGGGGCAGCATTGGGAACAGGAGCCCACTGGGGCTGGTGCCCTCTCCTGGGGGTGGGATGGGGAGGTGCATGGCCTGTTTTTTTGTACCTCAGAGCTGGCAACCGCAGAAGTGATTGAAAAAGCAGGAGTGGCAGCACCAGAATAACTGGGGGTGGGGGTGAATCAGGACTGAGGGGCATGGGCAGGAATAGACTAGGAAGGAATTGAGTGGGTCAGAGGTAAGGGGTGTCAGTGGGGCCATGAGGGTCAGGGCTGGGGGAGGTCAGTGGGGGTGCCTGGGTCAGGACTGGGGGTCCATGGGGACATGTGGGTCAGGGCCAGGAGTGGGGGGCTGTACAGGACAGCTTCCCCAGTCACCTCCCTCCCCACACACTTGTAGCTGTGTTTTATTCCTCTCTCACTTTTTGGAGCATTACAATTCACAAGGGTTTGTAATGGTTTGTAGTCACTGGGGCCTGGCTGGGATTGTCTCCCCTGGCACCTGGACTCAGGGGCTGCTTCTCTGCCTATGGCACTCCCAGCAGAGTGGAGAAGCAGCCCTCAGACCGAAAGGCGCAGACGGAGCTGCAGCGAATGGAGGAACGTACGGGCTGGAACAGATGCCCAGTGGAGAACAGGACCCCCTCCAAGCCGGAATCTGTTCCATTTCGGTGTATGAAATACTGTCCGTTGCACAAACCAGCTGCACCCCCAGATCAAACAGCCGCTGCAGGCATGATGCAATGAGGTTACGCAGCCCTTTAGCTGGATTTGCCCTTTACAGAATGGGAGATAATTCTGTTAGTGGTGGAAACAGCTGCTGCTTCATGTTTTGGGAATGTACCAAATTAACCAGTGGTAAATTTTCTGTCTCAGATACT
This sequence comes from Dermochelys coriacea, assembly GCF_009764565.3. Taxonomy (NCBI): domain Eukaryota; kingdom Metazoa; phylum Chordata; order Testudines; family Dermochelyidae; genus Dermochelys; species Dermochelys coriacea. The sequence continues at coordinate 35,105,101 of NC_050077.1, read as the reverse complement.
GGGGTGGGGGCAAAGCTCCCACAGCGTAAATGGAGGCTGGCTGCTCCCCACCCCTCTGCCTCCATTCTTGGTTTCTTTTACCCGTGGGTGTCATGCTGGTGGAAGTGCCATCCTGACAGCCCTGGACTCCGCTGGCCATGCAGAGGAGGCACAGCATGGGCACCAGGCATGCAGGCTTCACCCCCATGCCCCAGAGGCTAGACTGGTGGGATAGCTCTGGCTGATAGCTGTTTGGGACTAGGCTCTACAATGAGAAGGATGCTTCTCCATGCCTTTTGTCCAGCAGGAACTGGACACAGACACCCCAGCTCTGGTCACACAGGGCATCCTTGCCTCCGAGGCAGCAGACTCCCTGGGGTATTCCAGCCCCGGAAGAATGGCACAACCCCGCACAGGCCGCTCACGTGAAATAGATTCATAGGCCAGAAGGGACCACTGTGCTCATCTAGTCTGACCTCCTACGGAGCACTGGGCTGCCCCCCTTCCTGGCGCCAGAATCTAGCTGCCTGAGAGATGCACCGTGGTTGCTGCTCACTGGAGGCAAGGGACCAGCTGGCTGCTGTGCAGGACAGAGCGAGCGACGGGGCGTGCAACACATGGGGCTCTTAGCGCTCCCCTGGCAGCCATTACACAGCTCTGCCACCAAGCGCTCCCTGCAGGGTGATTAGTTGTCACTATTGCTACAGAGCAGCGTTTGGAACACAGGGCTGATTGAGCCGGTGGCTATTCCAGGTCAATAACTTAAGTCAGTTTTTCTTTACTACCATGTTGTCAGCAGCAGAGGCTGGAGGCTCCATGGGATCCATGCAACGGGGCAGCTCCCTGATCACAGTCCAGGGCTGGAGGGCCCTAAGCTAGTTCAGGCTCCCTGCTCAGTCAGACCTTTGCAGCCTCCACATAGAAAGTGCCAGTCACAGGGGTGGTTCCTGTGATGTGGGCACCTGTCCTGAAGCCAAACTGACTTCACACCTCCAGCTAGGCTGGCTTAGCACTGCTGGCCTGGACACAAAAGGCTCCCTAGCTCCCCACCATCTCCAAACAGTTAGCTCTGTATTCTGTGCTAATGGGATTGGGGGGAGGGGGTGGGCTGGTTTCCCAGCTAGGTGACAGGGGACGGGTGGGCGGTTAGCAAACCCAGCTGTGGTTCTTGATGCTGGGTATCCCCATGTGCAACGTGTCCATGAAGATGGAGTGACTTCAATCCCACTCCTCCAGTTCCTGGCCTTGCTGCCTGTCTCCACCATAGCCAGCAGCCACAGTATTCCCAGACTCCAAGCTTCTGGTTCTGCATAGAGGGACCCAGGGCTGAAGCTGGCCACAGAGGCAGAGTTTTCAGCTCTGGGAAATAGGAGCAAGACGTGTGCCCTGGTGGGCTGGTCTAGGAGCTGTGAAGGGGCCCCTCCCTGGCTGAGGAGCATCCCTGGGGCATGTGAGGTGGAGGAAGGAACCTTGTTAGAGAGAGAGGGAAGTGTTTAGGGTTTATAGCCATGCCAGCCCCAAGGTTCCCTCATGCCGCAGCAGGCTGCCTGGGCAGCCGGTACCCGGGGAATGAGGTACCCATGAGGTGGCCCCGGCTCACTCCTCATCAGACCAAAACCAAAGGGTTTTCCCAAGCAGCTCACAGTTACTTTGACAGATGCACTCCAGCCCCGATTAACTGCTCCCATTGTTATTTCTGAGTATTAGAGAGCAATGCCGAGCAGCCCCCGGAGAGCAGAGAGCTGGAGAGCTTAGGAGGGGCTCAGCCTGGAGGGCTCACGGATGGATCAGGAACCTGGCCAGGGGAATGGAAGAGGCCAGATCCTCTGCAGGTGTCAGTGGGCTCTGGCCCTCCATCTTTCATTAGCATGCGCTTGGCAGTGCCCTGAGAGACTCAACCTCCTTTTTTGCGAGGGTGCCAGCCCCATGAGTGTGTTGCTTTCTCAGCCCTGCCGATTGCTGAATGAGGACTCGACTATCCAGGCTGGCCTATGTCAGACATAGCCCAGCATAACCTCCCTGATCACAGACTCCTCCTCTCTCCTCCTGCCCCAACTAAGGCTATTAGCAGCTTTGCAAGCTACAGGCAAGAATAATCCACCCTTGTGCTTGAGGGCCAAACCTGCTGGCTAATGGCCAGCAGGAGCAGAGACAAGCTGCTGTAGCTGCACCACAGGGGGCAGGGGAAGCGGGACCCAGCCAGAGTTACTCTCATGTCCCACACCCAAGTGAGGAGGGCACTATGCAGCTTCCCCCCAGCCAGGGGAACTTGGGGAACTGCTGGGAGAATCCACCCACAGATTCAGCCTGGGATCCCCTCCTCCTCCTTCCTTCCCAGCCCAAGCCTCTGTCTGCAGCGTGGTTAGATTGTAAGCGCTCGCTCCGTGTGTGCGATGTCATGCACAATGGGGCCCCTAATAATGGCAATGCTGGAGCTAGGGAAGGTCCCCCACTCCCTTGTATTGCCCTTTGGGCCAGTTTAGTTTCCACCTGTCTCAGAAGCCCCAGGCAGTGACTAGCCTGGTTTAGAAAGCCCCCTGTTCCTATTGCATGAGCCTAGCTCAGGCTGTCCCTTCCCTCACGGCTGCATTCAGGCTGATCACTGGGTGCAGGCTGTTCAGAGCCAAAGGCAAAGGCAGCTGCAGGAAGCTGAATGAATGGGACAGAAATGCAGCTGCCACATGCTCAGCACTCAGCAAACTCTGGGCCTCAGTAGTCCCCTATCTGAGTCTCAGCCATCACAGCACAAAGTTTCTGTCCAGATTGTCCAGCCTGGGCCTGGCATCACTTTGGACATTCCCTCTGCACTGCATCTGAGAAACCTTTGGTATCCACAGAGGCCAGCGGTGGGAACACAGAATTCACCAGCTGGCCCAACGAAGCAGGGGCTGTGGAACACACTCATGAGAACTTGTGAAGGCGTGCATGCATCTGGAAAAGGTATGTGCCATCCCCACGTGCCTCCTTGTGGCCAGGTGTGGTATTGTAGGTGGGCTCCACCTTAATTTCCCTCAGTGGAGCATCCATAAGTTCACTTTAAAGAATCTGGACAAGGGGAAGCCAAGCACAAACTAACAAAATTAGCACAGACCCTGGAGGAAGGTCTCTGAGAAGAAGCAGCTGTAACAGCAGCTCATAAAGCCCTTACCCCAGAGCTCCCTAATTTAAAGTCTGCAGAACAAAGGGTGTGAGACTGATCAGGCTGCTCTCCTAGAGCTGGAGAAAGCAAAGCAAGACCCAGGCTACACACTGCAGCCTATATGGCTCCAAATTCCCCTCTTCCTTGCTCCGTTTCCTGTGCCTGTTTAAACAGCCCCGCTCAGGGGGGCTCCTTGATTACACCCAAGGCAGCTGACTTGGCCATAGATGCCAGCCTATCCCCTAAAGGATGGTACTCTCCTTTACGAACACTCCTTCTCAGGGTCTCACCAACCCACCTCCTTTAACATTGTCTTTGGTTGGGATCATTGTATTGCATATCATAAAGATTACCACCTGGCCTCTAACCAAGGATCATCCACCGTGAACTCCTCCCGCCATTCCCTCATTAATCCCCATAACATCTGCCTTTGTAATGCTTTCGATGTAATACCTTGATGCTCCAGATACCTTAGTGGATACAACTATCTCTGGAGATCCAGCAGCAATACCAGTTTGTGAACAGGAAGGTGAATGTGTTACCAAGCCCTGGTGGGGAAGACAAATGCAGACAGAGATCCTAGAAGCTTTGGGCCAGGGAAAGACCAACTGGTAAAAATGACGACAACCTTTGAAATTATATCCTAGCCCTGCCTGCTTTCTACCCCATGTCTCTCGACCCCTGGCTTCTCCCGAAACAACTGTACGTATCTTGAGCTAAAGACCCAGGACCCAATCCTCAGGACCAGACTCTGGCAGCCAGCACCACCTCAAGGGAGGGAGGAAGGGCTACAAAGGAGGCTGAAGTCCCGTTTGCAGCTCCCTGGTCCTTGGATCCAAGGAGTAATTCAGAGCAGCTTCAGGGCTGAATTGGACTTATTCATCTGCATGAGCAGATTCCTGCATGAGCAGGGCAAAACCACCACAGGGCACTGCTGACACAGCTGGGAAAATTGGCAGCTGAGCACTGGTCAGACCCGGTGCCTCACTGTATATTTGGGGAGAGGCTTGGGTTGTCAGTCTGCCACCTTTCCTAATCAATTGCTTCACTAAAAACTGAATGAACAGGATGGGTCTGAATTAAAGGACCCAGGACCTGTGTTCATGGGCCCATAGGGCAGCCCCTTCTGTCAATTATCATACATGAAGCATCAGTGGTGTGGTACAAGACACGGAGCTATTTCCTACTCCAAGAAATGTATAGATGATGATCAGACCAGACCACACTCAGGGTCTTATGTGCTACGTATTTGATAAACAGGGCCCTAAGGAGTTAACACAAAAGACCAAAGTATTTTTACCCCTTCCTCTCTATTGAAATAGGCTTTAAATACAAAGAGTAAAATAATCCTAAATTCTGATAAACTCTGTATTTCTCAGCAAGGAAGAAGGCAAAAGAGGATGGGAATTTAATATCATTTGGCATAATTTTTAACCTAAATTCCATTTCTTTTCTTTCTGTAGGAAGCAAACAATCTAGGGGGGTTTTGTGCTCAATTTCTTGCTTTCATGATCTAAATGAATTGTTTGCAAGTAGAAGCCAGCTGCAAAACTGACAATCCCTGATCAAATCTGCCTCCTCCCTAGTTCTCACAATCATTAATTGGCTCCTTGGCTCTGGTTAGCTAATCCCGATTGCCTCCTGGCAGTTTGCAAGGATAAAATGGTGTAAACTGCAGTTCAGTTACAGAGATCTGAGAGAAGGGCAATGGGAAGTATTTGTAGGCTTTTACAACTGAACAGAATAAAATGGTGTTCCTTGTTGCTGGCTTTCCAACAGGACGTCCGGTGTGCTGGCAATAAACAGCTGGGGGTTGTTATTTATGGAATCCTGCCATTTTGTAAATATCAGAGGGTGACTTCCTTTCCCTGCTCCACACAGGGTATGCTACTTTTCTTGGCAGTTAGAAATTAATTAGCAGGGTTCTTTTTTAAGCTAAGATATTTATATGGATATGGTCCAATTCCCCTAGTATCTGAGCACCTCACAATCTTTAGTGTATTTATCCTCAACCCCCTGTGAGGTAGGCAAGTGCTGTGTGTCAAAGTTCTTCTTTTACCTTGGTGGGTCTTGCACTTATTGACAGATTTGCTCGCCTTAGAGCTTCACGGCAGCCCTCAATTTGGCCATTTTGAACCCACACTCCAGGTCAACTCCTCCTGAGTCTGACCAGGAGTTGGGAGGTTTGGGGGGAATCCAGGCCCATCCTTTACTCCAGGTTCCAGCCAAGGGCCCTGTGGATTGTAGCTGTCTAGAGTGCCTCCTGGAACAGCTGTGCAACAGCTACAACTCCCTGGGCTACTTCCCCTTGGCCTCCTCCCAACACCTTCTTTATCCTCACCATAGCACCTTCCTCCTGCTGTCTGATAATGCTTGTACTCCTCAGTCCTTCAAGCATTCATGTTCTCACTCTTGGCTCCTAGCACCTCTCACTCCCAGCTCCTTACACATGCACCACAAACTGAAGTGAGCTCCTTTTTAAACGCAGGTGCCCTGATTAGCCTGCCTTAATTGATTCTAGCACTTCTTGATTTCACCTCCTATAGCCATCCGGCCCAATCCTGTCACAGCTGTTATCATTATTGTGCAAACTGGAAACAGGCATAAAGCTCCAGCCCCAGAAAGGTATTTAGGCTCCTAACTTCCATTGAAATAATGGGCTACCTGAAATCAATGGGAATTTGGGGCATTAAACTCCTTTGAGGATCTGATCCCAAGTGAGGCTGTGTTGCCTTACACAGCTGTCCAGGGGCCCCTTTGATTTGTCACAATGGAGCTGTGCCCCATCTGCCCCTCTCCACCCACTATGATTGGAGTTGAAGTCAGCTCTGCCAGTTTTATGCCACTGGAGAGTCTCACCCCACGCCATCCTGGCTCTTGCTCTCTTTGCATCTGTTTAGCATGGAGGCGGGAGGCCTGCAGTGTGGGGCATGCGTCTGCTGTGCCTATTCCCACCACAGCCCTTATCTCTGCGGGACCCATGAGCAGCATAGACACTCGAACAGGCAGCCATGAAGTAAGCACTGGGTGGAGAGGTAGAGAATGCTCACTGAGAAAAGCAATATTAAAACAATGGGCTGGCAATGCAAACACAATGGGCCATGGCTGCGACCCAGGGACGGCGCTCAGGAAGGAATCGCCAGCGGGATCTCTGAATAATGCTTGGGCTGGGGGATTACACGACTGTTAGCCAGGCAAAGAGACACTGACGGGCTCTGTGCTGACCGCTGGGTGGATGAGCTCTGCAGTGGGAGGGCTGCCTAGGAGTCTGCCTGCTGCAGCAGCTGCTTTAGCTCCTATGTCTTATTCATAAGATTCAGTCTGTTGCAGGAGAAGCACCTCTGGTTTCTTTTTATAATACCAAGTTAAATGGCAGCCTCTGCAGGGAACCAGCACAGCAGCCTGCAGTGGGATGAGCTGGAGAATCCGGAGAGAGGGGGCCGCACTGCAAAGCAAGAGCAGGAAAGAGGGTAGTCCAGCGAGGGTGGGAGAGCTGGAAATTCAAACAGGAGCTGCCATGGCATGTGATTCATCAAGTGTTTCCTTCCACCCAGTCACAGACGTTCCAGAGCGTTCTCTGCCGCCCACCCAGGCACAGACGTTCCAGAGCGTTCTCTGCCCTCCACCCAGGCACAGACTTTCCAGAGCGTTCTCTGCCCTCCACCCAGGCACAGACGTTCCAGAGCGTTCTCTGCCCTCCACCCAGTCACAGACGTTCCAGAGCGTTCTCTGCCGCCCACCCAGGCACAGACGTTCCAGAGCGTTCTCTGCCCTCCACCCAGGCACAGACGTTCCAGAGCGTTCTCTGCCCCTCCACCCAGGCACAGACGTTCCAGAGCGTTCTCTGCCCCTCCACCCAGGCACAGACGTTCCAGAGCGTTCTCTGCCCTCCACCCAGGCACAGACGTTCCAGAGCGTTCTCTGCTCCTCCACCCAGGCACAGACGTTCCAGAGCGTTCTCTGCCCCTCCACCCAGGCACAGACGTTCCAGAGCGTTCTCTGCTCCTCCACCCAGGCACAGACGTTCCAGAGCGTTCTCTGCTCCTCCACCCAGGCACAGACGTTCCAGAGCATTCTCTGCCCCTCCACCCAGGCACAGACTTTCCAGAGCGTTCTCTGCCGCCCACCCAGGCACAGACGTTCCAGAGCGTTCTCTGCCCCTCCACCCAGGCACAGACGTTCCAGAGCGTTCTCTGCCCCTCCACCCAGGCACAGACGTTCCAGAGCGTTCTCTGCCCCTCCACACAGGCACAGACGTTCCAGAGCGTTCTCTGCCCCTCCACCCAGGCACAGACGTTCCAGAGCGTTCTCTGCCCCTCCACCCAGGCACAGACGTTCCAGAGCGTTCTCTGCCGCCCACTCAGGCACAGATGTTCCAGAGCGTTCTCTGCCCCTCCACCCAGGCACAGAGTTATGGCACGTTCTCTGCCCCCCACCCAGGCACAGATGTTACGGCATGTTCTCTGCCCCCTCTCCCACCAGGCACAGACATTCTGGCATGTTCTCTGCCCTTTCATACAGGCCCAGCTGTTCCAGAGCATTCTCTACCCCTCCACCCAGGCACAGATGTTCTAGAGCATTCTCCACCTCCTGTCCAGGTCCTGACCTTCCAGAGCCTTCCCTGCTCTTCTGTGCAGGTGCAGTTGTTCAAGGATGTTCTCTGTCCCTCCACAGATGTTCCTGAGTGTTCTCTGCCAAATCCCAGACATTCCCAGAGAGTTCTCTGCCCTTTCTCCCTAGGCGCAGTCTGCAGGCCTCCCTGGCTCCCTGGCCAGATGCAGACCTCCTGGAGTGATCTTTGCCCCTCTCTTTGGAATAATTACTTAACTGGTTGGAAGACTTCAATCTCTAGATGGCTCCCTCATGTATCTTCACCAGCAGCTTCCTCCACCAGGGTGCCCATTGACTCTGGCAAGTCCAAATTGATATCATTAGGGCTCAGCCTCATCAGACATGGCCCAGTGGCTTCTTCACATCTCTTACCCTTGGGAGGATCCTGGTACTGAGGGGGATATTGTTGAGTATTTGTCTCTCTCTCTCTCACACACACCCATACCCCTCCCTTCAGACCCTTGCTTTACTGTAAGCTGCTTTTTAGCCCAGATCTCTCCTTTTTTCAATCAAATTCCCCGAGTGTCCTGGGTGCAGCCCCTTAATTGTCATTTGTTTCAAAGCTGTACGTGGCTTAGGAGCCTGTCAGAGATGGGCCTGTAGCACAGGAAGCCTACTTATCAGCTGGAGGAACAGACAAGGTTTTCCAAGGGAATGGCGTCCAGATTCTACCTCTTTTCCATGGCATATAGCTGTGGTACACTGCACCCTCCAGTCAATACACGCTCTGCTACAGGCTCTTGGACCTTACCTCTAAGCTTCATTCCACATCATTATAAAAATCCAAATACCATCCTGCTCAGGACAGCAGCTTTGTCTAGTGGTTAGAATAGTGGGCTGGAAAGCTAACGTGGGGGTCTAGTCCTAGTTCTGATACTGAATTACTGTGTGACTTCAGTAAAGTTACTTCCCTTTTCCATGCCTCAGTTTTCCTAGCTGGAAAATGAGAATGATAATTATGGTCAGTGCTTAAACGTGAGATGCAGAGGGGGCGAAATTGGGGCTGTGTCATTTTTTTTGTTTCTTTATGATTTATAAAGAAGGCCTGAGAGAGTTTGAAATTTAAAAAATATGTAAGAAAGAGGGGGATTTTGCCAGCGTTTCTCCTTAGAAATAGCAAGGATATCCAGTCATCTTCCCTTTGGTTTTGTTGGGAGACTTCCTGGATGATTCAGAAATGGGGTCTGGGAGGTCCATGTAGCTGAAACTGTTGAATCCTTAACAAAGAGCACTAGGGTTTGAGGTCAGTGGGAGTGAACAAGACCCAAAGAGCTTTCACCAGACAAGTACAAACTGCTTCACCCTCTCAGCAAATCAGCTTTCATTTCCTTGGTTTTGTGATGTCACAAACCTACCCATTCCCCAGTCACCCACAGAGTGTCCAGGGGACAGAAGATCTGAATTTCTAATGTGAAATACAAACCGAGAGACTAACTGGTCAGCATTCTGTAAACACAGTAAAGAACCAAAGAAGGCCACTAGCCTGGTTGTTTTGCCTTCTGCAGGTCATCACAACAAATAACACACCAAGTAATGATAAGACTAACTCACCTCTCAGAGTGTAATGTGGGCACTGCTCTGAAATTCCCAGAAGAGAGTTGTTATTGAAGTGCAATGTGTTATTAAGATACTTACTGTAGATGCTTGGTTCCCCAGGAGAGGATTGGAAGGAGGGCAAAGTGTACGTTAATTTCAGATGCCAGCAGGCTACTTTGGGGGAAACAGCGAGATGAACAGTCTGTGTTGATCTGTGAACTAGATGAGTGAGCCAGCCAGGGGCAGATAATACACCCATCCCATTCTCCACAGCTGGAGACCAGGATTCACTCACTCATTCTTTCTTTTATACAGAACCACTCTCAAGGCTCCGTGATGTAAGTGCCAACTCTCTGGTCATGCAGAACTAGAAGAGAGTCTGCCATGCCACTTGTTAAACAGTCATAGATTTCAAGGCCAGGGAGGTCCATTATGGTCACTTTAGCCTGAACTGCAAAACAGGGGCTGGAGAATTTCTTCTAGTGGTTCCTGCATCTAGCCCGTGACTTCTGGTAGAGGTTGTGCTGTTCAGTGGGTATTGCATTTACCCCCATAACTCATGGAAACATGACTGAATATGGCACTCTGATGCTCGCTTCCGGTGACTGCTACGTGGTATTTATGCTTCATTTTTATGTATTCTACATTATACTGGCTAACTGAAGCTAATTGTATGGCGGGAGAGGTGAACCTAAGGACACATCTTCCATCAAAGATGCACAAGATCTTAAGGGCAGAACAATCTGCCGTTGCACCTGATCGTTAGAATATGTCTACACAGCACACTGAGCCAGATTCAAACTCTGAGTTCAAGCCCAAGCCCCATTCCATCCCCATAGAAATTAGTCTGATGCAGGCCAATTTCTCTTGACTCAGGCCCATTGATGCTGCTAGTGGGTGGGTCAGAGCCCAAGCACTTTGTAGTGTGGACGCAGCTCAAGTCTGGGTCTTGGGGCTGGAGAATCTGACACTATCCCACAATCCCCTGGGGCTGTGGTTCCCAGCCCTTCAACTCCAAAACTTGCCACTCAGTACCCAGGACCTTGAAGCAACCTCCTTATACAAAAACAGCTGCTCGGCATTTAACTCTTCGTTTCCACATGGAGTACTCAACTGGAATCAGCAAACACAGTCAACGCTAATGTGTATCAGCTATGACCAGCAGTAAGATGAAGCCCTGCATCAAGCACACTGCTAGCTGGCCACAGGAACGCAGCCAGATTCTGGTTAACCTCTGGGGAAAGGCGAGCTAGACATTTGACTTCAGCAAGAGCACAAGGAATGATCGTGTGTATGGAATAATGTCTGAGTGGCTGGCAGTGTTGGAGATTTACTGGACAGCAGATCAATGCAGAGCTGAAGACAGACTACTGCAAAGTCAAGGATGCTAATGGCACCCCTGGGAACTCCCATCTTCCTACCTCTTTTGTGAGGAATTTGACTGGATAATGGGAACTTCACCAAGCACTGAGTCTCCTGTGGTGTGTGATCCTCTGCTGAACAAGGATGGGGACCTTATAACCCTGCATCACAGGCATCACCAGAGGAGTGAGCAGGCTGCCAGATGAAAGGCAAGAAGTGTTCCTAGAGCTGAGGCTGGTAACTGAAGAGGCTATGCTGGCAGAGCAGCCACAGGACATCCTGGGTCCATACTCAGAGGACCTTTTGGGGGATGGCTCTGGGGAGCAGTCCACTGCAGGACCCACATCAGGACAAATGCTGGAGCTGGAAAGTTTCTGCTGCCATGTTTCTTTTTATTAATATATGGATGGGAGGGATTTCTGGCTTATAGGCCTATGAAGTTATTAATACTCCCTAGGATTTTTGTGTGCTTCTGTTCAGGGCAGACTCCCTGCCAGTAGATCAACAGCACAAGCTAATAGGTATGGTCAAAGGACATTGCCAGTGACTATGAGTCAGATCACACACCAATGAATTCAATGGGAGTTCTACCATGGACTTCAGTGGGAGCAGGAGCAGGGCCTATGTACCTTGCTTTGCTTGCAGACCAATTGTCTACATACAGCCAGATGCGGGGAGTGCAGTAAAACCATGCCCTAAGAAATACAGCTTGCACTAAATCTCAGCAAATAACTGTCCTCCTTTTATGTGCCATGATGCTATGAGTTAGCACACCGGAATTGTCCTTGCTGTGTCCACAACAGGAGATTTGACTAAAATGACCCTATGGGAATCTTCAGACATTCAGAGTAATTATGAGAGGGCCTCAAATGATTAATTTTTGCTCCAGTATAAGGCTGATTCCTCCCTATTCTTGCCACAGCCCATCTCCCCTGCCTGCAGCTGACCTTTGACCCAGACAGGAAAGCAGCAGGCCCTTCCACAAGGGACAAGCTAGTGATTAGCAAAAAAGGAATCTTCTCCCAGTTTCCTTTGGGGAGAAGAAGACGGGGTCCCACATACCTGTTCACATGGCTCCCGGGGAATAGACAGAATGACAAGCACAGAGAAAGTTCTACTCTTTGCATGTACTCTGCCTCCAAAGTGTTCTCCAGATGGAGGAATGTTCTGCAATTTGCTTTGTGCAGCACAGACAAATTCCCTTTCAAATCATGCACCTTTAAACCATGGCTCCAGTGTTGAGTGATTATTTCTCTGATCAACCCCTACTTCACCTTAGTGATGCAAATACCACACTCTGGGCGTGACATTTTAATAACAAATGGTTACAAGGCAGTTCTACCAGTGGAGTCCCGAGGGCGTGCACCTGTGCTGATACCATGACAGGATTTGCAGTTGGGCTGGTCAGAACAGAAAATCCTGACTAGGAATCCAGGGTTTCGATGCGGAAGAAGCTGCTGGATGTCAAGGAGTCAAAAAGGCAACAGAGCAGCTCCTCAGCCTGGGGAGAAAAGAAAGCAGGGTGGGGACAGGCTAGCTTTTACTGTCTGTGTACCAGGTAATAAGTGTATCTGGGGCTGAAACCATCCTGATGCAGAGGGGTGGATTAGCCCAGCAGAAGGGAAACACCCTCCAGTTATTATTATGACACAGACACTTTCAGGGCTCATGTTTTCAATGAAAGAGAAGCAAAAATGACAATGCACAAGGTACTGAGTGGGAAATCATCTAAAGACATCCCCTAGGCTCCTCCTCCTCCCACCCCTTCCTTCCAACCCCAACCTGGCTCTCCTGGTCTGGCTGGCTGCCATATGGGTTTGTTCCTGATGCTTCCCAAAGGAATGGAGAGGGACAGGTTGGGAGAAAACAATGCAGTCAGGTCATTGACACCAGGCAAGACCTGGGGGACAAGGCCCTGCTCACCTGTATGGGGACTGGGACAGAGGGAGTGCCTGTCTCATGGACTCCCTCCAAGTCAGTGAGCACATGATGGGGCCTGAAGAAGAGCTAGGCATCAGAGGGTGACATTCTGGGCTGTGCCTTTCAGAAGGGCAGCACAGAGCTCATGCCCCAGGGGGTGGGCAGCTAAACTGGCTTCAAGCCACCTTAGTGCCTTCCCCATCCTGGGCTCCTCTACAGCCCCCAGAGATACAGAGAGTCCTCAGGGTTTGTCTACATTATGGCAGCCTCTTGGGGATGCCCTATGGGCCATAGCGCTGCCCAGCATCCCTGCAATGCTACTTGCTGAGGCTCCCCCCAACATGCCCTCAGCCCTGCCCTTGACATGTCCATATGCCAGGTACTGTAAGGAGATCCTTGGCAGATAGCATTGTGGCTGTCTTTCCTAGGGCCTGCACTAGGGGACTCCTTCTCCTGGAAGATATGGGGCTTTTAGGGCCCCTTTACAGCGGTCTGACCCTTTCACCTGGCACAAAGAGGCTGGAGTGGGGGTGAGGATCTCCCCAGAGTGCTTTGGAAAAAGTCTCCCACTCACTGCTCTCACAACCCCAGTCTCTTCGCTTACTAGTATTTTTTCCCCTTCTATTCCATGTCTGTTATAGAGTTTTTCTGATGCAGGTGAAGGGAGGGAGAAGCTAAGACAGCCATCTTGCCTGCTGGCTCGCAGCAGAAAAACTCCCAGAGGGGTCGGGAGCCAGGCAGAGCTGTGGGATTAGAACTGGCACTCAGAGGAGGCAGGTTTGCACATTTGCTGGATAGTTACTGATATCTGTACAGTGCCCAAGCAAAGCTTAGCACTCTGACTGGCTAACAGCGGCTAGATCGGGGGGCAGCGGGACTCTTAGCATACAGCTAGTAGGAAATAATTGAGTCCGCGGTTATGAAAATCAGATGGCCAAAACCAATCAGAGTGCACGGAAGTGCGTAATCGAGGTATAGGTCATCTCAGCCTGACAATTCAATTCCAGTGTGATATATACATACACATAACTATGTGCTTTGTCAAACAGAAAAGGCAGCAGAATCCTATAGGGAAATAGCAGGAAGCTGGGCGTTCCTTCCCCACATATTTGAGTGAGTCTCACAAAACAAAGCAGCCACCACTCTCTTTTTAGATTTCAGAGTAGCAGCCGTGTTAGTCTGTATTCGCAAAAAGAAAAGGAGTACCGGTGGCACCTTAGAGACTAACAAATTTATTAGAGCATAAGCTTTCGTGAGCTACAGCTCACTTCATCGGATGCATCTGATGAAGTGAGCTGTAGCTCACGAAAGCTTATGCTCTAATAAATTTGTTAGTCTCTAAGGTGCCACCGGTACTCCTTTTCTCTTTTTAGAGCAGTGCAGTACATCTGCCTGATCTTGGTATACGATCTTAAAGGGTAACCTAATGATTCATAGTGTCTTACACAGAAGGCCCATCCACCATACTAGAGAGAATTCTTTCCCAGGTGTCTGGCTGGTGGCTGTTGCCCGCATGCTCAGGGTCTAACTGATTGCCATACGTGGGATTTGGAAGGACATCTCTAGATCAGACTGGCAGAGACCCTGGGGGTTTTTCGCCTTCCTCTGCATTGTGGGACATGGGTCATTTGCTGATTTGAATTAGAGTAAATGGTGGATTCTCTGTAACTTGAAGTCTTGAGGACTTCAGTAACTCAGCCAGAGGTTATGGGAGTATTACAGGAGTGGGTGGGCAAGGTTCTGTGGCCTGCACTATGCGGGAGGCCTGGATGATCATGATGGTCCCTTCTCCTGGCCTTGACGTCTGTGAGACCATGAGTCAAATGGGCAATCCCTTTTCAGTACTGTCTGTGACTTAGCTCCACTGTCGAAGGCTGCAGCTCTGCTCAAGTGATCCGCTGCAAATCTTAGCTTTTCTTATTTAGCTCTGCTGCCCTTTGCCGGACATCATATTGTTTCTCATTAGCTCTGGCCTGGGAGGCCTGGCTGGCACTTCATAAATTCATCAGCAAGGGACCAGGGGGTCAAACATGATTCCCAGGGACATCCTTTGAAGCAATTTAAACTCATTTTTCTAGAAGTTTGCTCCTCAGGTTTTGCTCCATCATTTCTAAAGCTACCTGAGCAAAAGACCCCTTGACAATGGGAAATGGTATTTCCCACTGTGGATCCCTATCTAACAGCAGGAAGCACCGTGGCTGGCACCGTCAGGAAGGGGGTACTATTTTCTGCATTGATTGCAAAATGCTGCGTTTGCTCTTCCCAGGACAAAGCTGAAGGCCACATTGGTAAAGTCCAGTGGGCCTGCTCCTGCTCCCACTGAAATCAATGGGAGTTTTGTCCTTGCCTTCAGTGGAAATGAGATTGGGCCCAATATGCTGATTGGTGGAGAGGCTGGGTTGGACACATGTATAGCAATGGAACTTGTCCTGGCACAGAAAGCATCCCAAGCCTCTTCATCATGGGCTGATTGCCCATTTATTGGCACAAGACAGAAGAGATTTTATATCAGACAGCTACAACCAACATAATTTCCAAAGCAAATCAGAGGGTATCCCAAAAACCAGTGAACAGCCCAGAACTGTTGTCCTGGCACATTACATGGCAACAATTGAGCACCATTGGCAGCAGCAGGTATGATGGTGTTATATACACGTAGCTGGCTTCTAAAGATGTGCTACCTAAGAGCTGAGTTTGCAGACCTTCCCAGGCTTTGTATCACACTCTCAGTTCAGCATCAGGGGACCTGCACTGCCTGTCAGGGGCAACACAGAACACCTGGAGCTGGAAACTACAGCTTCACAGCACCAATTGTGGGAGTTCCTGCCTTAGCAAGAACACAGACCCAGGGGTGCCGTCCCTGCTGTATCTTCTGAGGCTTAACCCTTAGAATGCTGGTGCTGAATGTTGATTTTGGGGAAAATCTGCCATCTGTTGTCAGCTCCAATGAGAGCTATGCCATGTTGCCAACACATCTGACACTCTCCCTTGCTTTCCCAGACAGGCTGATTTGCTGGCTACCATTTCTCATGCAGTCCCAGCTCTTTATACCCCTAAAGCTCCTTGTTCGGCCAGCACCCTGCCTCCAAAGCTCTTGTCTGGTTTGGAGCTACTTGACACAATCCGTGTTTGCAATGTGCTGTTGAGAAAACAGCCAACCAGCCCATCATTTAGAGGGTTAATGAGCTCACTGCCCTTCCCCCACCTGGATCAGAGTGAGGACTTCTAGAATTTTAATGCCAAGTGGACAATTTTCTGTCAAAACTATTTTTCAGTGGAAAATTAGGTTTTCAACCAAATGAAACTTTCATGAAAAGTATCCGATTTATGTGAAAACCTGTGCTATTTTGCCAAAAGGACAATATATTTCTAGTCAAAATGGCACTGCAGTGTCTCGTGGAAATTGCAGTTTGGGAGCGTTATGCTCCCATTCTCTTCCATGGGCTGAGGTCTCTGGTCAGACTACATCTCCCTTGATGCACCACAGCCAGGGACTCCCATAATGCACCCCTCCTTCCCTCATCAAGAGAAAGTTTCATTTTTGTTCAAAATTTCCACCAAAAATAAAAGCTGTTTTCTGACCAGCTCTACTTAATCTACAGCCAGCAGAAGACAATGGAAAGAAAAATGGCTATTTTTGTGGACCAGGGCCTCCTCCACTTGCCTGTTTCTCTGTTTGGGGATACAGAAGATGCTGCATGCAGTCCAGCACAGCCTGCTTCTGCCAGCGGTCACTGGGGAGAGAGAAAAAAAAAGCAAGGGAGAAGCAAATGTTACTCTGCTGTCTAGGCTGTCAGAGTCTGCAAATGACCTCGCTGAGGGGAGGGTTATGTTCTTTGCCAGCAGCTTAGGTCATGTGCATCTGTTGCTGAACTTTTTTACACAGATAAATCCAGGGTTTTACAAAGCTTTGTATAAATGGATTGGGGCTCTTAAAATATAATCCCTCAGACAAACAGTAATGACCAGTGATGTAACAGAATCTCTGGAGCAGTGGGGGGAAAAGAGAAGCCCTCCGGCCCTGGGTATTTATCTCTGGTGGAAAGCAAAGATTTCACATGGAAATTCTAAAGGACTTAGTTTTAGTTTTTTCCCAAATACCCAAGCCTTCTGGAGCCACTCTCAGAACCAAGAGGTCTCCACTAGTCCTCGCTCCTCCCACTCTCAAGCCCATCAAAGCCTGAATCATCCAGAAGACAAGGACTAAAGGTGCTGGGTAAGAGTTTTAAAAGCACCTTGATTTAGGAGACTATGTCCCAATGAAAATCAGTGAGGCTCCCTAAGTCACTTGGGTGATTCCCAGCTCCCACAACTAGGTACTGAGCTTGGGTGACAACAGTGGACCCCCTTCATAGCTGGCCAATGTCTCCAAATGGCCTACCAATGTATTTTTAAAGATCTGATAGTTTTCCAGCATTCTTGTGTGTCCATTCAATAAGAGCAGTATCCTTATGGTGTTATCCAAGGGGATGCTGCACAGCGGTGAATTGGCCTGTTGTGCTGTGTGATGATCCTCATGCGTGGGCTCTGCCAAGTTCTTGGCACAACAGAGCCATCAGAAGAAGCCAGGTGCATGTAACTGCACATCACATTGCAAAATATCAGCCTGCAGTGTTGAGAAACTCTGCCTCCTGGGGCCAATGGGTTAATTGGTATGATGATAATTCTGTTCCACTAATCAGTCCCCGTGGGGGATTCTGTTTGTTTCATCACATTTACTCCTCTACCAGGCATTTGTGGTGATTTATTGAACAGGTTTATTTTTTTATTTCACTCTCTGGTGTTTGTTTGAAATCGGTTTTCCATGGTAAACGCAGAATCTACACAGATTTTCTCCTAGAAAGTTTATTGATTCAGCGGGTTTATTCTCAAAGAAAGACTTTATTTTGGAGAACTCCCTGTGTCTTTGCAAACTAAAATCCCAAAACCAATCTTACTGCATCCTTGAGAGACCCCAGCACCTGGTTGGGGTGTTTAGGATGTGTGACTTCAGAAATTAAAAACTCTCTAACAGGCTGATGCATACCCCCTCCCCCAATAAATAATGACAAATGTGTGGCCTTTGCGAGGTAACTACCCTTAGGAGAGGCTAAACTGGAAATGAATTACAGAGAAGACAACCCAGCCCCATGATTAGCTCAAGAGCTCTCTGGCATGTGGCTGATGTGGTGTTGTTCTTGCTTACCTGTCCAGCAGGGTCTCAAAGCAAGTAACGGCATTGTCTCGCTGTGCTGCTACTACCAGACATGCCCCGTCCAACAGGGAATGCTGCAAGGGAGGGAAAAACACCAGGCTGGTACTAAGACCACTTAAGTAACTCTGCGACTGGCTGCTGACAGCACAAGGAACAGCTTGCTTGCTGCGTGGGGGGATGAAAGAGATGGGGCAGCATGCTCTTTGAAATGCCTGCTCCACCAGAGTTCAATTGTTACTCATTCACCTCGGGCTTTACATTTTTCCTAGTCATTTCTCTCTGAGCGAGAGGCAAACTGAGGTATTGAAAAGAAAGTGTGGCCTCAGGTGCGTTACTCAGACTGCAATAGCAGGAGGAAAGCGAGTTCCCAGAAGGACCTGTCTCCTTCTGGCAGGGGGAGAGTGACTGCTGTAATGACTCCCTTTGGCTCAGCACGATTAGGCCTTGTGGAAATATACCAGCCCTGCCTAACTCTGTTTGAAGACATTCCTCTCTGATTGGGGAAAATAATTTCTGGGCAATCCTACTGGTGCTGCTTGGCTTCCATCATACTACCCACCTCTTTGTCTTTCCTATAATAGCTGGGGATCTTCCCTGGCGCATGAGGAACTGGATTCTTGGGATAACCAAAGGGGAACAGGCTGGTGCTTAGTCTAATTGGTTGCTAGATGTAATTGCTCTTCTATACAGACGTACTTTAAAGGGATAAAAAGTAAAGGAGGACTTGTGGCACCTTAGAGACTAACAAATAAATTATGCTCAAATAAATTTGTTAGTCTCTAAGGTGCCACAAGTCCTCCTTTTCTTTTTGCGAATACAGATTAACACGGCTGCTACTCTGAAACCTGTCTTTAAAGATAGTGTCAGTTTAAAAATCATGCTTAGAAAATATCTTACCTGCTCTTGCTACAGTAATAGCTAAGACCCCTCAAGCTAAAAGGTCAGAGGCAAAAATATTTGTCTGTATTTTCTCAGTTGGGTGACTGTGTGCATTTGATAGTCCTTTGTTTATAGCCACGTCCAGGAAAATCATTTCCCTCCACTGTTCGCTTTGTGCATCTGACAGCACTTTCTTGTATAGTCCACTTTCCTGCTTCACTCTAGTCAGCTCCCTCTATGGGTGTGTCTTTTACACAGCAGCCAGGGAGGGGGTCAGATCCTCAGATGGCATAAAGAGGCATAGCTCCATGGACTTCAACAGCAGTCCTCACATGCTTAAGTTAAGCATGTGCTTAAGTGCTTTGTTAGAGGAGGGCTCGAGTTCTCAGTCCTTTGCAGGATCAAGCTCCAAATAGCTATGTGTGAATACACTGGTCTATCCTGAAGATTACTATTGGGTACCTCAGCACCAGAAAGCTAGTGACAATGTGGAGGGAGTTCAGAGATAAGCAACTAAAATGACTTGGGGTCTGGTTTCTGAGTAAAACCTATGAAAGAGTTAAATATGCTTAGATTGGCTAAGCAAAAACTAGGCGGTTGGGGACAAAATCTCCTCCCAATAAATCAAGAGTATAATCATCAAGAAGAGAGAGGGATTAGTTAGCATAGCAAAAGGGAGATAGGGATTAATGGGGTGAAATTAACAACAGGGAAATAGAGGCTGTATATATCAGGGCAAACGTCCTCCCTGAACCTGCGGCCTAGACTCCCAAGAGAAATTGGGGATGCCCCTGTATTTATAACTAGCCTGGAGTCAAGACGAGCAAGTATAATAAGGCACAATCATGCATTGATAGGGGGATGTACTCGAAGGCTTAACAGGGATTTGCCATCTCAGGAGTCACAATTAAATGAAACTAAAAACTGTATAGACTAGCAAAGGTGTGACATTTATGAAACAGCATCGGGAGCTAGCAGGATAGATTCCAGGATTCGCTGCCAAGACTAGGAAACAGTCTGCATGCAGCTTGCAAAGCATTCCCCCGTCTCCTCAGGGAGGTGTTTTACTTGCAATAACTCTTTTAAATCAGGAAACAGATCAACAGCCAAACAAACGACTCTTCTTGTTTGGGGGACAGAGGGAGGAGTAGCTCCATTGTTCCATACCATTGTTGAAACATTGCACCCCTCAGTGCTCAGTGTCTCAGAGATGAGGTGAGCCTGTGATTTGTCCAGCACGGTGAGGCGTATCCCTGTCACTGTGAAATCTCTGCCAATCAACTGTTCTAGCAGTCCAAGGTAATGCGGGCGCTCTGAACCCCGAAGGGTTATCCCGGGAAGTATCAGGCAAGTGGTTTGGCAGAGTGTATCAAGCAATGGCAGGTCTGATGATAAAAAATCAAAACACAACAGATGGTTGTTCAACATTTTTAAAAAAAAAAAACCTTCTAAACACCCTCCCCTCCCCCAATCAAACTAAATAACACAAGGATCAGAGGTTCATGCAATGTTATGTTGTGTAGTTGCTTGCAGATATGATTGCTCATCCCAAGATGCTGAACTGGTGTGTGCGTGCATGTACGTGGTGCGTAGATAGTCAGACAGTAGTAATGACCCCATTTTCAGAGACATCATACCAGGACAGCACCTGGTTTATTACATGAGCTACTATTCCATTTAATTTCTTCCAGGCAAACAAATCTGTTAATCCATCTGGTTTCATAATCCAAACATGTCATTCTGATCAGAAGCCATAAAGTTTGGTGTGTTTCATATTTCCCTATGATAAACTACTTTGTTTGTATAGGCAAAAGCTTTGTGGATTTGATGAACAGGAGCCAAAGGGACAGGTTTCTGTGTGTGCAATAGAGTCCTCTAGTGTCCAAGACGTGCATGCAGCATCTGACTTACTAGAAGCACTTACTGTAGTGCCTGATGCTTTAGTGGCCACATGTCCTTGCCTTCTCAGGACAGTCCCACTCTGGAGACTGTCTCAGAAACTGATGTATGGGTGTATTGTGTCAATCCAATATATTTCATTACTCTTCACTCTACTTAGACATCCTCAAAGTAAAGGTGTGACATTTACGAAACAGCACCTGGGAGCTAGCAGGATAGATTCCAGGATTCGCTGCCAAGACTAGGAAACAAAGTGCTGCATGCAGCTTGCAAAGCATTCCCCTGTCTCCTCAGGGAGGTGTTTTACTTACAATAACTCTTTTAAATCAGGAAACAGATCAACAGTTTGGGACCTGTGCTATAAACCTGGCCCTTTCCTACTGTGCAACTACTCAGAAAAAGGTTCTGCATTATGAGAAAGGGCTGGGAACTACTGCCAGGAAAGGCCTGAACTGGAGAGATCCTGATGGTCTCCTCTCAAGCAGCCTTGTCTGATATGCCTTCGCATTTCCCATCTCCCCAAGCTGAAATGTTAGATGGAAAATAGTCACTGATTGAACTATCCCCAGGTGGGAAGGTCAGCAAGCAGCCAGCAGATAGCGGTGCATGGAGCCATCAATTCACCTAGCATGCTCCCCCTTATGCACAGAATTACCAATACCTTATTCCTGCAGTTCCTTGAGAACAATCTGGCACAAGCAGAAGTGACCTGAGGGAGTGAGTAAGGTTAAGGGCTAGGTCTAGTCCTCCACGCTGAGGGATAGTTAAGACCCATGCCTCTGTGCAGCCTGTCCCTTACTTATTAATGTGCAAGGCAGGAAAATGGGCACGGCTGAGAAGATGTGGCCTTAAGTGTGCTTATCATGCTAATGAGGCACATGAGCCCTGATCCAAAGCCCATTGAAGTCCATGGAAAAGGCCTGGCATTCAAGGGGTTAACAGGCCTGAACTACTTTTGAGTAGTTCTTTCCAGCTCCGAACTGTCTCTGCTTTCTGAAAGGACATCAGTACCGACTTTGGCTGCCACCAGATGGTTTGTCTTGCTGGCCAACTAATCAATAGCAGTTTGAGGCCTATAATGAGCAAGCTCTACATATCCTTACCTAGACTATGCTGCTGCTCAGAGCCCAGGAAATTGAGTTGCCTTCTTGTTTCATGTTTTACAATCCTGTGCCGCTTGCTGATTTCCGGTCTGACTATCGGGTCACATTTCATGTTACAAATCTGCAGGAGGGAAGGGGGAAAGGCACATCATGTGATTGGTCTCCCACAGTATTCTTGCCAGCAGGTTAAAAAAGTATGGATTGGATGAATGGACTATAAAGTGGATAGAAAGCTGGCTAGATCATCGGGCTCAGTGGGTAGTGATCAACGGCTCGATGTCTAGTTTGCAGCTGGTATCAAGTGGAGTGCCCCAGGGGTCTGTCCTGTGGCCAGTTTTGTTCAACATCTTCATTAATGATCTGGATGATGGGATGAATTGCACCCTCAGCAAGTTCGCAGATGACACTAAACTGTGGGAAGAGGTAGATATGCTGGAGGGTAGGGACAGGGTCCAGAATGATCTAAACTAATTGGAGGGTTGGGCCAAAAGAAATCTGATGAGTTTCAAACCAGACAAGTGCAAAGTCCTGCACTTAGAATGGAAGAATCCCATGTACTGCTACAGGCTGGGGAACGACTGGCTAAGCGGCAGTTCTGCAGAAAAGGACCGGGGGATTACAGTGGGCGAGAAGCTAGATATGAGTCAACAGTGTGTCCTTGTTGTCAAGAAGGTTAACGGCATATTGGGATGCATTAGTAGGAGCATTGCCAGCAGATCATGGGAAGTGATTATTCCCCTTTATTCGGCACTGGTGAGGCCACATCTGGAGTACTGTGTCCAGTTTTGGGCTCCCCACTACAGAAAGGGTGTGGACAAATTGGAGAGAGTCCAATGGAAAACAATGAAAATGATCTGGGGGCTGGGGCACTTGATTTATGAGGAGAGGTTGAGGGAACTGGGCTTATTTAGTCTGCAGAAGAGAAGAGTGAGGGGGGATTTGATAGCAGCCTTCAACTACCTGAAGGGGGGTTCCAAAGAGGATGGAGCTTAGCTGTTCAGTGGTGGCAGATGACAGAACAAGGAGCAATGGTCTCAAGTTGCAGCGGGGGAGGTTTAGGTTGGATATTAGGGAACACTATTACACTAGGAGGTTGGTGAAGCACTGGAATGCGTTACCTAGGGAGATGGTGGAATCTCCAGCCTTAGAGGTTTTTAAGGCCCGGCTTGACAAAGGTCTGGGATGATTTAGTTGGTGTTGGTCCTGCGTTGAGCAGGGGGTTGGACTAGATGACCTCCTGAGGTCTCTTCCAATCCTAATCTTCCATGATTCTGTAATCAGGATGGGTGAAGCTTTGTGAACAGCAATTCAGAAAAGCTGTGAAGTGTTTTGTCAGAATGTTGCATACACCTGTAATTGCCAGCCTATGAAAGACCCAGTCATGTAGTCGGGAGCTGAAGGAACGCTCTGCATGCATTACCCCTTCTTTGTGGTTAAATCAGGACGGCGCCCTGTTATCCTTTTAAAGATCCTGCTTCCAAAATCCTTTCCCAGGCCAGACTCTCTAGTCTCTAAGAATCAACCCACTGGCATAATGGTAGCATTTCTAGCTCCCCAACTCTTTGGATGCGAGGATCATACTGGAAAATAAAATCAGAATAGCTACCAGGAAAGTAAAGGCTTCTCATTTCATTTTAACTACAGGCAGCCTAAATTGTTTTTCACTGGTGGATTAAGTTCCTGACAGCCTAAACCATTTATCCCTTGCAGTGCTGGTACATATGACAGGTAAAGGGCCCCACTGTTTAAGATGGTGCCATTATAGGAATAGCTTGCGTGGAGATATGTTGTATGTCCTAGGGATTGGTACCATCCTTTTGCAGCTACAAGCAAAGAAAGGGTCCATCTAACACAGTCTTTAAGCACTGGATTCTCCCCTCCTCCCTCTTGCCTTTTCCTGCCTCTCAACCTTTATGACACTGGCTAATTCCCAGGTGTGCACGTCCTACAGGACTGATCTGGGGTTTATGTGAGGCCCCCAGGATGGGGAAGAGGGAGCGTTTGTGGTCACTGAGAGGCAGGTCATGTTGGGACTTTCATGAGGAGCTAGTTTGGACTTTCCTAACCAACCCACTTTCTTGATGTGACCTATCTCTCCCCGAGGCTGTGTCTGTGTGGCTCTCTCCTTTAGGCTGGGAAAGGCAGAGCACGGGCAGGAGGTGGGAAGAGCCAGCATGAAGGCATAATGGGGAGTTGGGGACAATGGGGAAACAGTAGGAGCTCCTGCTAGAAGAGGGGAGAGGTTGCTGATAAGTGTCTTTGTTCTCAGTCACAGATTCATAGATTCCAAGGCCAGAAGGAACCACTGTGATCATCCAGTCTGGCCTTCTTGTCTAGCCTATCCCTCTGTGGCAGGCACTAACAATGTGTTGTCTGTAATGTTTTCAGGACAGATGCATTTGGGAGAAAGTGTTGTTTATGAAAGTGAAGGCTAGCAGCTAGTCCCGACATAACCTAGCCAATCACTGTACAGGCTTCCACTGCACAAGTCTACCATTACATGTCCTCCCGGCCAGCAGCCCTTTGTGATCCTCTACTTCTCAGCCCCTGAGCCCCCTCACAGCTCTGCCAGCACACATCACCCCTGATCTGCAGCCCCCTGGCTATTGCAGTCCTAAGATCTCACACAGCTGTGTCTGTGCATCTAAGTTTGGGCCCCACAGAGCTATTTCAGAGGCTGAAACTCTTCTGAACAGAGACTGCAGATGATTGCAGACCGCATGGTGGATCTGGATAAATGCCCATGCCAGACAGAACCATCGCATTGATTTTAATTTATTTCCTTAATCCCATGTGAACCCTTTGCTTTTGAGGTGGATGGTTAGTGCAACAATTCATTGTAAAACCTAGCCCTTTGATGCCTTGTTTTCCCATCTCCAAGCACTCCCTGAATAGGACGTGTTCAGGCTAATCTCAGGCTAGGGGAGTCTCTCTGTCTGTGCACGGAGCTCTTGCTTTTCTATATTCCCCAAGGTATTTGTGTGTCTTTCTTGAAGGTTTAGTGTCTCTCGTTTCCCACTGCTTTATGTCCTTTACTCTTGAGGCCTTACATCACAGCTAACACCTTCCCAGTCAGGGAGGACTGGACAGGACTCTTTTTACAGCCCATCAGTTACACTCCTTAGTTGGTAGGCAAGGTTGCTGGAGTGGGCCTGAATATATCCTCTGGACAGAAGCTGGCAAGGATTTCTGAGGCACCTACAACCTTTGTATATAAGAGCAAACTAAGTGCGTTGCCTCTGCAACACTCCCAGCTCATCCCAATCTCACCAGCAAGAGGCTGGGAGCAGAAAGATAGTTCATACAGGTGTTTTATTCTAAATACTCCATATATGGAAAGAGGAGAAGGCTCTCCCATGTCATGTACTGCATGCAATTTGAAGAACCAGGGTTTCACCTGGCTTTCATTTGCTCCTTCCCCAATGCAAGCCTGGTTCTCCACCCATGCATTCAACATTGAATCTACTATGAAATGGAATGGGATGGAGACGACTGGGTTTTTGTTCTAGGATGAGGCTCCTTATCCCCCAGGTGTTATATATTCTAACAGGGTCCTCCAGCACAGTGTTTCTTGCAAGACAACCACCCAGAGAAGTATTTCTTACCAACTAAATGTTTACCAAGTATTTTTCTTCCCATCTGTTTTGCAAATGGGATTTTCTTGAAATTCATGTGGCTCAGGGAAAGCCCTGGGAAAAAATCCTTCTTCCACCTCATTCCCTGCAGCTTTCTGTGGCTCTGTGCAATTGTATGGTGATGGGGCAGGAGGACTGGGAGAATGCCATAACACTTTAATTAGGTTCCTCAGTATTGTGCCTCAAGAAAAGCCCTGGAGCATGATTTTCAGAAGTGCTGCACACCTCCATGTCTAACTCATGTTGATGGGAGCTGCAGATGCTCAGTAGCTTGGCAAATCAGACTCGTTTTCTACCCACTGCATGTTGGAGAGGCTGGATTGCTGCTGTCTGTGGCTCTTGTTGCCAGTGAGCCACTTCAGAAACACCCCTGTTGACTCAGTTGGGGAATCCTGGTTCTAAAGCTTCAGACCAGAGCACTCGTGTTTGCTCAGTGTAACTGGCCTCAAATCCAGTTTAGAAAAACCAGTCAGATACTCTGGGTCAGCTTATGTTAGCACCCTATGACAGGAATCATGGAATCGGAGGACTGGAAGGGACCTCAAGAAGTCATTTGGTCCAGTCCCCTGCACTCATGGCAGGACTAAGTATTATCTAGACCAGGGGTCTCAAACACATGGCCCACGGAGTTATATTCTGTGGCCCTCATAGGCGCCGACTCTATCGGCAGCCAAGCTCCCCTCCCCACCATGCGCGCCATGTACCCCGCTCCTCCACCTACCTCCCAGCACTTCCCGCAGCCAAACAGAGGGAAGCGGGAGGAGCAGGGATGCGGCGCGCTCAGGGGAGGAGGTGGAGAAGAGACGGGGCCGGGGCGGGGATTTGGGAAAGGGGTTGGAAAAGGGGCAGGGAGTGGAAGGAGCTAGGGCGGGGACTTTGGGGAAAGGATTGGAATGGGGGTGGGGAAGGGGTGGGAAGAGGTGGGGCAGGGGTGGGGCCTCATGGACTAGATGAGCAGTCTGAGGTATGAAGTTCAGCATGTATGATTCTTTGCTGTGAGTAGTTGGGAAGAATGTTTGTTAAAAGGGGTAATGTATTTTGTATGAATAGTTACTTTAAAAAGTTCCTGCCATTACAGCTATGTTGATAGACTGTTAGTGTAGATAATCATCAGTATTACTGACCACATAAGAAATAGTTACAAGTGTTTATATTTTATTAAAACCCCTCTTCATATTACAGTTTTAAAAAAGTGAATACATTGACTTTTAATAGCATACTATAATACTCTTCATTTTTTCATTTTTGACTATACTTTTGTATTGTTGTATGAAAAGGTTTCAGTGATGCGGTCCTCGGGCCAATGTACTAGTCCTCATGTGGCCCTCATGGTGATTTGAGTTTGAGATCCCTGATCTAGACCATCCCCGACAGGTGTTAGTCTAACCTGCTCTTAAAAATCTCCAATGATGGAGATTCCACAACCTCCCTAGGCAATTTATTCCAGTGCTTAACCATCCTGACAGGTAGGAGTTTTTCCTAATGTCCAACCAAAACCTCCCTTGCTGCAATTTAAGCCCATTGCTTCTTGTGCTATCCTCAGAGATTAAGGAGAACAGTTTTTCTCCCTCATCCTTGTGACCTTTTATGTACTTGAAAAGTGTTATCATGTCCCCCCTCAGTCTTCTCTTCTCCAGACTAAACAAACCCAATTCTTCAAATGTTTCCTCATAAGTCATGTTTTCCAGACCTTTCATCATTTTTGTTGCTCTCTTGTGGGCTTTCTCCAATTTGTCCATATTTTTTCTGAAATGTGGCACCCAGAACTGGACAAAATACTCATTGAGGTCTAATCAGTGCAGAGTAGAGTGGAAGAATTACTTCTTGTGTCTTGCTTACTGTTAACACATCCCAGAATGATGTTTGCTTTTTTTGCAACAGTGTTACATTATTGACTCATTTAGCTTGTGATCCAGTAAGAACCCCAGATCCCTTTCTGTAGTATTCATTCCCAGGCAGTCATTTCCCCATTTTGTATGTGTGCAACTGATTGTTCCTTCCTAAGTGGAGTACTTTGCATTTGTCCTTATTGAATTTCATCCTATTTACTTCAGACCAGTTCTCCAGTTTGTCCAGATCATTTTGAATTATAATTCTATCTTCCAAAGCACTTTCAACCCCTCCCAGTTTGGTATAGTCCACAAACTTTATAAGTGTGATATCTATGCCATTATCTAAATCATTGATGAAGATATTGAACCGAACCAGACCCAGGACCGAACCCTGAAAGACCTCACTCTATATGCCCTTCCAGCTTGACTGTTAACCACTGATAACTCCTCTCTGGGAACGGTTTTCCAACCAGTTATGCACCCACCTTATAGCAACTCCATCTAGGTTGTATTTCCCTAGTTTGCTTATGAGAAGGTAATGCGCGACAGTATTAAAAGCTTTACTACAGTCAATGCTTAGGTAGACAGAAAAGGCACCCATAGGCGGGGCACCAGAACAGAGAGAGCCAGGGGACCATGCCCCCCTCCACTTTTTACTGCCATAAGGGTGAACAATGGGGGAAGGGGTGGAGAGGAGCAAGTGGGGGGAGGGGTCTTGGGGGGAATGGGTGGTGCAAGGGCGGGAGCTCAAGGAGAATGGTCAGTGCAAGGGTGGGAACGAGGGTGCAGCGGGGAAGAGGCCATGCGAGGGCAGGAGCTCAAGGGGAATA
The DNA here is from genome assembly GCF_009764565.3 of Dermochelys coriacea. Taxonomy (NCBI): domain Eukaryota; kingdom Metazoa; phylum Chordata; order Testudines; family Dermochelyidae; genus Dermochelys; species Dermochelys coriacea. The sequence goes on along the minus strand of NC_050077.1, from coordinate 35,077,182 downwards.
GGCGGTGCGAGGGTGGGAACGAGGGCACAGGGGGAAGGGGCAGTGCAAGGGTGGGAGCTCAAGAGGAATAGGCGGTGTGAGGGTGGGAATGAGGGCACAGGGGAAGGAGTGGTGCGAGGGTGGGAGCGAGGGCACGGGGGGAAGGGGTGGTGCGAGGGCGGGAGCTCTAGGGGAATGGGCGGTGCGAGGGTGGGAGCGAGGGTGCGGGGGGAAGGGTCAGTGCGAGGGCCGGAACTCTAGGGGAACGGGTGGTGCGAGGCTGCGAGGGGAAGGGGCAGTGCAAGGGTGGGAGCTCAAGAGGAATAGGCGGTGCGAGGGTGAGAACAAGAGCACGGGGGGAAGGGGCGGTACGAGGGCGGGAGCGAGGGCACGGGGGAAGGGGTGGTGTGAGGGCGGGAGCTCTAGGGGAATGGGTGGTGCGAGAGTGGGAGCAAGGGCGCAGGGGGAAGGGGCGGTGTAAGGAGGGGGCCTCGGGGGAAAGGGCAGTGCAAGGGTGGGAGCTTAGGGGAAAGGGGCGATGCAAGGGTGAGGGCTCAGGGGAAAGAGGCAGTGCAGGGGGGCAGGGACACAGTTCAGGTGCCTTTGGCCATCCCACTTTTAGTGTACTTCCACCGCTCCTGCCCATAGGGAATATAAAAGAGGAAGAGGATCAGAGTCCTGGGGTACTAGGGCCACAATTATTGCTCTGATAGAGCAGGACATTCTTCAGGACAGGGCAGAATCCTACCTCTTCTTCCTTTAGCACCCGGCAATCGGCACAGCACAGCCCTTCTGGAAAAAACAACTTCATATCTTGGACAGCAGCGTGATAGGATCTGGAGCCTGACAGACAGACATAAGGAGAGGATTCTATCAGGCCAGGAATTAAACATTCTTTAGGCTCACACTCATCTACCTGCAGGACTGGTGGCGTGCAACTTACTGAAGTAATTGATTTAAAGGGCAGCTGTTATATACAGACACCGCAAACATCTAAAACCATGATATTTACATTTGCTTCATTGTCTTCTTGGTATTTTGATTTTGCTTTATTATTTCTCAGCTTGTTCTTCATACAAAACAAGACTCCTTTCATTTCCTAGCAGGGTAATAATGGGAATCATTTGAGGTAATCAGTGAAACAGTTCACACTGCGGTGACAATCCACTACCATGGCTCCCATGCTGTCTAGATCACATCAGTCAGGTGTTATTGGATGGGAGGGAGCTACTAATGATCTCAGTAACACTGGTGGTGATAACTTACAGTAGCATAACTTAGAACAGAATTTGGCCCTTTCTTTCCCTTTAAATATCAGCCGCTCCCAGAGGGAATGAGCATCATAGCTGTCATCATCACAAGCACCACTACAACAGGTAGTTACTGGGAACACAGCTGGGATAGTCACTCTGTTATTACTTTAGTGGCTCAGTATTTTCATCAATAGGCACAGCTCAGACACGAGGCAAAATGTGTTGTTTAATCTTGCCCCACTCTGCACCTCTGATGATGTCAGGATTTTGGAGAGTGGGACAATATGGGTGGGGGGGATACAAGGGGAGGAGGATAGACTTGTGATTAAAGCACAGGACTGGGAGGCAGGAGGTCTGGGTCCCAATCCTGGATGTGACACTAACAGACTGGAGAGGTGCTGGGAAAGTCATTTAACCACCACATGCCTCAGTTTCCCCTTCTGCAAAATAGGAATAATGAGATTTTCGTACAGCACAGGAGTGCTATGAGGCTGTATTTACATTGCTTGGAAGACACTGGAGAAAGAAACATTATTCCCCTGGACTGGAATTCAAGCAGACTGTCGATATGTCGGGACAGACCCATGATCCTGGGATGCAACAGTTCACTGCACCAAAGCCTGCTACCCTCTGGAGAGTGGTCACCATTGCAGGCTGCACAGACTCAAAATATGAATATTAATTTGTGGTACAATAACTCCCGGAGTCTTCAGTCAGTACAGACATAACGTGAGAGACAGCCCTGGCCCCAGCAGTTTATAATATAATGATCACCGGTGCGCAAGTCATGCTGCCAGTTGCAGAGCCCTTAGGCCTGATTTGCCGTTGCCCTACACCTTGTGAAAGTCATTTAAACCTCTGCAGAGTGGGTGTAAAATGCTCCCAAATCAGAACAGGAGACTTTTCCAGCCCCTTTGCACAATTGTAAATGATCACACAAGATGCAGGGCCACAAGGCATTAGATACCCTTGGACCTTGGTGTGGAAAAAGAAGGTCCAGAAAAGAAGGAAGTGGTACAGGCTGGTCAACTACTAGTATTAAAACTGCATGGCTCAGTTTGGTGCTATCAGCAGAATTCTAGCTGTGTGTTTTGCTTGATTTTTCTTGACTACTCTAGGGACTGCTGCTATGGGAGGAAACCACACAATTAGTGTCTGCTCCAGTTTGGTAAGAAGACATCTGGCAGGGAGCCAGAAATTTTGCCTTTGTCTGGAGCAAACATAAGGGCACTTGGTGTTTTTTCATATGGCAAAGAAATCTTCTTGGATAATTCCCTCTTGATCGCTGATCGGTCCATGCTGAATACTGCTCTTCCTCCTCAATGTGTCTTCAAGCGCTTTTTCCTTGCATGGAGGAGGGGTATGATGAACTGATGAATGCCCTGTTTCCAAAGATGGACTGTTTCTTGGCACAGCAGGTTGGACCCTGCCCTGCCTTGACAAATTACAGAGTACACTGTCAACAGCTGTATTGCCTTCCCTGGAACGTGTGGAAGGAAGATGTTATATGCCAGCCAAATTAGTTTCAGCTCCAGTACACTGGTGTGTAATCTGGTGTCTACATACAGGTGTACACCGATTGTGGGTGTCAACTTGCTCAGCTATGTGACTGAGGAAATGGATGGGACTAGTGATTCTAAGGGACCCTTCTGCAGACATTGTATGGGCTGTGTGATCTTTTGAGGAATAAGCACTCTGGGGCCAAACCATCAGCTGATGTAAATCAGCGTGAACTCATAGGAGATACACTGATAGGAAATACACTGATTTTCTGAAATACTTTGACCTTTTTGAACCATGCCTGACGAGGTCTCATTCACAGAGTTTTCAGGATATGCAAATCTATCAACCTGTTAGGAACAAGAGAAGTGGGGTTTTCAGGATGGGTTTGCGCTAATTAAACAGTTCTGAGTATTTCTTCAAATCTTTCAGGCAGGTAAATCCTAATCTTCAGTTACTCCCATGGATGGGATTGTCTGAGTGGAAGTGGAGACGGATTTCTCTTGGTTTATCCATAAACTCAAGGACTGGAATAGTGAACAACTCTTGAAGGATGAACTACATTCCTTGAGGCATCTGTATAGAGGAAGATGTGGATTCTCTCTCTTTGCAAGGGAGCTGCTGTCGGAACAAGGCAGTTGGTAAATACTGTGTATGTAACAGAAAGGCCAAACAATAGAACTCTCTACTGGCGCAGATCCTGTTGGATGCAAAAAAGATACTTCCCATCTGTAAGCTGGCCGGATGGATGGATGGAAGTATGAGTCTTTGAAGTAGAGAGCGGCAAGCCACCCTTATGAATTTAGAAAAGCTCTGAAGGAGACTGTCATCATCCTGACCTTGAACATGCAGATCAATCTGCTGAGTGCCCTCAAGTCCAGCATGGAGAGGGATGGGGAAGGAGGGTGATTTGGTGACATGGAGTGGAACTAAACAGAAAAACCTAATTAACCTAACGGGGATAGAGAATGGTACCTATGGAACCAAAATCCATGTGCCTTCTAAAGCTTACTGATTTATTTTAACAAATTTATTTAAGCATAAGCTTTAAATAAATTTGTTAGTCTCTAAGGTGCCACAAGTCCTCCTTTTCTTTTTGTGGATACAGACTAACACAGCTGCTGCTCTGAAACCTGATTTATTTTAAAAACTACTCATGTGTCTAATATCTGATTTAGCTATTTGAATGACAACCAACTCCAACTAGGGAGAAAGACGAGAAGACCACAGAGTTGAAAGTCAAGAGATCAAAGGGAATTCTGACTTACCACTTTGGTGGCTTTGGCCAGAACCGAGACTGCAATGGGGCCATGCCTGTTTATACATCTCTACTAGAATTCTGCACAGCCACTGTACAACAGCCAAAGCTTTCCATAGGCTTCTGGACTTTGGTGCAGTGTGGAGGAGCCTCCCAAGGGTTGCTCTAGGCTGACAACGCTTGAAGAAATAGTAGCAGTGTATATTTGTTTCCCTTGGCATATGTGAGTCCCTTAAACAAATTTTTCTTAACTTGGAGACCCACCGTAAAATCCATTTTGGACTGAGCTGGCACCGTACTGAGCCCTCCAAAAGCATGGGTCTAATGTTTGAGCCAGCGTAGGGTCCTCTGGCCCCAATAAGTCTACCAGCTTTTTTACAGAATTCTGTCTCTGCAGGCACAACACAAGGGAGGAACCAGAGGTGAGGTAGCTGCAGTGAGCTTCCAAAATTGCAGGCTCCTGAAAAGAAAAGCGGGGAGAGAAAGAGATTACACTGATTCCTGTTGAGTATTAGATACACCTGGCAAACTTCCAATGGCTAACAACATCCATACCATAAGCAAACACACTGGTCAATCTTCCCTGCTTCCTGTCCTCTGTACACTATAAATGGCCATAATCTCTCTAGACAGAGCTGTCACAATATCCTCCCAAGATCACCAAACCAGTATATGTGCACTTGCAGCCCACTGGACAGTGTATGTTACATGGCCCACTCTGCACCCGATCCTCAGAGAATATGAGTCTGTTACAGCACCAGTTAGGGACCCATGTCTGTTTAGCTCAAGCTGTAGCAGCTTTCACTTTTAGCTCTGGAAGCCCCTGGTTCAATCCAACATGGCAGCTTTAACACACACACACACATACATACATACATAGGTCTAGTGGTGTTTTAAGATAAATCCTCTGGAAGAACCAAAACAAAACCCGGTTTCCCTGAGGATGTTATAATATTCCACTCTGGCATATGTGGTCCATGGCCGCACACATCCTCAGTTCAGGGAATATGGATAGGGAGAGAAGGAGTTAATTCATGGCTGGTAAGGAACACAATTTGCTACAATGCAGCTTAGACATCATTTTCAACCCTTGTAAACATCTGGAGAAAACTCCCTTTCCAGCTAATAGTGAGCATTCCCCAGTGGAAAATACAGTGTGTATATAAATCTCCCCACTGTATTTTCCACTGCATGCATCTGATGAAGTGAGCTGTGGCTCATGAAAGCTTATGCTCAAATAAATTTGTTAGTCTCTAAGGTGCCACAAGTACTCCTTTTCTTTTTACTGTAACAAGAGTGATCAGGTAAGGTGAGCTATTACCAGCAGGAGAGCGGGGGGGGGGGGGGCTTTTGTAGTGATAATCAAGGTGGGCCATTTCCAGCAGTTGACAAGAACATGAGAGGAACAGTAGGGCGGGGGGGAATAAATATTGGGAAATAGTTTTACTTTGTGTAATGACCCATCCACTCCCAGTCTTTGTTCAAGCCTAAATTAATTGTATCCAGTTTGCAAATTAATTCCAATTCAGCAGTCTCTTGTTGGAGTCTGGAATAAAGACTGGGAGTGGATGGGTCATTACACAAAGTAGAACTATTTCCCCATGTTTATTCCCCCTCTCCTCCCGCCCGCCCTACTATTCCTCAGACATTCTTGTTAACTGCTGGAAATGGCCCACCTTGATTATCACTACAAAAGGTTTTTTTTCTCTCCTGTTGGTAATAGCTCACCTTACCTGATCACTCTCGTTACAGTGTGTATGGTAACACTCATTGTTTCATGTTCTCTGTGTATATAAAATCTCCCCACTGTATTTTCTACTGCATGCATCCGATGAAGTGAGATGTAGCCTATGAAAGCTTATGCTCAAATAAATTTGTTAGTCTCTAAGGTGCCACAAGTCCTCCTTTTCTTTTTGCGGATACAGACTAACACAGCTACTCTACTCTGAAACCTGAAAATATATATAGAAAAACTTCACAGGGCTGTGCTGTGATAAAAAAGTGCTGTTGAGCACTGGCGGAAGAATTTTAACAACACAGAATATATTTCAATTTTTCGAATCAAGAATTTCAGAGTGCATTTCAATTTTTTCAAAAATGTGTTTCTGTTTCATCGAGTGAAACAGATGCATTTTTCATTTTTTGGAAATGTTTGATAGAAATTTGTTTATCAAGGATATTATCCAGAGCATTATCTAAATGTCACTAGCAAATTACAAATGCTGATATCCATTTCAATACCTGTTTCAAACATGTTTGATAAAAATGTTGATAAAATTTTCAATTAAAATGTCACAAAAGACTTTTAGCAAAAGAATATTTTTAGGATAACAGAATTTTACAATTTTTTTCATACAATAAAGGTAATTTCTCAATGAAAAAACATCCCGTTTGAAAACTTTTTAACAGTGCTAATGCTATTATTTTAAAGTTATGAAAAAAAAGCCAGTACAAATGCCAGTGCAGGGAATCTAGATTTATTGTCTTGCAATGGCTCCCTAGCAAATGTGTTTCATTTTCAGGTGATGTTTCTAACTACTGACACTGAAAACTCACGCTGGGACCAGATAATCAAGTTGGCTTCTTTCCTTCTAGTGCACCGCCACTGGTAGTAAAGGTTCTATAGGCCAAACAGTGCCCTCATTTACTCCCATGAAACCTCACAGTCTGCAATGTGCCTTGTGCAGCACATGTGTAACTGATTGGAACTTAGTAAACAATTCCCTCAAGGCACAAGAAAGATCAGAATCCAGCTGTGTGTTGGCTCTGCAGGCCTAGCAGGACTAAAAAGCAGCAAAATCTTTCCTCCCATCCCCCAAAGTCTGAATAGAGGATTCTGAATCTACACAAGGAATAGATCTAAAGAATGAAGAGGTACAATTTGTGCCTACTGTAGTCATCTGAGTGCAGAACCACACTCATTAGGTTGGGGCTTAGATCTGAAGAAGAACTTCAGCTCTGTTGATTTGGCCTTCATGTTCATTTTTAGATTAACATTACTATGGACCCTGAATCTTCAGATAAAAAGTACTATTGTAACTAATGTGATTAGAAAACCACAGCAAACATTTGTATCATGTGCCATTCGCCAAAAGTTACTAAGAATGAGAGGTTACTCACCTGTCCAGGAACTGGAGTTCCTTGAGATGGATGCTCCATGAGAGAATGTGCACACCCATTTAGTCAGCAGTGCTCATGGGTCTATGCCTGCACTCTTACAACTCTTTGTGCTCCAGTACAAAGGCCTGCCACTGCTCCAGTTCCTTCTCAACTTCGAAGCCCAGCAGGACTCCGAAGCTGAGGGGAAAGGAAAGCAGTTGGTGGAGTACCCACAGGGACAAAAAATCTTGAAGAAGTCCAGTCACTGTAGAAAGCAAGTAACCTCTCTTCTTTGAGTTACTATCCCTATGGGTGCTCCACGTCAGGGAATTTATGAGTAGTATCTCAGCACAGAGGAAGGTGCTGAGCAGGTGACTCAGAACAGGCTTGAAAACAGATTCACTAAAGCTTTTCTTTAGGTCTTGAAAAGCCTTGAAATAATCTGTGTAAGATGGCAGAGGAGGCAGAGCTGCCTTGTCTCGACAGGAGGAGGACTGTTGTGTCTCCTCCTCTACCCTTAAGTCCTGTTTCTCCAGAGACTTTTCTTGAGGAAGAGAGTCCTGAAGTGCTGATGGCTGTTGATCTTCACAGGTCATTTTGCATGAGGGCACCCTGTAGAGCTGGTCATCGTAAGGGGCCCAAGGGTTCCATAAGGCCTACTGAGGGGGGGCATAAAGGAAAGGAATGGGACCCAGGGATTTTCCTATCAAAGGTGATGGGTCATATGCTGACTGGTTACAGGGGTCTCAAAGGAGGAGTCTGGAATTCGAAAGGGATGGAATCCTAAATGGAGGCTGAGTCCAAGGAAATGTCCTCTCCTGTCTCCAGTGGAGAAGTTAAAGGTGCCACTACTCATGCTTGGATGAGTACAGGGGACTGAGGAGAGATGGGCAGCCATGTTGTAACCAACAGATTAATCTTTGATTAATGATCAAATCTGATCATTAATCAGTGCTGGAGGGCATGCCGGTTCTAGTGGGCACTGGTGGGAAATCCCCCACATACTCTTCAACAGAGGGGATTAGGGATCTTCCATAACCCAGAGGTCCTCATGAGAGAGGAACCTGGATGATACCAGAGATGGTACAGATGGTTGGTCTGTATACTTTTGATAGCTATGGGTAGAGGGAAATGGTACCAGGTGGGGTGAAGACAGCTTTTTTAAAGAGTCCTTGCCCTTTCAGGGGTCCTTCAATTTGGAGGAGTCTGATCCAATGAAGCTGCCACATGGGGTTACTTGTTGAAAGGCTTCATGGCAAGCAGCTTAGTAGTAGAAGACTTTCTTGGTGGTGCCAGCATCTTGGTACCATGACAGCCTTAGCAGTACTCGCACTGGGACATGAGGTCTCCTTGCTCCCTGGTCTTAGTGATGACTTTTCCCTCCTCTTGGTCTCTTTCAGGGGAGTGGGGTCTCTTACACTTAGAAGACTTCTGGGTGACCAAAGCTGCTCTATGATATCTGCTTGCCAGGGCTGAGGAAGCCACTGGAGAGCTGTGAGTGACTGAGGCTGATGTATGGAGGATGGGGAGTCAAGATACTGCTGGTCCCTGCTCTTGAAGCTGGAGCACATCTTACACTTGGCTGGGATGCAAGACCCTTCAACGCAGCAGAGGCAGTTGGAGTGCTCATTATTGAGGGGAAGAGACCTGTGGCAAGGCTGGCAGAACTGGAATCCCAGGTTATTGGGCATAACCTACCAGAAAAGACCACAGACTGGCAGGAGCCAAGAGCAGAAAGGCCCTGATCGCAAAGAAAAAAAGGGAAAGGGCAATTCCTCCCTCCCAAAAGCAAAAGACTGTGCTATAAAAAAAGGAATAAAGAATATTATCAAGATAAGACAAAATAAAATAAAAAATAAACCAGCTGGGTCAGCTAGCTAGTGGACACTGCAAACTCCATCTCAAGCCAGCATGGTTGGAAGGAACTAGTGGGGAGGTGGGTCAACTTTTTCCTATATGCCCTCATACCAATGCCCGAGGAAGCATGGGACGCAGGCACAGAGCTACAGGCACCGCTGACAAAACTCTCTGATCAAGAGTGCACAGGTGTGCACACCACCTCTGGTGGAGCATCCATGGGGCAGTAACTCAAAGAAGCTGTTCTATGTTAGTATTTAAGATTACAAAGTCAGAATAGTGATCATGTTGCTGTAGGTATTAGTTGGCATGCATGTAACCAATACCTTAGAAAAAGAAAGGACACACTAGTAGCTGTCATGTTACTGGGAAAAATGCCAATATCTGATCTGACTTCAAATAGTATGTATATGTCAGAATAAATCCAAAGCCCATAGGAGTCCTTCAGTGACTTCTGTGCATTTTGGATAAGGTCCCAAATGAGAAGGAGATGGGAGACCACGGACAGCACTTTTAGAAGGGTTCAGCACTTGCAGTCAGGACTAGGTTTTCAAGTGCTCAGCTCCCATTTAGTCACCAAAATTCATGGCTGGATTTTCAAAAGCGCTCAGCACATTGGCTGCACATGCTTCCCTAGGAGCTGCAGGACGCTCAGCAATTGGAACATTTGGCCCTTTGTTGGGGCCAGACTTACAAAGATGCCCAGCTCCCATGCAGGCATTTAAATAGGGCCAGAGCTGCAAAATGGCTCAGCAGCCAGCAATTCCCATTGTGACACTTAGCCAGATTTTCAGAAGAGTCCAGCACCCAAAATGTGCTTTTGAAAATCTGCCTCTTTAATTAGGTGCCTAACTGGGAGCTGAGCTCTTGTGAAAGTCTAGCTGAGCCCTTGGAGATCTGACCCTGGGCTCTTCTGAAAAGCTGGCCTCATGGCTGAAAGACTCTCAGACATTCTCTGTGAATGGGGATCAGAACCCTGAACAGTATACAGTACTTCCTGCTCTTCATTCCCCACTGCTACAGCCAGTCTATTATCTCCACTTTCTCACCTGCCGAAATAATAAAACCTGCTTTTTCCCATGAACAAACAAACAATATTTTGTAATATTTGAACTCATTAGTCATCGGCTCTTTAAAGGAACTAAATCAATGCTCAGCAGCTGCTCTGGAGAGCTGGAAAAACACAAGAATAAGTCAAGAAGTTCAGATGAAACAACAGCTCTCTAAAGCTTCCCACCCCCTCCATCTCTGAGAGACACTGGATCTTTTTAAATAGCCGTTCAAATACGTGTATGTTTCTGGTGGCCAAAGGAAAACCACCCCCTCTTTATTTTTTTAATCTTATGATATACTCAAATTGCATACAGCTTTTACCACCCACTCCCAATAACCCCACATCTCCCTTAATGGTGACCTACAAGGAGTTTTTTGTAAAAGATGGGTTTGTGTCTTTTTTGCCTTTGTTGTGATGTAGAAACAGAGGTTGAGAGTGTTCTTTATTTTCTTTAAAGAAAAGTTTTCCCACCTGCTTGTTTGTTACTTTAGAATGGGGTAGTCAATATGCAGACCACAGGTCAGGCACTTTTGAACAGTCAGCAAAATCTTTTAATTTACTTATTATGATCATGATTGTTATTATTTTTTCTGGAGTCTGGACCTTGAGTATACCTTGACGAAGAAATTTGGACCTTGACAAAAAGATAATTGATTTCCCCTGTTTTAGAATATAGCGACAGAGCAATTTCCTGCTATGTCTTGGACAAACCTTATTGAATTAAGTTCAATCTTCCTGAATTAAATTTAAGTATTTTAGGAGATCATTGTATTAAAAATGCAAATGTTTCTGTGTTATTGTGGGATTGGACGTAACACCTGTCGGGGGAGACATGGCGGATGTAAACCCCGAAGGGGGTAATGAGCTTCAAAGCAAATGATTTTCAGATAAGAATGAACTTTTAAAGTTATGTGGGTTTCTCAAAATCTCTAGGGGTAGATGTATGCAAATGTACCCTCTTTGGTATGCAAGAACTCAACCTTTTGAAACTTTGCCCTGAGGGTTGGACCTTTGTCTGCTGATCATCCGTAACACAGGGACAAGATCAGAGGCCCAAACTGTATAAAGGAGGGACTCATAGATGCAAGGGTGTGCTTGTTCTGAGCCATGGTGGTTATGGCCACGCAGCCACAGAAAAAAACCTTTGGTGGGGTTTGAAGGACTGACTCTTGCCAGGGCCGTTGGAGTTGGAGTGATCTCTGGTAAGCTTATTAGCGTGTGTAGGTTGTTTTATGGTTTTTAATATGTTTTTTCTATAATGCTTTCACTTTGAGAATCAATGTGCTTGCTTAGAACTGTGGCCAAGTACATTGTTTATAGCCTCTGAGGGGAAAGCAAAGTAGGCCTGCTTAGGCAGTCTGACTTGCTGGGATATTCACAGGGTAGGTAGGGAACTATGCAGCCCCAATCAGGAGGGCGTGTTGGATCTTTAACAAAGACTTCATCTATCTAAAATGTTATTAAACGGTGATGTTAAATAGATGTTAATGAAACCAATAAAATCCAAAGATTTTAAAAATAAAAATCCCTTCTGGTCTCAGTTGCTCAACATTTTTACTCTCTTGGCTCTTGTCATGTCATCATTTCACTACCTCTCCAGTCAGTACAGAATCTTCCAGGCTAGAGAGAATCTGAAATTCTAATATTAAAAAAAAAAAAAGCAAAAAACTAAATTCTCTCAACTGAAAAAACAATGTTCATGCCTCTTTATTATCAAGCAAAAAAGACACAAGCCCAATTTTGTTTTACTTGCAGGTCATTTTTAAAGACTCTAGAACCTCAACAGTTGAGCTTCGATTGGAAATGTAATAGGACTCATTATGAATTAGGAAGTTTACTTAATAACGTATTCAGTTCATAGGAGGTTTCCTCCTAAACAGCATCTGCATGTCACCCAAATGCTCAGAATTTTTCTTTCAGAGAAACCTGGTCTGTTTCTTTGTGCCATGTGATATAACTCTCTTTCTATCTGACACGCAGTGCAGATTTAATTATTTTGTAGAATTCACCTGTGACAACTACAGAGGAATCCTGGACTGGAGTTTTTGCTTTAATAGGAATGAATTCTATCAGCACATCCTGCAGCTGGACCGTTTTAAGTGCTAGTGCAGTTGTAGATCTGCCTGTTTTTTAACAAACCTGTTTAGCTTCAGATGAGAGGAGTCTTAAGACAATGTCTGGTTTCAGGCTTATGTGTTTCATCCCAACAAGGCTGAATTTTTCTAGGTCTAGTTTTTGGAGGATTCTAGCAAGGCTATGAGCCCAGACACCAGGTTTGATCAGCAACACAGTACAAAGAAGCTGGGCTCCTGTAACAAAAAAGCATTACAGTGAAACCAAAGATGTTTAAAGCACTGAGCATTGGAACTCACTCTCAGTAATTTTAAAGGCAAACAACGTAATCGTTTGTCAGCTGGGACAGGCATCTAAAGAACAAGGACTTTTAACAGCAGCTGGTATGCTCCACATGATTCTACTGACAGAACCAAGCAAATACAGAATAAGGATGTGGATATGGTTTAATATTTAGTTTTAAAATATATCCAGACCAGCCAAGGCCAGAAGGGTGATTCTATCCGATACCTGAATATCTGTGAGCACTACCTATAGTTCCAAACATTTTATACCACAAGTTTGTAGATCCAGAATCAATTCATATCAGATCTTCATGTGGGATGCTAATTTTGCATATGTTAAACTTGATAATCGAATTCCCTTTTCCATGTAATATAAGATCAGAACCAAGCCAAAGTTACCACAGGATATATGATGCAATCCTTATGGCAACCATTGAATCCTTATCATTCTTTATTTAGATCCCATATGTTTCTGTTTCCCTACTAGGAATATGCAGTTTAGAAGGGCACTGTCAAATAGCTTAGGTCTAAAGGCTCAGATTCTTAAGGGTACTTAGGCACACAACTGCCAATGATTTTGGTGGGAGTTAGATGTCTAAATATCACTGAGGATCCTGAGCCACTGAGGATCTGACCCTGAGTTTGGGTCACATTTTGCGTGTGACCCAAACTTCCCTCTGCAGAGCTGAGAACTGAGCTCAGCATCACTGTGCATATGCCTGAGAGCCACAAAAAGAAACTGACTAGAAATGGAAAGTGAAACTGATCAGGCTAGCTTCACTGTCCTCACTGGGGGAAATGCATAAAGCAAACAAACTGTGCAAGTGTTGACATTTAAATAACTGCCATTTAAAATTCTAGCAGTCTCGGTAATCGAAAGCACCATATTATTAGGAGTACAATTATTTTTATCCTGATAACATCTTTTTAAGACTTGTTGGCAAAATGTAATGTCAGAAACAGTGAACTGGGACCTGTCAGCTCTTGGTGCCTAACCATGTCAGCTAGCATGAAGCATGTAATAATAAGTATCGTAGGCTTCTAATACGGTTACCATTATTATCTGTTTGCATACATCAGATGTCACTTTATGTTTTCAATGTACCATGTTACTGATTATACAGATGTCAATGCAATGAAGCATCAGTGATACTACATATAATTTGATGCATGAAGTTCTTTTCAAATGGCAAGAGACACGTTATTGATTCATGACACAGAGCAATTTGGAGCCAGATAAAAAATAACAACATGCCCCTCATTCTGTGTACATCTCAGTGAGACAAATTAACCCATTTTCTTCTGGGAGCTCTTACATTATAGGATCACATATTTTCTGTACAAAATCCTTGAACAGAAAGGTAAATGCCATAGCAACAGCTTGCTATGCAGAGGCAAACCTCCCTGCTACCCACAGCTACTGGTGTATAGAATGGCAATCTAAATTACATATTGTTACATAAGTAGTCATTGTCCTCAAGATGTTTTACTCACCATCTGCTGTGTTTAAGGACAAACATTCCTATTCTTTCTGGTATGTGGTTAACAATAGGTGCTGCATATTTATACATATGTATATAAATTATCCACACCTGAAGGTGTGCACGTTCTTACCTTCAGATAAGCCTGCAGAACTGACATCTTCAGATTCCCCTAAGAGCCATACACTGTCCCAGATTCAATCAGTTAATTGCCCTCATATCAATGGGAATTCGCCATGCTGATCACGTGTTACTATAGCCCTTAATTTGTAGGCCTCTGGTGCTCCCCAAAGGTCCTGGCTGATTTCCCCCATCACTTCTGACTGCTCTCTGGTCGTCCCAGGTTTTGCCAATGCTTTTCTAGCCTTTATTACCTTTTCTTCTGTTCTGTGATACCCTCAACTCCCATCCTGGTGGCCAAGGTTTGGCCAAGTGTCTAAGTTAGTGTTGCTTTAAAGGGGGTGGAAGCCAAACTGTTGCATTGGCTTCATGTACACTCCTAAACTGGAGAGGTCTGTTTCTTTCCTTTGGGTGTGTGGGTGGCTTTAAATCAATACAGCCTCAAGAGAAGCAAATGTCAGGTTCCTGGGATGTTTAGACAAGGGCGTGTATATCACTGTCTCTGTTCAAGCCCAGGGAAACATCTTGTGCAATTCTAACTGTCATCCTTTTGCTTGGTCCATGTTGGTATCTATCCAAGCTGGCTCCACAAAGGCCTTGTTAAACCCACTTTCCCCCCAGGGATATTTGCCAAATAACAACTATGTGTAAGAGTGAGACAGAGAGAGAGAACCCTGCCCTCCTCACCTGCTTGCATGTAGGTGAACAATGGTTCTGCGTGGCCTTTGCGAGTCTCTCCCCCTATAGAAGAACAGTGAATTGACTTTAATAAGTGAGCATTGCTTTGAGACAGCAGTTGGGACTATTGTCATCTCTGCTGTACTGCGACATATGGCAATTACACAGACGCTTTTCATGATGTAAGCTTTGTTTTCAAATATCACATCAGGACTTACACGGCTTGATTTCAGAAGTGCTGAACACCAGCAAATCCTGTCAAAGTCCACGTACTCTGCTCACTGAATAGTGAGTAGTCTCAGGGACAATTCCCACCCACTTTAGGGTCCCTTTACACTACCAGAGCAGTGTCAAGGGCCTTAGTATAACTGAGAGTCAGGCCCCCGATGAGATCTTAGGTATGAATGGTTTTCCTGTTTGACAGGGTACCTGCGATGGCCTACACTGGGCACCTATGGGAAGCTTAAGGCCAGTTTAAGGTACATGTGAACCAGGAGCAGCGGAAGCTCCCTAAAAGTGAAGGGGGCCATCAATGCCCAAACCGCGGCCCCACCCCCCTGCACAGCTCCTTCCCCCTGAGGCCCCGTCCTTGCACTGCCCATTCCCCTGAAACCCCACCCGTGCACTGCCCCTTCTTCCCAAGCGGTCACCTTGTCCCTGCCCCCATACAGCCCCTTCTCCCTGAGCCCCCACCCTCACACTTCCACTTTCCCCAAGGCCCCGCTCCCACACTGCCTCTTCCCCCCCAAGACCCTGCCCTCTGCTCGCTCTTCTCTGCCCCCTCCACCCTGTGGCTCACTGTTACAGTCAGTAAAAAGTGATGGGGCCATTGCCTTCTGAACCCCCCTGCTCCAGAGCACCTGATGTGAATTGAGTAGTTTGCTGGAGCCCTGTTTTCCAGCCCCCAGCTCCAGAAGAAAAGTGACAGATGAATTACTTTGATGTCCTGCTCAGGGCTTTAGTGATAATTGTATAAAACAGACCATTCAATCACAAGCACTGATGAGCTGCCAAAATCTGAAGAACTGGTTTCTTCAGTCGCTCTGGGTCTTTGGCGGCACGTCCTTCACTTGCTCCGGGTCTTTGGCGGCACTGAAGGACCCACCTCCGAAATGCCGCTGAAGACCCGGAGCGAATGAAGGACCCGCCACCGAAGACCAGGAGCAAGTTTTTTTTCTCTCCTGCTGGTAATAGCTCACCTTACCTGATCACTCTCGTTACAGTGTGTATGGTAACACCCATTGTTTCATGTTCTCTGTGTATATAAAATCTCCTCATTGTATTTTCCACTGCATGCATCCAATGAAGTGAGCTGTAGCTCATGAAAGCTTATGCTCAAATAAATTTGTTAGTCTCTAAGGTGCCACAAGTACTCCTTTTCTTTTTGCGGATACAGACTAACACGGCTGCTACTCTGAAACCTGACTCATGTTTATAAAATCATTCCCTATGAAGGGACTGGATTACTTAAGGGACGAGCCATGGAATATGGAGTCTTTCACCTCTAGGCTGGTTGATCTCCAGCCTAAATGCACAAGGGCTGAGCAGTGTTATTACCACTTGAAGGTTCTTTGATAGAATGAATTCGTGGATCTCAGTCCAGCTACAGCAGACAGGTCACAAAACCAGCTAACTGTCCCCCTTTACTGGCATTCTCAACAGAGGAGCCAGTGGAGTGAAGGGCCAAGGAGACTGAACTCCCTTCAGACCCCTATAGAACATCCCTCACCATAATTGTTGGGATATATGTTGCTGGGGAAGCTTGTGCTGTTGCTGCCTGTTTAGTGAAGTGTAACTTTATACATAAAATATAAGTAAAGGCTTTCAGTCTCCTGGGGTTTCAGTCTGGCTGCTTTAACAAGCATTACATTCGATTTAAAAAGCAAAACCAGGAAATCCTGTTTGTTAGCAACAGACTAAGTCATTACACTCCTTTTGAATTCATTACAGCGTGGTTTCCATTTCCCACAGCCCTTTATCTGGGAGCTGCCTACCCGCTGGATCACTTCCTTTTAATAAGACCTTTCCATGGCTATTTTTTGTTCTGGTAGAATAGGAAGCAGGACTAAGCGGCAGATCTGACCTTGAAGCTCTCTGGTAATCTCTCAGGGTATATCTACACTGCAGCTGGGAGGTGTGATTCCCAGCATGGACAGTCTGGCACTAGCTCAGCTCGAGCTATTGTGCTATAAACAATGGTGTGGACACCAGGGTATACGGGGCGGTTCTAGTTAGGTCTGAGCTAGGTGGCTAGCCCACACTGCTGACTATGCTGCAATGTCGACACTGCTATTTTCCATGTGCTAGCTCAAGCTCCATGCTGACAACCACATCTCCCAGCTGCAATGCAGACACACCCTTAGCAATCACAGCCCCATAGCACCTATTTTCTTCTTGAGTTTTTTGGAAGCCTGACTGTCCTTCTTGGAACTGTGAGGTTTAGCCCTACTTTCCTTGACAACCCTAGATGGGACTGCTCCTCTGTCCAGGACAGGAGGAAGGATGTAAAGAGAAAGCACTGTAAATTATCCAGCAATTAGGGCACTAGTTTAGGACTGAAGAGATCTGGGTTTAACACTCTGCTCTGACACAGATTTCCTATGTGACCCTGGGCAAATCACTTAGTTCCCCATCTGGGCAATGGAGATAATAGCACTGCCCTGCCTTACATGAGGGATGTGAGGATAAACATACTAAAGACTGTCAGGTGCTTAGATACTATGGTCATGGGGAACACACAATTATCAGTGTTGGACAGACAGGAGGGCTGGATGAGCTCCCACTAGAGACTGCCAGGGACCCTTCTGAACTGGCTGGAGGGGCTCCTAGAGTAAAAGGTGTCCCCACGCTGTGGTCAGTGAGCAAAGGACAGAGTCTGGATCTTGTGATTACCCAAGCTGGCCACTTTCAGCACCATTTCACGGGTCAGCCTGAACTTGTGCACAGGTCGCCTTCTGTGTTCTACTCCATCTGCAAAACTGTTGGTTTATTCCCACTCCTGATGCAGGTCTATCAAAATGATATTGTAACAGAAATCAAGAGCAAGGATGCAAGTCCCTGCCTGGACCCCAGTAAAAGCTGATCTGACCCAAGCTGCAAGCCCCTCATGCTGGCACGACCCAGTGAAGGGGCTGCAGTGATCAAATCACCCACAACCCACAGTGGGCCAGCAGCCTGAAGCCCACTAGCCCACAAAAGGGGAAGGGAAGGGTCATGGTCAAGGAAAGGGTGTCACCAGGGCACTGATTCAGCATACTCCCTGGCAGCCTCCACAGTAGGACGCCTATAGACCCTGACCTGTTAATTAAAGCTGCTCCCGTCATGGTACCCCTTGCAGAGAATGACCAGTCCCCCGTCCTACCTAAGCACAGGGGATTGCAAACTGCAGCCCAGGTTTATTAATGCAGTGGTGATGCATATGACAAAAGGCTGCAGAATTATAATTTTTTGAATATTTATTTTAAGAATAGGGAATAATTTGAAAGCAAACTGAGCCCATGTTTCTGGTCTTACCTTCAGCCCTGGAACCTCTGACAGATGGTGGCAGGTACTTCATAGCAGGGCGACGTTTGCAATCTGCAAAGGGAAAGAGATGTGCTTTTTATGACTAATCCTAGTGTGATGGTCACGACTGCTTGTTGAGATCAGAATTGTAACTATATGTACCATGGAAATAGGAGTGGGCTTTAAACAGCTGCAAACCACCCAAGGGAAGAATTGCTCTTCAGAATAAAGACCCCCGATGGAGAAAACAACAGGAGGAAAGAATTCAGAGTGACCCTGTAAAAGAGTTCCTGCTGGCTGTTGGAGTCATGGTTAATAGCAGTATGTGTGCTGCCTTTTTACCACTGACAATGGCCTATCTGGGCAAACTGACCTTGTAACCACCACCTTCCTGTGCAAGCTGATCTCACAGCCCTGCCTGAACCTTTCTTGCACCAGTACTTTAAGGCAGGTCAATACTACATCAACTCGCAGTGGCTTTTATACACAGTTTTGGGGAGATCTAACTTTGAGATGCTGGCTTCCATTCCATTACTGAAGACCCCCTTTTCATGCTCCTCCACTCTAAACACAGAACACCTGAATAGTTCATTTGCAGATCACCACAACAGCATGTACCTATAATTTTTGACACCAACACAGCTCATGTCTGCTATTGTATTAGACTGCACTGTTGTTCTGCACTACATAAGCACTGTGCATCTGACAGGAGCATATAAGCTTGAGTTGGCAGTAATGCAGATGTGCAGAAACAGGAAGAAATAGAGGGTTATTATAATTCATAAGGAATTTATAATGAGTTTATGGAACTCTGACATCTTCTCCTCATTCAATACACACAGTTATCATGTGCCCATCTCTGGGTACCCAGAAAATGGCATGTGATCTTATAGCATATGCGCATTATGGATTATTTACCCTTTGGTGCTGGGAGCCAAGATTTCTTAAGTGATGTGCTGATAGATTTCATATTACAGGTAACAGAGCGAGCTCCAGGTTTTGCTACTCCAAGGGATCAACTCTGAATAACACCACAGTATGCAAAGTGATTTGGCTTAAACAGGTTTGGCTGCACATTCCTTTCTATGGAAGGAAACCAGGAGTTTACTACTCAGATGTGTTAGTGCCAGCATGTATCATTCATGTTCAGGGAGCCTTTGGCAACAGTGCCATCCATATTCCATGAGTTCCTTTTCCTTTTGTTCAGAAAGAAATCCTAAACAAAGGATTCAGTGCATCACTGAGTTAGTCCCTAAGGAGTCTGCCTGTATAGGGACACCAGGCACTTGACTGTATGTCTGCTACTTTACATGTTGTCAAACCCTATAGAGGTTGACGGCTACCATGTGTTCTGTCATGTGTCTCAAAGTGATCAATCATTATGCAGCATTTTATGAGATCACATGGATCCTTACAACTGTAGGGTGTGGAAGTTTGTCTAATGGGTGTGGGAGTGGTCAGAACAAATGAGTGGTTGTCATGATTCCTAGATTCTATTCCTGCTTTTTTACTGTAAGCCCTTCAGCATGCCATTTAGGCTCTCTGCATCTCCATGTCTGCGTACATAAACATGCAAAATGTCTATAATACTATTTACCTAGCTCAAGGGGCTGTATGGGCTCTTTAGTAGTATAAAGTGCTTTGAGATCCTCAGATAAAAGGTGCAATGGGGGTGCAAGGTGCAAAGTTGTGTTAGACTATTAGAGCCAAAACCTACCTCCACGTTCACCCATATGGCTTCCAGTGACTTTACTGGAGTCCCACATATGCACCCAAGTGCAGAATTTGACCCTGAATTAATTTCATTTACTGTGTTTCTTATCCTGCTTGACTGGAACACACAGCAAAAAGGCTCCTTTGTCTGTGCTCAGTAAGCTGCCCACAGCCTGCCTAACTGCAAAGCCCGTTAACAGTAAGAACAACTCCTACCAGCTATGAACTCTTTCTCGGTGAAGAAAAGGACTGCCTGCCTGAAGGCCATCTCTGGGGTCAAAGCCATCACTCTCTGAAGGTCACTGGTGTTAGTGCTTGGCTTGTCTCCCAGCAGCGTCAGCTTCTTCAGGGTCTCAGCAAGAACCCCAAAGGCATTGACCCTCCGCAGCGCACAGATAAGAGCTGGGCTGGACATCAGCATATTGATGCTTCTTTGCCAGGAGGTATCTCCCACCTCGAAAGGGGTTACTTCTTTGGCCTGACTCCGAGTGAGACGGGGCAACCACTTGAGGCTCAGAAGCTCAAACCCTGGGTCAAGTCCTTCTGCAAGAAAAGAGAAACCTGTTAATTACTAATTGGTAGCTTGAGTTTCCTAGAGGCTTTTCTCTGCTAGTGTCTTACATTCACACTGGTCTTCTGATCTTCTTTAGCAGACAGGAACTTCCAAACTTGTTTGGTCTCCACTCTCCCTCCCATCCACCAGGAAGTGCAATGCAGGGTTTGGAATCACACTGGGATAAAACTTAGTATCTTCAAACAATACAACTTCTTGGAAGTTAAATGGCTAATAATTAGAGCCAGGAATGGGCTACCTAGGAAATAAAGAACCCTGTGCCACATCAGCAGAGATGCATAGAGATCAAGTGCCGCAGTCTGATTAAAGAAAGGCTTTAATGTAGAGCAGGTGAAAGGGATATGTTGGGAATACAATGATATTTAAGTGCTTTGACACAGCATAGTATATAATTATAGATACTGTAACTGCACTGATAATGCTTCATTTTAAGGGACATTAATTATAGTAATAAACTCCATTGTAACATTGACTTGTCACGAGAATAACTTAACTATTGTTATGTTTGCAAACTAGGCTTGTTTTCTGTATAGCAAGATGTTTGGAGGTTCAATACATAATTGTATGTTGCTGACGTTACTATGGGCTAGATTCAGGAACCCTTGCACACAGTGAGTAGTATCATATTCTGGGAGTACGCCCATTGGTTTCAAGTCTACTCTCAGAGTAGGGTGCTATTCAGTGGGACCCAGGCTGCCAGACTCTGACCCTATGTTAAGGACTACTTTGTTTTTTACTTCATAACAATTTCTCTGCAATTAGTGCCAGTTAATAAAATAAAATAAAATAAAACAATCATACTATTTTGCTCTTACATAGCACTTTTCAGGCATACATTTTAAAGCACTTTACAAAGGAGGTCAGTGTCATTATCTCCATTGTACCAATGGGGAAACTGGGGCACAAAGCAGTGAAGTAACATGCCCATGGTCACACAAGAGGCTAGTGGCAGAACTAGAGTAGAACTCAGGTCTCCTGACTCCCCTGTTTTGTTCCCTATCCACAGAACCATCCTGCCTCCTAAATATGAGGGCTGGGCAAACTGGTTTGGATTATATATATGAGCTATCCTGAACCTTAGCACATCCTTGAACTGATTCAAAACCCACTGCAGTCAAATGATGCCCATCTGGGCCAAGATCACTCACTAACATTCACAGACTCTTTAGAGAGATAAATAAATACACCTATCTACCTGACAGGGCCTGGGACAGAGTGTTAGAAACCAGCAGGTGAGGCAGCACTCTGATCACTTACGCACCAATCAGCTCCCCTGGAAAAGGCTGACTAGGGAGGTGCAAGCTAGTTTAGCTGCTCAGGCTGGAAGAGCTAATTAGTCCAGCAGCAGAGGCTATAAGAAGCACACAGGAAGGACGTACTGGGGGAGAGAGGGAGTAACAAGGCTAACTGAGCCCAGTGTGTGCAGAGCTTTCAAGGAAGGGATACTCCAGTTCCTCCCTGGCCCTGTGGGAAAGGGCTAAAGGGAGAAAAGCGCTGTATTAGTGTCGGTAATGGGAATGTAAATAAATCACTCAGCGGAGAGAGTCTGAGAGGTTCATAGATTCATAGATACTAAGGTCAGAAGGGACCATTCTGATCATCTAGTCTGACCTCCTGCACAGCGCAGGCCACAGAATCTCACCCACCCACTCCTATGAAAAACCTCACCTATGTCTGAGCTATTGAAGTCCTTAAATCATGGTTTAAAGACTTCAAGGAGCAGAGAAGCCTCCCTCAAGTCAACCATGCCCCATGCTACAGAGGAAGGTGAAAAACCTGCAGGGCCTCTCCAATCTGCCCTAGAGGAAAATTCCTTCCCGACCCCAAATATGGCGATCAGCTAAACCCTGAGCATATGGGCAAGATTCACCAGCCAGATACTACAGAAAATTCTTTCCTGGGTAACTCAGATCCCATCCATCTAATATCCCATCTCAGGGGATTTGGCCTATTTACCCTGAATATTTAAAGATCAATTACTTACCAAAATCCCATTATCCCATCATACCATCTCCTCCATAAACTTATCAAGTAGAATCTTAAAGCCAGATAGATCTTTTGCCCCCACTGCTTCCCTTGGAAGGCTATTCCAAAACTTCACTCCTCTGATGGTTAAAAACCTTCGTCTGATTTCAAGTCTAAACTTCCTGGTGGCCAGTTTATACCCATTTGTTCTTGTGTCCACATTGGTGCTGAGCTGAAATAATTCCTCTCCCTCTCCTGTATTTATCCCTCTGATATATTTATAGAGAGCAATCATATCTCCCCTCAACCTTCTTTTAGTTAGGCTAAACAAGCCAAGCTCCTTAAGTCTCCTTTCATAAGACAAGTTTTCCATTCCTCGGATCATCCTAGTAGCCCTTCTCTGTACCTGCTCCAGTTTGAATTCATCCTTTTTAAACATGGGAGACCAGAACTGCACACAGTATTCTAGGTGAGGTCTCACCAGTGCCTTGTATAATGGTACTAAAACCTCCTTATCCCTACTGGAAATGCCTCTCCTGATGCATCCCAAAACTGCATTAGCTTTTTTCACAGCCATATCACATTGGCAGCTCATAGTCATCCTATGATCAACCAATACTCCAAGGTCCTTCTCCTCTTCCGTTACTTCTAATTGATGCATCCCCAACTTATAACTAAAATTCTTGTTATTAATCCCTAAATGCATAACCTTACACTTCTCACTATTAAATTTCATCCTATTACTATTACTCCAGTT
The DNA here is from genome assembly GCF_009764565.3 of Dermochelys coriacea. Classification (NCBI taxonomy): domain Eukaryota; kingdom Metazoa; phylum Chordata; order Testudines; family Dermochelyidae; genus Dermochelys; species Dermochelys coriacea. The sequence goes on along the minus strand of NC_050077.1, from coordinate 35,054,033 downwards.
TACAAGGTCATCCAGATCCTCCAGTATAATATCCCGATCCTTCTCCGAAATGGCAATACCTCCCAGCTTTGTATCATCTGCAAACTTTATTAGCACACTCCCACTTTTTGTGCCAAGGTCAGTAATAAAAACATTAAATAAGATTGGTCCCAAAACCGATCCCTGAGGAACTCCACTGGTAACCTCCCTCCAACCTGACAGTTCATCTTTCAGTAGGACCCGTTGCAGTCTCCCCTTTAACCAATTCCTTATCCACCTTTTGATGTTCATATTGATCCCCATCTTCTCCAATTTAACTAATAATTCCCCATGTGGCACGGTATCAAATGCCTTACTGAAATCTAGGTAAATTAGATCCACTGCATTTCCTTTATCTAAAAAATCTGTTACTTTTTCAAAAAAGGAGATTAGGTTGGTTTGGCACGATCTACCTTTTGTAAAACCATGTTGTATTTTGTCCCATTTACCATTGACTTCAATGTCCTTAACTAATTTCTCCTTCAAAATTTTTTCCAGGACCTTGCATACTACAGATGTCAAACTAACTGGCCTGTAGTTACCCGGATCATTTTTTTTTCCTTTCTTAAAAATAGGAACTATATTAGCAATTCTCCAATCATTTGGTACTACTCCTGAGTTTACAGATTCATTAAAAATTCTTGCTAATGGCTTGCAATTTCAGGTGCCAATTCCTTTAATATTCTTGGATGAAGATTATCTGGGCCCCCCGATTTAGTCCCATTAATCTGTTTCAGTTTCGCTTCTACCTCAGATATGGTAATACCTACCTCCATATCCTCATTCCCATTTGTCATGCTACCATTATCCCTAAGATCCTCTTTAGCCTTATTAAAGACTGAGGCAAAGTATTTGTTTAGATATTGGGCCATGCCTAGATTATCTTTAACCTCCACTCCATCCTCAGTGTTAAGCGGCCCCACTTCTTCTTTCTTAGTTTTCTTCTTATTTATATGGCTATAGAACCTTTTACTATTGGTTTTAATTCCCTTTGCAAGGTCCAACTCTACTCGACTTTTAGCCTGTCTCACTTTATCCCTACATGTTCTGACCTCAATTAGGTAGCTTTCCTTGCTGATCCCTCCCATCTTCCACTCCCTGTATGCTTTCTGCTTCTTCTTAATCACCTCTCTAAGATGCTTGCTCATCCAGGTTCTTGGGGCATCTAATGATGGGGAGGAGTGGGCCCCATTACCGAGCCCCTTTCACCACTTTTCCTAAATGAACCTGCTGAGTTAAGCGTAGCTGGATAGAATTTAGTTGGCCAAGGCCTACAAACCTTCCCCAAGAGAAGGAGTCACCTGGGTTTTGAGGTTGCTTCTGGAAGCCAGGGTGAAGGATTTGGCAAAGAAGATGGCCAGCACTCTTCATGGCTTCCTTTCCAATCAGTGTCAGGATGACAACTTGTTCCATTTCAGGATCTGAGGCGTAGGTTCGGTGGCATAAAAGATCCAGAGGAACATTACACGAGTCTGGCACTGCACTGAGATTGCCTCCTGCTCAGAGAGAAGATCAAAACAACAAACCTAGTTATCCAGGGTAACAAACTTCCTCTTTCTCTTAATGTGGAGCGATTGATTAATTCTCCAGAGAATAACAGAGCATGGGTTCTAAAAGTAGCTTCCTCCCAGATACAAAAGTAGGACATAGGCAAGTGTCTGGTGACTGAGTCTCAAAGTGGTCTAAAGCAAGGGCTTATCTGCAAAACATGAGCAGGTTTTGTTTCCAACGGTGAATCGTTCTCCAGCCCTAAAATCATCAGAGCTAGAAAGTCTGGATTGTGTTTTTAAACTGATGTCTAGTTATTTATATTTGGTTAGGTCAGTGTCTTTTCTCTTTTAAAAATATCAATGTCTATATATTTATTTTAACAGTGAGCAAAAATCAGCTGGTTCATCAGATCACACGGGAGACAAAACTCAATTCAGAGCAATGATGCAGGCTGCAGTAAACCGACTTCTGGTTACTCAGTAGCTCTGTAGCATGGAACACGTTTCCCATGCTTCAGCTAGGCATGACCAGGACGTGTATAACATTCGGAAATCCCTTGAAAGGAACTTTGCCGCATTCTGCTCCTATCACTATAGTTCTTAAACCCAATTGTTAAGCAATTAGGACCAGTATTGATTTATCAGTTGCTACTGGCACCAAGAGGCCAATTACAGCACTTAGGGATTTCAGCCCAGATCTCAAAGCCTTTGAGTTCAATGGGAGACAGGGGCCTAACCATCTTTGAGGAGCTGGGCCTTCATGTCTGCAAATTGGACTCAGAATCTTCCATCAGAATTCACCTGAGTGCACAATGAGTCAGTCCTGAAGCCCTTGTACTCTGGCAAAACACTTACTGAGTTCAATTGTAAGGGCCAAGCAAAGATTCCAGGATCTGGCTTAAGTTTTGGTTTTAATCACCATACCCTTCACTTTCATACCAAATCTATTATCCTCCCTAGCCTAATGCTATTTAGAAATGGAATCCCCAGGAAAAATGTCCTTCTCTTTCTCTCTTTTATGCTACCTATTAAGATTTTATAGCCCACAATATGATATAAATTCTGATTGATAACACAGACACCTATTTTTACTAGGAGAGCTTTTGACTCCTTAAAGCCAATGTATATGGCCTCATTTCTGATACCCAGTACAGGTAAGGATAACACCTTACTAGTTGTCCCATTGAAGTCACTAACCAGAATTAGGAAAAGGTCTCAGAGTACAGTGCTAAATATATTATTATTGACAATGAACCAAATCCTAGGTTCTTGCTCAGGAAAATTCCCAGTAAAGACTCCAGGATCTGGCCCTATAATAGGCAGACCTCAGCATCTCGCTCTGTAATCAGCAGAATCTTAGATTTTCCATCATTCTGACATACCCAGTGTCTGCAACAAGCTGTCAGCATAGGGAGCCACGTGAATACACAATGCAGGTTCCGGTTCAGCACTGGGAGGCAAGTTGCTTCGTACCTCCCCAAGGAGTCCTCGTTCTGCCAGTTCATTCATCAGCCCTAGGAACAGAACAATAGATTGTGTACGAAATATCGCGCACAGCTATTTACGGTGCATTCTGTCAGAGCAAGACTCAGCGGGAATGCACGCCATCCTGCCATCTATCCTTGGGTCATATTTCCAGGCTCCTATTATGGAGATATTAATATGGGTCATGGCGAGTTCATGCAAAGAATATAAAACACATAGTCTTGCAGCCTCGCCAGCATGGTAAGCCACATTAATTTACAGCAGGATTAAGTAGCTGCTGGAAAAGGCTGGCTTGGCCATTACTTTTCTTAGAAAGACTCTTAGCCTTGCAGCCTACATCATAGCATTTTCAATCGACACCGACCCCACATTATGAAAAGAAACCACTCCAAAAAGAAATGAGGAGTCTCTGTGTTCTGTTTCAGCCCTGACTGTCATTTGGTGTCTTAGACTAACTAGGATATATCATCAGGCACGGACGGGTTCTAGGAGTAGGATCCTAGTTGGCATGCCTTGGAAAGGGGAATAGTATTGGAGAAGGAAAGGATTATTTCTTAGCAACACTGGACTTCTTCGTGGGGTCCTTGTAGCCAGCCTGGCATTTCCTGGTGGCCAAGTGAAAGCTTATTTGACAAAACTGTCAGCTTTTCCACAGGTGGCTCCAGAATAAGCCACCAGTCCAGGTCAAGTTAGAAGCCGTGAAGGGTAGCAGGTGTGAGGTTCTGCGGGAGATGGAAGGTAGGCCCACGAGGAGGTTGATGCCTCTACACAGCTACCCGGCAACTGTGATAAGTCTGGATGCATTATCACATAGACCCCATAGAGATAAACACCACAGGAAGCACCACCTCAGAAGGCCAGACTGACAGCTTCCCTCATGGCCCCTGATTGGTCCAGGCACCCTATTTAAGCCCAAGAGAAGTTCCAGGAAGTAACGTGCAACTAGGTGAACTCCCTAACCAGTTATAGTGTCTCACTCCCAGACTCCGACCCTGACTCGGACCCCGGGCTTCTGCCCTTGAACACCAAGTACGATCCCACCCCTGGCTTCAGTACTTGAACTCTGCCTCCCACTTGGACCCCTGGCTTTGGTATTTAGACTCTGACATGGGTTTTTGACCCCTGGCTTTGGTATCTGACTCTCGATCCATGCTCTCAGAGTCAGACACCAGCCCTGCCAAAGGATTGATCCTCCAAGCCTCGGTTGTGACAGCAGGGAAGAGATGTTTGCAAAGTTGGTCTAATGATTGTGGTCAAGTCTGGATGTTTTTCTAAAAGATCTGCTCTAGTTCAAACAGGAATTGTTTCAGGGAAGTTCTCTGGCCTGATTTATGCAGGAGGTCAGATGAGAAAATCAGCCTTGATAGCAGCCTTCAACTACCTGAAAAGGGATTCCAAAGAGGATGGAGCTAGGCTGTTCTCAGTGGTCGCAGATGACAGAAGAAGAAACAATGGTCTCAAGTTGCAGTGGGGGAGGTCTAGGTTGGATATTAGGAAAAACTTTTTCACCAGAAGGGTGGTGAAGCACTGGAATGGGTTACCTAGGGAGGTGGTGGAATCTCCATCCTTAGAGGTTTTTAAGGCCCGGCTTGACAAAGCCCTGGCAGGATGGTTTAGTTGGTTTGGTCCTGCTTTGATTGAACTAGATGACCTCCTGAGGTCTCTTCCAACCCTAATCTTCTATGATTCTATGATCACAATGGTCCCTTCTGGAATTAGAATCTATGAATTTTTGAGAGGCAATCTTTTACCTTTTCAAATTTTTCCTTTTGCCAGTTTCTGCTTGGGTATATGACAGCACTGTAAACACTGTACATATTCTCAGTGACCTTCTCAAAGAGAAATATTTGCTCAAATTCCCTTAGAAAGACCAGGAAACACATTTCTTCAATGAGTAACTTTTCTAAGGAATTTAGGCAGAAAACGATTCAATGCTGTAATTAGTCTGCCATGATTAATCAGTCATACCTGGGCATGTTTTCAGGAGTGTGTGTAATATTCACTGGAGAAAAGAGAAAGAACCTTTTGCGTTATCAAATCATTCTGAACCTCTAAATGTGTTTCCCGTTGTAACATCTGTGATTTATGGTTTTCCATTTTCAAGCATTATACTGTGCACTATAGAACAGCAAAGCACTAATGAGAGGAAGAAGAATAATTCTCAAACTGGGGTAGTTAGTGAGAGGACAATGTAAAGCACCCAAACCCCAAAGAATACATGTACAGGGTCCAATCCTGCAGCGAAAAGGGAGTTCTGCCCAAGTGTGGCTTGGATAACTAGAGGATCACTATAGTGGACTAAAGAAGCAGTGAAGAACGGATGATGTGATTGAAACACAGGACTGAGTCAGGAGAACTGGGTTCTATTCCCAGATTTATTGTATGATCGTGCCCAAGTCAGTTAGCTGCTCTGTGCCTCAGTTTACCCATTTGTTAAATAGGGATAGTAATGCTTTCCCTGAGGTTTAATTCGTGTTTGTAAAATACTTTGAGATCCTTGGGTGGATACTGCTAGAGAAGGGCACAGAGGGAAGTTATTATTTGCCACGTGGAAACTCAATTAACCGGCTTCCAGGGTCCTTGCCTGAAAAGAAATTGAAAAGCTAATAAGGATAGAGACAAGTAAAGAACTTGCTGTGCACTGGACAAAGCCAATCCTGATAGTCTGAACACTCAAAAACAAACGGCCAGCTCCTCGGCTAGTATAAATCAGCATTGCTGCAATGAAGGCAATGGAGCTATACTGATTGACATCAGCTGAGGATCTGGCCCAAAGCATATGCCTACCACTGCACACGTACACCAAGAAATACTTATGTGCTAAGAGACACGATTTTTAAAAAATAGGTGCCAAGTGAGGCTATGTCTGCACTTAAACCGCCACAGTGGCACCGCTGCACTGCTATACACTTCAGTGTAGACACTCATTCCAGTGACGGGAGGTGTTCTCTGTAGTCAATTTTCCCCGACAGGCAGTAGCTAGAAGAATTTGGCCAATGATTCTCTCCTCCTCTTTGGTCATGGGGCACACATCCCTTCTGTCTTTCTAGCTACTTATATGGCCCCATCACTATTCTATTCTATGTAAGTTCTCATACCACCATACTCAGCACCATACTACCTGAGCACCTTCAGTCATGCATTAAGCAACATGACTAATACCTATCATGTCTGTTCCCTCATCCTCTCCCCATGGGGAGAAGCCTGTGCTGAGTCAGGAGAACTGGGTTTGGATTTTTTTTACAGCAGATACATGTTGCTCTATGGTTATATTGGAGGAGGCAAAATCAAAGAAATGCACTTGGAGCAGAAGGTCTGCGATGGTCCTTAGTTCCTGAGGGAGTTCATTCCACAGTCTGGGCCTGGCCACCGAGAACGCTCTGTCAGCAGAGTAACTGATACCATCCCAAGGATTTAAAACTAGAAAAACAATAACAATCTCCCTCTTTCTTCTCAGCCTGTAGAAGGAGCATCGGGCATTGGTTTTTGCAGGTGGCCATATGTGTGACGAGTGGAGACGTGCACCTGTGTGAAGACCTTGCTGAGGGAAAGCCAAGTCAAAGAGACAAGTTTTGAATATGCTGAGGTTTCTCAGCCTCACCCCTTGCAGGAACAAGAGCTGTTGTCCAGGCCTGGATCGAGTGCAATTCTAGCTCCTAGTCTCCCAATTTGTCAAAAGTTTAATTGTTCCATAGCTAGGTAGATGTGGGACAACATGGTCACAGGGGTAGGGGACTCTCTCATGGAGCTAAGGCCAATCCCTTGGAGGCCTTTGAATATCAGGATAGAGACTCTGAACTGGACTCTGTGTGCCACTGCAGAGAGCCAGGGCAGTATGTTCACCTGTGCTCAACCTGTGTTGCTAAGCAGAAGGGCTGCTGCATTTGCAGCAGTTGGAGCTTTTTAGGGCATCTGGCTTCATGAATTCACAGCTACTTCATATGAAGACAGAGAACCTAGAGTACCGAGCACAAAAGCAATGACTCAAATGGATTTAGGGGTCAGAATGGACAAACAGCTGAACATGAGCTTGCAGTGCGACACAGTGGCAAAAATGGCCAATGCCATCCTTGGACATATAGACAGTTGAGTAGGAATATGGAAGTGATTTTACCTCTGTATGTGGCATTGGTGAGGACAATACAGGATTACAGCATACAGTATTTTAAAAAATTGTAGTGGTGCAGAGAAGAGCCAAAGAACTGAGTCAAGGGTTGCAAAAGAAGCCTTGCAGTGAAAGACTTAAGCAGCTCAATTTGTTTAGCTGATCAAAAAGAAAATTGAGAGGTGACTTGGTTACACTGTACCAGTACCTTCAAGGGAAGAAAATACCAGGTACTAACGGACTCTGAAACTTAGTGCAGACGTCCGTAAGAAGAGCCAATGGCTGGAAGTTAAAGCCAGACAAATTCAGATTAGAAACAAGGTACACATTTTTAACAGTGAGATGATTAACCACTGGAACAAAATGCTGAAGGAAGTGGTGGATTCTCCAACTCTTGCAGTCTTCAGCTAAAGATTGGATGCCTTCCTGGAAGAGATGATTTAATCAAACACCAGTTATGAGGCGTAAAAACTGGGTGAAATCTTCTGCCCTGTGTTATACAGACTAGATGATCTAATAGTCTCTCCTGTCCTTAAACTATGAATTCCTAGGTATAGAAAGAGTTGAAATAAACAAGCCTGGGTGTCACAAATAGGTGAATCATAAGGGCAAGGTCTGAATCTGATAGAAGGAATGCCCCTACTCTACTTGCGCTACATTGATGACATCTTCATCATCTGGACCCATGGAAAGAAGCCCTTGAGGAATTCCACCATGATTTCAACAATTTCCATCCCACCATCAACCTCAGCCTGGACCAGTCCACACAAGAGATCCACTTCCTGGACACTACAGTGCTAATAAGCGATGGTCACATAAACACCACCCAATATCAGAAACCTACTGACCGCTATTCCTACCTACATGCCTCTAGCTTTCATCCAGATTACACCAAACGATCCATTGACTACAGCCAAGCTCTACGATATAACCGCATTTGCTCCAACTCCTCAGACAGAGACAAACACCTACAAGATCTCTATCATGCATTCTTACAACTACAATACCCACCTGCTGAAGTGAAGAAACAGATTGACAGAGCCGGAAGAGTACCCAGAAGTCACCTACTACAGGACAGGCCCAACAAAGAAAATAACAGAACGCCACTAGCCATCACCTTCAGCCCCCAACTAAAACCTCTCCAACGCATCATCAAGGATCTACAACCTATCCTGAAGGACGACCCATCACTCTACTGATCTTGGGAGACAGGCCAGTCCTTGCTTACAGACAGCCCCCCAACCTGAAGCAAATACTCACCAGCAACCACACACCACACAACAGAACCACTAACCCAGGAACCTATCCTTGCAACAAAGCCCGTTGCCAACTCTGTCCACATATCTATTCGGGGATACCATCATAGGGCCTAATCACATCAGCCACACTATCAGAGGCTCGTTCACCTGCGCATCTACCAATGTGATATATGCCATCATGTGCCATGTACATTGGTCAAATTGGACAGTCTCTACGTAAAAGAATAAATGGACACAAATCAGACGTCAAGAATTATAACATTCAAAAACCAGTCGGAGAACACTTCAATCTCTCCGGTCACACAATTACAGACCTGAGAGTGGCTATCCTTCAACAAAAAAACTTCAAAAAACAGACTCCAATGAGAAACTGCTGAACTGGAATTAATTTGCAAACTGGATACAATTAATTTAGGCTTGAATAGAGACTGGGAGTGGATGAGTCATTACATAAAGTAAAACTATTTCCCCATGTTATTTATCCCCCCACCCCACCCCCTACTGTTCCTCAGACGTTCTTGTTAACTGCTGGAAGTGGCCCACCTTGATTATCACCACAAAAGGTTTTCCTCCTTTCCCCCCCTCCTTCCTGCTGGTAATAGCTCATCTTAAGTGATCACTCTCCTTACAGTGTGTATGATAAAACCCATTGTTTCATGTTCTCTGTGTATATAAATCTCCCCACTGTATTTTCCACCGAATGCATCCGATGAAGTGAGCTGTAGCTCACGAAAGCTTATGCTCAAATAAATTTATTAGTCTCTAAGGTGCCACAAGTACTCCTTTTCTTCTGGCACAGTTGCAGATGGATACTTTTGGCCACCATGATTACCTGGGCAATGAGGAGTCCAAAAATGGAAGGCTAAAGACCAAATTACTGCATAGCTTGATTACCTGATACACAGAATGTGGATCTAATGATGGTGGCTGATTCATATACGAGTATGGTGATGCATACTACTTAGTGAAAGCTAAGGTCAGGCCCAGATATTTTGAAAGGGTTTGACTGCAACATGGTGCTGTTAAATGAAGCTTTTCAGTCTGGTGCACGCCCAAATACAAACGCTCTTCGCTGAGCGACCTGGAAAAGACTGGCATTACCTTTCACCAATGCAGGAACATGATGGCCAGCATTCTCCTTTCTCAGCAGTAAAATCAGACAGTGCAGACGTGGCTCAGCAGGAGGTTCTTCTCTTGAGGATCTCTTATCAGGGGGACTTGAAGTCTTGGTAGGGCAAAATACAGTCCTCTGAAATTACATAGGCCAATATTTCAACCCTAGGAACCTAAAGCTAGACTCCTAAGACCATGTTTAGGTACTGTGACAAAGCTCCTGCTCTACCTTGGTGGGTCTTGCACTTATTGAAAGATTTGCTCACCTGAGAGCTTCATTGCAGCCCTCAGCTTGGCTGTTTTTCTGAACCCACAGTCCAGGTCGACTCCTCCTGTGTCTGACCAGGAGTTGGGAGGTTTGGGGGGAACCCGGGCCCGCCCTCTAGTACTGGTTCCAGCCCAGGGATCTGTGGAATGCAGCTGTCTAGAGTGCCTCCTGGAACAGCTGTGCGACAGCTACAACTCCCTGGGCTACTTCCCCCTGGCCTCCTCCCAACACCTTCTTTATCCTCACCATAGGACCTTCCTCCTGGTGTCTAATAATGCTTGTACACCTCGGTTCTCCAACAGTCCGCGTTCTCACTCTCAGCTCCTAGTGCCTCTTGCTCCCAGCTCCTCACACGCACACCACAAATTGAAGTGGCTCCTTTTTAAAACCCAGGTGCCCTGATTAGCCTGCCTTAATTGATTCTAACAGCTTCTTGATTGGCTGCAGGTGTTCTAATCAGCCTGTCTTAATTGTCTCCAGAAGATTCCTGATTGTTCTGGAACCTTCCCTGTTACCTTACCCAGGGAAAAGGGACCTACTGAACCTGGGGCTAATATATCTGCCTTCTATTACTCTCCTATAGCCCGGATCCCAATAGGATTATTCTCCTATAGCCATCTGGCCCAACCCTGTCACAGTACCTATTTAAAAGTGATTTAATTTGCAGGGAAGCTGAGCATCCACAGATCCCATGAAGTCAAAGGGAGCTGCTGGTGCTCATCAGCTCTGCAGATCAGGCCATTTGTATTTCAGTGCTGCCATGTGGATTTAGGAGCCTTACTTCACAAGCATTTTGGACATAGTGTTATTTTTTTATTTGGTAAAGTGTTATGAAGAAGGAAAATGGTTCTTCTGCAGATCTGAAGAAAAGCAGGTGGTAAACAAGCTCCTTGTGCAGAGCTTTCTTGGTGAACCAGGAAGTGCCCCACTCTACAGTCTCAGACCCCTCACCCTGTGCAACACATGACTTACAAAGGACTGTCTCCCTATGCAAGGAAAAGTCTCACTCACTTCACTGTCTGTTGTGCTAATGTGAGGAGTACAGACCTGGGCTTATTTTTGTCTATCTCAGTTTGATTGGAAACCAAGGTTTAATGATGATTATCTCGGTTTCCTTGGACTGAGATTTGACAATGCCAAATGCATACTCATTCAGCTGCATCCGATATAATATTACACATAACATCAGATAAAAAGTTTGCTGGTTGGCACCATGATAAGAGAACCCTGACAACTTATATTAATACATGCTATTGGGAGATCTCTTTGTTCAGAATGGTATTAACTTATGAGAGAGATGTGAGGAAAAAATGGTTACTCATCTTCTCGTAACTGTTGTTCTTCAAGATGTTTCAGAGTAGCAGCCGTGTTAGTCTGTATTCGCAAAAAGGAGTACTTGTGGCACCTTAGAGACTAACAAATTTATTTGAGCATAAGCTATCGTGAACTACAGCTCACTAAATTTGTTAGTCTCTAAGGTGCCACAAGTACTCCTTTTCTTTTCTTCAAGATGTGTTGTTCACGTCCATTCCAATCAGGTGTACAAGCGCGTGTGTGCATGGCAGATGGAAAACTTTTCCCCTAGCAGCATCTGTCAGGTTGGCCTGGGAGCCCCGTGGAGTCACGCCTTCATGGAGCTCAATATAGAGCCCTGCCAACTCGTCATCCCCTCAGTTCCTTCTTGCCAGCTACTCCAACAGAGGGGTACAAGGATGGGTATTGGAATGGACATGAACAACACATCTCGAAGAACAACAGTTATGAGAAGGTAACTGTTTTTTCTTCTTCAAGTGCTTGTTCATGTCCATTCCAATCAGGTGACTCACAAGCCCAAGTTCAGCAGGTGGGGTCAGAGTCGTCCACTGATTGGAGCACTGCTCGTTCAAAGGCCGGTTGGTCTCTGGCCTGCTGGGTGACTGCATAATGCATGGTGAAATTGTGTATGGAGGACCACGTCACTGCTCTGCAGATTTCCTGGGTGGGAACCTGCACCAGAAACGCCGTTGAAGAGGCCTGAGCCCTGGTGGAGTGTGCAGTGATCGGGGGAGCAGGCACACCTGCCAGATTGTAGCACTCATGGATGCAGGATGTGATCCATGATGAAATCAGTTGAGAAGAGACAGGAAGATCTTTCATTCTGTCCACCACTGCCATAAATAACTGTATCGAGTTTTGGAATGGCTTCGTTCTCTCGATGTAAAAACCTAGCGCTCTGTGGACATCCAATGAGTGAAGCCTCTGCTCCCTGCCACTTGAGTGCGGCTTAGGATAGAACACTGTGAGGAATATGTCCTGGTTGATGTGAAACTGTGACACAATCTTTGGGAGGAAAGCCTGGTGAAGTCTGAGCTTAACCTTGTCTTTATAGAACGCAGTGTAAGAAGGTTCTGATGTTAGGGCCTTCATCTCAGATACCCTCCTGTCTGAGGTTATCACTACCAGAAACGCCGCCTTCTATGAGAGATAGAGCAGGGAGCACATTACCAAAGCTTCAAAGGGTGGACCCATGAGTCTGGAAAGGACCAGATTGAGGTCCCAAGCTGGGACAGGCTGTCGGACATGTGGGAATAGCCTGTTGAGACCTTTAAGGAAACAGTTGACCATAGGGTTAGCAAAGATGGAGCGGCCCTCTGCGCTGGGGTGGAAGGCTGAGATGGCGGCCAAGTGGACCCTTATTGATGACATGGACAGCCCCTGCTGCTTAAGATGGAGAAGATAGTCCAGTATAAGTGGTACAGAGGTGAGTGTCGGGGACAAATGGTGCTGTGCAGACCAGATTGAAAATCTTATCCACTTGGCAAGGTAGGTGGCCCTCATGGAAGGTTTCCTACTGCCAAGAAGGACTTGTCTAACCGGGTCCAAGCAGGAGAGCTCCCTCAGGTTCAGCCATGGATCTTCCATGCCATGAGGTGTAGCAACTAGAGGTTTGGGTGTTGGAGACGGCTGTGATCCTGCGTTAGTAAATCTGGGAAGAGTGACAAGGTGATTGGAGCTTCCAGGGACATTTCCAGGAGTACTGTGTACCAGTGCTGGCGGGGCCAGGCTGGAGCTATCAATATGACCGAGGCTTGCTCCCTCCATACCTTGAGCAGCACCTTGTGGATGAGAGGGATAGGTGGAAATGCATATATGAGATGGCATCCCCATGGGAGGAGGAATGCAGCCACAATGGAGGCTGTAATGCAGGAAGGAGCAAAACTGCTGGCACTTCCCGTTGAATCGCCAGGAACAGATCTATCTGGGGAAAACTCCAATGATGGAAGACTGAGTTTGCAACGTCCAGGCGAAGGGACCACTTTTGGCCATGGAATGATCTGCTGAGATAGTCCGCCAACTTGTTCTGTACTCCAGGGAGGTACGATGCTTGCAGATGTATTGAATATTCTACACAGAAGTCCCACAGCATGTGGACTTCCTGGCATAGGGGAGAGGAGCGTACACCGCCCCCCCCATTTGTTGATATAAAACATCGCTATGGTGTTGTCTGTCAGAACCGATACACATCTCCCTGCTAAATGGGCTCAGAAAGTCTGGCATGCCAGGCAGACCGCTCTCAGCTCTCTGACATTGATGTGGAGAGCAAGTTCCACCTGAGACCAGAGGCCTTGTGTCCTGAGGTCTCCCAAATGTGCTCCCCAGCCCAAGGCTGATGCATCTGTCACTAGCGAGAGAGATGGCTGAGGGCTGGAGAAGGGGACCCCTGCACACACTGCCTTGGGTCGAACCACCAAGGGAGGAGTCGAGTACTGGGCGAGGCAGGATTACGATCTTATCCAAGATGTCCCAGACTGGCCGATACACTAATGCTAGCCATGACTGAAGAGGTTGAAGTCTGAGTCTGGCATGCTGTACTATATAGGTACATAAAAAAGAAAAGGAGTACTTGTGGCACCTTAGAAACTAACAAATTTATTTGAGCATAAGCTTTCGTGAGCTACAGCTCACTTCATCGGATGCACTCCAGGGAGGTTGCATCCGATGAAGTGAGCTGTAGCTCACAAAAGCTTATGCTCAAATAAATTTGTTAGTCGCTAAGGTGCCACAAGTACTCCTTTTCTTTTTTGCGAATACAGACTAACACAGCTGCTACTTTGAAACCTGTTATGTAGGTACATGTTTCCCTGTAGTTTCAGGCAATTCCTTGCTGTGGTCGGAACTGCCTGAGACTTCATATGATGTCACTGAGAGACTGAAACCTTGCTTCCGGCAGGTATGCCCTGGCTTATGTCGAGTCCAGTAGTGCCTCTATAAACTTTATCCTCTGAACAGGGGACAGCGTTGATTTCCCCTCATTTAGAAGAAGGCCCAGTTCGTTGAACATCATTCTTATGAAGTCGACTTGTTGAGCTCTCGCAGCTCTAGGATGGGCCTGAGCCCACCTTTGGCTTTCGGTATTAGGAAATACTGGGAATAATAACCCTTGCCCTTTTGCTCCTGAGGAACCTCTTTCACTGCCCCTAATGAAAGGAATGAGAGCACCTCTTGTATAAGGAATTGCTTGTGAGAGAGGTTCCTGTAGAGGGGAGCTGGAGCTCTCTGCTATGTCGGTTCGGAGAGTGGTGAGGGTTCAGACTCAACTGGACCCTGGTGGGAGCAGGAGTCAATGATACCCTGGGAGGCAGAGGAGCTGAGGTGATGTGACCTGGTTCGGGACTCCCTGCCAGAGGCTCCTTGGGCTTGAAAGGGAGAGAGCAACCTCTCTCTGGCCTTTTCTTTTTCTGGGGCACTGGAGACTGAGACTGGTGCCTCACAGAAGATTGTCTATGGGCAGAGCTGTGGTGGTGCCGTGACTCCTTGTGGTCCTTTCTTGGCACCGATGAGGAGGTGATGGGTGTGGGTTCTGCCGACGCTGGGTTGGATTGTGGCTGGACTGCTGTCTCCATGAGAAGGATCTTGAGTCTTTGCTCCCGGTCTTTTAAAGTCCTAGAGCAAAACCCTTTGCAAATTCTGCTCCTCTCCTTCTGGTGGCTCTCCCCAAGACACCACAGACAGGAAGAATGCGGGTTGCTCTTAGGTATAAATTTTCCACAGTCCTCGCAGAGTTGAACCCCGGGGACTCGGGCATACCCCAGTGCTGGGGGAGTGTTGTTTGTGGGGGGGGACCCCAAAAGGAAACTTATGATCTAACTACTAATACTAAACTAACACTAGTAACTACTGAGAACTAACTATAAACACTAAGAGTGGACACTGCCCAAACACGCTTGCAAAGCAAGAGCAACATGTTGTTCCAGCTAGCCGTCACTGGTGGTAAGAAGGAACTAAAGGGGTGGTGGGTTGGCAGGGCTGTATATTGAGCGCCATGAAGGTGCGACTCCAGGGGGTGCCTGGACTGACCCGACAAATGCTGCTAGGGGAAAAGTTTTCTGGCTGCTGTGCACGCACGCGCACACACACCTGATTGGAATGGTCATGAACAAGCACTCGAAGAAGAACTATGAAGTTATGCAGTCACATATGAGGAGTATCTCCTGATGATACATTCATTGATTAAAAATCATCTTCACAGTGATTTTTTACAGCTAGGGCCCAATCCAGCTCCCACTGAAATCAATGGCAAAATTCATATTTGACTTTCACAATGGCACAATCTGGCCATTAGTGTTCTCTGCTGCCAGGAAGGATGGGGCTTTAATGGGATTTTCCAGCACAAAGGAAACTCAGCTCTGAAAGCAACTGGAGGTGCCACTCATAGCAAAAGAAGATGATGTCAGAAAGATGGGGGAATCCTTGGTGCAGGCTGGCTGGCAAAAGGGTAACAAGAGTGAGAAAACCACAAAGCAAAGTTCACCCAAGGATGAAGCAAGCATGAAGCATGCTCGCCACTGTAAAAAACATGATTTCCCTTAGTGAGTGCAAGCTAATCTGAGGCCCATTTGGATTTGTGTGCATTAGTAAAATGGCACAGCCCATGTCTCTATTCCACCAGCCTGGTCCACCTCACAGAGCTGGATTCATTGGTGGCTGATTTGACCACTCTGCAGAGAAAGTCAGCATTGCTGACCATCTCTGGGATTCAAATAGCGTCAGAACAATGTGTTAGAATATTTGTCCCCTTTTCGGAGGAGATGCTATTACCATACTAATGGGATTACCAAATCAATCATTTCACATTGGGACCAGCTGTTGTAACAGGCACATAAAGTAACACTGCTTCTTCATTATGAATCTTGCATTGTTAACCTGAGGCCTGCAGGAGTGTGACTTTAAAAACATTGAAAATAGGGTGACCAGACAGTAAGTGTGAAAAAGACACCCCCAAGACGGGGGTGGGGGTAATAGGGACCTATATAAGACAGTCCTTAATATGGGGACTCTCCCTATAAAATCGGGACATATGGTCACCCTAGATGAAAATGAGCTGACTGTAACATTTGCATCATGATATTCTGACCTTATCTCACCATGTGACAGCATTATGACACAACATGTAAACATCACGACATAATAATATTGCACCAGCCACACAGATATTTTGGGGTGCTTTCAATATCCTGAGAGCCCAGCCTGCAAGATGTTGGACAGTCATGTCAAAATCAAAACCATTGGGGTTGGAATCAGACTAACCCATTGCAGCTACGTTGTAGGTTTTAGTAGGAGCACTAATGGATATGCCATTCAGGATCTGAGAAACCATCATTCTAGTGACCCTCTCTCCCATACCTGACTTGTTGTCATGCTGAGCATGATGGCTCGCTTGGGCGAAAGTCGCAGCTGCCTGATTCCCTGCAGAGTAAAGCCTCTTTGAGTACAGGTTGAAATCACATCCCCGTATGCATGAGGAGGCACAGCAGGTGACACAACCAAAATGACATCCCCTGGATCAAAGTAAAGATGAGAAGGGCATTAAGTTATTTTTGTGGAAACTATTCCATCTCTGCAGGAAGCTTGATGAAGCTGGAAGTTGGCCAGCCCCAACTTCCAGACCAACCCAGATGGTGACACTACATTCTGCGGTCAACATTAACCTTTATTTGGCCCGTCACACCTACATATAACTGTCACTACAGGCCAAGCCAGGAGGGCAGGATTCACACCATCAAAGATCTTCTTTAAAAAACAATTATTCTAGAAAGTTTGGCTCAGGTCTATCTAGTGACTGTGAATTCCTTCTCCATTTGCTGTACAGCTGGGTTTACTGAGGTATAGTTAGAGTGAGTCAGTGGTCACCTCAGATTAGAATTTCAGACCTCTGTCTTCCTAGCCGTTTGCTGTAATCATGAAACAACCTGGCCTCTGTAACAGGCCAGGAGGAAGCCCCATAGAACATGCCAGTTCTAGACAGGTTTTCTCTATACCACCCTGCTAAAGTGGCCTGACTATTGAGGAATCATGGGTGAGAATGTAGTTTTGTCTTCATATCCCAGTTACTGCCTGGCTTCTCTGCTGAGATTGCCAATAAGAAATGGCAATTGTGGCTCTAGATTTTGTGACTTGGACATTTTCCCCCCAGGAGCTGGACTGAGACCCAGCATTTGTTAGCCTTTGAACAGTCATCCGCTGGTACTTTTGTTCACCACTGGAGTTCACCAGATTTGCACCGGTACTTTGGAAGCAGAAGGCTCTATATCCCATTGCGAGTCCCTTTGGTTTTCCAATATCCTTACCAACACTGTGAATCTAAGTGTTCGAAAACAAATCAACACCAAGAGAGAAAGAAATAATAAGCTTGAAATGACAGCTGGAAGAAATGGGGTGGTTTGCACTTTGCAAAGTCTCAGTAAGGATTAGTTTGTGGGATCAAAGCCAGTTTGGATCTACTGTTGGGCCTGTTGTATCTGAACTGCCAAATTTCAGGGATGTGGGCAGTCCAGATAAGCTTCTGGCCCACGTCTAGTTAAAACAGTACCCTCTTTCATAAATAACCCCTATTTTGGAAGAATATAGGATTGAAATTAACAAGCGTATCTGCTATGGTTCAATATAGGTTGGATCTGAAGAAGTAATCTGTGTAGCTCGAAAGCTTGTCTCTCTCACCAATAAAAGATATTACTTCACCCACTTCGTCTCTCTCAGTTAATGTGACTGGCAGCTGCGACTGATGGGTCCTATAATGCAGCTGCAATGTCCATTCTGTATGGGTGTGTGATGGGGTGGTAAATTCACCCCACCACGTGGAATGGTCTTTTAAGGGTTTGAAAGGTCCAATATAAGGATCTAAAGGGGCTATGGAGAGAGAAGAAGAAGAATGAATGGAGTGAAGGCCCTACAGCTGGCTAAATTATAACCCTGCCTCAAGAAGGAGGGCTGGGGCTTCTGTTATGAGGGGAGGGGGAGTGACTATTTGAAGCACAACCCTTGCTCCAGGAAAGGGGCTGGGTTGACTTCTGAATGAGGACAAAGAACTGACCAGGACTCTGCTGGCCCCAGAGGAAGGGTATGTCACCCGCTGTAGAAACTGTAATAAATTAGACCCCACAAAGGGGGAACATGTTCCTGAGCAGAGATTTTTCTACCTTCCCCCCAGATAGAAACTCTCTCCTCCCCCGAGTGATTAACTAGTTACTGCAATGTTGCCAATTTAGTCATGTTCCAACTAGATCTAGATGTTTTTAAAAAATTCTAAGTGGAAAACAATTCCATTTAGATGTTGGTTGGAAATCTGAATTGAAATGGAAACATTACTACACACTTTAGAAGCAGATATATGATCAAATACTTGTACCTGAAAAAACATAATAGGTTTGAAAAGTCAGAGCAAAGACGAGCTTCCTCACACGGCTGTGTTTGTTCGGACAATATCGATGTGTTTGTTTTGGCAATGTTAGCCGACCTAATCATTTCAAATGATGATTTATAAACAAAATAAATCATCAGAAATTCAAGTGCTGGTGGTTTACTGGTGTTTTATGATGTTAAAATGTGGGGCCGAGAGGCAGCGTCGAATCACCTTGCCAATGAAAATGTATAAAAACGTACAATCCACCTTTGCCCTCATGGTCTCACCCCTCGGCCCTCAATCCCGTGTAAATTTGAACACACCCTCTAATTTCAGCTCCTGGGGAAAGCACTGTTCCTGAGCCAGCCTAAGGCTGGTAGTGGATTGAAAGAACCAGAGGGAAGGTGTGGAATCCAGTGGCCGGGCCACAAGGGATGTGCTGGAGAGGATCACCCCTTAACAGGATATGACTAGCTTATTCCAAGGCAGGCTTCCAGAGAGCTCAATGAGGGAGCACAGTGGCTCCTCTCTCCAATACTCCTGCATGCTGTCCCCTCCCAGAGAAGATCTTCAGCTTCTCTTCCAAAAAGCATGATGCACCACCCATCCGTTTGAAGAGCAAAGGTTGGGTACAACTTCCTGAGCCCAACAACCACAGATGGAACCATAGCAGGGGTGGGAGTGGGGGGGGGGGCAGCTCAGCAGCCCATATCACATGTGAATCATCAGTGGCCATAAAAAGATAGGAAAACAGGAAATCTGGCTCAGTCCATTAGCAACAACCACCACCTGCCATCATCCCCACCCCGGAAAGTACAGAGCGGAGGGTTGTCTGCCAGAGGAACTTGCTCAGATGCTAGTGTTAACATACATACTTATATTGAATGCATTTAAAAGGTAGGCCTCATCTTTTCTTGATTTTTATCTTCCTTCATCTCATTCTGTCCCTCACTTTCCCTTCCTCTCTCCTCTTTCTGGCTCCTGTTTCCATTCTCCCCTCCAATCCGCTTTTCTTTGGCAAATTAATTTCCTCTTCCTCTTTTCTATGCCAGAGCATCCTCTTCCTCTCCTGTCCTTACTGTCTTCTCACTGCTGGTTGGAGGGCTCCTATACCCCTCAGTTCCTCCCTGCAGGGCTACCCTTAGTCCCAGGGAGCAGAGGTAGGTCAGCAGTGCTCTGGTGGCACAATCTTAAAACCACTCCTCCTTTAGACAGGTTTCAGAGTAGCAGCCATGTTAGTCTGTATCCGTTAAAAGAAAAGGAATATTTGTAGCACCTTAGAGACTAACAAATTTATTTGAGCATAAGCTTTCGTGAACTACAGCTCACTTCACGAAAGCTTATGCTCAAATAAATTTGTTAGTCTCTAAAGTGCCACAAGTACTCCTTTTCTTTTTTCCTCTTTTAGAGAGGGCAGAAGGATTTGCTGTCCCTGACCCCACTAGAGAAGGCCAAAGGGCCCAATGGCTCATCTACTTCACACATTCTCCTCCTGAGCACAGGTTTCCCAGGAAGACAGGCTCTCCCTGTTCCCATTTCCTAGCTGGCTGTCCCTCCTGTATAGGGCTGCTGGAGCAACTTCTCAGCCAGCTCTTTAGGGGGGATACAGAAAGTGGGAGCTTACTCCTGCAAGGAGGAGAGGGGAACCTGGGAAGGGAGAGGAGCAATGCAAGAGCCAGTTAATAGTAGCAGCTCCCTGTGCATCTTTCCAGATGACTGGTTGACCACCTAGTCCTGGCCCTAGAAAGGCCAGGAACATGCATGAGGGATTGTTTTAACTATTTAAATGCACTACCTATGTGATTACATCCCACGCTGTGAAGAGGACAGGCAGATGGTCTGTAGCTAGTGTGACAAAGCTCTGTCCTTGCCTCTGTGGGTCCCACATTTCCTGGCGGATTTCATTAGCCTCAGAGGCTCACTGTGACCCTCCATGTAACCCTTCTCTCTCAAGAGACAAGGGTCACAGTCTACTGAGCCATTTTCATCATAAGCCAGCAAGGGAGGTGAGGAGAAGTTATCCTTCCTTGCACAGTCTCTGTTGTCTCCCAGTCTCAGTGATTAATCAGGGGGCAAAGGTGGAGGGGGGGGGGAGCCCAGGCCCACCCTCTACTCCGGGCTCCAGCCCAGGGACCCTAATAGTATCAGCTATGGTAGCTGACCTTTTAGAAACATGACATGTACAATTCCTTGGGCTACTTCCCTCACAGCAGCCCTCACTTCCTCAAGCTCCACTTCACCCTTACCTCAGGGACTCCTTCCTTGTGTCTGATATGGTGTGTACTACTCAGTCTCTCCAACAGCGCAACTTCCTCCCACAGCTCCTGACATGCACGCCCACCTGACTAACTGGGAGGCTTTTAACTAGTTTCAGCCAGCCCCTGATTGGCTTCAGGTGTCCCAATCAACCTAGCCTTCTTCCTGCCTTCTGGAAAGTTCTTAATTGGCCCCAGTTGTCTTAACTGACCTGGAGCAGCTGCCATTTCACTTATCCTGGTACCAGGGATTTGTTTAGCCTGGAGCTAATATATCTATCTCCCACTACTTTTCTATAGCCATCTGGCCTTGCTCTGTCACACTAGGTAGATATGCAATTCAAGGACACTATTAACTCCCATAGAATTGTTCCTTCACTAAGTAGGTCCCAAGAATAAAGGGTTTCCTGTTTTAGATTTCCTCAGGCATGGTCTAGGAAGCCTGTTGTGACAATTGGACTTACAAAGTGTATCCCTGTGAGCTCAAATGTAAAAAGTATGTGAAAATTCATAAGATATTACATCAACCATGAAAAATAGATCAAGTTGTTTACAACCCTGAATGTTGTAACAAGTGCAAGAGAACCAGACAAAGAAGCTGGATTAGGCTAAACCAAAAAGTCCATGTTGATATAATCCAAGGACTGTTGAAATTATGCTTTGTAAAAATAGAAGACATGAAACCAGAAGTTAATAGATCAAAATTGGTGTAATGGATATTAGGCTTAATTGGTGGATAAAATAATGAGGGGGATGAATTATGATGCCTACTTTCCCCCTTTGTGGAGTTTTTAAAAAGAGATTTTGAAGAAGACATGTTCAGATCAGTTCATGTCAGCTCTCCCTTACATATACCATCCCACTTTGCATCCCAGCTCATCCCCAAAAATGCCAGCACTTTAATTCATCTCAGCTCATCTAAAGGATTTTCTTCCTGAGAGGAAGGCTGGCTGGCCGTAAACTTGTTCAAGGAACTTGGTTTTCAAGCACGTAAGATCCTGCATTGTTTTCCATTCCCTTATGCTATTTTCTGCTCCCCTCCCCCTTTCTTTCTTTCTATCCGTTCTCTCACTCTCTTGGCTTTTCATCAAATCCTGAAGTTAACCATGCTGTATTCATCCAATCCTGCCTTGTCTAAGAAGAAAAGATCCAATTAGATGACGTCACTGACCAGATCGTAAACCAGGATCTAAGCAGCAGGTGTTGTGGTTGACTTGCCAGCCAAAAGCATCCACTTGTAACTAACCAGCAGTCCAGTGTTCCAAAAACAGCAACAAGAGCTATATCTCACCCATCTTTTCTATTCTGTCTCTTCTCCACCCTTGGGTCTGTTTGCTTGTTAAGAACAGGAAAAGTAAATGACTTGGTCACATCAGGACTGAGAGTAAAAAAAACCCTCTTGTTTTCATCAAAGAAAGGCTGTTCTGAAAATAAGAGACTCTGATATTTTGCCTTAAAAAGGAGAAAGGATTTAAAGGTTTTGACTAAGTTTGTTTTGCATAATCATTCAACCACAGTTCCAATCTAAATGCCTGTTTTGATATCTTGTTCCTTCTAATAAATCAATACTTTTTTAATATGAATGAACACTTTTGGGTGTTTGCCATGTAACCAAGTAAAACCAAGGCCTCTGTTTAAAATAACCTGAACCTTCCTATCATTGTTTAATGTTGGACAGTGGAAGAGTTTATAAACACTTTAACTCTTTAGGCTTTGAGATCAATATCCCTACAACAGCGTCTAATAGCTACTCACATGAAGCAGACAGGGAGGGCCATGACATTCTACTGTTGCTTCACATTGGGCAAGAAGCACGACATGTTCCACAAACTAATTCCTGACTCTTGTCCCCCGGGCCAGGACCTAGCATTGAGTAGTGCAATGGGAGCAGGACCACATGAACATGTGGGATAGGAGTAAGATAACCAATAACACCTTCTATAGTGAAGGAGACTGGAACAAGTGTGAAACACTTGGTTTGCTCTTTAGAAATGACCTTTTGTGGTCGAGACCAGTGATGCTGGAGGTCTGGACAGTGCCATGTCCTGGAGATCAGCTCTCTCTTGGTCAGCATTTACTCTATTAGATGAAGGACTTTGAGGTCTAAGGAAAAACAACAGAAATATTGAGAGCTGTTAAGATTAAACCCAGACATTGGCACTTATCAGCTTTGCCCACTAACCCCAAGGAGATGGAGGCTGCTTTTGTAAAACTGCTTTACTGGAAGTGCCACTTCAATCCCCTGTCTGTGACATCAGAGCATGGGCCACCTTAAGGCATCTTGGGTTTGTACGCAGACTGGATGTTTTTCTACATTGCAGCTTCTCTCTCCATCTCTCTCTGTTCAATTAAAAGTGGCTAATGCAATGTGGTCAGCTTGGCAAGAAAATTTAGGAACTGAGAAATGTTGGGCCATATCTCAAATGTTCTTCCCATCCTGTGATATTTTAAATCTGCTACTCATTGGTGAATATTTAATCAGACTGTAACTGGGGAGAAGCGCTTTCAAAGCTATTATAAACTGGGCCTGGCAGTGATGCCCAAGGGCAGTGAAATATCCAATATTCCTTCATTCCAAAAGGGAACAAATTACGGCAGGATGAACCCAAATTGTGGTTTCAAAGGCCAAGGGACTGACAAAAATGCAAACTGTAATCTGGGAATCACGTGGCCAGGCCTGCAAAGCACAGACTGCTACTGCAAACCTGCCTGCTTACCCCCTTCTCTTGAGATGTCTTGAATCCACAGGAGGATGACAGTAAGAGATGTTGGTTTTCCTGAGGAACTGAGCTTGGAGATGGAATTTATACTCTTCCCAGCTAAGCCCTCCTATTGGACCAAACTTTTAGCATTGTTTCGCTATGTTACACTAAAGTAACAGGGTTTCCTCTTGGTAAGGGGGCGAAGGACCCCTAATTAAAAAAAAACTTTGTAAAGGGAATTTTTTAAAGTTTTAAAGCCAAACAACATTAATTCAATTCAGTGTTAAAGATCATGCAGAGATAAACTCTGCCAAATAACATTACGGGAGGAAAGAACCCGCAATGAGAAAGGGAATTAACTCTGAGTGGCTGCGATTTGCCTCAATGCAAAGAGGCTGCACTAGGCCCATGTGCTGTCTAGTCTCCATCCTGGTGCTACAGCAATAGCTCTACTTTCACAGCTTCAGAAGGGATCTTTCTGGGCTTACATGGGACTTCTGGAATCAGGTGAACCTCAGCACAGTGTAGTTCAGCAGGGTAACATTAAAAGGAGCCAACTCACCCCTTGTATGGAGAAACCCAGGAAAGCATCTGAAGAATAGGTGAGTTTCACATCCTAGCTGCTCGCTCTGTTGGTGGCTGCCTGCTCTGTGTCCCACTCCCCAAAGAACAATCAGAGGGATGTGGCTCCAAGAGGCCATTGTGTAGATAGGGGATGTGCTCTGCTCCCCACCCCAGGACCATTCTTTGTGACGCTGTTCTATGGGACTGACTCATGGTCATGATGTACCCAGCATGTCCTGCCGTTTAAACACACAGGATTGAAACTGCTTCCCCACCTCTGGCTGTTTGTGTCTGAGACTTTGTCAGGGAATCTGCAGGACAGGGAGGGAAGTGGACATTTCAGGCTGGGAAACTGTATCCATCCTCATCAAGAGCAAAGCTGCAGAGATCACTGCATGCAGACTGCTCAGGAAGGGTGCAATGGCTGCAAGCTCAACATTCTCTCCTCCTCCCTGCAGCAGCAGATATTATTTTGTGGAGGGCTGGAGAGCAGGTTCCTCAGGAAGCAGAGCAGGACCCATTATCCTTTTTCTGTTCCAAGCTACCCTGCCAAATTACCTTCCCTTTCAGCAACTCTACTCTGCTAGGTAACAGATTTCAAGCTAACATCAGTGTTATACACAAACTGAGCAGGAGAGGGTGTTTAAAGAACACCCTCATGTTCAAGCAAACACTTGATTTGAACTGCCCAAGGAACTTGGAGTCTTGACATCTCTACTGAACCTGTGTAATCCCAGTGCAATGTGGCAAACTGTTGCTACACCATCAGGATAGGTACATTGCATCTAAGGTTGAATCCCTTTTGGAGTGGCTCTGTCCTTTTAAAGTCACACTCCTCTGTCCAGCACTGCCTCTCGCTGGGCCCCTCTGCTGAGGACTGCCATGAAAAGACTCACAAAACTAGCTAACCCCCCTGGGGACTCTTCAGTGGTCCAAGTCCTGCACCCCACACTCCTCACCCCACCTCCACTAGAATTGCAGGATCTCAGAAATGGGCAGTACGGGATTGTCACCTTGATTTGTTATATTTGCAGGCAGGATTCTGGGCACCAACATGAAGCACCTCATCGCAGCATGCTCTTCCTCCGAATGAGAGGCACAGCTCCCTGTGCACGCGGCTGTCTGTGTGGGGCAGGTAGGCGAGGGGCTCGGCTTGGCTCCTGCAGTAGATGGCATTGATGGAGCCGCAGTCTGTCATGCTGGCTAGCTGTGGATCCGAGGGCCCTATGATATCTTGCAAGGCGTTCCGTGCTTTTGGCCCTCTCAAGCCTAAAGCCAGCACAGGTGGTGCCTTGCCAGCCTCTGGAGTGTAAGTAGAAGGCAGCTTGTCTGTGAAAGATAAACACGTGTGACTAATGCATGGAATCACCCTTTTCCAGTCTCATTCATTCCACTCAAGGTCTCTTCTCAGTTCATTACTCAGCCTAGATGACTGACAGTTTATCAGTGCTGTCTCTAGCTCCCCTTCCACATTTGCCAGGCTAACAGCTGTTTCTCATTGGGTCTCTGCCCACCTCTGAAGGCTTTTGCTTTGGCACTGCTGGTTACACTGGGAGATCAGAGCTGTAATCTCTTCCCATTCCTAGGCAGAGTCCGGGTGCCTTGCAAATAACACACGAAAGCCCAGGTTCTCCCACTGGTCGGCAGCTCAGGGCGGGAGGAGAGAAGCGAGAAATGACCTTAAAACAGCAGAAGGAGATGAGGTCACTTCTGGCCTGGTCCCCACTCCTGCTGAGCCCTCCACACAAACATGCCTAATTAGGGCTGGCTCCATGCAGTTTGGGGAGCCAGGGGGTATTGCTGCAGCAGTAGGCTCCTGTCAAACCCAGAGGGCCAGATCCTCAGCTAGTGCAAATTGTAACAGCTCCATTTAAGTCACTGACAATTTTCGCCAGTTGGGGATCTGCCCTGATAATTTTCCCAACGGAAACCATCATAGTAGTTAATGCTGCTAAGTCTGCATGACCACACACTGGAGATTCTGCACAGATATGCAAGACTGAGTGAGTGGCTCTCAATGAAAACCATCGAGCCCCAAAGTTCACACTTCGCTCAGAGAGGCTTGATGGGGTTCAAGTGTGGGATAGAATTTGGGCCAGGGGACAAGGTTGTTTCCTGGTCCTTTCCTTAGCAATAGGAAAGCCAATGAGGGGACCCCAACTGGGAAACATGAAAGCTTTGCCAAAACTCCATGCAAACTATTTACTCTCCCTGGTCAGGATCTGTGCTGCGTGGGGAAGGAATGACAAGGAATGATGTTTTAAAAAAATGCTTGACCATCACTTCTTTCTTTCTCTGCTCTGGGTTCCCTTATTTCTTGCCACAGAGGAGGACCCACTGGAGACCTCTCTCCTGCACTCTGTGGCAAATCCTTCTCCAAGCTCACAGCCTGCATGGCTGCAGATCGCTAGGTGGAGGGCAGGAATGGAATCCACTTTGCTTCTCCACTGAACCCACTACAGCCATTGGCCAAGGAGGGACTGAATACCTCCTCCTCAGCACTGGGGTTTAGATGCATCTAGAGTCAATGTATGAGGCTAGAAGGGAGCACCAGATCATTTAGTCTGACCTCCTGCATGTCACCAGCTACTAAATCTCACCCAGTTACCCTGTTTTGCCTCCAATGAACTGGATTAGATTAAAGTATTATAGCCCTCTGGAGACTAAACTATTAGAATCACAGAACCATAGGGTTAGAAGGGACCACAAGGGTCATCTAGTCTAACCCCCTGCCAAGATGCAGGATTTGTTGTGTGCCACTTGCAGAGAATAGGAGTGATCAAGGTGGACCAGTGTCCAAAGCCCCTGTAATGGCAGGGAATTGAGTTGGTGAGATATACCCAGATGAACTTAGCAAGCAACTTGTGCCCCATGCTGCAGAGGAAAGCAAAAAACCCCAAAGTCATTGCAATATGATCTGGGAAAAAAATTCCTTCTCCAACCTGAAATTCAGAATCAGTTTGACCTTGAGTATGTGAACAAGACCCACCAGCCAGGCATCTAAGAAAGAGAATTCTCAGTACCATCTCAGGGCACTGGCCACCCTGACCAGTGTCCCACCTCCAGCCATGGCCATCACTGCTGAGGAAGGAAAAAAAATAAAAACAAACCCAGAACACATTTTGGGGAAAAAATTCCTTCCTGACCCCTGCAGGAGACTGGCTAAAATCCTGAAGCATGAGATTTAGGAACTGATGACATGAATTCATGCGGATGAAATGGAATCGTGACCTCAGGCACTATAGAGCATGTAAATAAAGAAGGAAGTTGCTGAAAATATTTTAAACCAGAAATATATTTGTATTTTTTTCAAGGTTCAAACTAAGTTCAGTTTTCAGACCTGTTGTGGATCTCAGCTCAAATATATCCTCCCTCCATACACAGCGCCCCCATAGCATGCACAGAGAGCAAAGTATTGGGGGCAGATCTGCTACGCGGATCAGAAAGCAGAACTCTGCTCATCTTCTGTTGTTGACTGATGATTTTATGGCTTTCTTATTCACTGACAAAGCTCTCCATTCACTTGTACCAAGATATCACATACCTACTGCTGAAACAACTGAAACAACAACCACAATTATGAGCCAGTATGGGCCCACTGTTTTCAGATGTGACAAGGCAGCAGGGAGACTGCAGAATTTTTCTCCGTGATTGAGCAGGTCTAGACTGAATTTCCACCCAGCTGAAAAGAACATGTTTCTCTCCCTCTCAGTCTGCCAATATCCCACCCCAAGAGAAACAGAGTATGAATATGTGACCTGATGTTACACACAGGACTTCTAGGAGAGCTAGCCCGTACAGAGACAATCCCAGGACTTTGCAGTTATGTGATGGCTTCCATTCTAGGATCTTGAAGAGCTTAAGATATAATTAAGCCTCGCACACTCCTTGGGAGGTGAATTTTATTATGCCTGATTTACTAATGGGGAAACTGAGGCACTGAGCAGCTAAGGCTGATATTTACAAACATGGGTGCCTAATGCTATGTATTTAGGGCCAGATCCTCAAAAGTATTTATGCACCAACCTCCCATTGAATTCAATCAGAATTAAGCACCTAAATACCTTTCAGAATCTGGGCCCAAGTGTCTAACTGCAGGCATTCATGTTTGGCTTTAGTGTTGGTGCCTCATTTTCTCTTCAGTGCTCCCAGAAGTTAAAAGATGTGGCAGAAGCCACTTGGCAAACCATGACATTCTAGATGGTGGATCACCCTACAGAGCAGTTGGAGAAAGGCCAGGTCAGCAACCCCAGATTTTGCAGTTTCCTGAGCCTCAGAGAGAAAAGTTGGGGCTGCCATCTACAGAGAAATAAAAGCCAGAGAGAAAAGCAATGTGGTGACATGAAGAGTATCAGGGAGTAAAAATAGAGGAAATGGCAAAAACTTGCCAAAAATTTACACTGGGGACAGATAGAAGGGGACAGGGTAAAATCTGACTCCAAAGGAGAAGAGAAAGGCTTGATTGTGGTCATGCTTATATCCCCCTTGAAATCCTCTTCCTTTTCAGCAGAATGTGCAGGTCTGTGAGCTGCTACAGTGCAACTTTTTTATGTAGATGAGGCCTTACCTGTGCTAGAGAGCAGCACGCTGTGCTCGGGATAGAGCAGGCGGAGCCCACAGATATCCAAACCAGAGCTGAGGATCAGCTGTAACATGTGATGGATGGCCAAAGGAGTTCGGAGCAGGGTTTCAAACAGCAATGCCACAGCAACCTGAACAGTCAGGTAAAGAGTGCAATGGAGGAATGGGTCAAATAGCTTAAAACGCTCTTAATAACAATGGTGAGATTTCTCTCTCTAGAGCAGTGATACTCAGACCTCAGTGGTTCAGGCAAATTAGCGACCAACATTACCCAAAAGAGCCACAGTACTGTGAATTCATTGTTTAATTTACTATAGTACTATATATTCATATTTAAACAGTATGATGGGGAAATATTTAGGGGTTTATATATATTTATAATTCTTATCAATTACAATTGGTTAATGACATCCTGATTAACCTATCTCAGCCCTGGTCTACGCTATAAGTTTAGGTCGAATTTAGCAGCGTTAGATTGATTTAACCCTGCACCCGTCCACACAACAAAGCCATTTTTGTTGACTTAATGGGCTCTTAAAATCGATTTCTGTGCTCCTCCCTGATGAGGGGATCAGTGCTGAAATCAACATTGCCGGATCGAATTTGGGGTAGTGTGGACGCAATTCAACGGTATTGGCCTCCAGGAGCTATCCCAGAGTGCTCCTTTGTGGCCGCTTTGGACAGCACTCTCAACTCGGATGCACTGGCCAGGTAGACAGGAAAAGCCCCACAAACTTTTGAATTTCATTTCCTGTTTGGCCACCACGGCAAATTGATCAGCACAGGTGACCGTGCAGATCTATCAGCAGAGGTGACCATGGAGTCCCAGAATTGCAAAAGAGCTCCAGCATGGACCAAACAGGAGGTACTGGATCTGATCGCTGTATGGGGAGATGAATCCGTGCTATCAGAACTCCGTTCCAAAAGATGAAATGGCAAAATATTTGAAAAAATCTCCAAGGGCATGAAGGACAGAGGCTATAACAGGGACCCACAGCACTGCCACATGAAACTTAAGAAGCTCAGGCAAGCCTACCAAAAAATCACAGAGGCAAATGCCCACTTGGGGTCAGAGCCCCAGACATGCTGCTTCTATGATGAGTTGCATGCAATTCTAGGGGATGCCTCTACAACTACCCCACACCTGTACAGGGACTCCTGCAAGGGAGTCTCATGCAACAGGGATGAGGATTTTGGGGACAAGGAAGATGATGAGGAGGGGGAGGCTGAAGATCGCACACGCCAGGCAACCAGAGAAACCATTCTTCCCAACAGCCAGGAACTGTTTACCACCCTGGAGCCAATACCCTCCCAACCCTGGCTCCCGGACCTTGAAGGCAAAGAAGGCACCTCTGGTGAGTGTACCTGGTTTGAGCATTGGCCTACTAAACCCAGGGTTGTGAGTTCAATCCTTGAGGGGGCCATTTAGGGATCTGGGGCAAAAATTGGGGATTGGTCCTGCTTTAAGCAGGGGGTTGGACTAGATGACCTCCTGAGGTCCCTTCCAACCCTGATATTCTATGATTCTACCTTTGTAAATATAATACACGGTTTAAAAGCAAACATGTTTAATGATTAATTTGCCCTGAAGACTTGGGATGCATTCGCGGCCAGTACAGCCTCGGGAAAAGTCTGTTAACATGTCTGAGGATGGAGCGGAAATCCTCCAGGGACATCTCAATGAAGCGTTCCTGGAGGTACTCCCAAAGCCTTTGCTAAAGGTTTCTGGGGAGGGCAGCCTTATTGCATCCTCCATGGTAGGACACTTTACCATGACAGGCCAGTAGCACGTAGTCTGGAATCATTACATAAGAAAGCATGGCAGCATGTGGTCCCGGTGTTTGCTGGCATTCAAGCAACATCCGTTCTTTATCTCTCTGTGTTATCCTCAGGAGAGTGATATCATTCATGGTCACCTGGTTGAAATAGGGGAATTTTATTAAGGGGACATTCCGAGGTGACCATTCCTGCTGGGCTGTTTGCCTGTGGCTGAAAAGAAATCATCCCTGCTGTTAGCCACACAGTGTGGGGAAGGGTGAAGCAATCATCCCAGAGAATTGTGTGTGTGTGTATGGGAGGGAAGGTTAGTTGTATTTGTGCTGCACGTTAACCCGAAAACATCAGCCCCTCCTTTTCAATGGCCAATGTGTCTTTTTCAATTTTACTCCCTTTTTTCCTCCCACAGCTGCAAATGTTTCAATGCTGTCACTAGCATCTCTGTCCCAGAGGCTAGCACAGATAAGAAGGTGAAAAAAATGCACTCGCAATGAAATGCAGTTCACCAGCACTGAAAGAGCCCAGCAGAATGCGTGGAGGCAGACAATGGTAGATAATGGCAGAGTCCAGGAAAACACAAAACGAACACGAGGACAGGAGGGACGCGCAAGAGAATAGATGGCTGGAGCAACAGGAGAAGTGGCACGAGCGTGATGAGAGGAGGCAGGATGCAATGCTGAGGCTACTGGAGGATCAAACTGATATGCTCCGGCGTATGGTTGAGCTGCAGGAAAGGCACAGACCACCATTGCAGCCCCTGTGTAATCAACCGTCCTCCTCCCCAAGTTCCATAGCCTCCTCACCCAGACACCCAAGAACGCAGGGGCAGGGAGGCTCCGGGCACCCAACCACTCCACCCCAGAGGACTGCCCAAGCAACAGAAGGCTGGCATTCAATAAGTTTTGAAGTGCAGGGTGGCCTTGTCCTTCCCTCCTCCCCACCTTCCCCACCCCACCCGGTGCTTCCCTCCTCCCCCACCCCTCCTAGGCTAACTTGGCAGTTATCCTCCTATTTATGTGATGAATTAATAAAGAATGCATAAATTTGAAACAACGACTTTATTGCCTCTGCAAGCGGTGATCGAAGGGGGATGGGGAGGGCGGTTGGCTTACAAGGAAGTAGAGTGAACCAAGGGGGTGGGTTTTCATCAAGGAGAAACAATCAGAACTGTCACACCGTAGCCTGGTCAGCCATGAAACTGGTTTTCAAAGGTTCTCTGATGCGCAGCTCACCCTGTTGTGCTCTTCTAATCACCCTGGTGTCTGGCTGTGCATAATCAGCAGCCAGGCGATTTGCCTCAACTTCCCACCCTGCCATAAACAACTCCCCCTTACTCTCACAGATATTGTGGAGCACACAGCAATAACAATGGGAATATTGGTTTCGCTGAGGTCTAACCGAGTCAGTAAACCGCACCAGCGTGCTTTTAAACTTCCAAATGCACATTCTACCACCATTCTGCACTTGCTCAGCCTATAGTTGAACAGCTCCTGACTACTGTCCAGGGTGCCTGTGTACGAATCATAGAATATCAGGGTTGGAAGGGACTTCAGGAGATAATCTAGTCCAACCCCTGTTCAAAGCAGGACCAATCCCCAATTTTTGCCCCAGATTCCTAAATGGCCCCCTCAAGGATTGAACTCACAACCCTGGGTTTAGCAGGCCAATGCTCAAACCACTGAGCTATCCCTCTCCCCTCTCCATGAGCCATGGCATTAAAGGGTAGGCTGGGTCCCCAGAGATAACTATAGGCATTTCAACATCTCCAACGGTTATTTTCTGGTCTGGAAAATAGCAGCTGTTCATACAGACCAGAGTTCCTGAAGATGCGAGCATCATGTATCTTTCCCGGCCATCCCATGTTGACGTCGGTGAAACATCCCAGGTGATCCACCAGTGCTTGCAGCACCATTGAAAAGTACCCCTTTCGGTTTACGTACTGGCTGCCTTGGTGCTCCAGTGCCAAGATAGGGATATGCGTTCCATCTATCGCCCCACCACAGTTAGGGAATCCCATTGCAGCAAAGCCATCCACTATAACCTGCACATTTCCAAGAGTCACTACCTTAGATAGCAACAGCTCACTGATTGAACTGGCTACTTGGATCACAGCAGCCCCCACAGTAGATTTGCCCACTCCAAATTGATTCCCGACTGACCGGTAGCTGTCTGGCGTTGTAAGCTTCCACAGGGCTATCGCCACTCACTTGTGAACTGTGGGGGCTGCTCTTATCTTGGTATTCTTGCGCTTCAGGGCAGGGGAAAGCAAGTCACAAAGTTCCATGAAAGTGCCCTTACGCATGCAAAAGTTTCACAGCCGCTGGAAATCATCCCAGACCTGCAACATTATGCGGTCCCACCAGTCTGTGCTTGTTTCCTGGGCCCAGAATCGG
Source organism: Dermochelys coriacea (assembly GCF_009764565.3). Lineage (NCBI taxonomy): Eukaryota > Metazoa > Chordata > Testudines > Dermochelyidae > Dermochelys > Dermochelys coriacea. The sequence continues at coordinate 35,021,365 of NC_050077.1, read as the reverse complement.
CATTCCATGGCATGAGCCTGCCCCATTGCTACCAGGATGGCCAAATTGCCAGGGCCTGTGCTTTGAGAGAAGTCTGTGTACATGTCCTCATAACTCTCATCACCACGCTGCCATCGCCTCCTTGCCTGCTTTTGCAGGTTCTGGTTCTGCATATACTGCATGATAATGAGTGAGGTGTTTACAATACTCATAACTGCCACAGTGATCTGAGCAGACTCCATGCTTGCCGTGGTATGGTGTCTGCAGGAGAGCAGAGTTGCAGGGGAAGCGGTGGTTGGATGACTAGTTTTGCAGACCTACTGCTGCCAGGACACAACAACTGAGTGGGCTGCACGCTTGCTGTGGTATGGCGAGACAAGAGCAGCTGAGCAGAGTTGCAGCGGAAGTGGTGGATGACGACAGTCATATAGAAGACGTGCGAGACCACCAGGAGAGTAGAAGAGCAGAGTGGCAGCAGAAGCGGTGGATGACAACGGTTATATAGAGGATCTGCGAGGTGGATTCATAGCATTTGATGACGACAGTTTGCAGCCCTACTGCACTGTCTGCTGAAAGGAGTATGGCACCCGCATGGAAAAAAGGCACGAAACGATTGTCTGCCGTTGCTTTAACAGAGGGAGGGGCAACTGACGACTTGTACCCAAAACCACCCGCGACAATGTTTTTGCCCCATCAGGCATTGAGAGCTCAACCCAGAATTCCAATGGGCAGCAAAGACTGTGGGAACTGTGGGATAGCTACCCACAGTGCAATGCTTGAAAGTCGACTCTAGCCATGGTACTGTGGACGCACTCCACCGACTTAATGCACTTAGCGGGGACACACACAATCGACTGTATAAAATTGCTTCCTAAAAACCGACTTCTATAAATTCGACCTAATTTTGTAGGGTAGAACTACCCAAAGTTATTAACCAATAATGAAATCACACAGTGTTTTAATATCATGTGCTGCAAAGAGCCGCAAGAGACACATTAAAAAGCCACTTGCAGCTCGTGAGCTTCAGTCTGAGTATCACTGCTTTAGGGAGAACCAGCCATTCGCATCAATTGTACAGTGATATCTCTTCTCTTCTTCTCCTCTTCAATAATCCCCATGCCTTAGGTTATGTCCACACCCTTACAGTGGAGCATAGAGTACAGGAACCTACATGTGTAGCTACACACGGAAGTGAAAGGCTCCAGCAATGGGGAAAGGATCTGGTAACAAGGAGCTGCTAGAGTCTTTCCCTGCTGCCTTCCCCTACCAGACCCTCTTCTTGCTGCTAGGGCTTTTCACTGCAGTAAGGAAAGTCTCTGGAAGGGGGGAGGCAGCAGAGAAAGGCTTTGGAAGGGGAGAGGCAGCGCTGTCCCACTGCCTCTCCCCTGCCAGAGCCTTTCACTGCAATGGGGAAAGGCTCCAGCAGCCAGGAAGAAGCAGGACACTAGACAGCTAAAAATACCAGTGTAGATGTTGGAAGCATGTAGAGAGCCATGTAGAGTACACACCGTGGAGGTTCAAGTGAGTAAGACCTTGCCTCTGCTCTACTTGCATAAGCCGTGCTATTTATACCCACATTGGCAGTGTCTGTACTCTACATCTTGCTGTAAGTGTAGATGTATATTTACTTACATTATAAAATCTTTGTGGCAGAGACTGTCTCTTTGTTCTGTATTTGTCCAGCACCTAGCACAATAGGCCCCTTCAGCACTGACATAATCAGAAATATTAATAACTAATTAATAACATAATGCTTTCTGTGATCTAAACTGCTGTCCTTTGTCTTGTATTAGGTTGTAGATTCTTTGGGGCAAGGAATGAAATTTATCTAACACACTGGTTACCTTTTCTGTATTAAAGAAACATTTTCAAATAAAATTAGCCTAGATGGCTGACTTTCTATATTTTTAGAAACTATAAAATCAACACTAGAAGAGAATTCAAAAACAGGTACACCAGGGTATCCTGTAATATATCTATATTTTAAAATCCTGTTTTCTTGATTAATCCCATTCAACACATCTTTCAACAAAGAGTACTGAAAGACATCCTGCTGTGTACTGAATATACACATCTGTATTTCTGAACAGGAAAGAAAATCATTCTGAATCCTCATCCTTTTTTGTGTTCCAGTTCTGTATTTCACTTTCCTGTAAGGGGAAATTTCTTGTTTCAAGGAGCACAAACCTTAAATGTAAGAATCTGGGTTTTTCCTGATTTCAGGGACATTGAAAGGTCTGGCTTGCGGCTGCATAGCATGGCCTACAATTTGTTCATGGTTCCCCCTTCTGTACAGAATTCTTTCCCCAAGAAGGAGCTTTATTGCTCCAGTGAATGCCAATTTAATTGATCGTTACAGATACTTTAAATGAAGTATTACCAAATGCTATTCTCTCATAAACACATAACGAAGCTTACAACATTATGATAAATGAAGTTATAAATCTACCTCAGTAATAAAAAAAATCTATTCCAACCAGACCAAAAAGTTCTGTTTTCCCCATTGATTTTGTTATAATTCCCCTGATATTAACCCATTGCTCAGACTGGCTAATGAGTTTTCCCATAGCCTCCTGCCCTATAAAACCTCTAGCAAAGACCTTGTAAGCAAGAAAGTAAGTTACTCCTTAGACTGGGTGGAAATGTGAGTAACTGAACAACTTTGTGTAAAATAGGGGAAACTTCAAGGATCATCCCATTTTGTCCTTTTCCCCTCTCACCATGTATCCTATTCATGGCCTCATACCATGAAGACCTCTTTCCCGCTCAAAATCAGCTCCCTCTAGAACAGGGATAGGCAAACTACGGCCTGGGGGCCACATCTTGCCCTTCAGACATTTTAATCCAGCCCTCAAGCTCCTGCCGGGGAGCAGGGTCCAGGGCTTGCCCCATTCCAACGCTCCAGCTGGCAAGCGGTGTCGGGGGCTTGCCCTGCTCTGCACGTGCTGTGGCTCTGCGCGGCTCCTGGAAGCACCGGCATGTCCCACCTCCAGCTCCTACACATAGGGGCAGACAGGGGGCCCCACCCCAAGCACCGCCTCCACAGCTCCACTGGCTGGGAACTGCAGCCAATGGGAGCTGCCCGGCTATGCCTTCATGTAGGAGCCGGAGAGGGGTCATGCCGCTGCTTCCAGGAGCTACTTGAGGTAAGCGCCAACTGGAGCCTGATCCCCTCCCATGCCCCAACACCCTGCCCCAGCCCTGATCCCCCTCCCACCCTCCAAACCCCTGGGTCCCAGAATGGAGCACCCTCCTGCACCCCCAACTCCTCATCCCTAGCTCCACCCCAGAGCCCACATCCCCAGCCACAGCTGCACCCCCCTCTGCACCCCAATCCCCTGCCCCAGGCTGGAACCCTCTCCCACACCCTGAACTCATTTCTGGCTCCATCCCAGAGCCCACACCCCCAGCCAGAGCCCTCACCCCCTCCCACCCCCAACTCCCAATTTTGTGAGCGTTCATGGCCCGCCATACCATTTCCATACCCAGATGTGGGCCTCGGGCCAAAAGGTTTGCCCACCCCTGCTCTAGAAGCTCAACAGGGTCACTTCTGAACTAGCCACAAGAGTTGTTCTAGAGAGATAAGTCACTCCCTGATCCTAAGTGCCACTGGTGGACTATCAAGCACCCTGCAGGGTCAAGTCAGATGTGTGGAATCAAAATCATTCTAAGCAGCTTGTCCATCTAGCTGGAAGAAAGTTAAAACAGCAGCATGAAGCTTTAAAAGCCTCCCCAAATGAATCAGACTTATTCAACTTTTTATTGTACAAGTTCTAAAAGCCAGGCAAGGTCTATGGCAGATCAATTTGCAGTCAAGCTGGTCTGGGTTTTCAAAATGCGTCTACCACTGCAGATATGCACCTGGCTAGCAGCGATTTCTGCAGCTCAGACATTTCTGAGTTTAATCTTTTCAGGCTCAGAGCAACGGGCACAGGAAAAATGATGACACCAAAGGCTAGGGTGACATATTTAGCTCTGAGTGAGAAATGTTTAAAGTTTGATTATTTGTACCCATCATATGAATTCAAACATTTCATGCCAGTTTTGATCATCCCTCAGATATCCACTTCATTCTGCAAGTTAGAAAGGAGCTCTTACCTCAGTGTCTATATCTGCACTAGCCCCAATGTCAGTACTGTTAAGGAAGTATTTTTCATCAGTCTCTACTGTCTGCCAGTAGAACCCAGCTGGCATTGTAAATGCTTTCTCTACTGCCTGAAATGCACAAAAGACAGCTTTTATTTGTGAATTATCTTGATCCTTCAAAGTCAGGAACTGAAAAAGACAGCATGGGTAATGCTAAGGCTAAAGATCAGAAAAAGTGACAAAGGATTATACTCATTAGTCCAATATCATGGCATTTTTTGTTCTATCTGTCCCATTAGGTGCAATAAAGACTACTTGAAATGACATCCAAGAGCACAGATCTGTTACAATTGGTATCTTGGGAGAATGAACATAATTAGGGATCAACCCAGCTATCATTCCATTTGCAGACCACCCACTGACTTCAATGGATGTTACATGCAATGGGGGATTGCAAGATCAGGCCGATCTATAAGCCTGCAATATGCTGAGCACTTCTGCGCCTTGCCTGTCAGTGAGGGTTCTGAACATCTCACTGGAAAGGGCTACATGATGAGACGAATTTGGTTAGCTGTTGAACATTGCTACCAGGATAGGAATCAGCCAATTGTTACAAGAATGAAACCAAAGTCAGTTCATCAAAGCAAATCAAACACACCACATTTCCGGAGATCCTGTTATTTTAGATGCAGTCACTACTGAGGCAGATGAGAGGCTGGCCTTTAGCCCCACAGTCGCAGCACCCTGGAGGCATTTCATTACCCAGCATAAACTATACACCTGACTTTGTATTATTACATACACATTTTCTGTGCAGCAAACCAAGCAAATTGTAAGATTTGTAAAATTGTAAGTTTGAGCCTCTATGCTTAAGGACATGTCAGCTACTTCCCAGTCATAACAATTTGTTCTGGCTTGAAGATTAGCATGCAAGATACAGCCTAAGAATTAATGCATTTACAGAACACGGGGAGAACTCTTATAGGCCAAGTTCTGCTTAAATGGGACAAATTCTGCTTAGTTATACCAGTGTAAATCTGGAATCACTCCAGGAATATCCGTGGAATTACTTGGGATTTACACAGAGCAGAATTTAGCCCTCTGATTGGAAAAAAAAATCAATTCTAAGCCAGATCTTCAGCCGGTGTAAATCAGCATGGCTCCATCAACTTTTGTTGAACAACTCAAATTTACACCAGCCGTGAATTTGACCCTAGAGATTAAGATGTCTTTTGAGCTCAGATGCCACCAGAATGTATTCCATGGAAAAGAAATGAAATTTCACAAATGTCTTATTAAGATTTTTATTACAGATAGAGCTTGGGCTAATTACACAAAAAACTGCCATTCTGGCCTACAAAGTACATATAACACAGTTTATTTGTGTAAGCACCTGAGATATATTCTGCTCTGCTGCACAAATAATATGGACTTCATGTCTTTCTATAAATGTTTAAAAACAACAACAACCAAAAGCAATTCATTTGAGTAATGTTAAAACCCCACTGACACCTCCTGGCCCTGTGCTGCAGCAGCATTTTGTTTTAATTTTATTATTATTAATTATTATTAACATTATAAGAGTCATTTGCATGGAAACAGAATTTTGAGGTCAGGTGATGTTAACAGGCAGAACTCCATAGGGGCAGATCCCCGCTGCTGTAGCTTGGCATGGCTCTGTTGAAGTCAATGGTACTACCTCAATTTACACCAATGGAGGATCTGTCCCTTTGTTTCTGCAGCTCACTGTGCACCAGCTTCTGCCTGTAACATCACACTTCTTTGCTGTGGAAAATATGACAATGATAGAAACAGAAGTGAGAAATCACCAACCTAAGGTAAAAAAAAAACGACTCTGGTCCCAAAGGTCTCTGTCAGTTCCTCTGTGCTACGCAGGTAGCAGTGCAATGCAGATTAGGCCATGCAGGCTGGGAAACCCCAGAGACCCCAATCCTGAAAATCCCTGGCAGCTGCTCAGAGGTCACTTCACTACTCACCAATCAAATGCAGAAGCAGCAAGGACCTCTCCAGCACATTGCTTCTCCTGTTGCTGTGGCCTTTTTCCCTTGCATGTGTCCTGCCACCCCACTCCTGCTTTTTAAGCTCTGACCATAAATGGGAAGGTCCCACTCGGCCCTGGTCTACACTGTGGGATTAGGTAGAATTTAGCAGCGTTAGGTCGATTTTAACATGAATCATAGAATATTAGGGTTGGAAGGGACCTCAGGAGGTTATCTAGTCCAACCCCTGCTCAAAGCAGGACCAATCCCCAACTAAATCATCCCAGCCAGGGCTTTGTCAAGCCTGACCTTGAAAACTTCAAAGGAAGGAGATTCTACCACCTCCCTAAGTAACGCATTCCAGTGCTTCACCACGCTCCTAGTGAAAAAGTTTTTCCTAATATCCAACTTAAACCTTCCCCATTGCAACTTGAGACCATTACTCCTTGTTCTGTCATCTGCTACCACTGAGAACATCTAGATCCATCCCCTTTGGAACCCCCTTTCAGGTAGTTGAAAGCAGCTATCAAATCCCCCCTCATTCTTCTCTTCTGCAGACTAAACAATCCCAGTTCCCTCAGCCTCTTCACATAAATCATGTGTTCCAGTCCCCTAATCACTTTTGTTGCCCTCCGCTGAACACTTTCCAATTTTTCCACATCCTTCTTGTAGTGTGGGGCCCAAAACTGGACACAGTACTCCAGACGAGGCCTCAACAATGTCGAATAGAGGGGAACAATCACGTCCCTTGATCTGCTGGCAATGCCCCTATTTATACAGCCCAAAATGCCATTAGCGTTCTTGGCAACAAAGGCACACTGTTGACTCATATCCAGTTTCTCATCCACTATAACCCCTAGGTCCTTTTCTGCAGAACTGCTGCCTAGCCATTCGGTCCCTAGTCTGTAGCAGTGCATGGGATTCTTCTGTCCTAAGTGCAGAACTCTGCACTTGTCCTTGTTGAACCTCATCAGATTTCTTTTGGCCCAATCCTCTAATTTGTCTAGGTCCCTCTGTATCTTATCCCTACCCTCCAGAGTATCTACCACTCCTCCCAGTTTAGTGTCTTCTGCAGACTTGCTGAGGGTGCAGTCTACACCATCCTCCAGATCATTAATGAAGATGCTGAACAAAACCGGCCCCAGGACCGACCCTTGGGGCGCTTTGCTTGATACCGGCTGCCAACTAGACATGGAGTCATTGATCACTACCCATTGAGCCCGCTGATCTAGCCAGTTTTCTATCCACCTTATAGTCCATTCATCCAGCCCATACTTCTTTAGCTTGCTGGCAAGAATACTGTGGGAGACCGTATCAAAAGCTTTGCTAAAGTCAAGGAATAACACGTCCACTGCTTTCCCCTCATCCACAGAGCTAGTTATCTCGTCATAGAAGGCAATTAGATTCGTCAGGCATGACTTGCCCTTGGTGAATCCATGCTGACTGTTCCTGATCACCTTCCTCTCCTCTAAGTGCTTCAGAATTGATTCCTTGAAGACCTGCTCCATGATTTTTCCAGGGACTGAGGTCAGGCTGACTGGCCTATAGTTCCCTGGATCTTCCTTCTTCCCTTTTTTAAAAAGGGGCACTACATTAGCCTTTTTCCAGTCATCTGGGACCTCCCCCGATCGCCATGAGTTTTCAAAGATAATGGCCAATGGCTCTGCAATCACATTAGCCAACTCCTTTAGCACTCTCGGATGCAGCGCATCCAGACCCATGGACTTGTGCTAGTCCAGCTTTTCTAAATATTCTCAAACCACTTTTTTCTCCACAGAGGGCTGATCACCTCCTCCCCATGCTGTGCTGCCCAGTGCAGTAGTCTGGGAGCTGACCTTGTTCGTGAAGACAGAGGCAAAAAAAGCATTGAGTACCTTAGCTCTTTCCACATCCTTTGTCACTAGGTTGCCTCCCTCATTCAGTAAGAGGACCACACTTTCCTTGAATTTCTTCCTGTTGCAAACATACCTGAAGAAACCCTTCTTGTTACTCTTAACATCTCTTCCTAGCTGCAACTCCATGTGTGATTTGGCCTTCCTGATTTCACTCCTGCATGCCTGAGCAATATTTTTATACTCCTCCCTGGTGATTTGTCCTAACTTCCACTTCTTGTAAGCTTCTTTTTCTGTTTAAGATCAGCAAGGATTTCACTGTTAAGCCAAGCTGGTCACTGCCATATTTACTATTCTTTCTACACAAAAAATAGTAAATATGCATCGACACAACGAACCCCATTCCGTTGACCTAAAGGGCTCTTAAAATCGACTTCTGTACTCCTCCCCGGTGAGGGGAGTAGCGCTAAAATCGACCTTTCTTGGTCGAATTTGGGATAGTGCAGACGCAATTCGACGGTATTGGCCTCCAGGAGCTATCCCAGAGTGCTCCAATGTGACCGCTCTGTACAGCACTTTGAACTCCAATGCACTAGCCAGGTACACAGTAAAAGCCCCAGGAAATTTTGAATTTAATTTCCTATTTGGTCAGTGTGGTGAGCTCAGCAGCACAGGTGACCATTCAGTCCCCCCAGAATCGCAAACAAGCTCCAGCATGGACTGAAAGGGAGATACTGGATCTGATTGCTGTATGGGGAAAGAATCTGTGTAGGCTGAACTCCGATCAAAAAGAAGAAATGCTAATATATATGCCAAAACTGCACAGGGCATGGTGGAGAGAGGCTACAACAGGGACACACAGCAGTGCCACATGAAAGTTAAGGAGCTCAGGCAAGCCTACCAAAAGACAAAGGAGGCAAACAGTCGCTCCAGGTCAGAGCCCCATACATGACGCTTCTATGATCAGCTGCATGGCATTCTATGGGGAGACCCTACCACTACCCCACCACTGTACACCTGCAAGGGGAGAGTCTCACGCAACAGGAAGGAGGATTTTGTGGATGAGGAAGAGGAGGAGGAGGAGGAGAATGCGCAGCAGGCAAACAGTGAATCCGTTCTCCCCGGCAGCCAGGACCTTTTCATCACCCTGGAGTCAATACCCTCCCAGGGCGGGATCCTGGACCCTGAAGCTGGAAAAGGCAGCTCTGGTGAGTGCACATTTGTAACTACAGTACAGGGTTTAAAAGAAATAATGTTTAATGTCTGATTTTCCCTGAAGAATTGGGATGCATTCACAGCCAGTACAGCTACTGGAAAAGTCTGTTAATGTGTCTGGGGATGGAGCGGGAATCCACCAGGGACATCTCCATGAAGCTCTCCTGGAGATACTCTGAAAGCCTTCGCAGAAGGTTTCTGGGGAGGGCTGCCTTATTTCGTCCTCCACGGTAGGACACTTTATCATGCCAAGCCAGTAGCAAGTAGTCTGGAATCATTGCAGCACAATGCATGGCAGCGAATGGTCCTGGGTTTTGGTCGCATTCAAGCAGCATTCGGTCTTTATCTTTCTGAGTTAGCCTCAGGAGAGTGATATCATTCATGGTCACCTGGTTGAAATAGGGGAATTTTTGTAAGGGAACAGTAAAAGGACCCAGTTCACGCTGAGTTGTTTGCACTTGGCTAAAAGGGATCATCCCGGAGAATAGTCACGCAGAGGTGGGAGGGGTGAAAGGATCATCCCAGAGAATAGCCATGCGGTAGGGGGAGGGGTGAAGCGATCATCCCAGAGAATAGCCATGAGGTGGGGTGGGGGGAGGTGTGTGCTGCACATCCACCCGAAAACCGCAGCCCCTCCTTTTAAATGTGAAACCCAACCGGCATTGCTTGCTATGGGAAAGGATGGTGCTGCAATTTGAAACAATTCCCATGTTATGAAGGCAGAAGAAGACAACCCCACATACCAAAAGGCTTATCATGGCGTACCAAAAGGCTTACCATGACTGCCTGGAAACCAAATTCTGTTGCTCAACCATGTGTGATGTGTCACCATACTGGCAGGTGCTCAATATAAAAGGCAAAATGCAACCTTGTACCTAAATGCAACCATGTACCTTGTACATGTGCTGTCTGCTGTGAATTGCTTGATTCACTGTGAAAGAGTCTCCCTTTTGTTCTCAGAAATGTATCATCTTAAATTTTACTCTCCCTTTCTTTCTCCCCCCAGCTGCAAATGTTTCTATGCTCCCCCTATCATCTCCGTCCCTGAGGTTATCGTAGATTAGAAGGCAAAAAAATGCACTCACGATGACATGTTTTCCGAGCTCATGCAGTCCTCCCGCACTGATAGGGCACAGCTTAATGCATGGAGGCAGAGGCCAGGAAAGCACTAAGTGAGCGCGAAGAGCAGAGGCAGGAGGCAATGCTGAGACTAATGGGGTAGCAAATGGACATGATGAAGCATCTGTTGGAGCTGCAGGAAAGCCAACAGGAGCACAGACCCCCGCTGCATCCATTGTATAACTGCCTGCCCTCCTCCCCAAGTTCCAATCCTCCTCACCCAGATGCCCAAGAATGCAGGGGGGGGGAGAGGCTCCAAGCACCCAGCCACTCCACTCCAGAGGATGGCCCAAGCAACAGAAGGCTGTCATTCAAACAATTTTGATTTGTAGTGTGGCTACAATAAGCACTGTGGCCTTGTCCTTCCCTCCTCCCCCACACCATCCAGACTACCTTGTCAGTTATCTCACTTTTTTTTAATTAATAAAGAAAGAATGCATGGTTTCAAAACAATAGTTACTTTATTTCCTTTGCCAGCTGTGATAGAAGAGGGGAGGGTGGTTAGCTTACAGGGAATTAAAATCAACAAAGGGGGTGAGTTTGCAGCAAGGAGAAACACACACAGCTTACTCTCACAGATATTATGGAGCACACAGCAAGCAGCAATAACAATGGGAATGTTGGTTGCGCTGAGGTCTAACCTAGTCAGCAAACAGCGCCAGCGAGCTTTTAAATGTCCAAAGGCACATTCTACCACCATTCTGTACTTGCTCAGCCAAAAGTTGAACTGCTCCTTACTACTGTCCAGGCTGCCTGTGTATGGCTTCATGAGCCACGGGAGCAAGGGGTAGGCTGGGTCCCCAAGGATAACTATTGGCATTTCAACATCCCCAACAGCAATTTTCTGGTCTGGAAAGTAAGTCCCTTCTTGCAGCTGCTCGAACAGCCCGGAATTCCTAAAGATGCGAGCGTCATGCACCTTTTCCGGCCATCCCACGTTGATGTTGGTGAAATGTCCCTTGTGATCCACCAGTGCTTGCAGCATCATTGAAAAGTACCCCTTGCGGTTTATATACTGGTTGGCAAGGTGGCCTGGTGCCAGGATAGGGATATGCGTTCCATCTATCGCCGCACCACAGTTAGGGAACCCCATTGAAGCAAAGCCATCCACTATGACCTGCACATTTTCCAGAGTCACTACCCTTGATAGGAGAATGTCAGTGATTGCATTGGCTACTTGGATCACAGCAGTCCCTACAATAGACTTGCCCACTCCAAATTGATTCCCAACTGACCAGAAGCAGTCAGGCATTGCAAGCTTTTCAACTGTCAACTTGCATCTCAACTGTCAGGGCAGCTCTCATCTTGGTATTCCTGCGCTTCAGGGTGGGAGAAAGCAACTCACAAAGTTCAAGGAAAGTGGCCTTACACATGTGAAAATTTCACAGCCACTGTGAATCATCCCATACCTGCAACACGATGCGGTCCCACCAGTTTGTGCTTGTTTGCCAGGCCCAGAATCGGCATTCCACTGTACAACCAGCCCCACTGGCGCCATGATGTCCCAATTGCCACAGCTCGTGCTTTCAGGAACGTCTGTGTCCATGTCCTCATCACAATCATCCTCATGCTGGCGTCTCTTAGCCCGGTTCTGCACATACTCCAGGATAATGCGCAAGGTGTTTACAATGCTCACAACAGCAGTGGTGCTGGTGAGCTGAGTGGGTTCCATGCTTGCCGTGGTATGGTGTCTGCACGGGTAACCCAGGAAAAAAGGCACAAAACGATTGTCTGCCATTGCTTTCACGGAGGGAGGGAGGGCAACTGACGACATGTGCCCAAAACCACCCTCAACAAAGTTTTTACCCCATCAGGCATTGGGAGCTTAACCCAGAATTCCAATGGGCAGCGGAGACTGCGGGAACTGTGGGATAGCTATCCACAGTGCACCACTCTGTGAGTCGATGCTAGCCACGATATGAGGACACACTCCACCGACTTAATGCACTTAGTGGGGACATACACAATCGACTGTATAAAATTGATTTGTAAAAATCGACTTCTATAAAATTGACCTAATTTCGTAGTGTAGACATACCCTCAGCAGCCCTTGGGCAGGGCACCCATCTGGTGGCACAGTCACAGGAATGTGGATGTGCTGCAGCACCTGTAGGTAGCTGTGTCTGGGTGATCATGCCGCACCCTCAATCACTTGTGGGCACTCCGTAGCACATGAGCCAAGTGTCTCTCAGAGAGAGACCTTACCAGCACCGTTTTCCAACTGGAGACCCCAGCTCTCCCCCTCTGTTGTTCACGATGTTCAAACAATGCTGTTTATTGTAGGAAATCCCTTATTTCCCTCCCTATTCTTGCTCTACTTCTTACCGTCCTTATGCCTAAGCCCACAAGATCTATGATGGCCCCACGAGCACACTTGGTGCTATCACGTATCTGAACACAAACAGGGTGTTACTTGTACATGAGCTGTGGTGTTGCATGCATGCAGGCTGACCCTGGCACAAAAACTCACCCCCATGAATATTCAAGAAGGAGAAAGAGAAAGAGGGCAAAAGTGATCAAACCAAACTTGAACCAGAATGAGGCCAAATCTCCATGGAAACCTTTATTGCTATTCACACAGCTCTAGTTAGGACACAACCTAGCATAGTTTAGGAAACTCGAGGGAAAGGCTGACTCTTGGTTTGCCCCATTGTAGGAGTTTGAGTGTCAATCTCAATTTCCCATTTCTTGCATTATTTCACTACCTTTTAGTTACTTAAATCAAATGGGCCAAGCCCTGTCTCATTGACACCTCTGCAGCCTCAAGTAAGTAAGAAATTGTATGGTGGTAAATAAGGGCAGAATTCAGTTGAGATTACCTATTTCCCATTCACTATAAGTGACACTAATATCAGTAACATCAGACTCAAGCCTATTGATTTCAGTGAAGTAACTCCTGCTACTGGAATAATAATCTGACCCAAAGACCCTCTCATTGATTGTGCAGGAAGGGAATGAATTACAAATTATGGGCCATCTTAAGTTGCAGTGACTGTGACTACAAAGGTACACACCTGCAAATAGGCCCTAGACTTCTTAGATTTTGAAAATCAGGCCATTTATATATTTATCAGCCACATTGCTAGCTAGCAAATAAAGAAGTGATGTCTAATGGACATCATGGAATCAGAGGCCTTTATACATTGTACCCATGATATGTCAGATTGTATTGTCTGGCAGTTATCCCAAATATGATATTCACAGAGTCATAGAAAATGGAGGTAGGAAGTCCTATTTGTTGATCTAGTTGACCCTTCTCCTCACGGGTCAATGCCCCACTGGTGCCTACAATATATTAGCTAGTATTTAGACCAGTCTAGTTTTAAATGTCCGAGAAGAGGGGACCTCTTTCAGCATGCATTGTATAGAAATCTAACCACATATTTAGGGGAGAATCATGTAAACACAGATGGATAAAATTCTTGGATGAGCCTTGCTTTGGTACATAATCTACCATCCCCTGTTGGGTAGCTGAGTGATCCCACTGTTATCAGAAACTATGAATAATGTCAAAAAGAAAAGGAGTACTTGTGGCACCTTAGAGACTAACAAATTTATTAGAGCATAAGCTTTCGTGAGCTACAGCTCACTTCATCGGATGCATCATTCAGGGGCCAGGGAAGCCCATTTATTTCTGATCTTTTCTGCTGTTCCTTTTCAGCACGAGTCAGTGTTGGCCAGCTGGATGCATGTTGGTGCACAAGAGGAGTGACATTTTCATTTCTCTTGACCCAGGCCCTGTTCCCAGGCCTCTTCAAAAGAACTTGTTTCAATAGGGGAGTTCAATCTCCTGTGATCACCTTCCGGGCTCTAAATATAAACTCTGCCTTATCCTCTATTTTCTATCCATGTCTCTTTTCACACATCCCCCCAACCCCCTGCTCTGCCAGTGATGCCTCCTTACCAGGGATGGTTGAAAATGTTCCATCAAAACTATTTTTGATGGAGAACTGGGTTTCTGGCAAAATGATTTTTTTCACAAAAAGTGGCTGCTTTCCGTGGAAATTTTTTATTTTTCTTTGAAAACCAAGCACTTGAAAACCAAAATATTTCTATTTGGACATAATGCTGCAGTCCCACATGGGAGTTCTAGTTCAGTTGCCTCATGTCCCCATTCTCCTCTAAGGGCTGGGCTCCCTGGCCGGACTACATCTCCCATGATGTACCCCTTCCCATCTCCAAGAGGGGAGATCATGGTACATCATGGGAGCTCCACACAGCCAAGCTAAAGATTCAAAGGACACACAGTATATGTTAGGATCAAGGGTCAAAGAGAAGTGATGGATAAAGGGGTATAAGTGACATGCCAGTAAAGGAGCGTAACATACACTGAGAGAGAGAGGCAAGAAGGAGGTGTAAGTTACATCAGCTTAGCCTCAGGACCTGATTTTCTTCTCACTTCCTCCACTGAAATGATCAGTGTTGCACCAGTGGAACAGTGGCGTGAGAGCAGAATCAGGCCCAGAGGCACCATTAAACCAGCTTACACATGGTGACTGAAAGCCACCCTGTTATCTTCAGGAAAAGTGGGAGAGAATCTCTGCCTACGTTCTAGCCACTTTGCACCACTCAGGGGGTGTAAAGTGGAGGAAGCTGGCCTTGAATGGCTGCTGAGAATTCCCCTAGTAGGAGAGCTCTCTACTGGCACAAGGCAGCATAGTCAGCTCCTATGCCAACTGCCCCCAATACCCTGGCACATAGGGTGTGTCAGAAGTGAAACGGGACATAGTAGAACAATTCTCACTCATTGATCATTTGATAGCTGCTTTCAACTACCTGAAAGGGGGTTCCAAAGAGGATGGATCTAGACTGTTCTCAGTGGCAGCAGATGACAGAACAAGGAGTAATGGTCTCAAGTTGCAATGCGGGAGGTTTAGGTTGGATATTAGGAAAAACTTTTTCACTAGGAGCGTGGTGAAGCACTGGAATGGGTTACCTAAGGAGGTGGTGGAATCTCCTTCCTTTGAGGTTTTTAAGGTCAGGCTTGATAAAGCCTGGCTGGGATGATTTAGTTGGGGACTTGTCCTGCTTTGAGCAGGGGGTTGGACTAGATAACCTCCTGAGATCCCTTCCAACCCTGAGATTCTATGATTGTATGGTCCCTTGGGGACTATGAGCAACTGACAGAAGTTACAGCAGCCCCAAAGCTGCTCTGACTTATGCTGGGGCTGGGGAGCAGCCTGATCATCTCCCTGACAGTCCCCTACCAAACAGACCTTGGCACAGAAAAAATCTTGGCCCAGTGTTATTCCCAAGAGGACTAGGGTGCCCCGTTCCTACCTGGTGGCATCCTGTGTTTTTCTTTATAACTATCAAATTTCTTGGTTGTTGTTCAGGAGACATACTCAGATTTCTGTCACCTGAAGGCACTGGAGAAGATTGCTCTATAGTATAGCTGAGACTGAAAACAAACATTACTTTTTCTTAAAGAATCATTAAAAAGCAACCTGGAGCCATTGTTTTGTTTCAGACAAGATCGCAGAGATGAAGCCAGACACAGTTAGGAGAAGAGATTTCACAGCACAACAAAAATGGGTTGCAAAATACAGAGCAGAAACAATGAAAGTAGGAAGGGGAAGCATATTCTACAGAAGCCTGGCTACTCCGGCCATCGCACAAGAAAACAATGAGCTCTGACATTTCCCTTCTTGGATACAAGCATATTCTGCACTCATTCCCCACAAGAGCTAAAGAAAAGGCTTGACCATCAAACTATGTCAAGAGAATCTGAAAATAATCTTTATGTAGCAAATAGAATCTACTAGCCTGAGAAATGTTTCCCAGCCAAAGCAGGAAGCCATAGCCGGATTTGCGGGAGGGAACACTCTAGCTACTTCCTTATCTCATCCCCAAAGCCCTTGGTGCTTCCCAGCATAAGAAATGGAAAGAAACGCTGTTCAAATCCTCCATGAGAAAGTCATTGGCTTTCTTCTCTATCTCCATAGAAGGTGCCTCAGAGACTCTCCTAGCTCCTTCGCATGATCCACATTAACTGTCTCCACCAGCTCATTTGGCATCTTCAGGTTTAAGCCAAGATGAGTGGCAGGAGCATTGACAAAGGAGCCACCAACCTCAGCTGTGTCAATGCCATTGGCAGTGAAAGCATCAACAGCATTAAAGAAAGTGCCAGGGACACAGGCACTGGAAGCTGGTGCTCAGGCAACAGTGGTGAGACATATTCAAGACCCAAGTCTGATGTAGCACAGCAGGAACTGTTTACAGCAGGGACTTCAGATTTACATGGCAAGGACCCCAGAATTAGGCTGCAAGGACCCTTGATTTGGGGCATTACTGCTAAATGCTCTCCCTTCTCCGCCACCACGTGGTCCAATCCCTTGTGTTATTTATTGTGATACTAAATTCAATTTGTTTTACAGAACTCCCAGAATTTCAATGTGGGGCAGATTTTAGTATTGAAAATGCATGAATGCATTGTGCAATCAGCCTGGGGCAGGTGGAGGTTTGGATTGCTAGGGAGAGGGCAATTAAGGTTTCTACCACCCAGGATGGTGGGGGCGGGAGGGCAGTCCTGGATATTGGCATACACAAGGTAGTTGAGAATTTGGTACTGGGACGGGTATGTACCTTGCTTTCTCTTCTTCGCACTTTAGGGCAGGGACAGAGGTGATTTTAAGTGTAGGAGGAGGTAGCATTGAATTCCACATTCCCGTCCTCCAGCAAACGTTGACAGCAACTAGATACCCCACTGCACCCTCCTCCCTCAGTATGTACCACCACATCCAGCTATGATGGATAAGAATGTTAACTGGATGGTTCGGCTAACCAATCATCTGTGGAATAGCTAGCCGTGTTCACAGTTAATTTACAGTCATTCGGCTCCAGAGTGAACAAACCATTGTGATGAACTGGATCAATTCACACCTCTCCAACCTTATTTCAGGCAAACATCATCGTGTTAGTTTACATTTGGGTCATATTCCGAAGGTCAGCTTCTCAACCATAAGTTTGCCAATGGCAAAACTCCCACTGACTTCAGTGGGGTCATGATTTCATCATGTTTTTTCACTGTAAACTGAGATTCTGGAGTGTGTTAATGCAACAACTCATTGTAAGTCTGCAATTAGGCATCCATTTGTACAGCCATATTATCACTGTATATATGGGGTCTGGGGCATCTGAGTTACTGACAGGGTGAGTGAATCAGCCCCAAGTGGACTCAGCACTGGGTGAGTGGTCTGACCAATCAAGTGAAATGTGAGGCATATATAAGCACTGAAGTTAAGGCAATGTGATGAGCTTGTCAGGTTTTATAATAGGTGCAGGAATGCCTGGTAGCTGGCCTCTCAGTGCCAGCTCACGAAGAGACTGAATAGCAGGAGGCCTTGACTAATCAAGGACTGCTGAGGTGTTACTGATGCAGGTGAGTAGCACTCCTTGATTAGGATTTTGATCTGTGCTTTGAGAGAGGTGGTGCCTTGGCCTTGCAATCCATCACCATCCAGGGCAGGCATCAAGCATGCCAATCTTTCAGCATCCTCCAGTGACTGCAACTGGAACAGGCCGATCACTCTGAAGATGCCGAAGCACTCTTGTGGAGGGTCGATCCTATTATACGTGCATTAAGGCAAAGTCCTAATGCCCAGCTCAGATGCTTGATAACAAAACCCTTGAAGATTTGGCATGAGGCTTAACAGAAGCTTCAGAGGAGGGCAGCACAGCCCTGAGGCACACACTGGGACCTGAGAGCTCTCAGATCCCACATCCAGCCAAGTCATGGAGCACCCAAGGCATCTCAGGTAACTGTCATATCCATACATGAAGGACCCGATATGTCCACACCTGGGGCGTAGCTTGAAGCCACTAGACTGTTTCTCAGACTGTGTGAAAAGAAGAGAGAAAGAGAGAGTACAGGCAGCAGAAAAAGATTAATAAAACATCTGAAGATCTGTGAGGCGCTGAGCCCAGACCACATTACTTAATGCAATTTTTATTTATTTGTTTGACAGAAAACAGTTAGAGCAGCTCTGCAGCCAAGAACAGCTCTGCAGCCAAGAACTTAATGAGAATCAGGTGAAGATGTCAGTGAAGATGATTAAATGCTGATGTGATGGTAGCAGCAGTTGTGCAAGGGAGCTCCTCCATCAGGCCAGTCTTTGCTTACAGACAGCCCCCCAACCTGAAGCAAATACTCACCAGCAACTACACACCACACAACAAAAACACTAACCCAGGAATCAAACCGTGCAACAAGCCCCAGTGCCAGCTCTGTCCTCATATCTATTCAAGGGACACCATCATAGGACCTAACCACATCAGCCACACTATCAGGGGCTCATTCACCTACACAGACTTGTATATGCCATCATGTGCCAGCAATGCCACTCTGCCATGTACATTGGCCAAACCGCTCAGTCTCTATGCAAAAGAATAAATGGACACAAATCTAACATCAAGAATTATAACTTTCAAAACCCAGTAGGAGAACACTTCAATCTCCCTGGTCACTCAATAACAGACTTAAAAGTGGCAATTCTTCAACGAAAAAACTTGAAAAACAGACTCCAACGAGAAACTGCAGAATTAGAATTAATTTGCAAACTGGACACCCTCGCATTAGGCCTGAATAAAGACTGGGAGTGGATGGGTCACTACAAAAACTAATATTCCCCTTGCTGATACTCACACCTTCTTGTCAACTGTTTGAAATGGGCCACCTTGATTACATTGAATTAATTAACACTACAAAAGTGATTTTTCCTCCCTTCTTGTCAACTGTTGAGAACAGCCCACTTCCACCTTAATTGAATTGGCTCATTAGCACTGACCCCCCACTTGATAAGGCAATTCCCATCTTTTCATATGCTGTGTATTTATACCTCTCTACTGTATTTTCCAATCCAGGCATCTGATGAGGTGGGTTTTAGCCCTCAAAAACTTATGCCCAAATAAATTTGTTAGTCTCTAAGACGCCACAAGGACTCCTCATTGTTTTCCTCCATCAGTTGTGATGGTAAAAGCTGCTAATAAGAGGCAGGTGCTGTTCACCCTTACCAGGGGTAAGTGCATGGTACTTATTGGTAAGACAATTTAAGGCATTAAAACTCTACAGCTATGGGATTTGTCAGTCACATGCTAAGAGCAGAGATTCAGGAGTGGGGAGATATTATAACGCATATATTTTGGAGAAGAGAATGAACATTACATCTATAAGGCATTGCAAAACTCTAAAAGTTCTTGTCAGCTGTGTCATATAAATGCTGTTATTCAAATATCCCATTAATATATTCTCTGGGAAAGAGCTTCTTAAATTTTAATCAGAGAACAGCCCCAGGAGGTCATTTTGCTGATGCAAGATAATTCCCCATCATACATTTTCTTGTGCTTTCTCTAGATTTGTTTTAAATGTCCCAAGTGATGGGGGATTTTAACCTCTTCCCTTGGGAGACTAAAGCCTAATTGATCGAATTCAGAATGTTCAGACCGAGAAATTCCCAAGTGGCTCCCCATTCTTCATGATCTTTAGAGACTATGTTCCTGTAACATGAAGCATACTCTGGTATCATCTGTATTGGACTGATGTATTTTGTTGCAGCTAGAAATTTATACCTATCATTAAACCAGAATGATCACATCTGTGAAAACTCAGACTCTGCTTTGGTCTTTTGTATGTATGGGAGTAGATCTCTTATGTGGCATGTTGTTCACAAATTCTGGAGACAGGTTGTTTTCTAGGGGGCTGTATTTGTACATTAGCAGAGTGAAGAAATACTACAGCAATGAATTTTGTATGCCTTCGGTGATATGCCTTCAGTCTTCATATAGCCACCAAGTGCTCTTGTTACCCCATATTGTGCTGTGTTGTTATTTTTTGACAACACTCATCCTCAGCTTCAGTGGAGTTACTCCCAGGAGAATTTGGACTGGGCCCAAAACTCCAATCATGGTCAATGGGAGTCTTGCCTCAGTAAAAAGTAAGGAACTCAGGATGGGCCCATGATTAATCAGAACTATCCCATGAAAAAGGAAAACAAGCCTTCACTTGTTGGTGGAAGTCAGCTGGGAACTAGCTAATTTACAGGGCTATGGTGGAGCTATTGGAGGATTCCACCATGGGCAAGTAAGGCAGAGCCAGTGCTTCACAACTGAGCAAGTTCTGATCCACCTCCCCCAAGCAGGAGCCCCCATCCTCTCTTGGCATTTGCTCCAGATATAATCCACTTCCCTGATTTCCCCAGTAGGCTGGGAACTAGCACAGACTGGGAGCCCAGGGTGAGTCTGTGCAGAGTGGCCAAGAAAAAGCAGGCAAGGACCATGAGACTGCCTGCCCACTTGTGCTCAGAGCACTGCTGGAGGTACTAAGGAGGTAAGTCTTGTTCACTTGGAACTAAGGAACAGGAGAGGGGAAGGAGGTTATCAGGACAAATACATAGCATCCCAAGGGTTAATATGAAGATGCAGTTATTTGTATTTTATGTTAAAATGAAGCAATCACCTTTTTGCTGACATGGAACACTAATTGCAAATCTCCACAAGGATTATGTCACGCCTAACCTAACCTGGGGTTTTAATGATCCCCTTGTGAAATTGCTCTGGATATCCAAAATGAAATACTGCAGATCGATATAAAGTATGTATAGCATTAACAACAGAGACTTTCAAAGTAAGGCACCAAGGGCAAAGTGATCTATTTTGGGACTCAGAATCTGCTGAGAAGCTACTGGACCAACTGACTGAAAACTAAATGTTGTCTCTCTCTCTCTCTCTCTCTCTCTCTGACAAAGAATCTGTATAAAGATTAATGCTACTGACTGGTTACCCGCAGTGCACAGAGCAAGGCTGGACTAAGGCATCCTATTACATTTTTTTATCCCATTTTCCTCTCTCCCCACTCCTGTCCACTTGTTTGTTTCATCAGTCTTTTTGCATCTTGTCTTTTAGACTGTAAGGTCTCTGGGACAGAGCTCTGTATTTATTAACCATGTGTCCAATGCTCTGCACTATGGGCTGCCAATCTAGTTAGGACTCTGGGCCCCACTGTGATATCAGTTATAAATAATAATGATCACTGATGCTACACCAGAGTTTTCAAGCTGACAAGCCTGATTAAAGCGAACACTGAATTTCACATGTAAAACTGATATGGTGCTGGCTTTTAGTAACTCTGGGACAGATTGTCCCCTAGTGTCAATCAGCATGACTCCACTATAGTCAATAGCACCAGTCCCCAACAGCTGAGAATCTGGCCGATTCTAGCTTGCTTAGAGAGATCAGAATTTTAACTGAAAGATTCATGTTTTAAAAGTGGGTTGGCCTGGTTAAAGGGACATGATGTGATGTGGCCTTCACATAATTAAGGGAGTGATTCCAGGAGGTGCTCAGCACCTGAAATTGAGGGGGAAATCTGGCCTTTTATCTAATTTAATTTCTTCTAAGCAGGCGAGGCTGATATAGATCCCTCACACAGAAAATGGGTTTGCTGCCTGGCTGTTCAATTTCTAATGATTTATAATTCCCCTAATAAGGGACAGACATAAAAGCTCTCCCTGATTTAAATAAGGCCTTATTCTATGCCTTACAAATAAGCACCAGATTTATCTTGTAAAATATACTGGGTAACTTTTCAGCGCTTGCCAGTACTTGAACCCACGTTGGCTGCACATCAATGAGAGAGAAGCTGCCTTTTCAGTCAAGGAGGTGGAACGTCATATAGGCAAAATTGTAAGCGCTATGTTAGTGCCTACCTCTTCCTTGTATTGACTGGTGTTGGGTAACTATTAACCCCTGATTAGAATTATATAAGAGGTATTGTACTGCATCAGTTTAAAAGGAATCAGCTCTGTCGTGAAACAACACTGCAGTGTCCACTGTTTCCTGGGATTGTGTATCTGTGCTTATACTGGCCTGGAAATTATGGGAAAACAACATGACTGACAGATGCTGCTGATGTTACGAGAAGGCAATGAGTGGAACACAGCTTGGACAGCAACGGCTGAATGCATTATATCTGAGAAGGGAAGAAGAAGCACATTCACTGGTGGTCCTTGCTAGACCTTCAGGAAAAAGACCATTGCTGCCAATGCAACCATCTGGTTGTTTATCAATGTGTAAGCATCATGGCTTCACCTCTCCACAGCATAGCATCCTCTGTGGGGATGAGCAGTGCTGGGAGCCCCCTGGATCTCAGGAAATGCAGGTAGCCACATTCTGACTGCCTCCTGTAGGGAAATGCTAGGAGAACAAGAGGCTCGGCACATTTGTCCTGTAGCAATCATAATCTGTCCCAGAAAACTGTTTCTTTGAATGCAGCTGTGATCATTCACAATTAGACAGAATGGGCCAGTCCTATATAATGTCCAAGGTCCCTCAAAGAAACTGACATGTCCATTAAACCAGAAACACATGAATTCTTCTAGCATTTAATTCATTTGAGTAGATATTATGGAAGACCTGTACATCCTGACAACGGTGAAAGGGTTAATCTTTATGCTCCCTATGGATCATTAGACATGCCCATGTTTGGTACAAGGTTAATGCCTTCCCAGGCTTAGTTTATTCTGATACATTTCTAAGGGCTTCATCCTAAAAGATGCTGAGCGCTCATAATCCTCATTGACTGAAGGATAGGATGGGCAGTCACACAAACCCATGCTCTGAAGTGTCCCTAGCCTGTTTGCCAGATGCTGGGAATAGGTGTGTGACGGCTTCAGTCACAGAGACCCCCTTGAGACTGTCACCTGATGTGCTGAAATTACCTCTGAGCCCGTTTTCCCTGCCAGCTTGGGACTCCAGAACCCTGCCTTGTTGAGCCAGACACACTAGCCTGCTGCAACACAGACTCAGGGTCTGGGCCTCGCCCCCAAAGCTGCAGACTTTAACCAAAAACAGCTCAGCAGGTTACTTCTCCAGCACCCAGACACCCAGTTCCTAATGGGATCCAAACCCCAAATAAATCCGTTTTACTCTGTATAAAGCTTATACAGGGTAAACTCATAAATTGTCTGCCCTCTATAACACAGATAGAGAGAGATATATAGCTGTTTGCTCCCCCAGGTATTAATCACTTACTCTGGGTTTATTAATAAACAAAAGTGATTGTATTAAGTATAAAAAGTAGGATTTAAGTGGTTTCAAGTAATAACAGACAGAACAAAGTAAGTCACCCAGCAAAATAAAGCAAAATCACGCAAGTCCAAGCTTAATACATTAAGAAACTGATTACATGTAATATCTCACCCCCAAAGATGTTCCCTTAAGCTTCTTTCACAGACTCCTTCCTAGTCTGGGCCCAATCCTTTCCCCTGGTACAGTCCTTGTTAGTTCCAGCAGACATCTCAGGTGGTAAGCAGGGGTTTTCTCATGACTGGCCTCCTTTTGTCCTGCTCCACCCCCTTTTATAGCTTTGGTACAAGGCGGGAATCTTTTGTCTCTCTGGGATCCCACCCCTCCTTCTAAATGGAAAAGTACCAGATTTAAGATGGACTTCATTATAAGGTGACATGGCCACGTGTCACTGTAAGACCCCTAGTCTCCATTCTTCCTGGGCTGGCCCACACGACACAGGCAGGTTTGCAAGTAAACAGAGCCCTTTACAGTTCATTGATTCTGAAGCACCCTTAATGGCTTCCACTTAATATGTTTACATCAGTAATACAAGTTTATATCTTATTCTCCTGACTCCAGACATAGGAATAATACATGCAAACAAATAGGATGAACACACTCAGTAGATAATAAGCTTTGTAATGATACCTTACAAGAGACCTTTTGCATAAAGCATATTCCAGTTACATCATATTCACATTCATAAGCATATTTTCATAAAGCATATGGAGTGCAATGGAGTGTATATGGAGTGTCACAAGGTGACAGGGGATGGATCACTTGATGATTACCTGTTCTGTTCATTCCCTCTTAATCACCTGGCATTGGCCACTGTTGGAAGATAGGATCCTGGGCTAGATGGACCTTTGGTCTGACCCAGTATGGCTGTTCTTATGTTCTTACTGCAATGGGAGTTATGAGTACTAAGAGGGCTTAGGATCAAGCCCTAAATCCTTACCTAGACCATAGGAAAAGATTCCTAATGGATGAAGGCCAACACCTGTTACTGGCCCTAGTCACGGTAGAACATAGAAACGCACAGTTCACAGACAGTACCTTTGGGTCAGAGTTAAGAGCGGTGATGCAGTTGAGCCGTACAGCAGGAATCTCCGGAAGGAGTGGGTATCGTTGGTTCTGGAGGCGACTGGTCAGTTCTCTGCTCCACCAGATAACAGTTGGAAGCCATGTATGGGAGAGGTACGTAGAGATCTGCTGGTAAAAAATGGATGTTCCTCGAAGAGCTTCCTTAGCCTACAAACAGTGACATTTGATTAAATGCCCGGCCTTCAAGTTAACAGCGCACTGCAAGACAGCAGCACATATTATTTACAAGAAGCTTTTTATACACATGTTGCATGACTGGAGGTAAATGGGAGATGGAGGAGAGAATTTACCACAGTTCCCAATGCAGACCAGCAGTTATACTTCCAGCTTTACCACTGATACTTGGTTGGCTATCTTCCCCTCACCTGTCAAACCCAACAGCAGCACAACCCCTTCCCTATTTTAATGATGAAACACTTGCCCAGCATTTTCTCTCATTCAGCTCTCTCTCTCTCTACCTAGCCTTGCATATAAGTACAGTACAACTAAACAGGAGGCAGGAAGGCTGGGGACTAGCATGGAGGTGAGACCCTAAATCCATCACTAAGGTAGAGAGAAGGTTGCTAGCTCCAATTGAAGGGGGATGAAGAGGGCACTGGCAGGCACAGACAAGTTCTGAAGTGGTATGGATGCCCAAAAGGCTGGGAGCCCTGTGTGATGGATAGCATGTCTCAGTTATTTTATACCTGGACTTTACAGCCAATTGAAGTTGTTAAGGCCAATGCTGCTCTCCATAATAAAGCTTTATGGCTAAGCCAGCTAATCATTTCAGTAGTTCTGGCCAAGGGGCAATGCTATGAATCTCATCAGTGTTCTACAACCAAAGGTGACCAGTAACTTTCTTTTGACCAGGGGGTGTTCCACTTGTTCTGCAGCCCAGGGGATGACTATTACATAAATCTTTGTGAAGGATCACTGCTTTTAATTATAACCAGATTCTGCCTTTCTGAACCTGGGGCTGGGGGGGGAACTAGTTCATTAAGGGGACCATAAATCAGACTAATGCTGTATAATATTCACTTAAGAAATCTTTCATGGGGCTATTTTACAGGTCTGAACAGTGGTATTCATTTGATTTTTTAATAAGATTGTTATTAAAATCACTGAACCCCAATCTTTGTTCTACACTGTTGGGAAGTTACAGATCTCTTTAGTTTCCTCTCTAAACCCACTTGTCCCTCCAAATTGGTTCTAAACAACTAGGGCTGCCAGAGAGAAGACTTTTCCCAAACAGGGGCCAGCCAACAAGGTCCAGCTTGTAAATGATCAGGATTAATAGTTATGCAAAATATCTTCTCTCTAGCATCTGTTCTCGTACCTTCAAACAAAAGCACAAACTGTAAAGGTCTCAGACTCAATCCTCAGCTCATTCAATGACAGAGACTCTATGGAAGTTATTTTCATGCACCACAAAATTGTTTAGTGTTAGCAAATGTATAGAAAACAATCAGGTTGCTTTATTTAGTGATAGCCTGCCTAACTGAAAACACCGTTTAAATTCTTAAAGAGCATGTGTCATAAAAATCTGATTCCCATCAGACATTCCTCTAAATACATCTTGTTTATCAGGATGAACAGGTTAAAAGAGATAAATGTATCATTCTGACAACTCCAGGACCCCGATCTGTATAGGGAATGGGTAAATTTGTCTCGTTTCAATCACTTGTTTGGAAGGGGGACAGGAACTGGCATTCCAAAAGCTACCAAAGCTGATGACAGAGGGAGATAAATTTTGAAGATTTGCTTGATTTATAGAAATAGATTTAAAAACAAAAGATGCTGTCATGGTTGAGAGATCGAAAGGTTGACCCGCCCAAGACAGCAGTTCCCTCCTTGAGGAGCCTGTTGTTATATTTTTATTCAGAAACCATTAGACTTTGGGCTAGAGAAATAAAATCTGACAACAACAAAAGACATGCAGCTGCCAATGAAATGCCCGGTAAACAGAAAGCAGAAGGC
Organism: Dermochelys coriacea; assembly: GCF_009764565.3. Lineage (NCBI taxonomy): Eukaryota > Metazoa > Chordata > Testudines > Dermochelyidae > Dermochelys > Dermochelys coriacea. Next base: position 34,995,009 of record NC_050077.1, on the reverse strand, counting down.
TCAGGGGATTGGAATGGAGAGTGTGTCCTTTCTAGGTTGGTAGTGCCTGAAAAAAACCATTAGCATCCAATGGCCTATGTGAAATGAAGAGGACAGGTCAGTCCAGTTCACAGTGGCCAAATGTCCACCTCTGCAGTCTGAGCTAACTACTATTATTATTACAAGTGTGGCAGGGCACCACCCTCAAGCACAACCCCTTGGTCTTGCAGGGACGCTCTCTCTCTTGCAGTCTTGCAATTGCAATGGTTTACTCCCAGTCCACGACTTAAATCAAGATTCCCCCTCCAGGGGGCTGATTTATTATTTTTCACAGTACAAATCCTTTAGCCCCTCAAGTCTACCCTTCCTCTAGGAGCTGGCTGCTAAGACCAACAAGCCTCCTCGCCTAAATTCAGGAGTCCCACAGGCCTCCTCCCAGCGCCTATGTTAATAATTCAGTCCTTCCGGCCCTGCACTAAGAAAGTTCAGCAGCAGTGATCTTCCTTGTGGGCCTGTGTCTCTGGGAGCACCTCTTCTTCTGAGCCTCTTCTCTCTAGGAACAACCCTCTCAACTGAACTATGGCAGCCTTTTATCAGGCCAGGTGCTCATTAGTCAATTAGCTGACAACCAGCCATCTAGGCAGTTAAATACTACAGGTTGGCCAAGATGGGCTTGTTCTCCTTAAAGAAGGCCCCCATAGTTAGACTGATCCCTGACTTCTCTTAAAGACTACTGTCACTACCACAGCTGGCCTCCCTGTTGGCAATCAAGCCAAAGCGACAAGAAATGCAAGGCCCAATGGGACTTAATGTCCTGTTCAACCTATGAGTGGTCCCACCATGTCACGGCTGGGGAATATTAGTGGACAGGCTGAGGGAAGTTAACACTTGCTCTGTGGACTGAAATAGGTCCTCAGTTTCCAGGACTAGCAATCCACTGCCTTTCAGCACTACATTCATGAAACAATATTAAAAGAAAAGTTTCAGAGTAGCAGCCGTGTTAGTCTGTATTCGCAAAAAGAAAAGGAGTACTTGTGGCACCTTAGAGACTAACAAATTTATTAGAGCATAAGCTTTCGTGAGCTACAGCTCACTTCATCCGATAAATGCATCCGATGAAGTGAGCTGTAGCTCACGAAAGCTTATGCTCTAATAAATTTGTTAGTCTCTAAGGTGCCACAAGTACTCCTTTTCTTTTTATTAAAAGAAAAAAACATCACAGTCCACTGTGGCTAACTCGATGTGAATCAGATACTACTGTGATGGGCTCAATAGACCGATACATAGACAGAAAGACATTTTCTCTTTGATAACATGTGGGCAGTAAGTGTATCTAATAGTTTGCACAGCCAGTCATGTGTCTGTTCGCCATACTAATAAAAGAACTATGGATTACTCAAACTAAGAACATTAAAATGTCCGGGTGCTAGACTTAAATTTTGACCATGACCTTGTACATTCTTTTGTAGATGATCTAAAAAAATTAACAACTCATATTGTCCTCGAATCTCACAACCAACAAAGTTATTTTCCTGGACAACAGAGTGACCATGAGATTTTGCACACCAAATTAAGCTAAGCCCCGATGACTAATTGCCATTGTTTCCATAAGAAACAACTAGAACGAGGAATGTTAACTGCTGCAAGAGAGGAATACTGTTATCTCATGTTGCCAGGTAAGATACTACACATTAGCACTGCAGCAAGAGACTAGAGCGGAGAGTCTGAACAGTGAAATCTGCCAGCTTTCTCTCCAGGAATAGCTGCTGCTGATAAGGAGAACAATAAGAGAGGCAGCAGTGAGTTGCTTTTGTTTTCATTGTCTCTGCTGCATCTGACATTTTTGAAAGTTTTTAATAGTTCCCATCAGCTTACATCACTGACAAGGGAACCAAGAGCCGCTGTACAAGTGTCTGAAGAAAGCAGGAATAACAAAGGCAGTGTTGTAGGGAAGGGCATATGCTGGATCCTCTGTAATGAGAGCAGACCTCTCACGAGAGGAAACATCAGTTGCGCATAGGCCCAGTTTAAGGAACACCGTCCAGCTGGCTCATGTGTTCACCGTTGTGTGTATTAGATGAACTGGGTACTAATGGCAGTGCATGCAAGCAGGGTGGAAGGATTGTTCTATGATTTATTTCTGTGACTGGAAGCTCTATGCAGCACGTGCAGGCAATGTGAGATAAAATCAACCCCCTTTCCTGACCTCACCAAATGTTCGGAGCAGCCTAGGCCTGTAGCCTGCAAAATACATTCAATTATACGACACCAGATGGGACTTTTGAGTTGGGTCGGGGTTAACTTATTTCGACACTCTGATCAGCTCCATGGCTGAGGTGAACAGATAGTATCAAGGCAAGGGGATGGGGGCGGGGGGGTAAGTCTCTTTACCACCCATTTGCTTGTGTTTCAAAGCATTTATCTTGGATCCAGTGGACCTAAGGCGGAAATCATTGTGATACCCTTAGGCAGTTTAGCAGGCTGCCTTTCCTCACCCACCCGGCAGCTTCTCCCCACAGTGCCCAGGCATCAACAGGAGGATTTGCTTATTGTCTCTTGTGCAGTGTTTTATGACATTAGTTGTCAGCGTCAGTCACATATTTGCAAAGCTTTGCAGCCACAGCTGTCATATTCCAGGCTAGCTTTATGATACTTCATGGGAAATTTAGTGTTCCCTGCTCACAGGCAGCCAGCTCCTCAGCTGTGGATGAGGAGCACTCACTTCATCTGAGCAGCGGAATGGGTTATAAACCCAGATTTGCACCCCACCCCCACCCCTGGCCTTTGATCTGGAGGTTGTGATGTGCCAGGCTGGATCTCTGGTGCAAGTTAGAACAGCATGAGGGCTGCTCATGGCCCCAAGGGGTCATTCTGGCAGCCAGGGATTTCCAGGATCCAGCCATGGCACCTTTTCCCTGGCCACATCAGCAGCCACTAAGTGGGGTTGCACAGAAGCTGTGACTGTGACTCTGTGCCACTCAAGCACCCCCTGTGACTGAGAGATCTGCCACTGGCTAGCTACACCATCTTTAGAGCTGTTTTGTGCCACCAGAGAGCTGCCAGTCCTCCCCAACCTAGCAAAGGGCTAGAGTCAATGGCTCAGCAGTGATTATATACAGAATGTTCATTCAAACGTGGCCTTCAGAAGATAGGTGCACTGGGACACCAAGGAAAAGTGTGTTTCCAAGATGTTCCTGCTACATCATTCAGTAAGAAAATGGTTAAGAGGACTAGATTATCACCTAATATTGAACTGACCAGGAACGGAAACCAGGGCTTTGGATTCCAAGTCCTGTGAATTTAACAGCAAGACAATATGCCCTCTTAAGCAACATTTTCACATAGTAAAAATACAACCACAAAACCACCCTGCAGGTCAAACAAGCTTTCCTTCTTTGACTGCTGGATAAAGATTTCTACACTGGGTATTGACAGCCACTGGAGATATATTGGCCAGCTAATGTGCAGCAAACAGACAAAAGGTCATTGACGTATGGGGATGTATTCTGAGCTGCAGATTTCAAACTCGGCGCAGGTGAGAAGAGCAGAGTGGGAAATAGAGTAGAGTGTCCGTAAGTCACCTGTCTGCTCCCACAATCCTGAGCTGGCCGCTCCTGGTGTGATTTAGAGCAGCGTATGGGCGGTTCTAAACTACGCTGGCTCCTAAGGGTCTCAGCTGGAGTCAGGATATTCAAATCTGGCTCTTAATAAATACCAGAGCATTTCTGGGTAATGGACATGTCAAAGTGTTGCCACTCACTTTATGCTTCCGGATCTTGGTGCTGTTCTGTGCCAGAGATTCGTCTGCTGGATTTAGGCAAGCGTAGAGTGCCAGCCCATCCTCTCGCCAGACCTGCTGCAGACCCAGCACCTGAAACGGGGCTTTGAGCCCACCTTTCACTTTCAAGGGAGGTACCTGTAAATTCATTTGAACAGATGCTTTCATGTTACACCCTGCTGCATGATGGCCTTTTCGGAAAGGGAGTGACAATACCCCTTCATCTAACTTGGCTGCTTTTGAGTGGAGATAGCTTGTATCTAGCTTGACTAATGGAATAGCTAAGGTTTAGCCAGCAGTAACATTATAAAGGCCAAATTAAATAGGAATAATAGGTGGTGTTAGGTCATGGGATTTATCTTCCCAGGAAGGACCCCCGTAACCTGAAAACTGTGCACTCAGTCAGCTATGCAAGAGCAAGAGAGACGTGCTGCTTGTATTAGCTCCCTAGCCTAGCAAGAAATGAGAACAGAGAGTCCCTGTCAACACTGTGCTGCAGGCTCATAGCCCACAGCAGCACTGTACGCTGCCTTTATTAATGATAATAAGATCAATACAATCTCTGCTCAAAATCAATGCCAAGTGATTATGCCATTATAAGGAGCTAGCACAAGGTTCTTTAATAAGCCTTCATATTCCCAAGTAACGATCAGTAATAGCCACAAATGCATCAGTCACTTTCCTGTTTTACTTAGACCAAGGCTGTTTTTTAAAAAAAAATAGATTATATTTTTTGTTGCAGAGGGAAGTATTCTATTTTTTTAACATACAGATTTAATCTGAAATGAGAAGGATATAAAGCCAGACTGATAATGAACAACAGGTATCAAGCATATCAGTTTATTTCCAGAGACAAAGCTCTGGATTCATAAACACCTTATTGGCCAAGACAAGAGCTGTAAGGCTCATAAAATCCTGAAGAAGTATGATGAATTTCAGCACATGGATTGCAGTGAAAGACCTTGCTATTCATGGTGGAAAGGAGACAAAAAAGAGCTCTGACAGGGACATAAGAACATAAGAATAGCCGTACTGGATGAGACCAATGGTCCATCTAGCCCAGTGTCCTGTCTTCTGACAGTGCCAGGTGCTTCAGAGTGAATGAACAGAACAGGGGCAATTATCAAGAGACCTATCCCCTTTCATCCAGCCCCAGCTTCTGGCAGTCAGAGGCTTAGGAACACCCAGAGCATGGGGTTCCATCCCTGACCATCTTGGCTAATAGTCATTGATGGACCTGTCCTCCTTGAACTTATCTAATTCTTTCTTGAACCCAGTTACACTTTTGGTCTTCACAACATCACCTGGCAACAAGTTCCACAGGTTGACTGTGCATTGCATGAAGAAATACTTCCTTTTGTTTGTTTTAAACCTTCTTCCTATTGATTTAATTGGGTGACCCCTAGTTCTTGTGTTATGTGAAGGGGAAAATAACACTTCCTTATTCACTTTCTCCACAGCAGTCATGATTTTATAGACCTCTATCACATCCCCCCTTATTCGTCTCTTTTCCAAGCTGAACAATCCCAGTCTTTTTAATCTCTCCTCATATGGAAACTGTTCCATACCCTTAATCATTTTTGTCGCCCTTCTCTGTACCTTTTCCAATTCTCATGTATCTTTTTTGAGATGGGGCGACCAGAACTGGATGGAGTATTCAAAGTGTGGGAGTACTATGGATTTATATAGTGGTGTTATGATATTTACTGTCTTTTTGTCTATCCCCTTCCTAATGGTTCCTAACATTCTGGAAAATGGAAAACACCAGGAAAGAGATGGCAGCAAGAGGAGGAAGAAGTAGCAGGAGACCTGAGAGCTTGGGCATGGGGGAGAGGAGAGAGAAGGAGACGCAATGGGAAAAAGACAGGGAGAGTAGCCACAGAAGGGAGTGGCAGCCTGGGCAAGGCCAGATTCCCTGACTTGGATCATGTACCATATGAGATGAAAAAACAGGCAACTTTTGAATTATGAGGCTCTAATTCCATCTCAGGACTCTGGTGACTACACAAGCCCCTTACTTTATGTTCCCATGGTTTATGCCATTGCTGGGATCTCTAGATGGATTTATAGACCCTGCTGCTTATTCCATGTGTAACATAAAGCTATTATTCCAAGTGAGATAAATGCCTTTAAAAATGCACTCTCAATACAGGGCTCGGGCACATTTCCAACACCCTGCGTGGAGCAATTGCATCACTGGGAATAGCACTGCCACTGCCTCCACCAAGGGAATTTCTGTAGCAGTTGGCTACTGGGGATTTTTTAAATGTGGAGGGACAAGATTTCAGTGTTCTTCTGATTTTCATTTTTGTTCCTGTTACATGCTCTTTGCAAACTCAGGGACTGATCCAGCTCCCACTGACCTCAATGGGAGTCTCTCCAATTGCTTCAAGTTGAGCTGGATCGGGACATGATTTTACCTTGTTTGGGTCAGCCATTGTCTATTGTGGTAGAGGAAGGAGAAGTGTTAAGAGGATGATACATTTTTCCCCCACCTTGATATTTTTCTGGTGGACAAAATGTGGGGAGCCTGATTCTGTAGCATTTCACACTGTGTAACTCACCAGGGAGAGAAGCCAGGTAACAAGAGCTTGGTAGATGCTGGCTGCTGTCAAGACAGTGTCTGGGAAGCGTCCACTGTGCTGACCACATGCGGCTACTTGTCCACAACTGGCGAGCCAAATCGTCATGAGAAGCATCTCACCATTAACGCTGTCTGCACTAGGCAACGTGTTAATAGCTGGCAAATAAGAAGCTTCCTGTTGAAGGAGAGTGGGAACATTAAACTAATTGGTATTATGAGGCCTGAAACAAAAGAATATATTGATTTAGATCAATACAACTGGCTGAATGCTACCATGGCAGGTGGCAGTAATAAATCTATAGCAACATGCATGTTTACAGCTTCACTTTTACATTTTATCCAAGAGACGGCACCTCTAGCAACCTAACACCTCCTAGCTCCATGCTGGGCATTGATTCTATACTGACCTATAGAGTTCCCAGCGCCACTTCCTGTAGCATGCTGGGCTTTCCTTAGAGCTCTCTCATCCATGTCTGGAGTAGGCCTAACACTGCTTAGCTTGTGGAAGCTAATGAGATCACAGCCAGAGGTAGTATGACTGGAGTCATTCAGTATTCATCATCAACCTTAAATGTTAATTACTTATCAGGGAAATGCTGATAAGAGTGATAGAGCTTGTATTACTGTCTGCTCCGCCTAACAAATCTCGCTGATCTATCATGTATATTTAAGTGAACTCTCACCTCATCACCTTGGTTATAACTGAGCATTGGTATTTTGTCAATTAGGGGAAGAATCCCTTCCCCACCCTTTTTTTTTTTCCAAATGCAATTCTCACACTTTTGCATTGGCCATTACCAGTTTTCCGGTAACATGCATTCAGTATGCTCTGAAACACTGCATCACTTAATTTCTTGCAACCTAAATAAAACACACAGGTAACTTTTAATCTGTCCTCACTGCAGCATGTGGTGAACTTTACAGTGCAAGCTGAGCACACAATCGCAATGGAACTGTGCATTTTCATCCTCAGCTCTCTTGGCTTTGTGTCAGAGCTGGTTATCAATCCCATCGGGCTAAAGCTTAGTGGATACAAGTTTGTTGGCCAAGATGAACAATGCGTTTCCAAGAAAATGGCTCTAATTGGTAAACGATGCTGTTTGTAGATCTTTGCACCCCTTGATAATCTGTACCTTATTCCCTGATAACCAGAAACTTCTACGCTTAAACTCTGTACCATTTTCTTTTTATCTTAACATCATTTTAATAAAATTATTAAATCAGTTCTTGGAAAGGAGAGTTGGCCATTTTGCAAATTTCCTTTCAACAAGTCCATATATTGGATTGGCCAAACAGCTCCTGTTGCTCTAATATGGGCAGGTCCTGTTGAGATTTTTAGATGGTTGGATGTTACTGGGCGAGGAGTGGGGAGGCAGAATGGTTCACTGGTAAACAGATCTGAGACCTTTCACCCCTAAGTAGACAGCTGGACTCCATTCTGGATTGGTAACAAATGAAAGGCTGTTAGGTAAATCCAGTGTATCCAGGGGTATAAAACCATGATCATAGCTGGTACTCTCAGCACAGAGCGAACTCATCTCTCTGTCCTTCTGGGGGTCTCTCCCAGTCACGAGTGAGGCCCATTAGAGGAGGACCTTGTATAGCTGTATCTTTTATGTGGCTAACCAGGAGCTTTGGGACTCCAGGGCTCTCAATCCAGCATTAAATTCACACCAACGTTGGGTAAAGATGAGATTAAATGTCAGGTCCTGCTGTGCTACAGTCTTCGCAGTGTTAAACAGAGTTCATAGCAGTGAGGACTAAATTAGGGTGTACTTCACATTGAAGAGGAGGAAAGTGGCTTCCTGATTAAAGAAATGAAGATGTATCCTTTATTTGTAGAGACTGTGGATGGAATAGGTCTTATTCCATACTGGCTGGAGGATTCATAAAACAGCCAAGTCTAAATTTATCTTTCTATGTCATCCTCCCCACAGCCTGGATCGTGGGGATTTAACAGGCAATCCCTGATGAGTGGCAAATTACCGACTGCAGAAATTGTCTGCCAAATGATGCATCAGCTGTACATTTGTAAATGTGAACTGATTTCTAGGTACTTTAGCAGCTTTAGCTAATTCCTCTAATGAAGTCTCTATTCGCTCCATGTTAAAATGGCTCCAGCCTTGCATGACCTCTTACAGTACACAGTATTCATGCACAGAAAAAAGCAAGTGTGCAGAAGGCATTGCCATGTGTCTGTTTTCATAAGCCTGGAAACTGGATAGAGCTGTGCTTTAACCAGCTACGAAATGCAGTTGTTCCCCTTAGCAATCATGTCCATCTCTCCAATGAAATGCAGCTAACATTCTTTCATGGCTTCCTAATTTCTAGTGGTGGATGAAGACATATCAGAAATGTCAAGTGTTTGTTCTTTCCCATTCTTTGGGGAAAGGAAAAAATGATGGCAATACCATCCGTTAGTCAATTTCAAACTACACATTAAATTGTGGAATAAATCCTGCAATCAGCCAGAGAACTGCTTTATCAGTGCAGAATGGAAGCAATGGATAAGAATGAGAAATTGTCTGAATTTCCTGTATTAAACTGGCAGAACATATTGTAATTAGGATGGCAACATTTAATAATGAAAAGAATTGTAAGATTGACATTAATGGTCTGAATGGTCTTTCTGTTAATGCACTTTAGCACTGGACTCACACTTGATAACAGGAGAGGTTTTCTGAATATTAACCATTCTGAGGTTACTGAGCTGAGAAATATAATCGTGTCAGGATGGTACAGAGATTTTCTGACCTGAACCATACTTTAGATTGTTGAAATGGATGAGGTATAAACCTCCAAAGTAGATAATTCTAAAGCATTGCCAAAATAAGACTTCAGAAATTCAAGAATCTGAGAAACAGAAGCTTTATTTGTTGCTATCATCCCTTTTACACAGCTCTCCAATTTGGTCCAGGCATTGCATATTGTGTTAGGTTGTTTAAATTGAAAGCAGACATTTCCTTGCTAGGAATAGCTTTTTTTCTCTACTATTATTCTCAGGCTCTAGCTTGAAAGAGATCGTCTCTCCTGATTGGGAAGTACGATAAGATTTGGAATTAGCCATTCTTCCCTCTGTGGGAGCCCGAGAGGGCTAACGCCTTCCTGTGTCTATACACGTCTATGCAATACAATTATGGCGCTGTGAAGGTGCAGGTGGGATCCTGCTGTTGCACACAGCCCTGCACAGCACAGGACCCAGAGCAGGGGGATATGGTTTTATACAAGCTTCATGTTCCCCCAGTTGTGAAGCCTGGAGGGGCTGGGTCAACCCCTGATGCAACATACAGCACCCTTCTCAGGGCTGCTATAACCCAAAGGGCTGATACACAAGCTGGGAATAGTTGGAGCATAGCAGTGCTCCATACACATCCCTCTCCCGCTGGCCACTTCCTTGATATCCCCCCATGCTGGGGCTATGAAGGGGTGTGGTGTAGAGCCAGCTACACTGTCTCTATCGCACTTGAGGACTCACTCACCCCAGGGGAATCCTCAACTGTCCAGGCAGGGCAGTTTAATGGCTACTTTGTGCCACCAAAGCAGTGCAAAGAGACCAAATCAGAGCCAAGGATCTGGCCGAAGCACGCACTGGCACATATACATTGCTTGTGCTGTTGGCTGTATACCTTGGCAACAGGGGTATGGTTACAGGGTAAACAGATGTTATTGGCCAAATAGAGCATACACTTCCTCTGCTATCTGCAGTAAACAAGAGGGCTCCATTGCACTAAACAATTGCTCCTGAGGACAGCAACCACATGCAGAGCCTGACTGCAGTGTTACCTGGCCTAACCAATGGTATTCTGTGCTGTCAGAAACCCTCCTTTCTGGATGCTGCTGGTATGTGCCACTGCCCTTGCTGTGCTGTCTTTCTGATGTGTTGCCAGGATCTGGCTCAGCATGGGCTCTCTTGACACCGTTTCTGGAAGCAAGCATCCTGTTGGCCATTCCTGAGCTACTAGTTATGAGAGACCTCTCACTCTACCAATATATTTCTAGTCAGACTCTGAGATGTTATGAATGGATCAGAAGGGACTAGTGATCAGCAAACCTCAAAGAACAGCTCTCATATGTTCTGATGCTCTTCAGAATGATTTCCAAACCACAGGGATACAAAACCAGACTGGAAATCTCACTGTATTTTCCACTTTCAGCTGCTCTGAGAGTCCTCACTCTGATTGTTCTTCCATACCAGCAGATCTGCCGCAAAAGGGCCTCACTTAGCACATCTTATCTTGAACATCTTTAGGTGAAAATTCCCATTTTCCAGGATCTTGCGCCCAACCAAAATATAACAGGGCCTGATTCTTGTCTCCCTTACATGAGAGTAAATCAGGAAGAACTCCATCAAAGTCAATGCCGTCATGTTGGTATAAACCGGTAGAAGTGGGAACAAAAGCACACCGTTTGATTTTGTTTGCTTTCTAGAATACAAGATGGAGAGCTCCTTTCCTGAGATGGTTATTTATTCTTCATATTACATTAGCACTGGAGAGGCTGAGCAGGGATCACAGCCCATTGGGCTGTGTGTCACACAAATGTGAAGGAAAAAGAGAGTCCTTGCCCAACGAGCTTACGATCTTGGTTAGTGACAAGATGCAATAAGTGGCTGAAACAAACAAACAGGTCAAATGACTTTGCCAACCATAAAGGCCAGCCTCTCCTCTTCCTTCCCTAAGACTGACACAACTTAATGATTTTTATCTCTTTGAAAATAAACAAACATGTATGGAAGAGATTTCTCTGCCCAACACACATTCTAGTGGGTGAACTCGAGGGCTTTACTCTGGGAGAGGTGATACAGTGATCTGAGCAGAGGACTGGGAACCAGGTACTCGGGTCCTAATCCTGACTCTAAGCCTGATTCCTTCTATACACCACTTAGCCTCTCTCCCTCCATCTCTCCACCTTTAAAAACGGGATAGCACTCCTGACTTAGCTACCTGACAGGAGGATTAAATAGCTAAGTTCTGTAAAGCATTCTGAAGATGGACAGCACAACATTAAGGAAAAATATTGACATTTCATCTCTTTCCTTCCTTTACACATTCCAGAAACAGAATTATTTCAAAGCCATTATTGGCTGGGCAGCCCAAATAACACCTGGCTCCCTTATAGTGCTTTGCATCTGGAGTTCTCAATGCACTACTCAAGCAAGGTCAGTACCATCACCATTCCTATTTTACAGATAGGGAAACTGAGGAGCACAAGTTGTGGAAATGACATGCCTAAGGTCACCCAGCAGGCCAATAGCAGAGCTGGGAATAAAATCCTTGTGTCCTGAGATCCAGTCGAGTGTCCTATTCACCAGGCCCCACTGCCTCCTGAAGCATATACTGTGTTTAAATACTTCTCTTCTTCCATTTCTAACATGGCATCAGGCCAACACTATACGCGACTTGAAATACGCCCTCAACCCTGGGTATAGTTTAATATTTGTAGCTTTCACAAGCACGTTTTCCTGTTGAGTATATATATATAGAGAGCCTTCCCTTGTTGCTCTGTAAGAGACTCACACAAACGAAGGGGGATAGTGATTGATTAGATCTACTCACATGGCCCCCATAACTGGATACCTGAGCAGCTCACAATCTTTAATGTCTTTATCCTCGCAACACACCTGTGAGGAAGGGAAGGGTTATCCTCCCCACTGAAAATAAACAATCCAGATTGGGACAGATTGGGAATTGATGCTTGTTCAAGTTCACTCAGGGAGTCTGTGGAGGAGCAGGGTGAACCTGGCTCTCTAGAGAGGGAAACAGGGAAACTAAAGGGCTGTCAAATACACGAAGTAAACACAGGTGAAAAAAAAAAAAGGACATTTTCCCCTTGATCTCTGTAGTCATAGGACCAGCTCCTCTCTTGCAGTAAGGCCATGAAGCAGGGGCACCTGCCTTCGGGAGGATCACCCTCATGCAAAGAGTCTGAGGCTCCCATCCGGATGCAGAAAAGGGGCATGGTCAAGATCCCCTGCACTGCACCATTTTGATCCCTTGGACTGTTAGCAGCAATGCTGTAACTTATGCTGAAGTCCCAGCCTTGCACACAGCCAACTCCAGGATTGGGGGAGAGCAAAGGGGAGCTGGCCCATTACCTAGTTACGCGATACTTGTAGTGATGGCAAGTAAAACATTTGCACAGAGGGGTCTGATTTTTAAGCTGACGGTGTCCTTGCAAGAAAGGCCAACCGGCTGTGAAGGGTGGGGCATTAAAGATGGAATGAGAGGGTGTGGCCATTGTACACACGGCTCTTCCTGTACTAATCACAGAGGGCTAGCTGGGTAAATGGGCCAGCTTTAAAATGATGCTCCTCCAAGACAATATGGGCTCAATCCAGAAAAGTGTGGAACACTGCGGTGTGGTGCCAAGTGCCCTCAACTTCCACTGGTTTCACTGGAACCCGAGAGCACTCAGCATTTTGCCAGATCAAGCCTTCTCGTTTTCATCTGCAAGGGCCAATCTGTTGTTGTATTGATTTTTCCAACAGGTCTTGTCTTAGGCTGTAAGCTCTTCAGGGCAGGGGATATGACTTATCTCTGCACCTGATCCCCAGAGGTGCTGAGCACCTGTAATTGCCAGTAACTTCCGAGGGAGTTGCAGGTGCTCATCGTGCAGCCTTACACAGCTACATACTTTTTAAAATAATCATAATTGCAGGATTTTTCCACTTTAAAACCTCAACTAGACCATTTGAAATCCTACAAATTCCTACAAACAGTGCTTGCGAGTGGGGAAGTATTGCCTCTCAGAGGTGCCCAGGGGTGGTATGTAATTTTCTCAGGTTATTGGGTGGCGGCTTGAGCCAGTTCTGTGTTGTATTGTTGGAAAGGAACCCGGCCCTGGTTGCTGCCGGCTCCACCTGGCAGAAGGATTATATTAAGATAAGGAAATTAAGGACTGACAATCAGGCACAGCTTCCTAATGGTGAGAACAAGCTGACTATGCATAGTGTCCCAAGCAATGGAGCTCTCACCCTTCCTTAAGTCACCTAACAAAGCACTGAAGAAGGTACTGTAGGGAGCACCCAGAATCGTCAGCTCTGCACATGTAACTGGCTGTTGTTTTGAATGTGGAAAACCGGAGACAGGGGAAGAGTAGTGCAATGAGTCAGGTTGCTTGCCTGGGTCTAGGGAGACCTAGGGAGACCTGCTCCACTTCAGATTTCCTATATGACCTCAGAAAAGTCATTTGGTCTCTCTGCCTCAGTTTCACATTTATGAAATGGGAATACAGGACTTCTTCACCTCACCGGGTGTCATGAGGAGGAATTTGTTAAAAATTGTGTGGTGATCAAATACTATGGCAATGGGGACCATAAATGTATAGTAGATTCCACAGAATAGCAGTGCTGATATTAGTAACTTCTGCTTAATGGCAACATATTGCTGGGAACCAATCCCGTCCCATTCACAGCAGGATTAATGGGATTTGGATATTGGCAAAAGGCATGCCGCTTATTAGCAACTTCTTTTTTTGGCCTGTAGGCAGATTTGCAAGGCTGCAGCAAGGGAAGAAAGTGATAGGCTATACCTTCTCTGGCTGCAGCCCTGCAAACCTGCCTGAGCACAGGGAGTGCACAGGAGGTAAGGGACTGTAGGCTAGGAGACAAAGCTGTGGGCTGGGCAGTAGCAGGGAAGGTGGCTGCAGCCCAGCTGTTGGAGCTGCATGGCACCTCTCCCTACCCTTTCCGGGCTGTGCCCTGCCAAGCGACTGCATGCACAGAAAGAAGCACTGAAATGTGCCTGAGCCCAGACCCATGGAGAGCACAGGGAAAGGTATAGTGCAGCCTCTGGGGCCTCCAGCATCCCTGCTCGCCATAGAAAGCCTCAGCATCCAGGCTGCAGTCCCCAGCCCAAGAGGTAGGTTTGCAGGCTGCAGCCAAGGAAGGCATGCCCCAGTGTTTCCTTTCCCAGCTGTAGCCTCATAACCCTGCCTTCTGCTTATTAGCAACTGCTGGATAATAGCAACTTTTTGCTGACAACCAAAGGGTTCTAATAAATGGAATCTACTGTATCTAACATAAGAGAAGCCTTCAGGGGATGGACTAGCTGGCTACAATGATCTTTTCGACCTGCAATTTCAGTGATCTCCAGCTAGGTTCAGAGTTAAATTTCCATTGAGATAAATTGAGAAGTTCACAGTTTTCTTAGGACTGATCCAACCCCCAATGAAATCCATGGGACTCTTTCCTTTGACTTCGATGCACATTAGGTCAAGCCTTATAGCTCTAGTTTCAGGCTGTTTGTTGGCAGACTCAGGAAGACAATACTGCACCAGCTCCTACTTGAAAGACTCCACAGAAGGCAGAAGGGTTAGAATCTTAATTTTTTTAATAAATCAAAGCTTATATTCTATAGAAATGGAATGGACTGCTGACAGCCTGAAAGGAACTCTCCATCCAATGGGTCCTGGACTGTGACCAGCTAGTGTAATTCATGTATTATATTACGACCTGCACAGCACCCTACTGACAATCAATGGATTTAAGGCTCTTAAGTGCCTAAGTCCCTCTTGACAATGAGACGTAGGCTCCTCAATCAGTTGGGCATTGCAATGCTGAGCACAGCAAAGCCTAAATACCTGTAAAAGTCTGGGCCTTAGTGTTTTGAAATGATAATTAAGCGCACTCTGGTTGAGGCAAGTGTCACCTCAGCAGTGTTTTTGCAAAACCCGGTCAAATAACACATTAAAGCAGACCATTGATGACTATTTTCAGCTCAGATACCATGGTGATGGGTGTGGTATAAGAACCTTTGACAGGAGTCAGTTGGATAACGAGATGTTAAAGGTCTTCTTGACTTGTTTTAATGCGTGGACCGACAGTTTACCAGTCTTCACTCCCATAACTCGCATTACTGTATGAACCTGAAGAGGAATAGAGCTAACTCCACAGCAGTCTTTGCAGCTGGTTATCTTTTCAGCCAAAACTTTAAGGCCAGGAGTCTCTGCTTTGCCAGTTATGACTTGCTGAATCTCCAGGGTGCAATCCTGAGCCCTGGCATAGGTTAGAGTAGCCTGGGGACTTCTCTAGCTTATTGCCCATGGTCCCTAAGGGATTATAAATCAGATGAGCACAGCATAAAAAATAATAATAAGCTGTCAGAGGAGCCAGATACACTGGCACTGCACCAGCTAACAGTTCCCCCATGCTAAGGGAATTCTCAGCTGGCCAGATCCAGCTTGTTTCTAGCCTCTTTGAACTGGCAGCACAAGAGAGAATGTAGCCTTAAAGTTCTTGCACAATAGAATTTACTACATCATTTTTAATTGACTTATCTTATTTTTAAGCCATTCTGGAGTTAGGGCAGTAGTAATTAATTTATTTTTTTCATTAAATAAGAGAGATTTTAGTCTTGTTTCAGACAATTGGAAAATATTTTATTAGACAAAAGAGAAGTATTAAGGGGCCATCTGGTGGCTGTTTGATGTATCACTGCTACGTATAATCCCAGCATAACCAGAGCAAAGAAATCTGATGGGAATCTGAAGAGTATACACAGGCCAAGTTCAGCACAGGAAACAGCTTGGACCATTTTTACATAGATGTGTTTCTGAACATAATCACACTTTAAATTAAAAAACTATGTTAAAATAACATTAAGGGCTAAATTCTGCATTCAGTTACTCCAGAATCACATTGGCGTGAGTTATACATCAACGGTGTAAATGAAAACAGAATTTGGCCACGAGGATCTAATTTAAACCTACAAAGTCTGATTTAGAGACACAGGAAAGCAAAAAATCGCACTTCAGTAGGAAAATGTTTCAGCTACTATTCCTACAAGCAGTCACATCAGATACAATACAAAAGAATTATTTTATTCTATTTTTGTTTGTTTACTTTGTGCATTTGACAGTTTTGCATACAGTCAGTTTCACATAGGTGTAAGGCCCTATGCACCAGTAAAGAGGGGGTGAATTTTATCTTCTTGCCCTGTTTAGTCAGGTAGGGCCTGATCTGGAAAAAAGACTGTACCCAGATGAGTAGCTTACTCACATGAGTAAAATTACTCATCTGTGAAAATCTTTGAGGGATTTTCAAAACACCCATTGAAATCAACGAGAGTTTGGCACCTAAATGTTTTGAAAATCTCACTAAGCATCTATCTGCATCTTTAGGCGCCTAATTACCTTTGAAAGTCTGGTCCTTACTCTCATAAGTCACTTTTGCATTTTTGAAAATGTTATCCCAGATCTAATGATTCTCATTTATGCTACTGCCACCCCGCTGAAAGCAGAAACTGTGAACAGAGTTTGACTGAATTAGGTTAAACTAAGGTGACAGTGATGAAATTAAGCCTGAATTTCGTCGCTTTCAAGAGTTGAAATGAGACCTTTTATGTAATTGTCACAGAGTTTATAAAAACTGTGTATTACTTTCTAACAACCTCTGTGAAGGGATTCTGAGCTTCTGTAATTATTATTCAATTCAATTACTGATGTAAATTAGGATGGTCAGGAGTCCCATGTTCCAAATCTGAATGTCTATCGCTGCCAAAAAAAAAGTATGTAGAAAACAAATTTAATAGTGTGCTACCCTGTCAGAGACTCCAGTTTGTTCTTTGAATAAATAAAATTGGTCTTAGATATTTTCATTTCCAAATCGCTGAGCAACACAGCTGCCAAATTATAGCTTCTTCAGTTTCAGCTGTCAAAACATTCTCAGTTTTTCTGCTTCTGTCTGTGCAAATAAAAAAAGAAGAAAGAAAAAACTGTTCTAATTTGAAGCCCAGAAATGCTGCTAACTGTCAAAGTGAATTTCAAATAACCCTAAAAAGGATGGTTATATCTGATGAATTATATTGACATATTTTTTGTTTCTCTTTTTAATTTTAATAATGGATTTTCATGACAAGAATTGG
The DNA here is from genome assembly GCF_009764565.3 of Dermochelys coriacea. NCBI lineage: Eukaryota > Metazoa > Chordata > Testudines > Dermochelyidae > Dermochelys > Dermochelys coriacea. The sequence goes on along the minus strand of NC_050077.1, from coordinate 34,977,806 downwards.
ATAGAAGCTGCCTACAGAGTGCGTTCAGTGTGGGATGTTCTCTTGTTGGCTCCACCACAGTGCATCGTGAATTTAGTTATAGTTGGGAGACTGGGTAGTTTATGAAATGAGCATTGGATTAGGGAGTCTTTTACCTTTATTACATGGATTCAAATCTAACAAAGGTTGGTAGTGATCAAAATATATCGCATCCTGACAATTGTTTGGTGCAATATAAGAAATTAGTTGGTGGGACTCAATCTATTTCCAAATGAACAAGTGCCCACATCTTAACCAGCACCAACAGGAGCTCATTAACAGTTTCTGACAGGCCTCAAACTCAACAGGTTTGCAGACTCTACTAGACTACAGATGAGAAACCCTTACAGAAGGTCCCTCTAGAACAAGAATTAAGTCTCTTAGTGGAATGCTATGTGAGAACTGTGCACTGCATTGCTCTTGCAGATCGTCCTCTATAGACACAGAGAACTTCATCTGGCAGGATTGTCAATCCAACACCTTTCATCAGTGGTAAATCCAATGTTTTAAAAATGAATATTTAAGATGCAGAAATCCAAAAAAGTCACATTTGTTTACAAATTAGCAAACTTGAATGGACCATCCCCCGTCAAGTGCATTTAGACCACAAGACTTTAGCACTAAGTGAAATGTTTTCTATTGTTGCTAAGCCAAAGTGAGTGCTACCAACGGACCTGGAGCAAATGTAGGGGGAAATCCTACTCCCCACCACCCTCTGTGGGGATGGAGGGCACTGCTAGCAGCAAAATCAGTGCAGTGAGAAATCAGGACTAAATATGTAGATCTTATGGAAATGAGACATGATCCCCTTCTCTAAGCCTTGTTTTAGGCTTCAGAGAGTTCAAATGGCTTTGTGATCCCTTAAGAATACTGTCGGCAAGATCAAACCCTGCAAGGAAAGAAACTAATTAAAATCACAATCCTTCTTTCACACCTGCTGCCTATCCTGATATGGGTGCAGTACTGAGAGCCAAGACGTTGGGGACAAGAGGCCAAATTGAAGCTAGGAACTTATTTAAAACCATAAAAATAAACTTTTCATTTTTTAAAAAAAGCTATGAGAACTCTGGGTAAAATCCCGGCCCTACTAAAGTTAGTGGCAAAACTCCCATTGACTTCAATGTAGCCAGGATTTCACCCCACATCCCCAGCAGTGGGAGCCCCTTTGGGAAATGCAGAAGGTGTTCTGCACAGGCACGGGTCCGGCGGTGGAAGCAGATGCGTAAGTAAGAGAGAATAACTCTCAAGATTGTTCTTATGGCCAGGCATGGCAGAACCATGAAGCTAGCCCATGAAAACAGAGATTAACACAACCTTAAAGTATTAGAATGAAAAGGTCTTTTGGGCTTTGAGGTCATGGCTAGATTCCCCCAGAATTTTCAAACAGGGTTAGCAGGAAGCAAGACACTCTAAAAGAAGCATTCATACGCTGAGCTACTAACCGGGTGAAACAAAACAGGAGTTTTCTCTGCCATGGGCTGCTTTCCAGTGACCGAGTGTTGAGGCTGCAATCGGTCCAGCTGCTTCTGGAGTCTCCTGTGCTTCTCTTTCATCTGCTTTTCCTTTAGGGACAGCTCTCTCAGGCTTTCTTCTGCCCTGCAAAATATAATATAACATACAGACCCTCCTACATTTTGTTCTAACTCAGGGGGTCTCAGCCCCCTGTTTATACTCACCCTATTTAGATATACACCCAAATCCTTCAGGTGATTCCTTGTGGCTCCTCAAACATGACACTGTATACTGGAGGCACGATGTGAACTAGTGCAATAGTTTTAGGGGGTCTTCTGATACCTGAAGAGGACCCATGTGAAATGATTGGGCAAAACTGTATAAAAACAACAGTAGAAACAGGGAATGGGAGCAGGCTCAGACCCAGGTTAAATGCTGGCAAACTGCTTGGAGGCTGGAATATGCCATAAGATGGCAGCAGTCTGCCTAAGCTTGTTCCTGATTTTCCCCCCTTTCCCTCACCAAAATTCCCTGATGGATCCCTAAAGCCTCTTCTTCCTCTCTTCTCCCACCTTTTACAACAGACTTTCCATTGTGCCACATCCTGCTGTGTTCAGGGGGTTGGGGATGTTAACTGCTGTTTCCAAACTTAATATCATGCCTGATTTCTTTACAGCGCCTCTCCCAAGCTTTAGGTGCTCTCATATCAATTTAAATGTCCAACGCAAAAACTGACAAATCCCTGTGATCTGTCCCTACCAGCCACTCTAATAATTACCAAATAACCCAGCCTCTAGCCGCCCTTATATCCTCCAGCTTAACACCTCCACAGATGCCTGATATCTTTGTGAGAGACAAGATGGGCAAGGTTATATCTTTTATTGGACCCACTTCTGTTGGTGAGAGGGACGAGCTTTGGAGCTCTTCTTCAGGTTCCTTGTGGTATGCTCAAAAGTAAACAAATCTGGGTTCTGCCAGACCAAACAAAGGCACATGCTCCATTGCTACGGATCTCTCAGAGAAAACACCCTGCAACCAGCCTCCTGTTAGCTCAAGAGCTTTGGTCATTGGCAATTGTGGCAACTTAACGCTGGGAGAGAGGAAGTCTCTGGGACAGGCAGGTACAAGACATTTAGGGGTTCATAGGTCAAAATCAACACCTAGAACTTCACCATGACAATATCATGCAGCCTGGGCAGGCTATGGAACATCAATGTAATGGGCTCCCTGTGTGAATCACTGCCACATAAGGAGGCAGATGCATACAGCCATTATCACCAGTTTCATCTCAAGACATAACCCTACACAGAATGTGCTACAGATGTCTAGTCTCGAGGTGGCAGAGGCCTGGATAACTGAAGCAAGGTCGCTGTGATTTCTTTTATTAATACCACTTTTAATTCTCTTTCCCTAGCCTCCCAAGGCATTTCAGAGCTCTCTTAGTTCCTCCAGGGCATGCTTTGTAAAAGATAAAGACATCATCATATCTGGCTCTTATACAGGTTTTCATCAGTAGTTCTCAAAGTGCTGTATAAAGGAGGTCAATGTCATTATCCTCATTTTACAGACTGCAGAAATGGAGGGGGAGTGGCTTGCTCAAGGTTATCCAGCAAGCTGATGGCAGAGCTGGAAATAGTACACAAGTCTCCCTAATCTAAGGCCAGAGCCCTATCCACTGGGTCCAACTGCCTCTCTAAGCAATTAAGCAAGAGCTACCAGGCTTGACTGCCTCTCTAGCTGAGCCAGACAACTTTGCACCTCTAGTTTGCAGCCAATAATATGTGCTCTAGGTCAGTGGTTTTCAACCTGCTTTCATTTGCAGACCCCTAAAAAATTTTGAATGGAGGTGCTGACCCCTTTGGAAATCTCAGACACAATCTGTGGCCCCTCAGAGGTCCACGGACCACAGGTTGAAAACTACTGCTCTAGATGGATGCTTAGTGGAATGGCATTCAGAATCACCACTGATGGCTTTACTCCAAACTCTCTAGTACCTTGGGGATTCTGCTGCTTTATTTAGAGAGGGCTCTGGAGCACTTCCTGACTGTAGTGTGTCTTCAGTCTCTTTCTGGTTTTCCCTTGAAGGATCAGCTCCATGTTTCACATGGTTTGGCAAGGGGGGACTTCCCCTCTGAGAATCTGAGTGCACCAGCCACCTGGAAGTCACCTTGTTTGCCTCCCCTCTCACTCTTAGATAGCATTTTCTCCTGATTTTCAGGGTGCCCATCTCTTCTGCGCTCTCAAGATGCTGGCTCACTCCTTCATCTCTTAGCACCTGCTTAGAGGCCTCGTTAGCAAGAGGCTGAGATGCTTCTTTACGGAAGTTACGGAGTTGCTGCAACAGCAGACTTTTCCCAGTGCAATCCCTGAAAATTAAAAATCAAATGGATTAAACCAAGGTAAACCATTAGAATTAGCAGCTCCTTACTGAGGAACCTAATTTGATTGGCAGCGCAAAGCAGGGCACAGAAGACCACCTGGATAATGGTTATTGATGTCCTAACGTTAGCTCAAAAATTATAGAATACGCCACCATGAGCCCACCTGGAATTCTTTGGGCTTCCAGGTGGTTCAGTTAGACATTGCTGGATCGATCTAGGGTAACACTATGAACCTCGACAGCATTCATGAGGCTCTGGTGACATTGTCCTTTGTGATGGTACTAGTTATTTGTCTCTGCAGAAGAAGCAATAGAGGGGATGGCCAGTTTGACTCTTTACTGCAGTGGGCTGTGATCTAGAACGGTTTATGTTATGGACAGCTCCTTGCTCTAGAGATGGAGGGACAACATTTTCAAAGGCCCTTACATGACTCAGGAGCCTACGTCCCACTTCCAAAAGTGCCATATCACTTGGAGCCCAGTCTCATTGAAAGACAATGGGATTTAGGAGCCAAGTCACTTTAGAAAAATGGGACATAGGGGCCTTTGAAAAGATTACCCTAGCCCTCCGTGCAGCTGTCCTGGGATAGGTATTTGACCGGCATTGCACTTACTCTTTCTGGTTGTCAGGCAGAGGAGCACAATGCCTGTCTCAGGAGCACTCAGGAAATGGACTGCTGGCATGGAAGTCATAGAGTCCACAGCTCCCCCCATGGAGCCCTTTTCCCATCCAGCAGCCAGTCAGGTAGGTATAAAGAGAGAGGATAAGATTCCCCCCAGTAATTTCTACAGGAGATAGGAGGGAGGTGAGGGAGACCTTCTCCCTCCCAGCACTTGAGGAAATGAGATTGTTGAATTATCAACATCACAATTCTGTGATTTCCCCAGGTCATGATGATGCAAAGTTATGGCATCATATTGCAACACAACATCAGGACACAATTGTTTTGTGGCTGCGTGTCATTTTGATGATGAAGGGACTCCCAAGCTGTTTGGTAAAGGGTGAGGGCCACCAGTTTTTGGGCTGATTTCAGTGTGAGGAAGGGAGCATCAGAGATGTCACTGCTTGATTCTGAAAGAGGCAGCTGAGAATTATCTCGACCCGGAGAAGTGGCTTTGTGCTGTCTGAGTTTGATATTACAGTGTTCTGGCTCTGCAGAGTATACACCTGCATGCTATTGTAGTGCTGTGCTTATTCACACTAACCTTGTACTTTTTAGAACACAGTGTATTCTACAAGTAGGCTTCCCACTTCTATTTCCTTAAGGGTCTCCTCTTTTCTGTCTCTTATTAGGAATTACCACTTTAACCTGTGACCTCTTCTAGGGATGACAAGACTCTCCTGGACACCTGAAACCCCTGGCTACTGTAAGTATTGGACCATTAAGGGAAATGACTAAGCAATGTGGGTTTGCTAACACCTCCCCTGCCAGATACCAAAAATAATGAATGTGAACTGGATGACATTCTCAGCATCCATAAGGCCAGGGCCTCAGATTCTAAATCTGTTGCCAGGTAAGCTGCTAATGTAAGTGCAGAGTGATGATTGTTCATTCCTGGCCTTGCCTCGACTGTGCATTGATAGCAGTGGCGCCAGCAGAATGCCTTGGTATAATAGACCTTGGACAATCATGAGTAATTTGCAAGAGCAAAGAGAGTAAGTTAGCAGTAAGGATTCTACTGACACATCCCCATGTCCCTGCAGTGATTCTGATTGGATACTTGTCTGTCTCCAGTAGGAACAGATGTGATAATTAAACTCCTTCTGTGATTGTTTCTCCTCCTGGGAGGCAACTAGTGGGGTAGGGTGAAGACATTGGTTACCTAATTTGACCCTGCTCCATACAGAAATTTAGTGAATGAACCAAGTGGAGTTTGCTGGCCCTGCTAGGGAGGTGTGGTGGGAAATGTCAGGGGCCAGAGGTGGTGCACGAGTACAGAGATTTCTTACACATGGCCCCGGGGATCTGCCAGATTTGAGGGCATTTCTGTGTCTCCCTGAGGAGATCTTCAGAGACTTCTCCCTCCTGCAGGCTTTACCCTGGGAGGGGACCATCTAGATTCAGTGTAACTCCAACCAGATCAGTAGAGTGACTACAGCACAAGGACCAAATAAATGAGATCAGAATTCAGCCCAAAGATTTTCTGCCTGCTCAGATAACCAGATTTCCTAACGTGGGAACAGGGAAACAGTAATATTTGTCAGGCATTTTATATATTTATTTATTTGGTTTTAAAATTGCTAAAAAAATAATCAAAATTCAATTGGCCAGGTTCTTCTTTATATGAGTCCAGATTTACACTGGTGTACCGCCCAGTGATTTCAGTGGAGTTTCTCTGGATTAATACCAGCACAAATGAGAGCACCTAGTGCGCCGGATCGCTCCTGCTTGGTTCTGGTATCTGACTATTCTCAGCTGCTAAATCGTTCTGAGTGGTTGGGCTCTGTTTCTTGGCGAATCATTTAGTCTTTCAAAACTATTTTTAAAAATAGAGTAATTGGCTCTACCAAAAACAGAACAAAACAGCACATTCTGCTTGTTCCTTCTACTGCTCTAATTCAGGTATAAGTGTGTCATTAAGATCCAGGGAACGGCTTCTAAAGATAACACCGAGCATACATGGGTGAAGTGTGTAGGCCCTGACTCAGCAAGGTACTTAATCACATACATAACTTTAAGAATGTGAGCAGTAACTAGTCACATGCTTAAAGTTACGCACATGCTTAAATACCTCACTGAATCAGGTCCTGAGTTTGGCTATAGGGAGGTGTTGGCATCCCTGTATACAGAAGCATTTACAGTTCAGGAGTTCCTTAACTGTTCACATTATCCCAGACAAATAAGGAGATCTGAGAGTTTCTCTTCCCACACACTGCAATAAAAAAGCATTCTAGATCAATTTCTAGCTTCTGTTTGATCATTTTCCTAAAGAGGCTGGATATTAGTATATACCCATAGTCTTTTAAAATGTTTGATTTGGAGTTATTTAAAAACATTTCTCTCAAGTTACTCAAAGTGGCTCAGAAATTTTTTTTCCCTACTGTCTGTGTCTACTCTGCATGCGTCTTTTGAGCCATGTCTCTTTCATTTACTGACAAAAAAAATTTTTTTTTACTCCTGATATCCCTGTAGATTCCATATACCGCAAAAGAGCAAGATGAATTCTATTTTGCCTCAAGCATTAACAATTATGTTCTAACTCCAGCATCTTGATTGTGGCTGCAGCAAAAAGAACACAAGACTGATCTGCTAGACCCAGACTGAAACATTTTGTTTCAACTATTAAACTGAGCAGATTTGCTATGAGAGTCACTGCTGGATAATATTTTAATAGGTGAGATCTCACTCTCAGTCTTTTTTAGGATCATTTCAATTTCATGAAAAGGTTCAGATTCAAGTAGTTTGTACCGTGGTCCTTGGGAAGAATCTTGCATTCTCTCCTTTGTTTTCTGTTGGTCCTTAACTGTTGTATCCTCCTCGTCTTCAGTGGAGCTGTCACTCAAGCTATGTAGCAAAGAGATCTGATTACTGGACACCTCTGTTCACGGTCACAATATCAACCTGCCTGGGATATTTATTCATAATGTGCTGTCTTAGTCATGCCTGAGATGGACGTTTAAAACAATGTGATGTTAAAGAAAATATATGGAGTCAGATCTGCATCTGATATCAACTGGCACAGCTCCACGGACTTCACGAGAGCTAGATTAATTTATACAAGATGAGGATTTGGCCCATAATCCAATAATAATAAAAAAATAATTAAATAATAAATCTTTTCTTTCTTTAAAACTACATGGAGACAGTTCCTCAGGGGCATCTTCCCAACAGCAAATACCCAATAATTGATACACACAGTTTGATGCCCTAACAACATAATCCACTTCGACAACATAACTCATCCTGGGGTCATGAAGGACAATCTTATGCTTGTTTTTACTGGAACAACTTGCTTTTAGCTAAATTTAAGCCTGTAGTAAAATTTAACCTCCCCATGGATTAAATTAGAACTCCTTAATGAAATACATTTAGACCCAGGGTGTTAGGTGAGTGCATCTAAAACATCTACTTGGTCTTCATTATCTACAAGGTTTCTTCCAATTGCTTTTTCTTTCAAGCCATTTTCTAGCCAGCACCATCGCTAAGGATCTCTGGAAAAAGAGTACAGAAGTCTCTGCTTAGTTGTTGATAAAAATTGTCCACTCACCCTGTGAACATGCTATGTGTCCATGCATCTTGGGGAGGAGGCAAATAGCTCTCTCAGACTTACTAGCTTTAGCATTCTGCCAGAGCTTTTGGAGTCTTTGAAAAGAGGCCAATCTCCCAGAACTTGTCATCTAGGCACCTCATAGTCTCACAGGAGACTGAAAAAGCAGAGCCAGCAATCCCTTGGTTGTCCATTTATCCTGGATTTCAGATTGCATAGTTTCCCTTCCAAATGCTCACTCACTCCACCAGAGGGCTACCCTTTCCAGGGGCAAGAAGAAGTGATACAGCAAAGAAAGCCTTTCATGGTACTGCTCACCATGGGTATGGTGTTTTCAACAATCTTCAAGTTCGTGCCCTTGGTCCCTCGTTTCTCACTAATATCAGACCCCAGAAGTTACCTTTGATTTTCAACGGACGGTAACGCTGATTTTTGTGATTTAGCATCCCGTAAATCAATGTACACTGTTGGGAGCTCTGCTGTACATTGCAGTTTTGGCATATCTATACTTCGACAGCTCTGGGGAGGTGACGGGAAGACGATTTCTCTGAGAATATAAATCATTATTTCATTGAATTATTCATCTTTCCAGGAGAAGAGTTCCAACAGGACATACATTTGGAATGAAAATAGATCGAGAAAGGGACTGCACTCCTGGCTATTACACAGGTTCCAACTCACGGTCTCTGCACGTGGCAGGAGGAAACGCTAAAGATTTACAGTCTGTCTGTTTCCAAATAGTCAACTGTACTGGATATCTTTGAGGAATCTCCAATTTTGAACTCGAACAATGACCTTGCTCAATTAGAGGCACAGACAGCCATATAAATCAACATGACCAGACTGGGCAGAAAATAGTATTTTCTGATCCCCTCAGAGGAGATGCCTACACTTGTCTGCTTAGAGACCTGATGGTGATGCTCTGATTTTTATCCCCAGCTGGCGGGGAGAATCTTCTGACCGCTCAGGACCCCTGGTTCCATTGTTAAGTATTATTTATTTCTCAAGCACTGATAGTGAGGTTGGCACTGTAGAACATAGAAAAAGACAGTCCCTGCCCCAAAGAGCTTACAATCTCAAGACAGGCACAGGTTTGATTACAGTAACTTCCTCCTTGGGTTTCTCGGACAGTCCTCTCTCTCTCATTCCCATGTGCACGAAGTGCTGTCACTAAGATCACATTACATCACTCCCCTCTTTGAACGCCTCCACTGGCTCCCCCATCTTAGAATCATAAAATATCAGGGTTGGAAGGGACCTCAGGAGGCCATCTAGTCCAACCCCCTGCTCAAAGCAGGACCAATCCCCAACTAAATCATCCCAGCCAGGGCTTTGTCAAGCCTGACCTTAAAAACTTCTAAGGAAGGAGATTCCACCACCTCCCTAGGTAACCCATTCCAGTGTTTCACCACCCTCCTAGTGAAAAAGTTTTTCCTAATATCCAACCTAAACCTCCCCCACTGCAACTTGAGACCATTACTCCTCGTTCTGTCATCTGCTGCCACTGAGAACAGTCTAGATCCATCCTCTTTGGAACCCCCTTTCAGGTAGTTGAAAGCAGCTATCAAATCCCCCCTCATTCTTCTCTTCTGCAGACTAAACAATCCCAGTTCCCTCAGCCTCTCCTCATAAGTCATGTGTTCCAGTCCCCTAATCATTTTTGTTGCCCTCCGCTGGACTCTTTCCAATTTTTCCACATCCTTCTTATAGTGTGGGGCCCAAAACTGGACACAGTACCTCAGATGAGGCAACACCAATGTCGAATAGAGGGGAACGATCATGTCCTTCGATCTCATGGCAATGCCCCTACTTATACAGCCCAAAATGCCATTGGCCTTCTTGGCAACAACAGCACACTGTTGACTCATATCCAACTTCTCGTCACTGTAACCCCTAGGTCCTTTTCTGCAGAACTGCTGCCTAGCCATTCAAGCCCTAGTCTGTAGCGGTGCGTGGGATTCTTCCGTTCTAAGTGCAGGACTCTGCACTTGTCCTTGTTGAACCTCATCGGATTTCTTTTGGCCCAATCCTCTAATTTGTCTAGGGCCCTCTGTATCCTATGCCTATCCTTCAGCGTATCTACCTCTCCTCCCAGTTTAGTGTCATCTGAAAACTTGCTGAGGGTGCAATCCACACCATCTTCCAGATCATTTATGAAGATATTGAACAAAACCGGCCCGAGGGCTGACCCTTGGGGCACTCCACTTGATACCGGCTGCCAACTAGATATGGAGCTATTGATCACTACCCATTGAGCCCGACAATCTAGCCAACTTTCTATCCACCTTATAATCCATTCATCCAGCCCATACTTCTTTAACCTGCTGGCAAGAATAAGCTTTGCTAAAGTCAAGGAACAACACGTCCACTGCTTTCCCCTCATCCACAGAGCCATTGATGATCTTCACCATATCATGTTCACATTTCTGGTCCTCCCCTTCAATATCCCCATAACTCTGCCCTTCCCTAATAATCTGCCTTTGTCTGTTATTGATTTGCTCCTGTCCTCCCTGCTCTGCCAATGATGCCATCCTTGATACCCAGTTTGTCTGCTTGTTTCACTACCATTTCTTCTGCACCACCTTCTATGCATAGAATGTCCTCCCTGAGCGGGTCTTGAAGGCCACTGCTTCTGTGCATTCAGATTCCTCCTCAAGATCCAGTTCTACAGTGATGCTTGAAAAAAATTACACCCAGATAATAATGGCGAGGTCAGAGGCCATTGAGAGAAAATACAAACCCCAAGCCCCGCATGGAACGATCAAAACATGGCCACTCATCACTCTGATCACTTGGCTTGTCTGCTCAACCCCATTCTCCCACACTTCATCCATTTCTCTTTTTAGATTGCAAGCTCTTCTGTACTCTACTGGAAGACATAAGCAAAGACAAATATTCTGGGAGAGCCAGAGAAAGGATGTTGTGTTTGTGCCCTTCCCCCTCCCCTAGAATGCTGCATGAAAAGGCACCTTACGGATGACAGTCAAACACTATGACTTGGAGCACTGACCCTTAGTTTGCTCCCTCATCTTGGCAAGCTCTGCACTGTCATGGATGAGTCTCCCTCTAGAGCTGGTCATTGTGGCTTGAGTCAGCAAGGGGGTTGCTCACTTAAGGCCTGAACCAGCACCCCTGGAAGTCAATAGGAATCTTGACTTCAATGGGCACCTGACTGGGACCTTGTTACCACATGTCTGCACTGGGGTAGTTGGGGCACTAGTGAGTAGATTCAGATCATTCCACTTTGGATTTTCAAAGGACCCTAATGGAGTTAGATGCCTAAATCCCATTGAAATTCAAGGTGATTTAGGCACCTAACTCTTCTAGGGTTCTTTGCCAATCCCACCCTTTGAGAGCGACAGGCTCTATGAGCCCTTCACTACTGCACAGATTGGCTGAATGCATCACAACCTTTTTCAATGGATTGGCCTGAGTAACTCTGATTAGCTTTTCTTTTCAACACCACCATAAACACATGCAATTCCTTACCTTAAGAAAATAAAAATACTGTGCCACATTCCTACTGTGCTATTCAATTCCTGCAAGGTACAGGGCTATGCAAAGGCACCCAAGTTAAATCATTAATTCCCAGACATTCTTACTATAGTCCCAACCATAATCACCCAGTATGTGCAAAAATTAACTCCTAGAGAGAAGGACCTACTTCTGATCTCCTCGGTGTTCTTGAAAGTGAGCAAACATGGCCAATGGCTTCCTGTGGTGTGGAGACAATGCTTTGGACTGCTTGGCACACAACTCTTCTAGCTTTTCCATGAGCCTACTTTGGGATCTAGCAACCAAGGCCTCTATGGATGAACAGAGATGACAGAGAACTATTTACTACAGTCTTGCTGTTGTAAGAAGAGCCTGCAACTTCACCTTTTGTGCCTTATCACTTTCTCTACAGAGGGTCACGGACACAGGAGTGGTAAGGAGTTTATTGCTAGTTAGCAGCAGTCAAAATCTGGTTTCACATCAAAATCAGGCAGATTAATTTTTAAATAAACTTAAAAAAAACCTAACTATGTGTAAGGTTCTAATGGTCTAACCTTCCTTTGCTCCTGACTGCCATCACTTGGCTTATGCCACTGCCTTCCCTGGAAGCTGGCCTCTGGACCGCTGATACAGCATGGCAGGACAGATAAATAGGGCCAGATTCAACAGGGAATATAAAAGAACATAAACCACTGTAATTTATACATTCTTCTGACTCCTTGTCAAGACACTTACACTGACCTACAGTCCCTTAGGTCAGTGTAAAGAAATGTAACTTACACCCATTTACACTTCTGCTTGGAATTTGGGCTATGGCATCCAGTAGGAAAGGCAGAATGGACTGTTACAGTATTAACTGAAGAAGACAGAGAGGTAAACAGCAGGGAGACAGAACAAGGAGAAGGTAAAAATGGGGAGAGGAGAACTGATGGTATTTACTTGACTCCCTGAAAATATTCCCTGTAAGGAATAACATACCCACAGTCAGGGACCCACCCTGCTTGTTTCAGAGAGAGGAGAACAGAAACCTAACATGCCATTCTTCAAATATATAAAAGATTTTACACAAAAAGCTACATTAAAAAAAACACCACAGTTGCAAAGTCAAGCACTTAAACGTTGAAAAATTCCAATATTATGACTGACTATACAATTTTAATTCAGCTGCATTGTGCATATGCATTATGAGACAGCCTTTAGTGACATGATCACATACAACTTTTTTCACAGGACCGCTGCCTCATTCAGCAGTTGCAGGGAAAGTTCTATTAAGCACATGAAATCAGGGGTTACGGCATTCTCAGTCACACTGTGGGGATGGTGCATGCACAGTACGCAGGAGCGATGAGGAAATTGAGCATACCTAGCAAAGGTGGACTCTTCAGAGAATTTAGCTGCCAAACTCTAACAAGTCTCTATTGAACAAATTGAAATTTTTCAAAGGCTTGGTCAAATTTAGCTAATGTTTTCTGGGACAGCAAAAGACATCCCTAACACCAGAGTGACCCTCCCTCCAAATTTCAAGTCCTTGCTCCAAAGCATGGAACTTCTAGTGCTTCTCAACAAAACAGCTATAAGAATTTTTTTTTTAAACACAAGCAAAACATATTTTCCCTAATCTCATTCTTGGCAGCACCTTAACCTTTTTTGATGAAACTTAAAAAAGAAAAGAAAGAAAGAAAGAAAGAAAGAAAGAAAGAAAGAAAGAAAGAAAGAAAGAAAGAAAGAAATTCAGCCTGAGGCAAACACCCAGCATGGTGTTTTCAGCCCAAATGCTTAAAGTCTGACAAAGTTATAAATGAAAACAAGGTTTTTTAATAGAAAACATCAGCCAACATTAACTACAGTGGCACTACCAGCTCCATCTGTATTAGTAAACTGCAATAATGAAACTTGGATGTCACAAATACATAGATCACCAAGGATGGGTCTGAGTCTGACAGTACGTGTAACAATCTTCTGGCCCAGTGGCACATGGAAGCGTGCTGTTTTTTGTTGCCATGATTATTTTAGTTGGGTACTAATGTAACCTAACACTTAGGGTATATCTACACTACACACTAAGCCTGAGACCCGGGTCCAGCAATTGTAAACCCAGCTTTACGATGCAGTGTGGACGCTCAAGCGTGGGCTTGGAAACACCTAGTCCCACAAACCTGGGTTTACAATGCAGTGTAGACATACTCTGTGATGCTGCATTAGCAACCCCAGGAGGGCACCTCCACAGCTATTTCCAAATGATGTAAACAACAACTTCACTGCAGACACTTCAAACAGAGATTTCAGCCCTGGGTTTCAAAGTGTGGTGACCTAGCACTGTGACTCCCCTCTTCGGATTTAGGTTTAATGATGAAGAACAGAAAGGGAACGATCCTGAGATGCAAGTGGAACTGCAATGGAAGAAACTGCATTAGTCTGAACTGCTCTCTTCATCTGTGAAGAGCAATGACACAATGAAAACTACAACTCAAAGTCTAATCAATGCACAAACCATTAGGTTGAGAGGTCTGGAGAGGGTAGAAACATATGAGTGGGTGGTTCCCCCAAATGCTTAACCCTGAGATTTCTGCTGATTCTATTTATATCAAGAGAACACTGTATGTATCTGCAAGAACTCTTAAAGCAGGTGGATGCTAGCACTTACAGAACCATCATGTCTGAGGTCATGGACAATGCAGATAAGGGTCACATCTTAAACTATAGACCTATATACTCTTCCCAGATTTTTAGTTCAGTTATTCAGGCAAAATGCTTTTTCTTCTTCCTCACCCTTAGGATTTCAATTTAAAGTAACCAGAGCTCCATTTTCTTTCCTACTAAGCTTTAGCTTTGCAATGGCTAAAGGCAAAGGCAAAGAAGTACCTTTTCTAGGGAGCACTTGTTATAAACCTTTTGGAGGAACAATAATTGATGGTTCATTTGCAGATCTTGGGCCAGATCTACAAAGGTACTTAGGCATATAAAGAAGCAGATAGGTTCTTTTCTCAATTCCACTAAGCACCTCCGTGAGACAGATGCCTAATTCTTATTTGCTTTCAACAGAAATTAGGTGCCTAACTCACTTAGGCACTTGTTAGACACCTAGGGAGATTACCTGCATCTTTAAACACCTAAATATCTTTGCAAATCTGGCCCCTTGCAAATGGTGCTGGATGGTACAGAAACTTAAGGGCCCACAAGAATGATTCAATCAATCTTTTCAAACTTTAAGGTGTCTGATTTTTTATTTTTATATTTTGGAATGGGGAGTATTTTGTTTTTTAATGGTTTCCGACACTTTTTAAAAATTTGTTCCTTAAAGTTCATTTCAACCCTAAACAGTGACTCTGTACAGATAACAGCATGGGGCTCCATTTTCATTGTGCATCATTGAGTTCCAGATCAAATCTGATAAGCTTGCAAGTAATAAGCTTGTTTTCCTGCCTGCTACTCCTGCAAACTCAGCCTGGGATCTCAGAGTCCGGCATTCCTTCTCTCACATGGTCATCTGTAACAAAGTTTCTACAAGCCAAAGTGGGCCCCCAGTGACATCTGTACAACCCCATTAGCCCTCAGTGAGTTTCCATGGGAATAACTGAGGGTCTCATCTAGAGACACTGGGGTTGCAGAGTTGTGTATGTTGAGGGAAAAATGGAAAGAATGAAACAATATGAACATGTCTCCAGCTCTGCGGAGAAGATGGAGCCCAGACTTCAAGGACTCTCAGAGCAAGAAGTCCTCAGCTGACAGCCGCACGCTTAAGACATGTTTACCCTGCATCTGGCAGCAAACCTCCCAGTCAAGGGCGACAGATTTGTGCTAGCAGGGCTCGTGCTAGCATGCTAAACAAAGTTGTGTTAACATTGCTTTGACACTGCAGTTCATGCTAGAGTTCAGGGTTCTTAAGCCTAAGGTGGGGGATGAGGAATTTGGCACACTGTGTAGCAATGGCAACGTCATTCACTGAAATTTGGCCTGGCCACCCCTCTATTAGGATGGGGTAGTGCCTGGGCCAAACATGAATGAGTAGCACTGAAACCCGGTGCACCAGGTCACATCTCTGCTCGCTAAAATTTGGCCCAGCTGCCCCCAAGCAGCACTGTGTGCCAGGTCACAGCACCCAGAGCAGAGAACCATGCCCAGCCCTGCAGGACAGGAGCCATGGCTAAGCAGGGAGCGTGGGGTGGGCTTGTTTTCCAATCCCTGCCTCCCCCCACCCGTAGACCTGCAACCCACCATTTGGGAAATACTGCTAACAAAATATTCCAGTTAAAATTTCCAACTAAATGGAAAAACCTCAGGTAACAGAAATATTATCAGCAGGAGTGACACCTACATCTGCTGGTTAGTGTGAAGGGGGTATATTCTCCCTAGACTCTATGGTAATCTGACAATTATATGCTGTTATCATAATAATAGGTGCCTTTAGAGAAAGTGGGTCAGAGCAATTGGTGGTATGAATTGTCATAGCTCCATGGCAGTTGATGGAGCTATGTTGATTTACACCAGTTAAGGACCAACTGGGCCAATATGTTTCTCTTTTAAGATAATTAACAGTCTAGTTCTAAACTGGCATAAAGAAAAATAATCTTTCACCTGCTACTATTTTTCCATGTCACTTCAAAAGGCCATAGCTGTTAGAAGTGAGTATAAATGAGCATACAGAGTAGGGGACATATTTTAACAAAGGGCTAGTGATCACTGTAAAACTGCAAGCAAAACCTTTTTCTGGATGTTTTGAAAACCTGTTCTCTACAACAGGACATGCAAAATGAGAAAGTTACTCACCTTCTGCAGTAACATAGGTTCTTCAAGATGTGTGTCCCTGGGGGTGCTCCACTTTTATGAGTGCAGTGGCACACAAACACGTAAAGTGGAGCACCCACAGGGGTACACATCGTGAAGAGCCTATCTTACTGCACAAAGGTGAGTAACTTTCTCTTCATCAAGTGATGTCCCTCTGTGTGCTCCACATTAGATGACTGCAGAGCAGTGCCCTCTAGTGGAAGGAGGGGGCTTTGGAGTTGAAGTCGTAGCAGATGAAAGTACAGTGTGACCGAACAGGGTATTTGAAGATGCATGTTGTTGTAGTAAAGCGTAATGCTGGGTAAATGCATGGGGTGAGGCCCAGATTGCGGCCCTACAGATTTCCATGATGGGAACATAGTTAAGAAATGCTATGGAGGCTGATAAGGCTCTTCTAGAATTGCATGCGGATCCCCATAGGAGGTTGTCAGTCATGCTGGACGTAAAGTTTTATGCAGTTTTATCCATTTGGAAAGCAGTTGTTTAGATATGGCATTGCCTTTTAATCATTCCACAACTGAAATGAACAGTTTTGGGGACTTGCAAAAAGATTTTGTTCTATCAGTGTAGAATGCTATAGCTCTGCGGACATCCAAGGAGTGTAGTCTAGACTGTCGTCTATGCACATGTGATTTGGGGAAAAATGTCAATAAGTAGATTGGCTGGTTGAGGTGAAAGGATGAGGCAACTTTAGGTAGAAACTTGGGGTGTGGCCTGTGGGATACTTTATCTTTGAAGAAGACTGTGTAAGGTGGTTTCAGAGTAGCAGCCGTGTTAGTCTGTATTCGCAAAAAGAAAAGGAGTACCGGTGACACCTTAGAGACTAACAAATTTATTAGAGCATAAGCTTTCGTGAGCTACAGCTCACTTCATCGGATGCATTTGGTGGAAAAAACAGAGGAGAGATTTATATACACACACACAGAGAACATGAAACAATGGGTTTATCATACACACTGTAAGGAGAGTGATCACTTAAGATAAGCCATCACCAGCAGCAGGGGGTGGAAAGGAGGAAAACCTTTCATGGTGACAAGCAAGGTAGGCTAATTCCAGCAGTTAACAAGAATATCAGAGGAACAGTGGGGGGTGGGGTGGGAGGGAGAAATACCATGGGGAAATAGTTTTACTTTGTGTAATGACTCATCCATTCCCAGTCTCTATTCAAGCCTAAATTAATTGTATCCAGTTTGCAAATTAATTCCAATTCAGCAGTCTCTCGTTGGAGTCTGTTTTTGAAGCTTTTTTGTTGAAGTATAGCCACTCTAAGATCTGTGATCGAGTGACCAGAGAGATTGAAGTGTTCTCCAACTGGTTTTTGAATGTTATAATTCTTTACGTCTGATTTATGTCCATTCATTCTTTTACGTAGAGACTGTCCAGTTTGGCCAATGTACATGGCAGAGGGGCATTGCTGGCACATGATGGCATATATCACATTGGTAGATGCGCAAGTGAACGAGCCTCTGATAGTGTGGCTGATGTGATTAGGCCCTATGATGGTATCCCCTGAATAGATATGTGGACAGAGTTGGCAACGGGCTTTGTTGCAAGGATAGGTTCCTGGGTTAGTGGTTCTGTTGTGTGGTGTGTGGTTGCTGGTGAGTATTTGCTTCAGATTGGGGGGCTGTCTGTAAGCAAGGACTGGTCTGTCTCCCAAGATCTGTGAGAGTGATGGCTCGTCCTTCAGGATAGGTTGTAGATCCTTGATGATGCGTTGGAGAGGTTTTAGTTGGGGGCTGAAGGTGATGGCTAGTGGCGTTCTGTTGTTTTCTTTGTTGGGCCTGTCCTGTAGTAGGTGACTTCTGGGTACTCTTCTGGCTCTGTCAATCTGTTTCTTCACTTCAGCAGGTGGGTATTGTAGTTGTAGGAATGCATGATAGAGATCTTGTAGGTGTTTGTCTCTGTCTGAGGGGTTGGAGCAAATGCGGTTATATCGTAGCGCTTGGCTGTAGACAATGGATCGAGTGGTATGATCTGGATGAAAGCTAGAGGCATGTAAGTAGGAATAGCGGTCAGTAGGTTTCCGATATAGGGTGGTGTTTATGTGACCATCGCTTATTAGCACCGTAGTGTCCAGGAAGTGGATCTCTTGTGTGGACTGGTCCAGGCTGAGGTTGATGGTGGGATGGAAATTGTTGAAATCATGGTGGAATTCCTCAAGAGCTTCTTTTCCATGGGTCCAGATGATGAAGATGTCATCAATGTAGCGCAAGTGGAGTAGGGGCATTAGGGGACGAGAGCTGAGGAAGCGTTGTTCTAAGTCAGCCATAAAAACAGATGGACATCATACCGAAAGGACTGAAGGTAAAAAATCCATTACAATCTACATACCACACAGACTATGCTGACAGCTTGTGCCACACACTCTCAAAGAAACTGCGGAACCACCTGATCAACATCCTCTACAGCAAACAGGGAAAGATTAAGAATGAGCTCTCAAAACTGGATACTCTCATAAAGAACCAACCTTCCACACAAACTTCCTCGTGGCTGGACTTTACAAAAACTAGACAAGCCATTTACAAAACACACTTTGCTTCTCTACAAAAGAAAAAGGACACTAAGCTATCTAAACTACTATATGCCACAAGGGGCCACAACAATGGTTCCCGTAACCCACCCAGCAATATTGTTAATCTATCCAACTATACTCTTAGCCCAGCAGAAGAATCTGTCCTATCTCGGGGCCTCTCCTTTTGCCCCTCCACCCCCACGAACATGATACAGTTCTGTGGTGACCTAGAATCCTATTTTCGACGTCTCAGACTCAAGGAATATTTCCAACACACCTCTGACCAACATATTAACCCACAGAGACTTCCTGCCAACACTACAAAAAGAAGGATTCTGGGTGGACTCCTCCTGAAGGTCGAAACAGCAGCCTGGATTTCTACATAGACTGCTTCCGCCGACGTGCACGAGCTGAAATTGTGGAAAAGCAGCATCGCTTACCCCATAACCTCAGCCATGCAGAACACAATGCCATCCACAGCCTCAGAAACAACTCTGACATCATAATCAAAAAGGCTGACAAAGGAGGTGCTGTCGTCATCATGAATAGGTCGGAGTATGAACAAGAGGCTACTAGGCAGCTCTCCAACACCACTTTCTACAAGCCATTACCCTCTGATCCCACTGAGAGTTACCAAAAGAAACTACAGGTTTCAGAGTAGCAGCCGTGTTAGTCTGTATTCGCAAAAAGAAAAGGAGTACTTGTGGCACCTTAGAGACTAACAAATTTATTAGAGCATAAGCTTTCGTGAGCTACAGCTCACTTCATCGGATGCATTTGGTGGAAAAAACAGAGGAGAGATTTATATACACACACACAGAGAACATCTTTGTTTCATGTTCTCTGTGTGTGTGTATATAAATCTCTCCTCTGTTTTTTCCACCAAATGCATCCGATGAAGTGAGCTGTAGCTCACGAAAGCTTATGCTCTAATAAATTTGTTAGTCTCTAAGGTGCCACAAGTACTCCTTTTCTTTTTGCAAAAGAAACTACAGCATTTGCTCAAGAAACTCCCTGAAAAAGCACAAGAACAAATCCGCACAGACACACCCCTGGAGCCCCGACCTGGGGTATTCTATCTGCTACCCAAGATCCATAAACCTGGAAATCCTGGACGCCCCATCATCTCAGGCATTGGCACCCTGACAGCAGGATTGTCTGGCTATGTAGACTCCCTCCTCAGGCCCTTCGTTACCAGCACTCCCAGCTATCTTCGAGACACCACCGATTTCCTGAGGAAACTACAGTCCATTGGTGATCTTCCTAAAAACACCATCCTAGCCACTATGGATGTAGAAGCCCTCTACACCAACATTCCACACAAAGATGGACTACAAGCCGTCAGGAACAGTATCCCCGATACTGTCACGGCTAACCTGGTGGCTGAACTTTGTGACTTTGTCCTGACCCATAACTATTTCACATTTGGTGACAATGTATACCTTCAAATCAGCGGCACTGCGATGGGTACCCGCATGGCCCCACAGTATGCCAACATTTTTATGGCTGACTTAGAACAACGCTTCCTCAGCTCTCGTCCCCTAATGCCCCTACTCTACTTGCGCTACATTGATGACATCTTCATCATCTGGACCCATGGAAAAGAAGCTCTTGAGGAATTCCACCATGATTTCAACAATTTCCATCCCACCATCAACCTCAGCCTGGACCAGTCCACACAAGAGATCCACTTCCTGGACACTACGGTGCTAATAAGCGATGGTCACATAAACACCACCCTATATCGGAAACCTACAGACCGCTATTCCTACTTACATGCCTCTAGCTTTCATCCAGATCATACCACTCGATCCATTGTCTACAGCCAAGCGCTACGATATAACCGCATTTGCTCCAACCCCTCAGACAGAGACAAACACCTACAAGATCTCTATCATGCATTCCTACAACTACAATACCCACCTGCTGAAGTGAAGAAACAGATTGACAGAGCCAGAAGAGTACCCAGAAGTCACCTACTACAGGACAGGCCCAACAAAGAAAACAACAGAACGCCACTAGCCATCACCTTCAGCCCCCAACTAAAACCTCTCCAACGCATCATCAAGGATCTACAACCTATCCTGAAGGACGAGCCATCACTCTCACAGATCTTGGGAGACAGACCAGTCCTTGCTTACAGACAGCCCCCCAATCTGAAGCAAATACTCACCAGCAACCACACACCACACAACAGAACCACTAACCCAGGAACCTATCCTTGCAACAAAGCCCGTTGCCAACTCTGTCCACATATCTATTCAGGGGATACCATCATAGGGCCTAATCACATCAGCCACACTATCAGAGGCTCGTTCACCTGCGCATCTACCAATGTGATATATGCCATCATGTGCCAGCAATGCCCCTCTGCCATGTACATTGGCCAAACTGGACAGTCTCTACGTAAAAGAATGAATGGACATAAATCAGACGTAAAGAATTATAACATTCAAAAACCAGTTGGAGAACACTTCAATCTCTCTGGTCACTCGATCACAGATCTTAGAGTGGCTATACTTCAACAAAAAAGCTTCAAAAACAGACTCCAACGAGAGACTGCTGAATTGGAATTAATTTGCAAACTGGATACAATTAACTTAGGCTTGAATAGAGACTGGGAATGGATGAGTCATTACACAAAGTAAAACTATTTCCCCATGGTATTTCTCCCTCCCACCCCACCCCCCACTGTTCCTCTGATATTCTTGTTAACTGCTGGAATTAGCCTACCTTGCTTGTCACCATGAAAGGTTTTCCTCCTTTCCACCCCCTGCTGCTGGTGATGGCTTATCTTAAGTGATCACTCTCCTTACAGTGTGTATGATAAACCCATTGTTTCATGTTCTCTGTGTGTGTGTATATAAATCTCTCCTCTGTTTTTTCCACCAAATGCATCCGATGAAGTGAGCTGTAGCTCACGAAAGCTTATGCTCTAATAAATTTGTTAGTCTCTAAGGTGTCACCGGTACTCCTTTTCTTTTTGTGTAAGGTGGGTCAGCCATGAGAGCTCCCTCCTAGCGGATGTAATAGCCACTAGGAATAAAACCTTCATTGAAAGATATAGCAGGGAGCTTGTTGACATGGGCTCAAATGGAGGGCTGCTGAGGGTGTGGAGGACTAAACTGAGGTCCCATGGTGGTTTTGGATTCCTAACTTCAGAGTAGGAAGTGGAGAGGCCTTTGAAAAAGCGTTTATGGAAAAGCAGAGAATCCATCTACTTTGTGATGGAATGCTGTGATGGCAGATAGATGTACTCGTATCAAACTCACAGAAAGGCTCGTCTGTTTTAGTTCTAGCAAGTAGTCTAGTATGAGTGGTAAGAGGACTGACAGAGGCGTGGCATGTTTGTGTTGGCACCATGAGTCGAATTG
The DNA here is from genome assembly GCF_009764565.3 of Dermochelys coriacea. Lineage (NCBI taxonomy): Eukaryota > Metazoa > Chordata > Testudines > Dermochelyidae > Dermochelys > Dermochelys coriacea. The sequence continues at coordinate 34,955,578 of NC_050077.1, read as the reverse complement.
CCTCCATTTATTCATGTATGTGAGTTTGGTAGTTGTCCTACGGCTGTTTAACAAAAAGTTTTATATGTCTCTGGAGCATGTCACTTCAGATCCCGAGAGCCAGGCAATAACCACGCTTTGAGTTGGAGTCTTTGAGGATCCCGATGGATGACACAGTATGCATCCTGCGATAGCAGCTGAAGTAGAAGTGGGAGCATGCATGGTGGACAGACCACCATGTGGAGAAGGTTTGCCGAGACCATGTGGAGGCTATTAGGATCACTCTGAATCTGTCCTGCCTGATCTTGTGAAGCACGCAGGCTAGGAGAAGGTGGGAAGGAAGGCGTACAGGAGGGAAGTTCCATTTGATGAGGAAGGCGTTGCCAAGAGACCATGGACTGAGTCCTGCCCTGGAGCAAAACTGGGGGCATTTGATATTTTGTGTGGTTATGAAAAGATCTATTGTTAGAAACCCTCAAGTCTGAAAAATGTTTAGGAGCACAGCATGCGTATTTAGCTCCCACTCGTGACCTGATAGAAGTTCCTCCTCAGGGTATCCGCTGTGATATTCTGACAACCAGGTAGGTAAGAAGCTGTAATCTGGACATTATGCTTGATGCACCATTGCCAGAGTCACATGGCTTCCACAGAGAGGGAATGTTATTGTGCTCCCCCTAGGAGGTAATGGACACCCTTGTCCTAGAAAAATTGCTACAGGGCCTCCCCGAGAATATCCGAGTCTGGGTCAGGCGACATCAGCCAAGTACAGTCGATGCAACAGTCAAGCTGACTGAGGAATACAGGGAGGCACATGTCCCCCGAAAGGAGGGCCGACCCTATAAGGGCATAGAGTAGGGGAAGAAACCGAGGGAACCCCTCCCCAGGAAAGGCCCAGAGAGGAAGAAGGAGGAACCCCGAGGAGCTCCCAGTAGAGCCAGCGTGATCGTTTGCAGACAATGCGGGCAGCCAGGACATAAAAAGGGAGACTGCCTGGATATGGAATGTTGGTAGGCTGTATTTTGTGTCTGGACTAATGCTGGAGGGCAGGAAAGGGGTCAGAAGCTGTCCATCATCCTGGTGGATACTGCTTCAGCCTGCTCGCTTGTCCAGAGGGGGCTGATAAAACCGCACTAGATAATTCCAGGTTCCCAGATGGCCCTGGAGTGTATCCATGGGGACAGGAGATAATGCCTAGTGGCCCAGTTGCCCCTAGAAGTGCGGGGCAGCTTTAAATGAAAGCAGGTTGGGGTAGTAGACGGGTTACCGTACCCCATTGTGTTGGGTATGGACTGAGGCCCTCCCCCCAGAGGGAAAAGGAAAGATTCCCAAAGAAGGGGGTTGAGATCCCTAGACGGAGAAGCCCCAGTCAGAAAGAGGAGCAGGGTCCTTGGTGAAGCAAACACAGAAACTCTAGACAAGAAAGCCCAGATGGGTAGAAAGAGAGGGAGGAGTTGTGGGGGAATTGGCCAGCCCAAGCCCCTTAGCGGGAGAAAAGGGGCAACTGGAGCTCCCCACAATGCAGCTCCCAGGAGAGGAGACATGGACTCCGCTTGGTGGCTTGGGAGAACCCGAGGCCCAGGGTGTCCTGGAGAAGGTCAGGATGGACCCCGGCCCCCGCTGGAAGAAAAGGAGATAAAAGGTGAAAGGATGCCCACAAGGGTGCGACTGGTGTGAGGACCTGTGGGTGGCGGCAGAGCTATAGGGGCATCCACCCCCAGCAGTGTACTTTCTGCGGGGGAAGGATGAAGGACCACCACGAAAAGGATGCCAGAGAATCACCCATAAGAAAGGGAGAGACTCCCCTGGCTGAATCCCACCGGTAGGGGGTGAAGAGGACGAGGAAGGACGAACCTGGCAGTTCATAAAGTGAGGGGAGGTGTGTTCAGGGTGCTGGCTAAGAAACCTTGAGCCAGGCCTCTATCACACCAGCTTCAATCAAGAAAGGAGAATTGGAGCTGGCTGAGTAAGCCCAGGCCTGAGTGGCATATGGGGAACAGCTGCTGGCCACGTTATCCAGGGGCTATATAAAGGCTGGCAGGAAAGAAGCCAGGGAGTTGGAGCTCGTCCCTGCTGGCTGCAGGAGTTAGCAGTTCCTAGGGCTGTGATATTGAAGTTGTTTGTAGCTAGAAAGTGATGGGAAAGTAAACTGAAATAAAGAGCATGGGTGATTGCACCAACACAGAGGTCTCTGGCTGATTTGTGGGCGCACCAGAGGCAGTAGGTCTTCAACCGTCGACTGTACTGGTTTTGGGAATCCTGATCGATGGAGCCAGGAAGCCCTCCTCATAATCACTGTGGTCACTATCCATCTTGCTGCTGAATCTGCAGAGTCAAGAGTGGCCTGTAATGCTGTTCTGGTTATGAGTTGACCTTCTGCAATAACTGATTTGAACTGTTCCTTTGTCTCTTCTTGAATAAACTCAAGAAATTCAGAGAAGTTTGCATAGTTATTGTGGCCATATTTTGCCACTAACGCTTCATGGTTAGCTGTTCTCAAGTGTAAGGTCAACAGAGTATGCTTTGCAGCCAAAGAGGTTGAGCTGCATCCAATCTTTGTTATAAGGGGTGTTTCTGGGGTATTGTTGTCTACCCCATTCATTGACTGTGTCAATCACTAATGAATTCGGCATTGGATGCAAAAAGAGAAATTCAGTTCCCTTTGCAGACACAGTACTTTTTAATCAGACCTCCTACAAGTAGGTGGGATCGTTGCTGGGGTTTGCCACAGCAACTTTACAAGTTCCGTAATCAAAACATTCATAGGAAGGGCAATTTTGGATGAGGTCTATGTGTGCAGAATATGTATTAGTTTATGTAGGCATTCCTGGACTTCTTTGAGAGAAATGTCCAGTGAGGTGGCAACTCTGATAGAGGTCTTGGAATTGTTTGAAGTCATTACCTCTATTGGGAGGAGGGGGAATAATAGTGTCATCAGGTGACAATGAAGAGATATGGACTTCAGGTGGGCTGTCATGGTCAGAGAGTTCTTCCTCCTCTTCATCCTCTTGTTCTGAAGTTTCAGGTGGTCCCTCTGCTGTTCATAAGGGTGATTAATGTGTGCTAGCTCTGGGAAGGATGGCAGATCTATGTAGTGATGGTGGATATGCTGTCAATTGGCAACAAAATGGCCACTGGGGTGGGAAAGGCACAGGTGGCATCCAGGGATGTCCATACCAGGTGTTGGTTCTGAAGGTCCACCAGGCAGGTCTTATATGGAGGGGCAGGTGTGATGGGAGCAGCCACAGGGGAGGAATATTGAGGAGAGTGCATGACATCATCGTCTCCATCTTCATCCTCGCTCGAGAATTGTGGAACGGAAAGAGATGGAGAGCTGGGTTGAGTAGATACTGCGAGGACAGAGGTACCTAGGTGCTGAGGACAGGAGATTCTGGTATAGAGGAAACAGTGAGGTCTTTTTGGTGCATGAATTGCTGCAAAGTGGATGCCATCGGTACGAGATGCTGAAACCTGCCAGTCAGTGCCGATGTGTGACTGGAGTGCAGGATGTGTGCACTTGGCGGTGCCATCAGCTGTGGGGGTGCCGAATGTTTAATCATCTCTGGCAGTACTGCAGCCTGGGTTTTCATTTACCCCTCAGTGCCTGTGTCCAAGCACAGCCGCTTAGTGACTTTCGTTTTCTTGGTGCAGAGGGTCCCATAGTTTCAGCCGTTGGAATGGTTGATGCAGTAGGTCCTGAGAGTGTTTGCCTGCTAGAGGAGCACCTTTTCTTGGCCAGCTCCAGAGTCAGGGACATGGTACCCCATTTTTTTGCCGCCTTCTTGGCAGGTTGATCAGAAGCCTGGGCCGTGGAAGAAGGGCCCATGTCAGAGGCTGTAGTCTGCGATCTCTGGCCAGGAGGGGTGCGTACCTCAGGCTCAGACACTGGACAGAGAGACTTCTCCATGAGGAGAAGTTTACGTTGGAGATCTCTCGCCTTCCTGGAACAGGCTTAGAGGTTGTGACAGTGCGAGCACTTTACTGCCTTAGCGAGACACATATAATCGCAGGATACACTGAGAGTGCCCATTTGAGAGAGGTATAGAAAGCCTGCAGGTAAGACAGCATTTGAACCCTGGGAAGCGAGGCATACCCCTTAGGGAACGTCCTCTCCCCATAAAGGGAGGTACGACTATTGTGCTGCAGTGGTGAAAATGGAAACCTACAACCCTATAACGAATTTTTTTTTTTGAAAAAACAAAAAGGACGGGGATAAAGTTATAAAGATATCTAACTAGAAGAAAACCTAAAAACTAAGGGAAACTATGCTACCCAGAAATCCAAGAGGCGCTGCTAGTTGCTCCAATTTGAGCCAAGAGTGGTAGAGAAGGAACTGAGGGAGGGTTGGTCGCACAGCGCCAGTTAATCGCCTGAAGCGACACAAGATGGGGACCGCGCATGTGCAACCCCACTCGGCACTGCTTCCATAAATCTCCAATTATGAGCGCAGGGGTGCACAAACACCTAAAGTGGAGCACCCATAGTGACATCACTCAAAGAAGAATTCCAATTTCCAGTGACACTAAGTGTTTAAATGGCAGTTACCAACTGACTGTATTTATCTGTATCCCATAGGCCTACTACCCACCTTTACTCCCCAAGCATAGGGCCTGGTATCTTCTCAGAGCTTAGAAGTCTGATCCAATTTGGGCCTGGGTATTAGGTAAGAGGGCCTGTTTTCCATGTCTTCCAGCATGCCATAGCCCCAAGAGGGAATGCCCATTTCCCTAGGCAGCTAATGTATGGGGAACAGAAGGTGCTAGCTGGGTGCTCGTGCTACTCCTTTCCAAAGGCTAAAAACTACCCACATCTGGTGAAGCCGCACTGCAGGGAAGTGGGAAGCTGAAGGATGACACTGCACAGTGGTTCCAGTGCACAAGTGGCTCCAGATACCTCCATCCTGTAGTTCTGGAATGGGCAAGAAGGAGCAAGTCATAGGTGATACACTATGTCTTCTTTAAAAACAGCAGGTGCCCCAGGCAATGTGTTGCACATTGTCCAGCTGCCTGAAAGGATATAACCAAAAATCCTAGGCAATATGGCCCCACGTTGAGATGGGCAGAAGTTAGCAGACATGACCCCAGTCTATAGACTCAGTGGGACAAATTCAGCCCTAGTGTTTCTGTTTCAATTGATAGGCTTAGACAGGGCTGCATCTGGCCCAGTACCTGTGACACAGATTGAGGAAGGAAATTGTTCATTCTCAGAACCTGGCCAGCTAAAAAGCAATGGTCTCACAGTAAAGGAAAGTTTAGGCTAGAAATAAAAATTCTTAAGCGTAAGAGAAGTTAAGCAGAGGGATATATGTTCAAGGCACCATCAATGTGGACAGGCAAAGAGAAGTTAGAGAGAATGACATAGGCGAGAACAGAGGTCAGTTCTGGTGGGTCCTACTCGGAGTGGATTGTTTTTACACAGTTACAGCTAGTTAATATTTTGCTTTTGTAATGTTACTATAATCCTTTGAAGGAAGAGCAGGTTCCTCTGAGTGAGTTCTACTGTCTTTCTGCTCCTCCAGGTCCTCGAGAATCTTGTCTAGATCCCACTTCTCGATATCCTGAAAGAATGAAACCAATGGTTAGGGAAAATTCATCCCCAAGAGGTTATTACAAAGGTAAAAATCACAAAGGCCTATACTCCATGGGATAAGTTCTCCTGAGTACCTTCAGCATGCAGAAGTATCTGAATGCATGAACAGCATATGGACACCTGCCTTCCTAAACTCCACCAGTGTCAGGTTGCTGTCATTCCCCAGCAGAAGAACCTGTACTCCACTGAAGACATGGGCCCTACAGGATGGACCTACAAAACTTGGCATGGCTATCTAGAAGAGGAGAGCTACTGACTGGTGCCCCCCATTCCTCCGCAGTGCATTCCACTGCCATGACTGAGCAGATCTGATGTGACCAAGTGCAACCTAAGTGCTAAGAGAGCCTAGCTGGAGGGACTGATGCTCAACATGATAAGAGTGGAAGAGCTTCCTGCCCTATCTGAAGAAACTGCTGAGTCTGGGATGGATGCAGTAATATCAACTGAATCAGCACCTCCTCAGGGTCAGAAATACAAGACCCATCCCTCTAATATCCACCTGACATGCCCCTCCACTTACTGTGGTCACCCTCTCCCCCAACCTCCAACAGCTAATCACACGCTGGAGTCCCTTCCTAACAGCTGGTCCCTCCTTCCCTCTCATGCCCATCAGCAACACAGATTCAGCCCAAATCTCAGTGAAATGTTAACACCGTGTTTCCTATCAAATAATGCATCCCACCACTTCCCATACCCACTTCTGCAGCGGGCTCCTCCTTTCAGGATCACTGACCCCTATAAAAATAGACGAGGAAAAAATCATGAAGGCGGAGAGACAGTCAGGTGGATCAGGCCATCTTCTCTTCCAAGAGGAAGGATACAGACCCTGATCCTGAGATGTGCTGAGCGCTTGTAACTTCCACTGATTTCAAAGGGAGCTGTGGATCCTCAGCAACTTTCAGGATGAGGCATGTAGCCCCTTTCTTTGGTTTTCTTTCTGTTCTATCTTACTTAAAGGCAGATGGGTTCCTGACCTAGGAACACTATTTCTACAGCACAGCCAGCAGCAACCTGGATCTCAGAATTGGTTGTCCAATAAGAAAGTGGGATGGCCTCAAATTATTCATCACCATATATAATTAGCTATGTGCACTCTTTCCACAATTTAGGCTGGAGAGGAGCTAGCTATATGAAGCCAGAGGAAGAAGTTAGCAAAGCAGCAAGCCAAGCAGGCGACCATCCTCCTCTTCTCCTTTTCAGTGAGAAGAGAGAGTTTTCAACTGCAACCTTAGCTCAAATGTGCTGGTCAACCAATGCACCCAGGAGTTGTCAGTAGAGATCTGCAGCTTGGCAAGCAAACACTAAAGCCCAAAAGTGCCTAAATACCTTTGAGGATCTGGGCCTAAATATTTACATATCCCTTCTTCAGACCAGGTTTGTGTTTTTTTGGGCTGTTAAACAGTAAGATGTTTCCCAGCATGCAAATAACCATCCTGGGTCTGCGCTGGAATTCATGGGATATCAGTGGCTCACTGAAGTTCAACATTCACAGCTCTTTACTTTATATACTGAGGAGAAACATCGTCTGGTGGCTAAATATCAGAATTTACCGATTCCTCTCAAAGCCTTCCCTGGGCTTAAAAATGCAAATACCAAAATACCCAATCTGCCCACAATGCTCGCTTTATTATATTACTAGTCATTTACAGAGACCTTTTCATGTCTGTCCTGACTGTGACTTAAGGCACAACATTAACTAAAAATATACCTGCCTAAAGTAAAGACACTAGGCTTGGATCCTTCATTACACTCTACATGGATACACCACTGCATCCATCCTATTGATGTAAACGGGTGCCACTTGAGCATAATGAATTGCAGGATCTTGGCCTAAATTATATTAAAAAACAACATATAAAAGAAGCCAAACAGCTGACTACTCCCTAATTATAAAACCAGGTCAGTATTTTGAAGACTTAATTTAGGTAACTTATTTTTGAAAATTTAGGCCTTATACAGTTAATCGTTTATGGCATAAGAACATAAGAATGACCATTCTGATCAGACCAATGGTCCATCTAGCCCAGTATCCTGACTTCCGACTGTGGCCAATGCCAGGCGCTTCAGAGGAAATGAATAGAACAGGCAATCACTGAGTGATCCATCCCCTGTTATACAGTCCCAGCTTCTGACAATCAGAGGGCTAGGGACACCCAGAGCACGGGGTTATATACACCTGACCATCTTGGCTAATAGACATGGAAGGACCTATCCTTCATGAACTTATCTAATTCTGTTTCTAATTCTGTTATAGTTTTGGCCTTCACAACATGCCCTGACAATGAATTCCACAGGTTGACTGTGTGTTGTATGAAGTACTGTACTTCCTTTGTGTGTTTTAAACCTGCTGCCTATTAATTTCATTGGGTGACCCCTGGTTCTTGTGTTATGTAAAGGGATAAATTACACTTCCCTATTTACTTTCTCTACACCATTCACGATTTTATAGACCACTATCATATATCATTTTAGTCGTCTCTTTTCCAAGCTGAACAGTCCCAGTCTTTTTAATAACAGGTTTCAGAGTAGCAGCCGTGTTAGTCTGTATTCACAAAAAGAAAAGGAGTTCTTGTGGCACATTAGAGACTAACAAATTTATTTGAGCATAAGCTTTCGTGAGCTACAGCTCACTTCATCGGATGCTTTTTAATCTCTCCTCATATGGAAGCTGTTCCTTACCCCTAATCATTTTTATTGCCCTTCTCTGTACCTTTTCTAATTCATCTTTTTTTAGATGGGCCGACCAGAACTTCATGCAATATTCAAAGTGTGCGCATACCATGGATTTATATAGTGACATTAGGATATTTTCTGTCATTTTTTCCACCCTTTCCTAATGGTTCCTAACATACTGTTCGTCTTTTTGACAGCCTGCACACTGAGTAGATGTTTTCAGAGAACTATCCACAATGACGCCAAGATCTCTTTCTTGAGTGGTAACAACTAATTTAAATCTTATTTTGTATGAGTAACAGGATCAGGCACTTAACATGAAAGAACCTGCAGATTGATTTTTCTCCCCCACTGAAACATATTTTCAAATGTCATTTTTTAGTAAAAATATACCTGTCCAGCCCATAAAATAATAGCATCAGGACAATGACTATTTAAAAATATTGATGACATTTTGAAAAGGAAGTTGGCTGTCAGTTACATTGTAACTGCATCACAATTACACCATGCACACACTAATTAGCTTCATTCTAATATTGTAAGTTGCAGCTAAAAGTCTGATTAAGGACAAAAGTCTGATGATGGCTACAAACTGAAACCTGTGTCAGTGACATGAAACGAGTCATGGCTCAGCAGCTCCTCCTGAGATTTCTTGGTCTGGAAAGAGTGAGGAGCAGACAGACAATGGAGGTCATTATAATGAGAACTGTGTTAGATCTCAGCACTGATACAGTTTTACCAAAGGATCTCAGTGAAAGCTCTGAATTTACATGTTTGCTGTAATTATGGTGTCATTGGCAACCAACATTTAAAAAGAAGCTATTGCTAAATAAATATAAACACTGATCTATCATGTACATAATTATATTGTCAGGTCCACTCCCACACATCCTTATCACATGAGCAAAGACTATTACAGGGTGTCCGATAAGGCCCGGTAGCAAAGGAGTTAAGGGTTTGCAGGATTTGACTGATAATAAAAGAGATGACTTGTGAAAGTCATTCTATGAGATATGCCTCTTTAAATGAGTTACTATGGCTCCAAACCAAAGCATAGATTTAATTTTAAGCATGAGTAGTTCCATTGACTTCAATGGGGCTTCTCATGCTTAAAGTGAGGCATGAGTTTAACTACCTTCAGGAGCTGGGGATTAAATAGGGACTAGTTTTCAAAACCAGGCTGTAAACAGGTCACCTCCTGCACACCCCCTTGTGGCCAGGGATGGCCCTCCAACAGCCTCTGGCTCACTTTTCCCCTCAAGGGCCCTCTTCAATAACTCACAGATTCTTTTGCCCTTCTTAGGGTCTCATTTATTAAATTAACAAATACTCAGAAGTTTTCCAGTCCATCTGTTTACCCTCTTATTAGGTCACTCCCAGGCCTTTCATATCTCTAGGCTTCACCAGAGAAATGTGAGACTACTTGCTCAGTACTTACAGCCTCTGTACTCCACTCAACTTCCCCATCTCCAAGCTTCCTGCTGCTGTTTACAGAGGAATCAGTTGATCTCTGCTCAGGTGCGCCTTCTTAGGAACTAGAGTCGGCTGATCCAAGGCTTCTACCCCTTAACGCACAAACCACCCTATTACACACGTTCATAAGTTGTGTATACAAAGGCCTGATTCTGCACTTTTACACCAAGGTAAAATCCACTGAGCCTAACTCTTTCACTTACGCTGGTGCAAATCAAAAGTAACTCTACTGATGTCAATGGGTTGTACTCGTGTAAAATGGATACTGAAAGGAGAATCAGGCCCATTGACTTGAACAGAGCTACTCCGGATATCCACTAGTAGGGCTAAGATCAGAATTAGGCCCAAAAATGCTTGGACAAGGTCTACACAGGGAATTGCTGGCACAGGGAATTGCTAGGCAGCTCAGTGCACAAAAAGGCAAATGCGTGTATACTATGCATATGTAGATACGGTTATGTTTTGAGAGCGCAGCTTCAATACTGATTTTTGTAAATTTGTCCTGCAAAGTTTGTGGCATGTTGGAAAATCTGTACTTTGACCCCACTGAAGGCTCTGAACAGAAATCCGAAGGTTCTCATGGTAGTCAGCCACCAGGCAATGTATTTTAATTTATGAAATAAAGAACTGTTAATTTTCTATTTTAGCACACAGGTGGCTGTCTCATGAGTGCAACACTGATCCTGGGGAGCTGGTAGACCAGAAGAGCAGCAGCCAAGGGTGGGAGACTGGATCACATCTCACAGTCCGATTTCTCTCCCAGTCACCAAACAAGAAGTTTCTGTTCCACTGACATTAAAATTTCTCTCAGGCAATCATATTTCAGCTGCAATTCCATGACAACAGCAGGTCACTGACCCCACCAATTAAGCTTCAAAAACTGGTACCCCAGTAAAAGAAATGGGGAAGTTCTCAACACTGTTGATGCTACTGTCTGGCCATGACAAACATACCTCTCGTTACAATGTCAGAACTCTCTGCAACCAGACAGCTAGAAAGTTCACCATGCATTGCATCCACATCAGAGATTCTGTGCCCGTTTCCTTGAACATGGACACTCCCTGTTCTGATCAATGAGATTAACTTCCAACATGGCTTACTTGTACCTGTAAGGCAGGGCCTGCTTTTTTTGTTCCAAGTTTGTACAGCACCTAGTACAATGGGGCCCTGGCTGTGACTAGGGCTCCTAGGTGCTACTGCAATATAAATTCAAAATGACATGGTGTGTGCAGAATTGGACATTCATATCCTCTTATTGTCAATGAACATTCTGCATCTAATGCATTATCCATCATGAGAGACACCTAAGCAATCACTGAAGAAAACTATCCCTTTGCCCCACCTACCTGCAATGAAAAGAGCATCAGCCCTCGAGGGTGTTCAGCTGAAGTGGCTCCTTGCTCATTTTCTACTTTAGTGATTCTTTCTAGATTGTCACTGATAGTCTCCAATGGTGATTTTGTTTTTAGTTCTGAATTGCCTCCATCTCCAGACGGTGCCTCCAAGGTCACCTTAGAGAGTATTTTTGTTTCTATCATCTTTTGTCTCTCTTCACTGTTGTTTGCATTTACAAAATATGGCCCTTTCATAGACAGTACTTTATTAGTCCAAAAGTCTTTTGTTTCCCTGTCTTTTCCATTGCCCAGTTCTTTCCCTCTGAGAGTTTGATCTGTAGGATCTGCAAGGACTGCTCTCTGTTGGCTTGAAGTTTCTTCAGGCAGGTTAGCAAAAGCATATGTCTGATCTCTTACCAATGGTACATTTTCTCTTCCCACACCTTGGGTAACATCCATTTCTTTCTGAAGATCTGAACTTTCTAGGTCTCCATTCCAAGTCTCTCTGGAGAGTTCCACAGATTCTAATATTTGCTATAGATACAGAAAATGCCCCTCAGAAGAGACAATCATTCCCCTCACCAAAGCAATAAAGAGACATATAATAAACCAAGTAGAACTGATTGGCTGATGGAGGTTCAAATTGAGTGGGCATCTAATAACTGCCTGGGTCAGGTCTCATCTCTAAGATTTGTTACAAATCAGAATGAGATTCATTTTGTAAAAACAGTAACTGTAGGAAGTGCTGGATGCACCTGAAACCCATTTAGCCCAGTGCCTTGTTATCCTGTGTTATTGCTTACATACAGATTCCAGCTCAATAGAAAAGGTGATACAAGAAGCTGGTGTCCCGAGGCCAAAATACTGGAGCTGGCCTGCTCCCCAGCTGGCTTTCTATAATCAGTGAGTTTCATCACTCCAGGTGCAATGTAATCCCTTTATCTATCAATGGTTCTATGCCCAGTTTTTAACGTCATACAATTACTTCTTGATATACCCACCCTAACTACTTCATCTCTAGTTTCTGTATATGGACTATGGTAATTGGAGACATTTCACACAGTGAAAGGCTTGCAAGTTAACCTGCTGCATAGCCTACTTTTAATGCTTGGATGATGTATGGCTTCACAGATCATCCTATGAGTAGGAGCTGGTCAGTGGCTGAGGGACAATTATTTATTGTAGAAAGATTCATAGACTCAGTGTTCTACAAGTGTTTTCCCTAAAAAAATCAGTGTCTCCTGCAACGCATATATCGTAATTCCTGACAAGTACCCTACTGCCTGCATCTCCACCTGTCAGCTACTACTGCAAGACAGCCAGCATCATCTCCATCATAGAGCAGTAGCTCATTCAAAACCAGGCTCATTTGATTTTGGGGACACTGAAGGGCTCCTTGGGAGAGAGCGGGACCAGGCCAGTGAGGGGAAGAAAGAAGGCTAGGGCCTTTGGGAGGGAGAATGAGGATCCACACTACAAGCAGCTAAAGAAAGGACCCACCCTCCCGACAGACGGTGGGCAGAGATTAAGGGGATAACAAGAGGAAGTGCAAGAAGATGGGACAAAGAGAAAAGGGCCCAGATCCCAAGAACAGAGAGACAAAGTGAGCCTACAAAAATAGATGAGGAATAGAGAGAGAAGAGAGACGCAGACCCAAGATGAGAAAAAGGACCCAGGTACTTATATCATGCAGTGCGACCTAAAAATCTACTGTAATATTAAGCAGCTGCACTGCCGACAACCACAGAATATATGGCTGCAGTAGTACAGTCAGTAACCTGCATGTCTGTGTCTCCTGGAGAAAGAGCTGTCAGTTCTTCCGACAAGTCAGGAATCAGATTGGGTAGATCTCGCTGGAAGATGAATAGCTCCCCATCTTCATCACAATCAGACTGCCATACAAAACAAAGAAATGAAAGGAAGGGCCAGCACATTTATACAGATGTTTCATGAGGGCATAAGTCATTTCTTTATCTCACAGTTAGCTATAGTATTGAGGGATATCCTGCTGAGTCATATCAATGGAGCGTCAACTACTCTGCATCCAAAGGGTCTGAGATAAACTCTCTCTTTGGTGAATTAGCACATTAACGGGCTTCAATAACAAGAGCTAGATAAAATATTGGGTATGAACCCATGTCTAGTGAGGTTAATGGCAAAAGTTCCATTGATATCAATGGGGACAAAACTAGGTAAATATTCCAAAGCTTGAGAGGTACTGGGTTATCTGCAAATCCCAGTGACTGCAATGCCCAGGTCAATATCTAGAATGTACAAGTAGAAACCATACTTTACACCAAATGGAAGAATTAAAACCCCCACATCAGGCAGACAGGCTCCAGCTTTCACTTTGCCTTTTATACCGCAGGGCATATCATCTCCAGTAACTCTTTGGGCTGGCAAATCCTGATTCCCTGGTGAAATTATTTTTCCTCCCTCTGCACTGCACCAGTTTGCTCTAGTCTTACTGAAATGCACATTAGTGGTGGCCAAAGTGCCCCCATAGCACAACCTACCACTGCCCTCATCAATACTAGAGCATACCACATTGAGATTACAGGTCTCAGGTGCAGCGGTGTCTCTTGTTGTGAGCAGACACAGCTCAGATCAAGATGAAGCATTGCAAGCTGAGACATGCAGTCTCGGTAGGCTGCAGTTTTGTATTAAATATGAGGGGTACTGCAATCAGCTCTACTTTATGTAAATTAAGGACCATGGTCAAGCTCCAGATAACATTTCGGTAGGATGCTTGCTCCAGATGCATAGAAACAAAGAATGTTTGTGTATGAAAGAGACCTTGGACTGACTTACTATGAAATTAATACATGACACCATGGTACAAAAAGATCTTTTCAGTCATACTGTTATTAGTCATTTGTTTCAATAGCACTGGAAGCCCTGACTGAGATCAGGGCCCAAGTAAGAGGCAGTCCCTAGTTTAACGAGCTTACAGTCTAAATAGACATGATAGACAAAGGTGGGATAGGAAACAGACATAGAGAAAGAAAGTAATTTACCCAAGATCACACAGCTTTTCAGAGGTAGAACCAGGAACAAAAACCAGGTCACCTGAGTCCCAGTCCAGTGCCCTATCTCCGAGAGCACATTACCTCTTTTGAGCATGATTAATGCCCACGTTGAAAGTTCCCTCACCTGTGCTACTCACAAGATGATCTCTGTATCACTAAGCTACACCCCAAATCTGAAGAAATAGTTTCCTTTGATGGTAAAATTAAGCTTCCTTTAAGGTTAAGTATGTTTGAAAACTATTATTACTTGTGTGCTCTCTAAAAATAGGGCTCCTACCTGGGCAGAATCACCAATACTTAAGCCAGGTCCCCATGGTCAAAGGATCACATCACAAAAGCCACTACAGTTCCTCCTTGTAGGTACTGTGCTGATTCAAGCCAGCTGCAGCCTTAAAGCAGCTTCTCCTAATTGGCCCCTTTGTACTTAATCCTTTTACTTCCTAGGCTGGGAGAGGTGAACAAGCAATGTTCCTTCCCCTGTTGGAGTCTTCTGTTATGAGAGAGGAGGCAGCCTATATGCTACCTTCCTCCCAGTTAGCTGTGAGAGAGGGGATCCTTGCCTCATCCTGCACTACAAGTCTTCTGGCACCAGGCCCTTAAAGAAACAGTATGGTTCTTGCCAAGCATTAATTATTCCCCCAGGACCAACTTCTTCTTTCCCAACTGTACCTGCCCTTCCCAAGCATCCACTCAGAAAGTCCCAGAAACATTAGGGGACACATCATGGAACAGGGCTAGATCCACAAAAGGATTTAGGTTCCTAACATTCATTGATTTCAATGAATGGTAGGAGCCAAAATACCTTTGAGGATCTGGGCCCTAGTCCCTATTACCCTTAAAGTAGACAGTCACCTTCTTAGAAGTACTAAAGACATGCTTGGAAAATAATGATGCCACATAGCTCTTATGCAGCACTTTTAATCTGTCAGTCTCAATGTGCTTTACACAAAGGATGGTAAGTATCTTTATCCCCTTTACAGATGGGGAAACTGAGGAGCACTGGGTAGGGTGGGATGACTCTTCCACAGTCACACAGCAAGTCAGTAGCAGAGCAGCAAAGAGAACCCAGATCTTCTCTCTGCCAAGGATCATATTTCCATGATCTTCAGCCACAGAGAGGCATGTTCCGAGTTTTTCTGCCAGGCTCTAACAGTGCTACAATTAATACCCCAGCAGAATGAAGTAGAAAAACAAAAGAAATTCCATTTAAATGTGGTTATTTGCGTGGTGTGCTTTTTGTTAGGCAGATGAACAACACAGGAGGCCTCATGTTGCGAGATGTCAGTGCCCTCCATGCCCGCTGACTTTAATGAGAGTTGAGGATGCTCAGCACATTGTAGACTCAGGCCTGCATTCATTATTGTTTGAGATGACGAGAACACAAGGGGGAGGATGGGTGCAGCAGTCTGACAGTTACAGAACTCCTGGACTAACACCCACTACAGCACTGCTCCCAGCAGATGAGCGGTCCATTGAGAGTAGCGCTGGCTACTCAGGAGCTCCTCACTAATGAGGTGATCCTCAGTTGCCATTCAGAGAGCCCTTTGTGGAACATAGTGAGGAAGGATGCTGGACAGCAATGCTTACCGTGGAGGTGTCAGACTCCAGAGATGGGATTTGGTCTTTCACTGCAGAGAGGATGGCCCCCCAGTGTAAGGTTCTGTTACCCTGGAAAGGGGTTGTAAGATCCTCAGATGGATCCTCTTTTTCCTGGCTTTGTCCTTCTGATGCCATTTGAAACAGCTCCCATACAACCAACTCACAGGCAAAATGGCTTCAGCACATGCCACTAAAGAAAACAGAGGTAGCGTCAGCACAGGGTAGGAATGGATCCCATGTGCATTAAGCCTCAGCTTAATTCTTGGGAGTCCTATAATTCTGATTGTTATACAGTCAGCAATACCCCAGCACTGGATATGATCTACAGTAAAGTGGATTATATGGAGCCTGTCTTTCTACCTGAGTCCCATGAGGCTGACATCTTTGTGCCCTTGGCATAATTTAGAACAGCCTCACAGTTGTTCTAAATTGTGCTGGCTTCTAATAGCACCCTCACACATACCTCAGCTCACCCCTTACACTGGGAGAGGGGCAGAAAGGAGTGATGTAAAGTTGGTACTGCCAGCTCTATGCAAGTCAAAGGTTCCCCCATACCAAGAGAATGCTTTAAGTATATTTTGGGTTGCGAGAATAGCACAAAGGGGAAACAAAGATCTGCCCTTTGGATTTTGACTTCCCAACATTTTTATGGAGAGTGGGTTCTTTCCTAGCTTCTTCCTACAGTAGATTGAGAAGGGGTATTTCACAAGGGGCAGTGGAGGCTGCCTCCTTGCTCACTGGATAATTAATACTATTTGGGGACCTTTTCGTTTTCAATTTGTGATACAATCATATGATTTCCACAGGAATTGAAAATGGGAGTAAATCTGTTCTAACTGGTAATTAAGATTGGGAGGCTGCTACTGTATGGAACTCAGTCACTGATTTAATTATGCTTATGATTATATTATCCTTTTAAATCATTTGTATTGCCACAGGTTGACAGAATGTTTTAAATACAGAGCAAGGTTCATTCTCTGCCCAAGAAGCTTACAATTTAAGATACACAAGGCGAATAACATGCCTGTAAATGCTTTGCACGTCATCCATCTAATATGTCTCTTTTATCCATATCAGACAGTGTTGAGTTTGCATGGCTTCTGATGCCTGACATGGGGCTGGATTTATGTGGTGAGATTAGCACAGGAATGATGTCACCTCTAGAGAATGAATGGGAGCTGCTGAGTGCAAGATTATTCCCACGGGGCTGGGATGAGTTGGTTACCGGAGTTACTCCCCCATATGGACTTTCCCCATATGAAACCCAAGATCTCTGTCATAGGTGGAGATAGTAACAGGAAACATAGGAATAGCCTGGCTGGATCAGACCCAATGTCCATGTAGTCCACCGGCCAGCAACAGATGCTTCAGTGGAAGTGCAACCACCCTTGTATTAAGTGAGATAATCTACCCTTCATTTTAGGTTATTCCCCTACTAATCCTTAATAGCTAGAAATTGCCTTAAAACCTGAATTATGACATTTAACATCTCTTCCAAAATTTGTTAGCATTAATTATTACAATTCTGCATATTCTTGCTACCCTATAAATAATCCCTAGCTTTTATCTAGTGCTTTTCAACAGTCTATCTCAAAGCACTTCACAAAGGGGGGTCAGTATCATTATCCCCCCTCTACGGTTGAGGAAACTGAAGCATAGAGCAGTGAAGTGACCATGCTCATCCAGCAGGCCAGTGGCAGAGCAACAGGGTTCCCTCTCTCCATTACACCGCACTTCCTCTGTCCAATCCATATGGACAATCTTTCATGGTGACAAGCAAGGTAGGCTATTTCCAGCAGTTAACAAGAACATCTGAGGAACAGTGGGGGGTGGGGTGGGGGGGAGAAATAACATGGGGAAATAGTTTTACTTTGTGTAATGACTCATCCATTCCTCAGATGTTCTTGTTAACTGCTGGAAATAGCCTACCTTGCTTGTCACCATGAAAGGTTTTCCTCCTCCTCCCTCCCCCCCACCCCCCCCCGCTGCTGGTGATGGCTTATCTTAAGTGATCACTCTCCTTACAGTAAAAAGAAAAGGAGTACTTGTGGCACCTTAGAGACTAACAAATTTATTAGAGCATAAACTTTTGTGAGCTACAGCTCACTTCATCGGATGCATTACTCTCCTTACAGTGTGTATGATAAAACCCATTTTTCATGTTCTCTGTGTGTGTATATAAATCTCCCCACTGTATTTTCCATCAAATGCACCGATGAAGTGAGCTGTAGCTCACGAAAGCTTATGCTCAAATAAATGTGTTAGTCTCTAAGGTGCCACAAGTCCTCCTTTTCTTTTTGTGAATACAGACTAACACGGCTGCTACTCTGAAACCAGTCTTTTCAATCTTTCTCATATGAGATTTTCCATTACCCTAATCACTTTCATCACCCTTCTGTGAACTTCTTATAATGTTGCAATATCCTGTTTGAGATGCAGTTATTAGTACTGCACACAGTATACTGCCACAACACTGATTGATAATGACGGCAGTTTAATATTCTCTATTATTCTCCATCCCATTCTTTAGGCCACCTAACATCTTGCTCGCTTTTTTGAAGGCAGCTGCACACTGGGCAGAGATTTGCATTGAGCTGTTTACAGTAATGCCCAGGCCCCTTTCCAGAACTGACACCGTTAACGTAGTACCCTGCCGCGGTGCAGGAACAGTTTAAATGTTCCTTTCTGACGTGCGCCACTTTGCATTTATTAACCCTGACTTCCATCTGGCGCCCTAGCCTGGGTGGCACCCTCTGGAGTCTGCCTGGGTCCAGATGAAGCTAAACAACTTGGCGTGAGCCGCAGTTTTTGCTCCCCGCACCTTCCCCGGCCCATTTCTGCCTGGGCTCAACAGCGGGTCCGTGAACACGCCCCGGGCCCGTTCTGATCTGGGACAATTCGCGGCCTCTCCCCGGCCCCAGGCCTCTCCACAGCGTAACGACCGCCTCGGCCCCAACCGCTTAGAGCGGCCGCCGGGCTCGGCCCCAGCCCGGCCCCAGCCGCTCCCTGGCTCCACCCCCGCGCTTCCTCCCGTCCCCATGGTAACCAGGCCAACCGACCGCCCGCAGCGCCCCTGCCCGCAGCCCGGCTCCCCGGCTCTGCCCCCCTCCCAGCCCCGGTGTCCGCCCCCGCGGCCTCACCACACAGCGGAACGCAGCCCCCCAGCCCTCCGCAGCGCTAACCCTGCTCCACCCGCCCCACTCACACCACACCTCAGAGCCCCCTCGACGCTCCCCGACCGCTTGCCCCGCCCCGAGCCCCGCCCCGCCGCCGAGGTCCTGACAGAATAAATTCTACCTCACAGCTACAAAACAAAAAAAAATGAGGAGTCCGGTGGCACTTTAAATACTAACAGATTTACTTGGGCATAAGCTTTCGAGGGTCACAAAACCCACTTCTTCAGATACATGCAGAGTGTTATCGTATCCTTTTCCCTGCCAGGATCTCCCTCACTGTCCTCTTTCTCGTATCTCATTGGCTAATTTGAGCCCCGCCTCATGGGATTCTCATCCTCTATTGGCTGTTTAGCAGGATTGAGGGGTGGGGCCCTAAATTGCCGCGAGGTATCGTGGGGTTTGTAGTTTCGCCCCGATTGGTCACAGGGAAGGCGGCGTAGGAGCAGGAGCTGCGCTCCCGGCGTTCTCGGCGTGCGCGAGGGCTTCCGGCAGTGGCGCTGAGCGAGGTCCCCGGGCCGGGCAGAGTGCGGCGAGGTGACGGGCGGGCGAGGCGCGGGACGAGCGGGTGCCCAGGCTGAGGGGGCCGCTCCCTGCGGTGGGTTCAGTGCTGGGACGGGGACCCCGCTGGGGCCGGCCGGCTCCACCCGCCCGCTGCCAGGCAGCCGCGCTGCGGCGGGGACCCCGCTGGGGCCGGCCGGCTCCAGGCGCTCGGTGTCCCGGGATGAGGCAGCTGCCGGTCTGCTGTGTCCAGTCTGGCCGCAGGCGGACTGCAGGGCTTCGCGGGAGGTACCCGCAGGCCAGAGCAGGACTGGTGGCGTGACGGGGCACCTCCCATCCCTACCCCAGGAGCATGGTGCACGGATGCTGCTGTGCGCCCGCAGAAAGTGACCACGTGCGTTTGAGGGACAGGCTGTGCCCAGGATGGTTTTGTCTCGAAGGCTCCCTACGTGTGTAATCTCTCGGGGTGGCTATATTGCCTGTGGAGCTCAGCAGCAAGGCTGCGCAGAAGCTCCCCGACAGGTTCATGATGAGGCAGTGGTGGCCCACAAACTCAGTGTGGAGGGAGATCTCTGTGTGGCATTATTTCTGAGAGGAGGGTTTGTTCTGATTTAATCATCATGTAGGACCCAATGTAAAAGTTCGTTTCCAGATTTAATATTTAGGCTCTTTGTTCTGTTGTTTTTGTAATGTTTATAATCAACCTAGCAAAATAATCTGATTTAGGTGCCTAAAGCAACAGATGACTACACAAGGCTCTTCTTCAGAGGGTAAATCCTGTTGAATAACCTGGTGTCCCATTTAGGAACAGAGGCTTTTTATATTTTTTTTTAAAAGGAGATTAAAAATGACAAACTGAATAACAATATTGATTGCATTTGGTTTTTATTGCCAAGCACCTCATGTGGTTTGGTTAAGGCAGCTGCTTCAGCTCTTGAATAACTTTACACATACACATTCTCATTTACTTCCTTGGGACTATAGCTGTTGAAGGTATTTATCTACTGCTGTCATAGTACCTGATCACATCCCCATCTTTAATATAGTTATCCTTACAACTCTCTCCCACAGTGATATAGGGCAGTGCTATTCTCTCCATTTGACTGATGAAGAAATGAGTCACAGGAAGACTTAAGTGACTTGACCAAGATCACAGAGGAAGTCTGTGGTGGAGTAGGAAGTTGAACCTTGGTCTCCTGAGTCCCAGGCTGGTGCTCTAATCAGTGGACCATTATTCCCCCTTATAGACCTTTGTGTGTTTACCGCATCAGAAGCGAAGAGCCTTGAGTAGTCCCGTTCTCTTCAGTGAGGCTACTGTGGTATTATTTGTTTTTCCTAATGTCCACCCTAAGCTGCTCTTGCTTCAATTTAAGTCCATTGCTTCTTGTCCTATCCTCAGAGGTAAGGAGAACAGTGTTTTTGGGTTTTTTTCCCCCCCTTCTCCTTATAAAACTTTTTATGTACTTGAAAACTGTTATCAAGTCCCTCTCAGTCTTCTCTTCTCCACACTAAATAAACCCAATTTTTTCAATCTTTCCTCATGTTTTCTAGCCCTTAAATCATTTTTGTTGCTCTTCTCTGGATTTTCTCCAATTTGTCCACACCTTTCTTGAAATTTGGTGCCCAGAACTGGACACAATACTCCAGTTGAGGTGGAGCAGAGTGCAAGAATTACTTATTGTGTCTTGTTTACAACACTTCTGCTAATACATCCCGGAATGTTTGTTTTTCCAACAGTGTTACACCGTTAACTCATATTTAGCTTGTGATCCACTATGACCCCCAGATTCCTTTCTGCAGTACTCCTTCCTAGGTAGTCATTTCCCATTTTGTATGTGTGCAACCGATTGTTCCTTCCTAAGTGGAGTACTTATTGAATTTCATCCTGTTTACTTCAGACCGTTTGTCCAGATCATTTTGAATTTTAATCCTATCCTCCAAACATTTGCAACCCCTCATAACTTGGTATCATCTGCAAACTTTATAAGTGTAATCTCTATGCCATTATCTAAATCATTGATGAAGATATTGAACAGAACTGAACCCAGAACTGATCCTTGCGGGAAGGAACAAAACCGTGGCTGCTGACAACCTTAAAATCAGTTTAAAAGATGATTTCTAGCATTATTTGCTTTGTTGTCTGTACAGTAGACAGACCAAATATTGTAGAACAACAGTAAAGGGCTGTCATGGAGGATCTGCAGCAACCACTTGCCGTTTCACAGGAGAGATTTGTTGACCAAGGAAGGGCAGAGGAGGGGTTCAGTTTATGGGTAGGAATTCAGCATGACGTATCTCTGAGAAGATCACACCTTCGAAGCTGAGGATGCCTCAGCTCCAGAGCCGAGTGGTCACACCACAGTACTGTAAGATCCTGAAATCGGAACTGAAAGTTCTGTTTCGCTTTGGCTCTACAGGTCATGATGTCGGAGCTGAGTGATGAAGCCAGCGAATCGGAGCTCTTGAACCGCAGTCTGTCCATGTGGCATGGGGTAGGCCAGATGATCTGTCGAGAAGAGCTGGATGTTCCACTGGACCTACACACAGCGTCCTCCATTGGCCAGTATGAGGTGGTGCAGGAGTGTATTCAGTGGTAAGGAATGAGCAGCGCATGACCAGCACAGCTGCTTTGTTTGTTGTTTATGCTGATTTTATTTTTTAAATGACAACAGTACAGGATCAATCTGCAGTAGAACAATGACCCTTTGCCAGTGAACTTCTGTGGTATCAGATCATTTGCTCATTGTAAAGTAACTTGTGGCCCATGTCTGGGATGGGGAAATTCACCCCCCCCCCAAATTCCCACTGATTCAGCTGAACTGGAGTTCAATCTAATGGGGAACCACAGTGTAGACGAGGCTCCAGTGCCAGACTTGTTTTTAACACTGTTTTTATTTTAACTTCAATGGTAATAAAGATGATTTTGACTACAGGAGTCTGTGCTGCAGCTATGACCAGCTTTAGTACTGGTTCAGCTGATTTCTTTTTACTTTTTTTTTTTTAGTGGGGAACTGGATTTGAATAAGAGAAACTGTGGTGGCTGGACCCCGCTAATGTACGCCTCCTACATTGGGCATGATACCATTGTGCATCTGCTGCTGGAGGCGGGAGTGAATGTGAATGTCCCAACACCGGAAGGGCAGACCCCACTCATGCTGGCCTCCAGTTGTGGCAATGAGAGCGTTGCCTACTTCCTCCTCCAGGTGGGTGTTCCGGAATGGCTAGGAAAAGCTGCTATTGAAATGCCTGAGGAGTGGAATCCTCCAGCAGTTCTGACAGAGAACTGTAAGCTCAATGCGCTACTGTAAATTCAGCTTCCTGACAGGGATTCAAACTTTCTTAGAATCACAGCTCAGAGGGCAATGGCTAACAGACCCAGGAGAGATGCTGCAGTAAAGAACATTCTCTGTTCTCTTGAAGCAAGGCGCAGAGCTGGAGATGAAGGACATTCATGGCTGGACTGCCCTCTTCCACTGCACCAGTGCTGGACACCAGCAGATGGTCAAATTCTTACTGGACAATGGAGCGAACGCCAACTGCAAGTAAGAAAAAAATACCTGGTATTTCTTTTCTGTCTCGAGGATTTCCACATGATTTCAAATGCAAAAGGAGCACGTTGCCATAAGAAGTGCTCAGAGCATAAAGGAAGAAAATACATTCTGTCCCCTCCTTTTCCCTTGCAGTTTAAGGAAATAAGATGTAATCCACTATTTCTGTGGGCCTTGGAGTTAATGTAATGATTATAGTGCCATCTAAACTGGGGCATGGAGTCTGCCCACAATGCCACTTTAAACCAACATCACCTGAAATGAGGTTCTGTTTTGGCAGATCTCTGTGAAAGTGAAAAGGCATTACAGCTTGCTCCTGACCTCAGTTGCTCTCTGCTGCTGACCTGTATAAGCTAGTCAGTGCTCATGCATGGTCGCTTAACACATTGGCTGGCTTCCCATTCCCATGCCCATGCCCTGCCATTGGTAGAATGCACATCAAACAACCTGGTATGTGTTGGTTGTGCTGTTTCTATTTCGTTAATGTCTAATGATACTGATTTCCAAAACTGAAAGCCCCAGATACTTATTGATGGAAGTCAGTGGAGCTCGGAAGTCAGTGGAGCTAAACAAGTTTATACCTGCCAAGGATCTAGCCCTGAAACTTCACTGACAATCTTACTACTTGAAACAGAATAGCTGACTCTCCTTACCTAGTTACGGTGGCTCTGCAGGACCCAGAGCAGTAAAATCTTTCTGGTCATAACCCTGTTTCCTTCATTTTTTCCATGGGAAGAAATGCTTGTTATGTAAACACATAAAATATTTATTACAACAACAATCTATGTTCTTGAATTTCTAGCCTATTTGCAACATTATCAGTGACTAAATTACATGATACACAAAGAGCCGTGTCACAAGAAAAAAAATCCTTCCAGGCCCTTGTATAACATAGCACTAACTGTCTATTGGCTTTGGACAGCCTATAGCGGCAGTGGGCAAACTTTTTGGCCCAAGAGCCACGTGTGTGGGGAAATTGCAAGCAGGGCAAGGGGTTGGGGTGCGGGAGGGAGTGCGGATTGTGGGAGGGGGTGCGGTGTGCAGGAAGGAGCTCAGGGCAAGGAGTTGGGGCAGAGGAGTGGTGGGGGCTGTATGAAGGGGTTCAGGGATGGGGTGCAGGAGGGGTGCGAGGTGTGGCAGGGGACTCAGGGCAGGGGTGCAGGGGACTCAGGGTAGAGACGGTACAGGAGGGGTTCAGGCTCTGACCTGCCGCTGCTTACCTGGAGCAGCTCCGGGGTGGCAGCAGAACGCGCCAGAGTCAGGGCAGGCTGCCTGCCTGCCGGCCCTGGCCTTGGCCCTGTGACTCTCCCAGAAGCAGCCGTCCCTGCGGCCCCTGGAGGAGGTGGGGGAGCAGAGAGCCCGCGTGCTGTTCTTGCTGTAGGTACCTCCCCCAAAGCTCCCATTGGCTGCGGTTCCCCGTTCCTGGCCAATGGGAGCTTCAGGGGAGGTACCCACAGACAAGAGCAGTGCACAGAACCCTCTGGCCACCCTCTGCCAGGGGCTGCAGGGACGTTGGGCCGGCCGCCTCTGGGAGTGGCACAGCGCCACAGGGTGGCAATCCTGTGGGCCGGATCCAAAGCCCCGAGGACCAAATCCGGTCCCCGGGCCATAGTTTGCCCACCCCTGGCCTATAGGGTAGGACATTAGTGTTCAGTTCAACATCAGCTCATCTTCCTCAGAGTTCTGAACAACTTCTTTTGCATACCAAGGATTAAGTGTAGCTTGAAGTTTATCCCAAGCAAACAAACGCAGTTCAGAATTCATGTATGTAGAAAATGCATATTAAATACAACCAAAGCAGAGAATGTGGTGTGCAAGATAGAACCGGGGATGTGTCTGACAGGATTTGACCCCGCATATACTGGAATTGCCTTTCCTGCTAACTACATTGGTGAAAGAGTGGTGGGGCTTGACCAGGTTTCAGCTGGAGGTGCCCTGGTGGGACATGCTATTATGTTGGCCCCATCCTGCCTGGGATAGAGGGATTAAAATGACATTTTAGTGGATGTGCCTTCTTGAGTAATACATGGCTTCATGAGCTAAGTACTCCCCCTTTTTTTTTTTTTTTTTTTTTGGGTGGGGGGTAGTGAATTCAATTTAATTTTGTGCTGGTTAAAGGGGCAAGTTTGACAAGCCCTGAAAACTGAATTCGTTTGTGACGACTTGGCAAGCGGGGGGGTGGGTTCTGCTTCAGCGGGTGAAATTTTCTCTTTGGTTCTTTTTCTGTGTGTGACCAGCAAACCATATTATATCTTTAATTTCACCTGTCCTGAGTCCAACCTACATGAGCTTTTTCCTCTCTCATCCAGGGAGCCTGTGTATGGATATACACCTCTGATGGAAGCAGCTGCTTCTGGACATGAGATAATTGTCCAGTATCTTCTCAATCATGTAAGTGTCTGCCCAATTCTAAATAAATCCTAGAATCTTTAGGGTCCAGACTTAGTCAGGAGAACACAGAATGTGACAGATCAGGCCTTCCAAAAGGTTATATTTCCAGGCTGCTGTTCTCCATTACAAATCCCCTCTGGTGGTAGGTCACAGCCTCATTTTGTTGTTTTGGGGGGTTGAATGCCTATACACCTGTTTAATAAAGCAGAGAGATCCAAAATCCAAACTAACCTCCCCTAACAGCCCCTGTATATTTACAGCATAGAATCTCTGGTCTTTCCTTGGGTGTAATTCGATTTTTCCAAAGGGGATGAAAGGCTCCTTTTTTTTCTCCTTTCTAATACATATTTTGTTGCTAAAGAAACCAAAAATAACTTCTAAATTCCCACAGCCTATTTCTGACTCACTATGTACCTCACCCTTTCCCTTGTGGTATAATCTATTAAAACACTAGCCCATTTCCAGGGCAAAATTTCCATCTCTGCTTTCTAGAGGTGGTCTCTGTTGCTTTTTCTCCTTGCAATAGGTGTTGCATTGGACACATCCAACAAATGTAGCCAGGGATCCTGTGGTCAGCATTGTTGGTTCCTTCTGGACGCCGCACTGCTGCGGGAGTTTTAGCTCGCTGTAGCTTTTAGCAAAACATCTTTTTTACCTAAGATTGTCTAGGAGTTTGAGCCCCAGCCCAGGGGATTGTGACCGGGCCATGATGACTTATGCTACATATGCTCCAGGCTGGATTGTTGACCTTGTGCTCTTCTGTCAGCATAGCGCGTCTTCACCAGACATGCTATAGTGGCGCAGCTGTGCTGATGTAGCGCTGTAGTGTAAACTTGTCCCTGTAATGATCTAGACACTCTGGGAAAGTCAGACTCTGGAGGCTATTGAAACAGCTCTTGTTTTGAGTCTTTTTGACTCAGACAAAGTGTGATGTCAGTTAAATATCTGATCCACCCCTAGGAGATCCTATCGAGTGCTTGTAGGCAGGTGTCTAGCAGGCATCTTTCACCTCCGTGCTAATGTCTGAATATTCAGTCCTCTTGGCTTCTAACCACAGTGAGCCCCTTTATAAAATTTAAATGTAATTTGCATAGAGACTTTGTTCAGAAAGATGAAGCAATGAAGAAATAATCATCAGCAGAGCACGCAAGATTCTGATGGTGATGCAGAAAAGTGAGATATTGGGCAATTGTGGTGTGTGTGTGAGAGAGAGAGATCATTGGGTGCAGAACATTGAGAAGAGACTCAGGGAATTTATCCATGGATCTCAAGAAGACTTGCGCTTCCTGATAGTTTAAAAAGGCAGACAAGAAGAAGAGGATCTTGATGGAATATGAAAATTCTTTGGTTCCCTTGAATTGTGTGTATGGTGTCCATTCAGAACACGTATGCCAGAAGTATTCATTGCCTTCCCACAGGGCGTGAAGGTAGATGAGAGAGAGAACACGGGAGCCACAGCACGGACTTTGGCCATGAAGTATGGACACACGAAAATCGTGGGGCTGATGGACCTACATGCAGCCCCTGTGCCCAAAGTCTTCTGCAGGGGCCCAGGTAACTGAGACACCTCCTCATATGTGCACGTTAAGGGAAGGTGTTTGGGGAAGAGGCTGTTGCTGTTTTATAGAGCAGTGATTGAGTGGGAGTGATACATCAGGTATCTGCTGGAAATCCCTCTTCTTTAAACAGCAGTGGAATCCTGGATGGTAGCCCTTGTTGGTGCAAGGGGTGCCTTGCAATAAGCTTCTGCTCCAGTCAACCATTGCATGCTCACCCTTTGCTTTGTTTCCCTGTTTTTTCCACTGCTTTTAAAGGGCCAGTAGCAAATCAAGGATGTAAGTAGCTGGAGATACTGTGTTGCTAACGGTCTATGCTTGGACCACAGGAAAATACTGTGAAGATCTGAGCTCCTCGGATGAATCATGCTGCGCCCCCCAGAGACAGAGACCAGTCCGTAAGACCAAGGGCCCCAGTATCCACGAGGGGCCCCAGGCTTTGGCTAAGATAACAGCTGTCGGAATTGCAGGAAAGAAGCAGTCTCGCTCTGGTAAGCGTGGGTCAGGGAATCTAACCATGAGACTCCTTTGTGATCTCAGGGGTGCCACAGTATTGCTTTGCTGTTACTGCAGCGCCAGCACTTCCCTGCTCCTTTAGATTGGGCTTTCCTGCATGGCTCCTACAACTGCCAACACTGAGCAAACACCCGTCATTACAGGGGCTGAAAGCCAGCTCTAAAAACCATCTCCCAGCTGATCGATGAGGGGGGACAACTTTTTACTTACTAGCTGAGAATGTCCTTCAGTATCATCTCAATCTCTGCTTGCTCTCTGGCTCTTGAGATTGTTCCCTCTACCCTTTCCAAGATTGGCTCTGTGACTCTTGAGTCTTTCACAAACCAGCAGGAGTGTCAGGGGGATTCAAGACAGGCCAAACAGTAGGAATGATTAAACTAATCTCCCAGCTTCAGGGCCAGGTGAGCTGTATCTGCCTGAGGAACTGGAAACACTTCCTGCTGCAGTGGAAATTGGCGAGGTCACTCATGTGACTGGCAGAGAGAAACATCAGCCTGGTTTAAACATTAACTCCTTGATGAAGGTGATGGGCCCACCTAAATATAGGGTGGGCATGAGCTTTGCCCTTTGTTAGATGCATGGCGCAAAGTGGTGATGATCAGTGATTCTAGCCAGCTACCTGATAGGTTTCAGAGTAGCAGCCATGTTAGTCTGTATTCGCAAAAAGAAAAGGAGTACTTGTGGCACCTTAGAGACTAACAAATGTATTAGCTACCTGGCTATCTTGGATGGCCAAGAATATTGATTTGTATTGAAGAAAAAATACCAACCCTCAGATTTCCTTGGGCTTGAACTGACCTTATTTTAATGTTGTTTGGGCTAGTGAGGAAACATGCTTTGGTGTAGCCTGATGCTACTACTGGGAGGTGACTGTATTAAAATGCTCAAATCACCAGCTGCAGAACTTCACTGGGTGCTGGCCGTGTGCTGACCCAGATACTTGGGGAAGGGAGGAAATACTCCAAGCTCAATAAGCCGGAGGTGCATCTGCTGCAAGGCTGGTTATGTGCAATGCTCTTAGATACAGGCCTCTGGCTAAAGCATGGTCAGTGATCAGCACTGATCTTGTATACGAAGAGAGCTATTAGGCTTCCACGTTCCTGGTAATTTTGTTAGTCATTCAAAGGGGAATGGAAGCTGGTTATTTTAAAATGTGATTTCTTCCCCTGATTGTCTTCAGATCCCTGGACACTTGCTGGCAGCTGCTGCTCTCCATGCTGCAGCCTGTCTGGTAACTTGCATTCTCATCTCTTTGCACACAGAGCAGGTCCCTCCGCAGGGCTACGTTACGTTCAGTGATGATGGCAGCTTTGAAGGGGAGGATCTCCGGTTCCGGGATGTCACCTCTCCAATCAACGAGCAAGATGTGGAAAGTAGCAGCAGCAGGGGTAGGGCATGGTCTCAGAGGAGTGTCTAGCTTCCAGTGAGAGTGACCTGGGGTTGAGAACTGCCTCAGAGCTTGCACGTTTCCTTTCTCATCTCCCCACTCGTTAGGTCTGAAGACTTTTAGGAAGGCATCCTAGATTTGCCCGAGATTCAAGCAAAAAAGGGGGCAACCCATCAGTGCACAGGCATCTTTTGTTGGAGTGGCATAGATTCTGTCCTGCCATCCCAGAGGAGAGTGAAGTGCTGTGATGGAAGGAGGAGAGAGGGGTAGAAAGAAAATGAGTGCTGTCCATCTGCACTGGCCTTATGTCATGAGCATTGGGAGACCTCTCCTGGGTGCTTAGGGACAAGAACACAGACTTAGCTGGTAAGGTAACCCCATGCCCTAAAACATGCATCTGTTATCCATTACTGCAGTCAGTGATACTAAATGGCTATAAATCTGTCCTTCAATCTATTGCACTGAAACTACTTTACACCCACTGGCAGTGGTATGGGGAAGGACGGGTGCCCCCATTCCAGACATGATACTCTCCACTCACTCCTCAGAGTAACCTCCTAATCTGAGCAGCTGCTGCACACAGACTGGGGCTGGATGTCTCTGTGAGGTGAGATGATCAAGGAGAGGAAGCAGGAACTCATTGTTTTCCTTTCTGCTCCCCTTCAGAAGAGAACGCTTTCTTCACCAACAACTTGGACACCATTAGGAGCAGCAGTAGCAGCAGCGAGTGTCTGCCCAGAGCCCTGGGGGTCAGCAGTGAGGGCTCCTTGGAGAGCAATGAGGTGGGGCTTTTGTCTCTTCTTGGTCACTGCTGTTGGTGGAATACAGGAACTCACAAATACGCCAGCCACTTGCCATGACTTTACATCTGCTGTGAGACTGTAGGATCCAAGGACAGGAGGGGAGAACCTCCAGGGTAGAACAAAAGCTGTAAACTCTGTTTGAATGTGTTAAGGCAGTGGCTGTCAACCAGAGGTAGGTTTACCCCAGGGTACGGAGAGATCTTCCAGGGGGTACATCAACTCATCTAGATATTTGCCTAGTTTTACAACAGGCTACTTAAAAAGCACTAGCAAAATCAGTACAAACTAAAATTCCATACAGACAATGACTTATTTATATTGGTCTATATACTGTACACTGAAATATAAGTATAATGTATTTTATAGTTATATGGTAAAAATGAAAAAGTAAGACTTTTTTCGGTAATAGTGTGCTGTGACAGTTGTGTATTTTTATCTGATTTTGTAAGCAAGTACTTTTTAAGTGAGGTGAAACTTGAGGGTACACAAGACAAATCAGACTCCTGAAAGGGGTACAGTAATCTGGAAAGTTGTCTCATTTGACATTGATCCGAGTATCTGAGCACCCTTCCTGCAGAGTGGTTTCCCAATGGGTAGATCAGTAACTCTCTAATCGCAGCACTTTCCCTTGTCCCAGGCATTCACTGCCCTCCCCACCAGAGAAGGCTCAGACCATCTGACCGTTTGATTCAGGAGCTTTCTTGGAGCCTCTTACAAACAGCAGGGCAGTGAATATAAACAGTAAATTCTTGTCCTGAAATAAACGCTTTCCATGATCATTTAGCCCCAGGGCAGTATAAATAGCCACTTTGTGATGTGACAGCATCCTGACAGGTGCCAGCGGGCTGGCTTGTTTTCTGAAGCAGACTCCCTTCCCTGCACTCTGCTGGGCTCTAGCTGGTGATGTCTGTCTGTGCCCTTCCCTGGTGAGCACTAATGTTCACCATGTTTTTAAAGTCCATTCTTTTCCCAATCCCTGAGCCCTTGCTCTGCCACTAACCCACAATCTAGAAGGGAAGTCTCCCATACCCTAGCATTTGATAACTGTTGAAGGAATTTGGCCAGATGACTGGATCAGGTCACTCGGATTTGTGGAAGTAGAATGGCACCAGTGCTTCTAAGGTGGTCCTGGCTTCTACAGGTTGGAGTATGGGGAGGAAGTCTGGACGTGGAATCTATGTAAGTTACTCAGTGGTTTGAGTAACCACTTGCATTCTTAGACCAGGTTCTGGGTTTGGTGTAGGTGTGCTGGATGGTTATGACATTGTTGGGCACTAGGAGGGCTCCCTGGTTCCCTGAGCTGCTGCTCACAGGAATAACCGCACCGCATCCTTCTGCTAGTCAGAGGGCTCAATGTTTCTCTGGGCTTGAAAGAATGCAACACATGATGGCTGCTTTGTGGTGCTGGCACTCCAAGGTTTAGCTCGAAAGCAAGGCCTCTCTATCGTAGTACAGCATTCTGGAGATCCATCAAAGAGAACACTGCCCCAGACTCCAGTCTGGTCATTTGGCTTTCTCAGATAAGGAAGCAATGCTGCCCCCTCCCTCCACCCCCCCCCATTTCCCCCTAGTGGGCTTTGATGCCTAACCTCTGCAGCTCGTTCTAATACTCTTAAAATGGAG
The DNA here is from genome assembly GCF_009764565.3 of Dermochelys coriacea. Classification (NCBI taxonomy): domain Eukaryota; kingdom Metazoa; phylum Chordata; order Testudines; family Dermochelyidae; genus Dermochelys; species Dermochelys coriacea. Next base: position 34,924,407 of record NC_050077.1, on the reverse strand, counting down.
AGGCTGCTTTTACAGTGAAACTCCTGCTCGTGCATCGCTGTTGCTCTAATGGAACATTCCTGTTGGCTCCAGACTCCAGTGCTTCTAACCTTGCCTCCTTAAACTTTCCTCCCAGCTCAGTGTAATTATTAGTGCAGGTTTTATTACTGTTTGTGTGATGGTAGCACCTAGGAGCCTGCTTATGACCCTGGACCCCCATGGTGCTAGGTGCTGTACGAACACAGAACAAAGACAGGCTCTGCCCCAAGGAGCTTACAGTCCAGATAAAGATTTTAATCCTGCCTGACACAGTTCCATCCTACCTAAAACCCTCGGCGTGATGGATTGGGGAATCCTCTCCTTCGCTTGTCTCCTTGAGACTAGAGTCCCTGCAAGTTGCTATGTGCTCAGGACTTCACCCTGGAAGTTTTTCTTTAATGAGCGATTGCTTAGTCTTTACCATCCACACTTCTGGGCCTCTGCTCCATTTTGGAAACCGTCTCCTGTTGGGGAATGTGGCTAAGACAGAGTGTTCGGTTCCCACCCCAGGCCCTACAATGAGCTTGCTCAGACTCTGAGCCTGGGACTGAAGTAGCTGAGAGCTTCCCCATGTTCCACACCCATGCAGTTTCCTGTAGTGATTCTGGTGACTCAGCAAGTTGACCCTGTGCCATTAAACAGGCCCCTTCTGTCTCTCCAGGACTCTGACCATGCGAAAAAGCTCTCTAGTCGGAAACAGGCTAAAAGCTATGTGAAGATCAAGACCCGGTACAGCAACAGTGACAGCCAATGGTCTCAGAGCCCGGACAAAGCTGGGGTGTCTAGTCAGCACTGTACACTCCCTAACCCAGAAGCCACCACCTACACAGGACCTCAGGTAAGAGCTGCTAAGGAGAACAGAAAACTCACCTCTGTGATAGGGTGAGAACATTTGTCAGTACAAAGCTATTGGAGAGCCCTCAAAGAGAACACTGCCCCAGGACTCCAGCATGGTCATTTGGCTTTCTCAGATAAGGAAGCAATGCTGCCTCACCCACCCCGAATGGACTTTGATGCTGAACCTCTGCAGCTCATTCTAATACTCTTTAAATGGAGAGGCTGCTTTTGCAGTGAAACTCCTGTTTGAGCATCACTATTGCTCTGATGGAGCATTCCTGATCCCTGCACCCCAGTGCTTCTAACCTTGGCTCCTTAAACTGCCCTCCCAGCCTGGTGTAATTATCAGAGCCGGTGTGACCTCCGTGACTTCTGCAGTGGCCAGTGTGGCTGACCCCGAGGCCACACAAGCAGCTGGCCCTGGGGACAGCCATACTAGCCACTGCTAGAGCGGTTCTGCAGCCATTCGCTTGAGTGGCCCTGCAGCCAGTTGCACCAGCCGCTGCTGGAGCAGCCTCAGCCCCGGGGGCAACCGCACCAGCTGCAGCTCTGGAAGTCCCTGGCGGCTGGCCCTGGGGACCACCCAAGCAGCAGCCAATGCGACTGCCCTGGGGATCTCTTGAGAAGCAGTCCCGAGGGCAGCCAGAGCAGCTGCTGGCCCCCCCGGGGCTCCTTCCGGCTGCTGATGCTGCAGGCTCCCCCTGGCAGCGCCCCCCCCCCCGCCCCTAAGATTCAACCAGGGGTATTTATGGTATAAGTCATTAACACAGGTTTCAGAATAGCGGCCGTGTTAGTCTGTATTCGCAAAAAGAAAAGGAGTACTTGTGGCATCTTAGAGACTAACATATATTTGAGCATAAGCTTTTGTGAGCTACAGCTCACTTCATCGGATGCATCGAATGCATCCGATGAAATGAGCTGTAGCTCACGAAAGCTTATGCTCAGATAAATTTTAGTCTCTAAGATGCCACAAGTACTCCTTTTCTTTTTATTATTAACACAATATCTTTTTATATTTTACATAATTCAAAGCTTCATTCATACCTATTTCATTGAACAGCTCCCTGGCTTTCCCAGTCAATCTGGTTAGCAGGTCAGGCATACGATGTACCTCTGGGATATGGTGAATTTCACAGAGACGCTCAAAGGTAGATAGAAATTCCTCATGTCCTCAGTCTCTTTGTAAATGGGACAAATCCTTTCCCAGTTTTTGTTGTCATGAGGAGATGGATCTCCAGGCTGTGGCATCTTTTTCTGCTGTTTCAAGACTTGGAGCTGAAGTCTGGCAGATTCCTCTTGCATCTGGTGAGCCTTCTCCTCAGCAGCCAGCCATTCCATAAGCCTTAAATGGGCTTCTTTTTCCATATCGGCTATCTTTTGCTTCTCCTGCAATCGAAGATCTATCCACTTTTGTTCATGTTCTAGTTGCTGCTGGTTTCTCACTGCAAGCATTTTCACTGAGTCTGCTTCCCTTTCACTGGCCATTAACAGATTTTTTTCAGTTCTTACTCTGGGGCCTTTTTCTTTAAAAGACAACCCCCTCTGTAAGCACAATTCTTCAAGGGTTTTTCTGTCAAGCTCTTCATATGATCCTGGCTCACTAATTGTAACTGATTTTTAACCCTTAAACTCTCCAATATAAAAATTAATTTTTGACAAGTGTGTGGTTCTTATCCAAAATCCCAGTTAACCTGTGGTAATGTGTATCCTGCCAACTATGCCGTTGTGACCGGAATCCCAGGGGAGCCAGCTGAGATCACTCAATTAGGATGAACTGCAAAGAATGGGTCAGACAATCCCCAAAGCTGGTGGATATTCCAATACTTAGATTTACCAAACCAGCACACAACAGCATCTCTATTACCTCACTGGTTGCCCAGAAGCCAACAACACAGCTTCCTTAAAATAACCCAGCTTCAGGCCTTCACCTAGACACCCAAGTCAGGTATGATGAGGAATTCTGAAAATCTTATTAATCATATAAAAGAGGTTCTACCAATCCCAAAGGATTGGACACATTACCTCCCAGGTTAATGAATATTCCAGACTTTTCCCAAATACACACTTACAACCAATTCTTACTAATTAAACTAAAATTTATTAAAGAAAAGAGAGAATTGGTTAAAAGATCAGTATACATACAGACATGAGTCAACCTTGAGATTCAGATTCATAGTGGAGATGGTGAGCTTTGCAGATGCAAAGAGTTCTTTCAGAAATAGTCCATAGGTTACAGTCCAATGTTTGTATTCAGAGTGGTCCAGTCAGCACTGGGATCTCAGTCCTTATGGCTTAGGCTTCCCTTGCATGAAGCCTCAAGCAGATCTGAGATGATAGGATCAGGATCCAAGCCATTTTTTATACAGTTTCAGGCCTTCTTGTGACAGCTCGGAGTCCCTTGGCAAACAATAGACACTCATTTCCTAAGCATCGCAGGTAATGATTCATACGGCTTAACATAAGGCAATTGCCCATTTTTTCTACCATTTGCAGATGATTTGCTATACATTTCAAAAAGAGATGAATACAGCGATCTCCTAGGTTTACAGTTCATTTTAAATGTTAAGATGTTCTCTTGATCTCTGAATTAACAGAATACAGTATAGACAGGGACTGTTTGATTACATTGTTGAGTTCTGTCTATAAAATATATATATACAAAACGTTATCTCCCTGTATGTTTTAAAGAGTTGAATTTGAGTCATTTAACCTGCAAGATGCTTAGCGCTTTCTGGTCAAGTGTCACGCCCCCAACGTGAGACTGGCGTGGAAGGGAGAAACTAGAGCTCCTGGATACACCTTAAGAACCTTCCAACATCGATATGAGTGGTGTTTACTTGAATTCTTTGTAAGGTCAAATTATTGATGCATGCTTTGGACCAAGTTAAAAACTTAGTCCACACTTTGTGAAACACTTCAGTGATTCCAGGCTTTGGTCTATGTGTTGACTTAACATGGCCATTAATGTTCTTCAGAGAGCACTTACTCTGGCATTCAGCCATGAAAGCTGTGAAGGTTGTACCTCAGTTTCCCTTTGTGCACAGCAGTTCAAGCTTGTAAAGGTCTTTTTGCTGTGGAAAGTTTTAGGATTGCGTAGAGGCATTAGCTGTGAAACCTTAACATTATTAGGCTTTTTAATACAAAGTGTGTTCTTGAACCAAAAGGCATAATCATAAGGGTTTCTATTATGGACCACTCGTAACATGTTCAAGATCATGCACATTGTACATTTTTACAGTTTTTGGTATTGGCAAGAGTAAATACATTTACAATTATCCTTGCCATTCCAAGCCTTTTGTTTAGATAAATTATTCTTTAGGTCAGCTTGTTCAATATCCCTTTTGAGTCTTTTTAGTTTTTTCTTTACCTTAGTGTTTTCCTTAACATAGGCTTTTAGCTTAACCACTTCCTTGGGGTTTTGATATCTTACAGATGAGTGAGGCAAGGTTGTTTGTTTTTTTTTTTTTTTTTTTTTTTCCTTTCCCTCCCCCCCCCCCCCCTCCAATCAGTCAGGTAATTTACTTTAACACAGACACTAGCCTGTTTACCAGTTTTCAGATTCTTAACCTTTACCAATTCCAAGGCTGGACTCTGTCTTAGAGATACCATCAATTTTTCACAAGCCTGTTCGACTCAAGGTTCTTTTGTCCTTCCATTACCAACCTCTGCTTCCACGTGGAAGCAGATGTCAAGTCCAATAAAAGACTACAAGACTTATCCAAAATATCTAGAGACGAGTTTACCTGCCATCCCCTATATTCTCGTGAGATCAACTGTTCTCCTGCTCTGCAGATTCAGCTATCCAGTTTTCCCTCTGAACCAGAGATGCAGACTGTTTACTCAAAGAATAACCATGGAGACATTCCTGTCCCAACAACATTGTCTCCACAACAAGCTTGTCAAGCTTGTAGGGCTGTTCAAACTCCCTAACAATTTTTATACCATCAGAAATCTTCTCAAAGCTACCCACAATTTTCTAAAGCAAATTTAGTGGATTCATTTTTACTTGAAAGACTTCAACCATTAGCCACTAACATACTTTTCTCAGAAGACAAACTCTTTACTACCAACAATGGCCCATTAAGAGTCCATGGAAGTAATTTCTTTTCACCCCACTAGGCACAGCTATTGACTTTTTATAGACTTTAAAGACATCACTAATAAATTCCTTCCCTCCTGCAATATTATAAACTGCAGCAGATTCTTTCTGAGCTTTATTTATGTCCAAATCAGACTTTGGCACAACAGACAAATCACCAAACTCCTTCTGAGTTTGTTGCATCCAGAATCACCTCTGGTCAATCAGAAGGATTATTACACAACCCGCTTTCAGGCAAGCTGGTAGACTCCATGATTAAAAGGTTAGAAGCATTCCCTTTGCAGCTCTCCTGGCTGACAATAGGCACAAGATTAGGAATCATTTCCTCCTTGTTACAAGTTTCCACACTGTCAGTGGGTAACATAGTCAAATCATGTTTATGCTTTCCTTGTGTCCTGGCTATGATATCAACCTGATTCGACAAGGTTGTCTTATCTTTACCCAGCAACACACTAGCAACAGGCAAAATAGAAGCATGAAAATCGCCTGGTCCCTGGGATTCATTTATTACATTTAATTGGATGCAACCTGGTTACAATGTCATTATCCCTAACAGACACAAGCTTAGGAACATTTCCATCCTGGGCTTCAGTTAAATCCAGAATCGGCTCTGAGATGACTGATATATTTTCAACCATCCTGGGCTTCTTCTGTCTGCTTTACAGACAGAGAAGAGCTAGATACACACTGTTTCTTAGCAGGCATGCTGCCATTGCTCAAAACAGACAAACAATTGGAGACATTTTTTCCTTTGTCCCAGCAAACCTGGCTGTTAATGGACAATTGCTTGAAGAGTGGGACAGCTTCCTTAACAGGAAAGATTCCGCTCCCAACAGACAAACTTCTGCTTTTTACAGACAGTGGCTCATACTGAGCTACTTTAAGCAAATTACTATTACCTTGTCTAGGCTCGCTTTTAAAAACTTCACTCACCAAGAATGTACCCCCTTCTTACTCAATTAGGGCTTCAGCCTGACCATCAATTTTAATCTGCTCTAAGAAACATTTTCCTGATCGAGTTCTCTCTATGCTTTATCTAATTCCAGATTTACTTCCAAGATATTAGACAGACATTCAGAAACTTCATTCACATATAACCTGCTTTTCTGTACAGAGAAACCGCTATCTTCCTCAGACAAACATTTGGAGAAACCCTCCATAGGCAAATCATTGCCCCTAATAGACAGTTTCATGATATTAACATGACTGCACAATGTTTTAAAATCATTCCCTATTAAAAGGTCTGAGGGAATTGTATTCTTCGCTCCCATAATCATGGTACCATCAAATCCTTTCCATTTAAGGTGGATTTTAGCCAAAGGCGCTCTTACTAAATATTCAGATAAGGCTACAACAGTTACACTTTCACCTGGCAAATAGTCTTCATCCCTGACACAGTTCTGTCCTATGAAACCTGCTTTTAGGGATGGTTTGGGCAATCCTCTCCTCAGCCCAGTGTAGTGCAGGGAATCTGAAGGAAGAGCTTTACAGTGTCTGGCTACTACAAGCCAGGCCCCTTTACAGCATGTGGCTTTTGAGAGTGAACAGTGCAAAGAAAGTTAGAATAGCTCCAAAGTAGTTGTTAGCCTTTCATTCAAGGAGACAGGAGGGTCCAGTTCCTCATGTGGGTACAAACATCTTTGCTTTGGATGGGCCGCAGGACCTGGCAACATTCCTGGAGCAGATCGGGTGTTTGAAGTACCTCCAGGTGTTTGAGGAGCAGGACATCGACCTCCGGATCTTCCTGACCCTCACAGAGAGTGATCTCAAGGAAATAGGCATCACGTGAGTCTCTGCAGTGTAGCCCCTTTGTCGCTGGGGCATATGAAGGGATCGGGAGAGTTCAGTCCTCTCTTCCAGCCCCTGCTCTGGGTTTGCACGATTCTGCCACTACCTTTAGTCTTGCCCTCCAGCCTGGGGATCCATCACAGATCTCTCAATGTGCCTTAATCCTGGTTTACAGCAAGTGCTGGTCTTCCAGCCGTGCACCGCTCTTCCCCCGCCCCCAACTCAGTCCCTGCCTCCAACTCTCCTGCAGCTGTTAGCAGAGAGTTAGAGGAGATAGATCGTGGTTTTCTGCTGTCCCTAACTATCCTTCCTGCTCGTGCCTGGGGTTTTCATGGGCCTCAGTGGAAGAAGGGGCAGGAGTCTCTGAAGCAAGGTCCTGGTGTAGTTTTGCTGCTAACTGCTTGCTGTTGTATCACCAGTCTGTTCGGGCCTAAGCGGAAGATGACCTCTGCCATTGCTCGATGGCACAGCAATGCCAGGCCTCCCAGCGATGCCCTAGAGCTGGCCTATGCAGATCGGCTGGAGGCGGAAATGCAGGAGATGGCCATTCAGCTGCACAAGGTAAGGAGCCTGGCTCTAACCCAATCGCATATTTACTATGGCACCTCTGGGGGGGGTGGGGTAAGGCTCATAAGGGAGGGAGCTGAGGTAATTTGGAAGGGATGCAAAGGGGTAGGGTAAGCTCAGTAACCCCATGTTGCAGGTTCTGCCACCCTCTAACCCTCGCTCTCTCAATGCTGATGAGGCTTCTATATCTTTAGTTCAAACCCAGCTGGCCAGCATGCTGGACTAGTGATATCTGCCGTCCTGGTTAGGATCTGCTCATACTGAAATGGGGAAATTCATGCAGAAATTTGCCAGCTTGGCAAACCCACCCCCATGCATGGAAATAAGGGGAATCCCTGAGATCAGAGCTGACCCTGTGTGGGAACCTTACCTAGCTTCCTTCCCACTTGCATCTGGGCCTCGGATGGGTTCGGTGGGTACATACAAAGCCCTCTGCAACTGCCCAGATCATTATAACAGGAAGTTCTAGGGATGTCTTGTGAGCAGTAAAGTGTCTGAGATTGCGGCGTGCAGCACTCCCCCTTTCAGTCCCTCCTCTCTCGCTCTCCCCCACTGTAGAGGTGTGAGGAAATGGAAGTGATAAAGGGCCAGGTGTCCCAGGAGCAGGAGCTGCGGGCGGTGGTCGAGAGCTGCTTGATGGAGCGGGATGTGGCTTGGAATGATGTCCAGATCCAGCTGCGGGAAGCCCAGGCCATCACCAGGGACGCTGGGGTCCTGCTAGAGCAAATGAAGTAAGTTCTTCGTTTCACCTGGAGCAATGGGGCCATCCCAGCGTGTCCACTGTCTGCCGTGAATGCAGGCAGTGCCCTTCTAGTAAGCTGCCCACACATAGTCACACCACAGCATCTGAACCCCATTCTAATCCTCCCTCAAATGAGGACATTCCAACAAGATAAGCAGATACTGAAGCCCCTTCCTGAAGCACAGTAGGTTGGGGCCTGGCTTTCCAGAGCTAGAGTTCAGAATGTTCAACCCCAGTGGGAACCAGGTGCTAAGTGACTTGCCTATGGTTACTTAGGGAGTCAGTGGCAGAGTTGGGAAGAGAGACCATGAGCCCTCCTACCACTAAAACCTGTAGTGCTTCTCCACTGCAAGGACACTCAGGCCTCACACTGATGACCAGCTGCCGTCAGGATGAAATTCACAGCCTCTAAATCATAAGCATTGCCCAGTGAGATGCATCAGGATGGGAGAGGTTTACACTTCACTCTGTGTTGAACAGTCCTAGATACTCTAGCCAGCAGGGCAACTCTGTTTTTTCTGTTCTTCTGAAAATATCCTGTATGCCATAAAAATCCCATGTTCAGTGGTGTTTCTGCTCTGGGGGTTAAGATGATACTTTCAGCTCATCAGTCCTGCTTTGTTGGTCAATAGATTGAAACCAGAAAGTCTCTGTCCTTCACTCCAGGGGTGGAAGCAACGTTCTTGGCCCCTCGAGAGAAGAGATGCAGCATCACTGAGTTCGCAAGGGACCTGTGTCCAGCCCCTCATAGCCAGAGGAGAGAGAATCCCTGCTGTAGGCCTTTGAGGACATAGTGAAGAGAGGGAGTCCCAGAAGGGGCCCACCTGGAAAAATGAGAAAGGAGGCTGGTTTGCGATAACAGCATAGTGTTCCCAGCCATCACTTGTGTTACCCCTGCATGCGGCGGCTGGAGTTCAGTGACTTCTCTAGCAGTTGGCCACAGAACTCGCATGTATGTAGCACATACAGTAAATAAGGTGTGTGCGCGCGTGCATGTGTGTGGCACGTGCCACCAGAGCTCAGCAGTGCAAAGGCAGTGATCATAGCAGAGGACCATCCACACGTGCCAGAGCAGCATGTATTGCCCAACGAACATGGTGGAGGGTGTGATGGGTTCCCAATGGGGTCCAAACCCCAAATAAATCCATTTTACTCTGTATAAAGCTTATACAGAGTAAACTCATGAACTGTCTGCCCTCTATAACACTGATAGAGAGATTTGCACAGCTGTTTGCTCCCCCAGGTATTAATCACTTAATAAAATCACTTTTCTTTATTAACAAACCCAGATTAAGTTTAAAAAGTAGGATTTAAGTGGTTCCAAGTAATAACAGACAGAACAAAGTAAGTTAACAAGTAAAATAAAACAAAACACGCATGTCTAAGCCTAATATATTAAGAAACTGAATAAAGGTAAATCTCACCCTCAGAGATGTTCCAATAAGCTTCTTTCACAGACTAGGCTCCTTCTTAGTCTGGGCCCAATCCTTTCCCCTGGTGTAGTTCTGGTTAGTTCCACCTCGGGTGGTAACTAGGAGATTTCTCATGACTGCAGCCCCCTTTGTCCTGTTCCATCCCCTTTCATAGCTTAGGCACAAGGTGGGAATCTTTTGTCTCTGGGTCCCCACCCCTCCTTTTAAATGGAAAAGCACAAGGTTTAAGATGGATTCCAGTACCCGGTGACATTATCACATGTTCTGTGAGACCAAGCCTCCATTCTTCCTGGCCTGACTTAAACAACACAGGAAGGCGTACAAATAAACAGAGCCATTTACAACCAATTTTCCTGGTTAATGGGAGCCATCAAGATTCCAAGCCACCATTAATGGCCCACATTTTCCATAATTACAGTAGGACTTTAGAGTAATGCTTCATATCTCTAGCTTTAGGTACAAGAATGATACATTCATACAAATAGGATGAACACGCTCACTAGATGATAAACTTTGTAATGATACCTTACAAGAGACCTTTTGCACAAAGCATATTCCAGTTACATTATATTCATGCTCATTAGCATATTTCCATAAAACACATGGAGTGCAACATCACAGAGGGTTTACCTATTAAATGGCTATTTCACTTTTACCTGTAACAGTAAATCATTTTCTAAAGTCCTTGTATACCACTTACTGGCTGAGAAATCAGCCCTTTCTTAAAGCAGGCACTATTTTTATGGATTAAAAAGGACATTGTCAACTTGAAAATCATTTTAAACACGTGGGGTTATCTATTACTGAATAACAGGTTAGGTTATTAATATGGGGAGAATTCTGCTCCCCGTGCCATTTTATTTTACACTTTCCATTTAGGGTGGACAGTGAAAAAGGACTAGTCGATTTCACCTCTGTAAACAAATCGGTATCTGGTGAACTTCACTCCTGATTCTCACATGCTCCCACAATGCTGCCCATTCTGCTCAATCTTCCTACAAATGTGTGTGTTGCTGTCCCAGAGACAGTTCACTGGCCTAAGGTTTTGTAGACTTGTGGCTCTGATAGCCTGTGTTTGGGACTATATTTGCCCTGACAGTCCATGTCTCTTTTATTAAAACCATGTTTCAGAGTGGTAGCCGTGTTAGTCTGTATCAGCAAAAACAACGAGGAGTCCTAGTGACACCTTAAAACCATGTGTATGTGTGACATGCTTCAGCTGTTTGCATGCTGCCCCATTGCTGTTCTGGCTCTGCTCCTTTGAAGATGGGTGGAGGGATCTGGGATTTGTCCCATTAATGGACATGGAGCTGTTGTCTGCCTAGAGGAGGAATGCCAAACTAATTTGGTGAAGGGATCCAATTGCACTTTTTGTTGTGACATATGGGTCAGAATATAATGTTAAGACTGTGTGTGACCCTCCATCCACAGCAGAATTGGTGTTGGTGGCAATGGCAGGCTTGCCCGGAGATCCAGAGTAAAATCTGGCCTATGGTGACTCAAAGTTTAGTTATTGCTAACTTATTAGGGACTTTGTTGTCTGCAATGTAGTTGTAGCCATGTTGGTCTCAAGATATTAGAGAAACAAGGTCGGGGAGGTCATATCTCTTATTGGACCAAGTTCTGTTGTGGGAGAGGAAGTTTGAGTCGCACAGAAGCTGACTGCAGACTCAGGAAAGCAGCAGTTCACGTGTGGAAGGTTTCCTTCACAATCTCAAGGCAAGAAACTTAAATTCTCTTTTTAAATGAAAGCTGAGGTTGTGCACAGAGTCTGGACTTGTCTGTACACTGAAGCTGCACTGGCTTAACTAAAGGTGTGATGTTAAACTGGTGCAGCTTTGTGTGTGGACCCTCTTGCTTCCGTTTAAACCTTGAAGTGCATTGGTTTAGCTTGCATTTTTAAATTACAAGTGTGTAACTTTGGGTGTGAACCAGGCTTGGATGTCATGTGGACCAAATCCAGACTGAGGGGCATTTGTGTGAAACCCAGGCCTGGACCTATCCCTGCCTCCTCCTTTTTCACTGACCCCTGCAGCTGTTCTGGGCACAGGGGCAGGGATTCCTGTGGAAGGCACACTGGGCTCTTGTCTCAGGCACATCTGCCTATGACTGGGAAAGGCAGTTTATAATCCAGTGAGCTGCTCGCCCCCCAAGAAGCATGTGATCCCTTGGCTGCCCAGGCAGGTGTTTCAGGACACAGGAGGGCACTGGCAGGTGATTTCCCAGAAGCGCACGTGCCTCACTAATGGGGGTTTGGTCTCATTTGGCAGAGCCTGTCAGGCAGAGCTATGTTCCCGGTTGAAGCAAGGGCGCCTGGCTGACAGGATGGTGGAGACCAAGGCACGGCTGGGAGCTGGTAAGGGCAGATGGCCTGAGGGAGAAGGTAAGAGCCAGGTGCTGCTGTGACTATGAATGGTCCAGGCTGCAGGGAAAAGATAAGGCAGCAAACAGTCAGACTGAATGAATGCAGCCAAAGGGATATGCGAGGCACCAGAGAAAGCAGATGCTTTTTAATAGATGAAGAAGGTGAAACTAATGAGGCGTCTGAAATGGCTGAGCTACTGAACAGATCCTTTAAAAACTCTGTCATTAATGAGATAGATTTAGAGTAAAATTTTCAAAAGCATCTAATCCAATTGACTTGGGCTCCTCAGTACCTTTGAAAGTGGAATTTAAGTTCCTAACTCCCTTAGGTGCTTTTGAAGATTTTTACCCCTGGACAAGTAGGAGCTGCTGGGGACCTTGCAGATGTCACGATTGACAAGAACTAGGTTTGGGAGGGAATACTTGGGAAAACATCCACCTGTGCAGACCAGTTGGCCTGTCTGAACATGTCTCACAGGCAATTCGCTACTGATCCGACTGCTCCACAGACAGCTGTTTATGAACCACCCTGGAGAGCAGGGGAAGTTGCATCTTCATTTCTTCTCTTCAAAACAGAAAATCATGGTAATTACCATCTAGCAAGTCTAGCTCCATTTCCTTGAGATTCTCCTCGTATTTGACCTATTGAGCATCTCTAGGGTGATGAGGTCACAAACATTAAGCCAGGTGGCTTTATAAACAGCCAACTGTGCCGTGCAAGCACAAATCCCTCTTTGGCAGAATTAGCAGACAGAGGGAACTTGCTGCTTGTCACACATTTGCATTGTAGTAACTCATTTGATTCAAGATCTCAGTAAATCAAAACCAACTAATTCTAGCTGCTGTGGGCATGAAGGCTGTGAGCCCCAAGCCCTCGCTTCTCTGCTCCTGCCACGGAGAAGCTGCAATGGTTGATGAGAATCTCTCTGCTTTTAATTCCCCAGGTCTAGAAGGAGGGTCAGTTTCCTTGAAGTCCCTGAGCCTGCCTGAGCTGTCAGCTTTCCTGGAGGAGCATGTGGGAGATATGGGTACAGTGGAGAGGGTCTTGGGGATAATCCTAGTGCTGTGGCCCCCCCAAGTCCCTCTGAAATAAACCCAAGGACACTGTCTTACTATGGCTCTCCCACTAGTGCCAGATCAGCCCTGGATCCTTGTGTGGGGGCTTGAACCCACGGCCATCTGGCCCAGCTGTACTAGTGAGCCACGCTGACACCTGTAGGCAGCAGGAGTAATTACTTTCTCCAGCTGCTTTGTGGCACAAATACTCCCTCCTGTGCACCTCAAGGTGGCTCCTTCATAGTTAGAATGAAGGACAGGAGTAGCCTTCCTCTGTGCTGCAATAGGAAACTGGTTGGAGCAGAGCCTGTGGAGCCCCTCTTCTCTCCGTACTCCATCCCCTGCTAACCTGCCCATGCTGAGATATGCTGGCCTCTTGCACTGGCCTTGCTCCAGCTCTGTGGCCCATGGAGCTGCCTTTGTGTGCCTCCAGCATCCATGCCCCATTCTCCTAACTAGTGGAAGTTAGACCCAGTGACAGGAAGCAAGCAAAGCAGTGGTTCATAGGATGGTGGGGGGGAGAGAGACTGGAATGCAGTGACCCTACTGGCTGATCCTTTCCCCTGCCCCTTGTCTTGTGGTGCCCTGGGCTCATGGCTAATAGGTTTTGCTTATGCCCTTAGGGAATGCCCTGCATTCTGTGACTGAGAACCTCGCACGGCTACAGGCCTCGGAGCGAGGCAAGCAGAGCTGGCCAGAGCCCTAATGGAGCAGGATGGTGAGTGGAGTGGGGCTGGGAAATACTGACCCATGTCAATGCCCATTAAAGCAGGGGCTGGCTAGAGGCACTGTAGCTATGCTGATGGGAACTACAGCAAGCCGCTGTTTACAGCGACGTTCTTGCTGCCTCCAGCAAAGGGTTAATTTTCCAGTGAGCAGTGGGGGCTCTTGGACTCTGAGTGGCTCCTTCTCCCTTGCAGGAGTTCTGACGTCGGGTGACGGTTCCACCCGGAAGCTGAGTGCCTAGGAGAACGAGCGCAAGGCTGGTCCGCCAACAGGGCTCCTCTGCTGAGAGTGTGGAGGAGGCAGGCGGGCGTCTGGAGAAGGGGGTCAGCCAGCTTGGGACGGCAGAGAAAGAGGAGTCAAGTGGGCAGGCGGCCTTGGCCGGGCTGATCTCTGGGTTCCTGTTACAATGGTTTGCTTTCCCTGCCCAAGGGTTAGAGTGTTAAGAGCTGAAGCATCGGGGCTAATTGGCCTCTCGCTGCCCATGGAGACTCTGCCTCAGTTTTGCTTAAGGCTGCCTGATATTTTTACAGAACCAGCCCTTGTCTGTGGCAGCCAGATTCCCTTATGCCCCTTCCCACCGCAACCCCTCGTAACTCGTTCCCTCAGTTTGGTCTCTGCCCGTGGGCTGACCCAGCAAACGTGTGTGACGCAGAGCAAAGGCCAGCACAGTGGCGGTTGGTGGGGTGAGATCCTGTGATTTGGAAATGGGAGAGTTGGAGGGGGTCTCCTGCAGTTCAGCGTGCTGGGCCTCCCCTTTGAGACACGATCAAACAGCCCCAAGCTGCAGCCCTTGTAGGATCTGAGAGCTTGAACATAACCTGCTGTGCAACTCTATCCTGTGGGGAGCTCCTACTCCTGGCAGCCTGCAGCGGTTCAGCGGTTAGCTCCTGCCTCCAAGTGGTATGGGATCACTTGAGTGTCCTGCCGTACCCGGCAGGTCCCTCTGTTTGATTATGGGTGCAGACCCCCGTCAGAGCTGACTTGGCAGCTGGCCCTAGATCCTTCCCCCAGTCCACGAAATGCCCACATTAACCCCCCAGGGTAGCACATTTCAAAGGCCTTGCTCCTACCAAGTCAGCATGCTCCCAGAAGCTTCTACCACAGGCAGCAACTTCTGCTGGTGCAGCACTGGCCCCTTAAAATGAGGGATCCAGGAGCCATGTGAGAGGAGGGCATGTGCATCTCTTGCCTGATGTGAGTTTATACCATCCCCAACCACTTGTGTGTGAGCTATGTGCTCTGTGCTGCATGCGGGGCTTGGCCCTGTGATTGGTGCTATAAAACCCACCCCCAGGGTAACACCTGACCATGGGCACCACATCCCTCCCCTCACGTCTGCCCCTGTCTGAAGGCAGTCGCAGGAGACCTTAGGCAGGTGTCTCACACCAGGAGCCTGTTCCATGGGGCATCCTCTCCCCTGGGAACCCGTTAGCTGGCTCCCCACCCTCAGCCCCTGGCTCCTGTTCTTGTGTCCAAGCCTCTCTCCTTCAGACTTCAGCTTGGGCCCAGTAGGTCCCTCTGCTTGGCGCCTCTGCCGCCATGAATGGGCTTCCTGCCTTGTGTTTCTTGACTCCTGCCTCCACTTCGTGGAGGCTGCTTGTCCCCAAGGCAGCGGGCAGGGTTGCCCTCTTCTCCCTGCACTCTGGGAGAGCAGGAGGGGCCTCCTGTTTTCTCCATTGGATGGGTCTTTGAAGCTGCTGCATGGGAAGGCTCGGAAGAAAGCTCGGCCCAAAAGGTGGCTCAGGCTGGGCATCTTTGGAAACCCTGGCTTCCGTTTCTTGAGGGGTGTGAGAGGCATCCTTCCTCGTGGCATCTGTGGGCCTGAGAGGCCAAGCATGCTGCCCGGTAGCTGAGTCCTGCTCTCCTCTGGGCCACGGGCAGCCAGGTGCTAGGCGTTCCATTCTCCTTGTGCTTCTCCGATCTCCTCTGCCATCTCCTCCTGCTGGGCCCACAGGAGGTCCCCTGCTGGGCTATTCTTCCCTTCGTTTAGTGGACTGAAGCTTCATCTCCTTCCTTCCCTCAAAGAACCCATACGGTTCAAAAATGTTTCCATGCAGTCCTTAGCCCCAGCTTTGTCCCCACGGCATGAGAATGCTGGGCGTGGGGGTTGGACTCTTGGACACTAGGGCCAGGGGCTCTTGCAGGGTAGCTGGGATGGGTGTGGGGCACAAGGGGAAGCTGCAGAGGCCTTTCCCCAGGCAGGCGGGGGAGGTGCTGTGGGTTGACAGCACAAGAATGAGATAGTGAATGGGGCTCTCCAGGGAGCTGAGTAAAAGACACCCCCCCCACATACACACACCCCCCGCCCCCCGCAACCTTAAATGCTGCAGGCCTCCCTCTTAACTGCCAGGTGCTTTTGATGCCATTGTCTGTATGTGGAAATAGTCTTCAGCCTGTGTTCCTGCTCTAGCCCCCGGGAGCTGGAAATGAGAGCTCCGGGAGCAGGGGCTGCTGCAAGAGGCAGACTGCAGCATGCATTGGCCCCTCACATACACTGCTCCAGCTCATGGAGATGTCTTGGCCCCTGGCTGCTCTGACCTGATGCTGCTGCTGCCCCTGGGAGCTCTCACAGGTAGTGTTCACGTGGCTCAGGGCGCACTGTCCAAGTGACATGATTTTTAATGCTGTGTAGTGATGCGGGGCAGCCTTAGTTCTTGCAGCCCCCTGGACAAAGACCGTGCCCCTGTGATGGGTCTATGATGAGCTGGGGAAACTACCTTTCTCTTTGCTGGTAAAGGGGAAAAAGCTGTATTTTATTTTTAGGTCTTGACCACAAACCCCAAAGTGCAATATCTGCTGTGACTCCATCCTCAGAGCCAGGATCTCCTCTCTACTCTGCTGCCCAATGCCAAAGAGACTGGGCCTTGCAAATGAGAGTTAATCTCTGTGCCAGTTAAGCACTGAATTCACTCTGCTTTGGTGTCTCCAAATGTTCCTGGTTCATTTCTCAGAGCAGCGAGGAGGGGGATGAGTTTGCCACAGCAGCATGCTCGGTTGTGCGACTTTATACTTCTGTTTTTTCTCTTACACGTGAGACCAAAATTAATGTGCACTGTGTTTGGGGAATAAATCAGTGATTGGATCTGTCTGCACTAGTTTGGTCGGGTTGCCAGTTGCATGTTGAGCAGTGGGCTAGAGCCAGGTGTGAGCAGGGCTCCCTCTGCTGTGGGGGAGGGTTTAGTGCATTGCGATTGTCCCTCTAGTGCACCTAACTCCCGTGCTGGAGCAGTATCTCCATCACCTGCACAGGGAAGGGAATTGCTGGAGAGAGGTGGAAATGTGGTGGGAAGGAAGAGGTGGTGGGAAATGCTCACACAGGGGGTGTGATTTTCTTCTGCTCACGCTCAGCTTGCATCTAGGAATGGGGTGGGGGTAAAAAAGTAACTTTTAGGCCACCAGTTGAACCTCCCCTAAGCCAGGCTGATCAGGAACCTGCATGGCCCTCAGAATAAGTGAGAGCTACCTCAGGGCTGCTCTGCCCTGCACTTGGCTGCCATGGCCCCTTAGGCATCACTGTGTTCAGCCACATTCTACACAGAGCAGCATAGAATGGAAAGACTATGGGGGCTTTCTAAACATTAGTCATTGCACCCAGACCCCCTTCCCCCATAAACCTGGTCCTTTACCTACTTTCATATGGGAATGCTCTGTACACATGTAAATAGCCTATTGGCTTCACCAGACCTCTCCATTGGAGAGTGGTTTCAGGGTCAGGTCTTAAGGTTTGGCTACATGGGGATATTGACTGACTTAACTATAGTGAAGTAATTCTGCTATCGTTAGGCTAGTCAGCAACCCTCTGTAGATAAGCTCTTTTTCAGGTGTCTTCAGCAGCATTCGGGGTGAGAAGAGGCTGTGCAGGAGGCAGTACATGTGTCCCCAGCTGCCCACTAGCTCTTACTGTTTTGCAAAGAATGGGATTTTTCATTGTGATTTGTTAAACAAAATGCCAATCACTCAGCTTGATCTGTGGCCCAGCAGCCAGTACTCAACCTCTGCACTGGTTGTAGGGGCCTCTATGGAGCAGCCAAACAGGGGCATGGAGCTGTGTTTTATAAGAGGCTGAACTGTGCAATAATCTTAGAGAGACAAGGTGGGGGAAGTAATATCTTTTACTGGACCAGCTTCTGGTGGTGAAACAAACTTTCAAGCCACGCAGAGCTCTTCCTTACCCACCTTGTGTCTCTGCTATCTTGGGGCAACACAGCTACAGCATCACTGCAAACACTGATCTTATTGTCTGTCACTTGGAATCAAATAGAAATAGCAAACCTTTGCGATTCTTCCTATATACACGCATTTTCAAGGGGCACATCTTTGGCACTTCCTGACATGCTGCATTCTAGCTCTAGGCTGGCTCTGCAGCAGATTTGACAGCAGCATGTGGCGTGCTGGGCTGTGAGATGGGCTGACCCAACAAGGGAGCTTCTGGGCTAAATTGTGCTACCTCCCCCTCTCAACCTGATCACTTGGCCATTCCCCTTAGTCTGTTTGTGTCTTTGGCCACTTCCACTGAATAAGCTTCAACAGCCCCAGCTGTGGGAGGAGAGCTGAGCATATGGCAAAGTGCATTACAAAGGGGTTAGAATGGTTTACGGCTGCATGGGCTTGGCTGCAATATTGATTGCAGGCTGGAATTTAGGCCATGAGCCTAGCTAGTGACCCAGGGCCTGATTCTCATCTCGGAGTGGTCCAAATCCCCTGTCAGACTGTAGCGGCTTTCACAAATCACTCGCTCCAACCTATAGCCCATCTGTGCAGAGGCAATGCCAGGGAGAGTTGGCTTAAATCATTGTGTCTGTTTTTTAAAGTGGCTTAAACTTAGTCTCTCTCCAGCCAAACCAAAGCTTCCTGATCAGCACGTTCAAGCCTATATGCAGGTGTCCCATGCTGTGGACTTGATGGTCGATCCTGCCTGTTTCTCTAGAGTTGGCCAGTACTGTCCATGTGCCACATAGCTTCCTAACTACTTTTTGCCTAGCTGGCAGCAGTGGCGGATTTAGAGTTAGTGGGGCCCTGGGCACAGCTTCATTTTTGGGTGTCCCCCTCCCTCAGGACCCAGCCAAGAAAAAGAACATTCTCTTATCTTCCTGCTGTTTTTCATTCTTTTTTTTCCTTCATCCTCCTCCTATATTATAAGTAACGGGAAGTGAATGAAAATAAAGTGACGCACCTGGATTGGGATGCAGGAGGGGTGAGGGGTGTGGGATCTAGGAGGAAGTTTGGTTGTGGGGTTCAGGCTGTGGGCTGGGGCAGGGGCTTGGGATGCAGGGGGGTGAGAAGTGTGGGCTCTGGGAGGAAGTTTGAGTGTGGGGTGCAGGCTTTGGGCTGGGGCAGGGCTTGGGGTGCAGCTTATCTTGGGCGGCATGGCTCCCAAAGCAACTGGAGTTGGAGAATCGTTCAATGAACTGCAGTGGGCTTTGGCTCTGGCTCAAACGAGAGACAGACTCTGCAGCATCATACTAGCATGGAGGAGAATCTGGCCTGCCCCATGGCTCAGTAGGGTGAGAAGCTGCCTGCTCTGAGGGTGTGGGCCCAGCTGAGTGAAATACAAAGCCAAGGAAGAGCTTGTGGTGTTTTGGATTCTCTGCAGGAGGTTATTAGTCATTCCTAGGGTCAGCAGGGTTTGATTTTCACCTACTGCTCTGGTTAAGGAGTGAACATGGTGTTCTGTGCAGATGGAGGGGACAGGGGTGCCAGCCAGAGCCACAGGAGTGAAACCCCAGGAAGAAGCCAGTCAAACACTTGCCTGCTTGATTCAGGTATTCAGTGCCCAGCCCATGCCCTGGAGCTGCTGCCCCTTTCCCTCTATGCCCAGGTGGCTTTCTCCCATCACCCCCACTTAGCCCCCCAAAACAGCAGTGCACATTTCTTTTGCTGAAAAAATAAACATTTATTTACACGTGAAAAGACAATGTGCAAAATACTCTGGTGCTCCTTAGCAGCTGGCCAGCTACCAAGGGCTCCTGCAGAACTCCCTCCAGCCTCAAACCCAGGTGCAGCTGAGCCCAGAAACAGCTAGAATGGTTCCTTGCCAGCCTGTAAAATCCCAAGAACAATCCCTCCCATTATCCAGCCTCTCCACCGAGCACTGCATTGGCTGGGGCACTTAGACACCGCTTGCTACCAAGAGGTCATGTTGGCAACTTGCCAGGAGCCTGAGGGGCCACCCGGACCTAAATTGCATAAAGTGAGAGATTTGGGCTGCCTGCCTCCTCCGTGGGAGCTGTGGTCTGTTCTGCTGCTGGACCATTGCCTGGGAGGAGCCGTGGTCCCTACAGCACGCATCCTTCTACTGAAGGTGAGGACAACTACGGGCAGCATTCTGGCAGCTGCTGGCATCTGCCCCCCTGCCAGGAGTCACGTCCCTGCCCGTAGGGGAGAGGGCTCAGAACCCGAATCAGGCAGGCGTAGCTCTGGCAGTCGGCAGCTGGTGGGCATGATTCTGCTTTTGTCCACCAGGAGATGGGGAAGTGCAGTCCTGTAAAGAAAGGTCTGTGCATAAACTGCATGGGCTGAGGCACTTGGGCAGCAGTGGGCGACACCACCAGCGTGATTTACAGCAGAGCCCATGGGGGCTGGGGCTCCTGCCACCTCTAGCGCACCAGTTGCAATCTGCCCCAGACCAGGAGCTGCGTCCAGCGGAGGGCTCTGGAATGATCTAGGAGAAATACCTTGCTGGTCCCAGCCCACTTCCTAGCACCCCAGGATCCACATCACAGGAAGTGACCATTGGCTTCTTCCCAGCGCCTGCAGCAAGGACGCAGAGGACTGGCTGGGCTATGGAGACTACATGCCTATAGTCCGGGGCGGGAGGCCCCAGGTTGTGGCTGAGCAGCAGACTGGACTCCAGCCCTGTCAATCTGGATTCAGGGGGCCCAGAGAAGAGTGTGCTCTGCACTTCCTCTGGGGATGTAGCTGACTGTACTGCCCCAGCCAGTCCGTTGCCCTCTGGGCTGAAAGCAGAACAGTTTGCAAATCCAGCCCCTTGCTTGGCAAGCTCCAGAATCTCCCGCCCTTCCCGATCACCAGCGGCAGAGTTGCCGAGCACGGAGGATGGGTGAGCCTGCCTGACGGGAGCAGGCTGCGTGTTTAGCTGTACCAGCCTGGCATTTTACAGTTGCTGCAGCCATGGAAGAAAGAGGGGGGTGAGCACTGGCCAAGGCAGAGAGGAAGGAGTGCCCAGGGGTAGAGCACTAGCCTAGGACTCATGAGTAGGTCTGCTCGGGCCTAATGTTAAAGCTTGACCCAACCCAGCTCGATCACAGTCGACCAGAACGTGACTTGAGAGGGGCGAGGTGTTGTCATGACGGATGCAACCCAACCTCAACCACTCAGTGTTAAGAAGTTGCCTGCCCCAAGCCTGCCCCTACGCTATACAGGTTACCCGCCTCGAACCCAACACTTGGAGGTGGATGTGGCTCAGGGGACCAGCGTCTACTGGTGAGAGCCAGGTTCAGTGCCCCGCTCTTCCCCTGCCTTCCTGCCTGACCTTGGGTCACTCACATGCATCTTTCTAGCCTCAGTTGTTCATCTGTGAAAAGTGGGGACAGCACAGTCCTGGGAGGCTGTGGTCAGAGGATAAATACATTAAAGAGGTTGAGGCGCCTAGAGGTTATTGTGAAGGGGGTTGGCTAAGAAAGCTAGTTCTGGCCAGTTCAGCTGGGCAGGAGGCAACTCTGAAGAGGAGGGGAACAGCAAGCTTTTGGGCTAGCTGGGCAGGGCACCAGGAAGGAGAGGAAGGCAGATGATGATGGATCTTTGACTTGGATCTACCATGGGGCTGGGGGAAGAGGGCTGAAAGCCCAGACCCAATGTGCTGAAGGAGTTGAGTGATGCAAAGAAACTGTCTGGGTTTCTGAGCTCCCATCTCCCCCTGAGGCTGACCTTGCAAGGCTAGACAAGTCAGCTGAGCTGTGTTTCGCCAATCACTCTGGCTTCCGTGCCACTCAGCTATGGGACATCCATGCCAGGCAGTCCCAGCCAGCCTGCTGTTCGCGTATGGGCCAGTGACAGGCAGGCAACCTGTTCAAACCCACAATGGGGTTCCCTGGGGCTAAGCATACAGGCCTGTTCCAGCCCTCCAGCTTCTGAAACATCTCCCCGGCTAACAGCTGGGGAGAGCAGCACCAGGAGAGGGAGCAGAGTGTCCCCGATTTACAGGGTGAGAGCTGCACCCCCCCATGGATCAGATGTGTGAGCCTTCCAGCTCCCCGAGTGGAGGCCTGGATCAGTTGTGGCTAAAGGCTTAGCCACAGGCCTAGCTCCACTTGCAGCCACTGTTGTCCGCTACCACACAGCAATTACAGCAGCGTCTCATTGCTGCAGTCTGGCCTGTCCTCGGACAGTCGTGACCCCGTCAGACTCCATTCCCATGAGCTGAGGTTTGCATGTCTCGCTCCAGCAGGGGGTCCAGCGACAGCAGTGCTGTTGGGGATGGAGGTTCACTGGATGCAGTGCTGCCTGATGAAGGGTTCATCCTGTAGAGGTAGATTTTGGGTGCTGCACGGGTCAGGTAGCAGAGGATGCGAGCAGGAGTCGGGAGGCTGTTTCCCCACACCCTTGGTGTCCTGTTATGCAGTGCAGCATAAACAGCAGGGTCCCATCTCAGGGCCTTCCATGTCTTCTGAGGGTCTCACCCCATCGGACCCTCAGGAGTGGCTGTTCTGCAGCAGTGTAGGCCTGCAGGATCCCAGCTTCTGCTCCACAGCTCAGGCAGTGCTTGCACCAGCACCCGCGGTTCCCAGATGCGCCTATGTTTTGGAAACAGGTGCTTTGCCCTGCTGCATCTCCAGCTGGGCCCATTGTTCTCCATCCCTGGCCTGGCCCTCCATGGCATCTGATGCACAGACAATCCCCAAGGCCCTCATCTGCAGAGATGCAGTACAAGGTACATCCCCTCCAGGGCTCGGGAGCATGGCAGGCCTCTTGGCCTACTCCCCCAGCCATCAAGCTGGGGGCAGCCCTTCTCCTGCGGCTTTCCCAGGCAGGTTGCCCATGGCAGGGCAATGCAGCCATCACTGTGTGCAGCAGAGCGCTGGATGGTCAAGCTTCCAGAGCTGCCATTTCTTCTTCATTTCTGACTTCACCTAGGAGGGAGGAAAGGAGTTTGTGAGACACTCTTCCCCTTCACAGCCTCTTGGGAGGTTCACAGCTGCTGCTCCAGGCCTGCGTAGGGCTTACGTTCCATTAGCCCCAGAGGCGCGGGCTGAACTCAGCACAGGTACAAGGCCCTGGCTTCAGTGGAGTTGCTGCAGGGAGGGATTTGGCCTATGCAATAGGAAGAGGCAGTTCCTGCCCCAAAGGACTGAAAAACAGCACTGCTGTGTTCCTGTGTGAGCCCCGGGGCACGCTGGCCCATGGGTAATGTGGCCACAGGGCATGGGACGGCCAGTTCTGCAGTGTGGCCTAGGGCTGCCTTCTTGCTTAGCACAGAAATGCAACTTGCAGATCTGAGCGGCTGGGTGCTCTGATTGAGACAGAGCATTGCATTCTGGGAGCTGTGGGTGCAGCCTCCTCTTTGTATTAAACATGGGTGTGGCAGCGAAGGGATACACATCTCTGGACTCCTGACTCAGTGGTCCTGGACTGCAAACCGGTTGGGAGTAGGGCTGTCAACCCTCCAGGATTGTCCTGGAGTCTCCAGGAATTAAAAATTAATCTTTAATTCATACATGTCATGAGATGAAACCTCAGGAACACATCCAACGAAAACTGGCAACCCTAATTGGGAGCCATACTATGAGGCAGCCCCTACCCAAGCTAGGGTGGATGCATCCAATAAAACCCGTTTGTTTTTTATCTTGACAGGCTCTTAGTAGAATCAAAGGCTCCTAACCACCCAGGCTATCCAGTGGTGCATGGTCTCTGAGTTCAGGGCACAGCAAATCAGCAGTAGCTTGGCAGGAGAGTAATGGAGAGAAGACCCAGGGTTGAGCTACAGAGCACAGCTCAGGTTAGAGCCCCGACTGCAGGTGTTTGCAGGGCCAGAGAGCAACCCCCCAGCAGGGAGCAGGACAAAGGGGCACCTACCTCTTTATTGGCAAAGCAGTACAACACAGCGACCAAGAAACCCTGGGGAGAAAGCACAGGGATGAGCCAGGCAGCACAATGACCCTGCTCCCCATTGAGAAGATAGCCTGGCTTTGCCAGGCCCTGGCAGCTGCTCTTCAGTGCATCCCACAGGGCCAGTTCAGGATGCAGTACGCCCAGCTATCCTAACTGGTTTCAGCTGGACGGGAAAATCCTCCCGCACCGTGACGCAGTAGCAACCCATGGGACTTCAGCAACTTCAGCCCATGGGTGCATTCCTCAGGGACAGGTTCCTGGCTTGCGCCTGCCATGGCCATGCACTGCCCAAACAGGGGGCTCTCCCTCCAGCGCATGCGGATGTCATCACCAGCCCAGCATGCGGGCATGTACACCTCTCTAACAGCGGGCAGGGGTGGGCCTGCTATTTCCAGGCTGCTCCAAGCAACGGGATGAAGTGGGTAGAGCCCAGGAGCGCCAAGCCAACCACACAGAGCTGTTATATACGTGCTGAAAGAGGTGGGCCGAGCAGACACAGTCGGAGGTGATTGGAGTGTGGCACAGCGCGACACTTCAGTTGCCAGACACCGATTCGCACCTCGCAGCTGCTGGGACAGCTTTGCAGGGGCCATCAGTGCAGGGCACAGCCCAGCCTGTCTCCAGCCCGAGGAAGGCACATGACTGTGTGGGCCCTGAGGCTCCTGAGCAGCAGCCCAGCTCGACGCCCCATTGCTCCCCAACACCAGCAAAGGAGCCAGGGGCGGGGCTGCAGCTTGGCTAGCAGGGCTGATGGGCTAGTGTGGCCAGACTGGAGGGGAAAGGGCCTGGTGATGGTGGCAAAAGGAGGGGAGAGGGGGACAGGCTCTCTGCTCCTGCCTGAGGTGGGGCTGCCGCAGCACTCCCGGCTCACCTGAAAAGAGTTGAGGAAGAGCGTGAAGAAGACTTTGATGTAGCGCAGGATGCCCGTGGTCTGCTCATCCATGGCAAAGATGAAGACCACCTCGTGGATCCCGAAGAGGGGGATGAGGGTCAGCGTGGCCTTGGCCAGCCTGAAAGAGGACGAGATCCCCCTCCCAGAGTTCATACGGAAGGGCCTGGGGGCCCTGTGTTCAGAGGGGTAGGAAAGCGGGGGTGGCATGTGAGAAAAAATACGGTAATGTCTGTGCTGAGGGCCAGAGGAGATAGATGGAGTGCTAGTCCCAGCCTGGCCTAAGGGTCTGGGGTCTCACGTAGGGAGATTGCCCTGCCTGGGAGTGGGGAGGATTCATGAGCTGCCAGCCATGTGGTACTTGGAGTTGGGAAGTGTTACCGCCCAGGCTCAGCCTGAGCCCGCACGTGCCAGCGGAGAGTCAGCTATTGGCGAGCAGGATGCTGCTCTGGGAGCAGACCGGGAGGAGCTGGAAGGCTTCGCTCGTGGGGACTGCCCTGTGTGAAATGGGAGAGATGTCCTTCCAGCCCCTAGACGGTCCAGTGAAGCCACCCATCCAAACATCACTGTTGCCCCTGCCTGCAACCACTCCTGCCCAAGAGGGCAACAGGTCCCAGCATGCTGTACGGTCAGGTTGCTCAGCTGAGCTGGAGCATGGCATGCTGGGATCGGTGCTCAGTCTGGGCAATGGTGGCCACAACGTGCTCCAGTTGGGGTATCAGTGATGGAGGAACCACAGGCCACATCCCCACGTTGTAACGTGACCCTCAAGCCAGGCAAGTGGGCAGTACAGCTTTGGCATCCTAGCCTGTAGGTATATATGGGGGGAGGGAGCCTTCAGGGGCCTGTGATACACAGGTCAGACTTGATCTGTTATGCGCACACACACAGATATACACCCTGTGCTAACAGCCACTTGCTAGCACAACCTGCTATATTGGCTGACAAAATCTCAGTCCTATTTGCATGACAGTGGGTTGTGTGTCCACACCTCCAAGGGCACGCTTACACTGCAGTGTGAACCCAGGCTTAGACTCTGATTTGAGCCCAACCCCAAGCTATGGTCCACACACAAATCTGTCCAACTCAGCCAGCAAGCACTCAAGCTCTGGGTCCCACCCAGGGGATGGGTCTGAGCCTGCATCCCACTGGACTGGGATCCAAGCCCTATCATTTTGCAATGTGGCTCAGGCAGTCTGTGTAGTGCGGGATGGAGGCTCTAAGCCTGGACCTGGGTCTCGCTACAATGCAGTGTGGACACAAGCACAGGCTTGGACACACCGAGTCCACATGCGTGGGTCCCACCGACCTGGGTTTACATTGCAGGGGAGCTAGATCCAGAACAGCCAGTGCAACAGGCACCCACTGGGAAGTCATCCCCAGCAGGTACACACACAGACAGCTCACCGCAGCTTGTAGTCCGCATAGCCTTTCTGGTTGGCACGTAGCTTGGCCAGGATCACCTTGAGAATCCTCATGAAGATCAGCAGATTGATCTGTGGGGGGAGAATGCAGAGGGTTACTTCTGTATTCATCCAGGAGGACCTGCATATTGTCTGGGCCAGCCCTGGGTGGTGCGTAGGCCGAACACACACACCCCTTATCCTTCCTGGGCTCCCCAGGTCACTCTGACAGTGACAGCCTCTGAGAGCGGGGGCAGCTGAACATGAAGGGAAGCAGGTCACGCTCAGCACCTCTGGAGGAACAAGGGGAAGGGACGTGCAGGGGTAACAGTGACGGCAAGAATATCTGTGGGGCAGGGAGCAGCACGAACATCCCCAGAGACTCAACAGCGAGCCCATTGGCATGGCCTGGGGAGCCACCTGGCCCCCATTAGACTCACATAGTCCTCTCCCAGCATGCACTGGGCTCAACAGATCATGTGGGATGGCATCTCTGGGGGCCTGACTCTGCTTGCCCCGACATCCAGGTCAAGTATCTGGAGGGGCCGGGGCCAGGGCCCCACATACGGGTGTTTCTCTTTTCATCAGAGGGGTTCAATCGGGTTAGTTACTTGGCAGGGACAAGTCTCCTTTCTTTGTCACCCCCTAGTGGTTAGACAAGGGGACTGCAAGCCAGGTGTAGATGCTTGCTCCTGACTGGCTAAGTGCTCCCCAGTGCCTCACTTTCCTGAGCTCTTCAGTGGGATAATGATGCTGAGCTCCCTCCCAGGGCAGGCTCGTGGGGACGTCACTAGGGAAAGGTGCAGTGCTGTGGATTAGGGATGGTGATTTCTACAGCAGGAGCTGCTGCTATCATTGGGCCATGTTCAACCTCTGAGCTGAGCCAGACTGTCAGTGACTGCAGAAGGCTAATTGCCGTCATCTTAGAGACACCATGCCTCATATGTAACCGCCGATCACAGGCCTCTGAGATCACCTACCAGGGACGCCAGCAGGATGGGGATCCTGATGATCCACCAGTAGGCCATGTTCTCATTCAGAGCCCAGCACCTGCGGCACGAGAGAGGCATGCTGTTAAACATCGGGGAGCCAGCAGGTAGGAGAGCCATGCTTTATCCACCCTGGGGTGCCACAGCCAGAGCGGGGCCAGGTGAAAGCGCTGCCACTGGATCACTGGGACGTCCCGGCCCATTAGACGGAGACGCCGCCCCTCAGCACCGATGGACCAGGAATGACTATCACCAGCTGTGCCAGCCTACCCATTTTCTAGGGGTTGGAATCTTTTCCCATCTCACCCACCCGCGGAGCTAACCCGTCTGCTTCCAGCAGGGGCCAGGCAGGGACTGCAGGAACCTGGTGGGCTGTGGGCTAGTGAAAGACAATCTCTTTCCCTGCCCCACACCCTGGAGGATGCCTCTGACAGGACGCAGCGGGAGCTTGGAAGGTCAGGCCTGTGTTTCCCTGACAGCTGGAGCTCACTACCCCCAGGAGTCAGCCCACAAGTCCCATCGGCCAGGCTGGGGATGGGCTCCTTTTCATATCTCCTCCTGATGATTGGGCTATTGAGGCTGAGAGCTTAACCCCAATAGCTCCATGGTTTGGCAGATGGAGCTGTTCACTCCCAGGCCCAGTTCCAGGGGCCCAGGTCACCAGTGACCAGCCCCGTTTGGTGGCTTGTGGGAAATCAGCTGGGTGGGTCTTTGCTCTGCTCCCACTATGCAGAGACCATCCCAGAAAGCACCTCCAAGCACAGCACTCATGACCAGCCCTGCCCCACCAGGGAGGCCAAGCACTGACCGAGCCCTGGAGGCTGAGCTCTTCCCTCACCCCTAGGGGAGTCAAACCAGGACCGGGGTGGGCCATGGCAGTGGAGGAATCGGATGCCCCTCTCTCCAGCAGTCAATGCACGTTCGTTTCAGTGGAAGAGATCTCCCTGCCTTTCCCATGGCTGCTCCCTACTAGAAGCCAGGCAGCGTGAAGCATGGAGCTTTGGCTTGCTGGGGAAGCAGAACGAGGAGCATCTGCGACTTACTCTGCATTCTCCTTCAGGTATTTGGCCACCAGCCACGGCACCACGAACACCACGGGGGTTCCTGCAAGTCACACAGCAAACCCTGTGAAGACCAAGCACCTGCCTGAGCTGAGACGGCAGCTCTCACAAACCGAGGGGGGGTCTTACCCTCTCTCCCTGCCCTGATCCAGGCAGAGACCTGCCCCTGCCCTCCAGGGGATTCTTATCCCTCGGGGACTGAGGACAGGCCACAACCCCAATCCTCCACTTTCCCCACCTAGCGAGGATTTCCTGTGTCATGCATGCACCACTAGGGGTCACCACTCATCCATGTCACTAAGTTATTAACCCTCCTGGTGAGGCGCTATCAACTATGAGCAGTGATCCTGCTTTAGGGGCGTGAGCAGCTGTCTGATGGGCATGTAGAACTAAATGGAAACCACTTGGGTGTTAGTCCATTGCCAAGTCACCCAGGTGGGGAACCTGGTGGCTACTTGCCCACTTGGCCGAGTCTCTGCCCTCTTGAAGTGCCCCCCATCCCCCTGTGCTCCCCGATACGTCCTCTGTAATTCTAGTACTCACTTTGGCAAACCCCATACACATTTACCCCCAGACTCATGCCCACCCGCACATGCTACCTGACCACACCACAGGTCCACACCCAACTCACTCACCCATGCCACATACATCCCCACACTGCTTACCCACACCTCATGCCCACACCCTCACCACGCTGCCTCCTTATGTGCACCCCCCACACACACACAGACACCCAGATCACCATTCACACTCACTCCCATTTTCCTTCTCACCCCAGCCTAGGTACAGGTAGAGCGTGTAGTAGTTCTTCTCGGAAAACACCGCTCCAATCAGAAGCTTGTACAGGTAGATGGCTTCCACCAGAAACCAGTAGTGATTGGCTAGAATGCAGTATTGCATCATGACTTGAGCCACCCGGCAGCCAACTGCAGCCTGCGGAGAGGCGCCCCAGAGAAAGAGAGAGAAAGTAACTGTGCAGGAAGAGGAGACTAGGATGCTCTGAGCTGGGGACCTGGGGCTACAAGTGCAGCCAGTTGGAATATGCCTAGAACACTGTCCATTCCCACCCAGGAGTCTCCATTAACCAGCACACTCTGTGCCCACCATGACAACAGGCACGGCCCGCCGTTGGGTAGTCTAATGTGGATGTGACCAGGAATGGCAGGGAGAGCCAGGCTACATCCCCCAACAGAGAGCGCTCTCCCCTGCTGCTCTGTAGTGGTGATCCTGTTCACATTCAGGGCTTCATCTCCCAGAGCAAAGTGCCCAACTCTCATCCTGTCAGAGACACGGCCAGGCGGGCTATTGGGGAGAGATGGGAGGGAAGGCACAGCAGATCTTGGCCAGCAGGGGAAACGTCATTGCTTGGCTCAGTGATAGGGTGTGGGAAGCATTTGCAGGGACAGCAGGTGGTTTGTTAAAACAACAACTAGTTCTATGGCACTTTTCTATCATGACACCCATTTTACAGATGGCAAAATGGAGGCACAGAAAGGGGACACAATGTGCCCAAGATCACCCATCAGCAAACCCAGGGAGAGAACCTGAGTTTCCTGAGTGCCAGGCCAGTGCTCCAGCTACTGGGCTACCCCACCCTGAGGAAGGAGGAAGGGATCCATCAACTCAGGTTGTGGTAGGCCAGTGAAGGACGAGCTGATTTCCCCTGCTTTGTTGGGTGGAGGTTTTTAAGCTCAGACATGTATTGCGGTGCTGATTTAGGATCCTCAACAGCTTTTAAAAATTCACCTGTGGGAGACTGGCAGCACCCCCCTCCGGCTGAGCCAATAGACGCACCTGCCCAGAGGGTTCCTCTGAGTTCTCCCAGATCCACCTAGTGGTTGGGGCTGGGGGTGAGATCTCTGGGTGCTGGTGGATCTGAGCGCCAATCGCATCCGCAGCCCCAAGTCAAGCCTCCCTGGCCAGCTGTCAGACTATGGACCTGGGGTACAGCAGGTAGCCACCATGGCTGGCCAGGGAGGGGGGCACAGGCATTGGCAGTTAGATTCCACCCCCACCCAAGGAAAATTTGGTTTCTTGGTGGGCTTGCCTTGTTGCTCAGCAGCGCTTCCCAGTCAGACACATGCAGGATTTCCATGCCCCACCGCTTCTCCAGCAGCGCGTCTTTGACAATCACCGAGATGGCCCGCAGCCCAAAGGAGGCAAAGAGGTTTGCGTGTATGTAGTTGCGGGTGCAGCGGAGTTTCCTAGGCCCAGGGAGAGAGACGCCTTTCAGCGCTGGAGAGCTGAGGAAAAAGAAAGTACCTTCTCCCCAGGAAAGGGCTTCGTAACTTAGAGTAGCCCAGCCTCTCCTGCATCAAGCACTGCAGGCCCGGGGGGAGCGCTCAGCTACTGCCATCTGACCCTCTCCAAGTAGGATTAGGGAAAAAGGCAGGAGGGCTGACTGTGCCAAGCTCACAGTTCATTCACTGCCTACTTGTCCTAGCAGGAGGCACTGTAAGGGATGGTGCAGGATGGTAGAGTCAGTCGCAGCAACATTGCGCACCGTGCCCAGCACAGGATCATCCCTCCTCTCCATCCCGTCCTGCTAGAGAGCCCCGCCCCACTGCATGCCCTGCCAGTACAGCACACACAGCACCTGCACTTCAGGCTCAGGCCTTACCTGAAGATGGTGAGGATGAGCAGGGCAGAGACCAGCGCCAGGAGCGACAGCGAGTATCCCACCGTGTAGAGCACCTTGAAACTCGCCATCAGCCGGCGGGCCCCTTCCTGGCATGGGCAAAGGGGACCAGTGGGCAGACAGTTCTGCCACCCTTGCCCCCATCGGCCTCCCCACCCTCCAGGTGCCCACCGGGGGATGTGCTGCCCTGCTGAAACATAGTCCCATGGGACGGTGGGCTTGGGTCCCTGGGCTGCTGGAGCCTGACCTCACACCCTCCCCACCTCAGGGAGCTGAGACCTGAGCTCCCCAGCCTGGTGAGGGCCTCTGAATGACCTCCACAATGACCCAGGAGTGGGGCTGAGGGGCTCAGTGGGAAGCTGTGACCACCCCCACCGCAGCCAAACAATGGGATTTGTCATGGAGGGGAGAGCAGGGAGTGGGGGTTCAACAACCCAAGAAGGAGGAGGCGGCATGTGACTGAGCAGAGATGGGGAGGGAGCTGTGCACCTGTGTTTACATTTAACTCGATTTCTGAATGGTCTTCCCTCTCTGCCATGCGTTATAACACACCCATCCCCACTCCCATCCTCTTGTGCATTATTACACCTCACCACCACCTATCCCTCTTGTTTCAGGCTCCTGTGTCCCCCCATTCCCCAACACCAACACTCCTCCCAGCCCAGCCTAGCCTAGCCCAGGCCTGGCTGGGCCCCAGCACACGCCCCTGGGGTGTCAGGGGACTGGAGCAGAAAGAGCCAGGGGCACCCTCCATCAGGTGCAGCAGCCTCACCTCCTCCATGGTGGACTCCATCTCCTCCTCGCACGGGGAGTAGTCCCTCCATGGCTGCGTTCCATTCACCATCACCCATTGCCCATCTGGCCCACACTTGCGGCTCACCAACCCATGTTTCACTGCAGACACAGAGCGTACCAGGGTCACCTTTCAGCCTGACTGCCTTTCCTTGGGGTCTCCCCTCAGACAAAAGCCTGATCCCCCCCAAGCTCCCCACAGTGGGCAATCCTGGGGACAGTAATAATGTGTATAGTAAGCCAGCCTCTAAGAGGAGTATGTCTGCAGTGTTGTAGCCATGTTGATCTCACAGAGAGACAAGGTGGGTGAGATGGTGTCTTTTATTGGACCAACTTCTGTTGGTGAGAGAGACAAGCTTTCCAGCTTCACAGAGCTCTGCTTCAGGCCTGGCGAAGAACTCAGGGGAGTAGGCAGATAGTTAAAAAAGGAAATGTGTGGCTGCTCTAGGGTTGTGTTGTGCGTTGTTGGCAACTGTGGAGCTATTGCCAGGATAGATGTGTGTTGGCTGACTAAAGAGGCCGTTAATACTCAAAAAAGTTGGAGTACATTTGGTTTAAGCTACAATCTATGGTGGTGAAGTGGAGCTGACCCCTCTATTGGAGACACACCCAGGTATCACCAAATGAAAGGGTGATACCTGGGTGTGTCTCCACTTGAGGAGTCGGCAGATACTAAGCATACGTTAGTATGTACGTTAGTATTCCCCCCAACAAACACCAGGGAACTGGCTGCAACCTTTGAGACCATTTAATCTGCAAATTTGGGCAGAATAATGCAAAATATTATCTTATTTTGTCACTGCTAATGCTATGACTGATGAAGGTAAGCAGAAAGCTATCACATTCAGCAGCGTAGGAGCCTGTTAACCCCTGAAAAGCCTGGAGATGAAACTTTTGATGAGCTAATAAATCTGTTAAAAAACCATTTCAACCCAACAGCCAGGGAACAGGAGAACGATTTAAGTTTAACTCTCAGTCTAGGAAACAGGGGGAGACAGTAGGAAAATTTGTGTCAGGACTGAGGAAACTCCTTCAAGATTGTAATTATGGTGTAACTCTGACACAAATGCCAACAGACAGATTAGTCTGTGGCATGAATGATGACAAAATGCAAAGGAGATTACCCTCTGAACCACAATTAACATTTGAAACAGCTCTGAAATCAGCCCAGGCTATGGAATCTGCAAAGAAAAATTTACAATTTACAAATTTACAAATACAGAAGCCTTCAGAAGAGCATTCAGGAAACACAAGGTACTGTGCACAAAATTGCCAGGCAACCTGGGAAAGTGATCCAATCAGTAGCAGGGAGTGTTATCATTGTGGAGGCAAACACACCCCAAAGGTCTGAAGATTTAAACATGAAAAATGTCACATTTACAGATTGACTGTTGTTAGAAGACCATGTCAAAATAAAACCAAGCAAGGAGAGGCATAAAACCATGATGGAAAGCAACCTCATAGCCGTAGTACCTTTCATGTACTGGAGAAGGAAAGCAGTGAAAAAGAAGAGGAAGAAGAGACTTATCCTATTTATAGTATTACTCAAACAAATATTCCTAAAGTAGATCCCATTCATATTGGACTGACTATAAGTGGGGGAAAAATGCACAGTTTGAGCTCAAATATGGGATGTGGCATGACTATTATGAACCAAGAAGCATGTGAGACGTTGTGGAAAGATAGCAAACCATCTCCAGTGCAGAAACATAGGATAAAATCATAGAATCATATAATATCAGGGTTGGAAGGGACCTCAGGAGGACATCTAGTCCAACCCCCTGCTCAAAGCAGGACCAATCCCCAACTAAATCATCCCAGCCAGGGCTTTGTCAAGCCTGACCTTAAAATCCTCTAAGAAAGGAGATTCCACCACCTCCCTAGATAACCCATTCCAGTGCTTCACCACCCTCCTAGTGAAAAAGTTTTTTCTAATATCCAACCTAAACCTCCCCCACTGTAACTTGAGACCATTACGCCTTGTTCTGTTATCTGCTACCACTGAGAACAGTCTAGATCCATCCTCTTTGGAACCCCCCCTTCAAGTAGTTGAAAGCAGCTATCAAATCCCCCCTCATTCTTCTCTTCTGCAGACTAAACAATCCCAGTTCCCTCAGCCTCTCCTCATGAGTCATGTGCTCCATCCCCCTAATCATTTTGGTTGCCCTCCACAACAAATGAAACACTGGAGAAGCAATAAAGATACTGGGAGCCACCAATGCAAAGATTTCCCACCAGAGCCAAATAAGGCATCCACCATTGCTCATGGCTGAAGGCCCTGATCCAAAGTTGCTTGGTCAAAGATGGTTGGATGACCTTTCACTGCACTGGAAGAGAGAAGTGCATCACTTGAAATCAGAAGATAATCTAGTTCTGGAAACTGTTTTAAATACATATAAGGAGTATTTAAAGATGAATGGGGCACCTTAAAAGGTACGACTGCTAAAAATCTACATAAATGTCACGCCTTGTTATTTCAAACCCAGATCTGTACCCTCTGTTATGAAACAAAAAGTTGAAATTAAAGACTAGAGGCAACTGGTATTATTGAGTCTGTTCTTCTTTTGTATGGCATTTGAAAACCAGCAGGCTGGGATCATAACTGAATCTGGTGAATCGAAAGCCATTCTAATGCTTTGAGCTCAGGTGGATCCTCCTTGTGCCACCACCATAACCATGAATGCGACAGTTGTCGGTAATGTGTTGCATGGTTTGTACCTCACCGCAGTGACAATTCAGTGATTCTTTGATTTTTCCATCAGTGGAGAAGATAGCTGCATCTTCCATGTGTTGTCTGCATGTGGTTGAGTACAGTCCACTGCCAATGGGGAAGGCAAAACCCCGGGACTTCCTTTGGTGGATCGTCAATCAGGTCTTTGTTTGGGACATCACAAGCATCCCAGAATTTGAACCAGTGAGTGCTGGTGTCCTTTCCATTGGCCTGTAACATCATGGATCCAGAAAGACTTCCCGTAAAGTTTCCTGAATGGGCTGCACCAATAGTACCAGTGTTAAAGCCAGATGGCGCCTACTGTAAATTG
This sequence comes from Dermochelys coriacea, assembly GCF_009764565.3. NCBI lineage: Eukaryota > Metazoa > Chordata > Testudines > Dermochelyidae > Dermochelys > Dermochelys coriacea. The sequence goes on along the minus strand of NC_050077.1, from coordinate 34,889,896 downwards.
CCTGTAAACAGGGTCTCACAATTAGAACAGTACTCAATTCCAAAACCTGAGGATCTGTTTGTAGTTTTAGCAGGAGCTAGTTAGACATGAGCCATGCCTATGAACAGATGGACTCTTTTTCCAGGACAAAGCACTAAGACATTGTAAATACTTACAAAGGCCTGTTTAAAAATAATCATTTTCATGTTTATTTTGCATGTGGACATAGAATCATAGAATATCAGGGTTGGAAGGGACCTCAGTTGGAATGTCCTCAGCCCCTGCTATTTTCAAAAGAAGTATGGAGGGATTGATTCAGGGAGTTCCACATGTGGTTTGGGATGGGGTGTCTGCCCCCCACAAGCCTGAACAAGTGAAACAGGCCAACTAACCTTAGAGGTGGTACGTGGAGAAGAGCCAGGAACTGATAAGGCCTAATGGCTGACGAAGCCCAGCTGGGGTAAGAGCTGGGCTAGGCTTATAAAGGGAGGAAGTTGGTGGTAGGAGGCAGGCAGCAGGGAGGAGCTTTGCAGTCACTCCCTAAGGGGAGGGGAGTTGGCTAGGGGGAGGGAGTTGGCTAGGGGGAGAGTAGGTCCTGGGATCCTGCCTTGGACTGCAGACTCAGGCAAGAAGCCAAGAGGGGTGAAGTAACCATGGGGAGTGGAGATGGGCCAGAAAATAGAGAAAAGAGTTAAGAAAGAGGCCAAGGCATGGCAACAGGTTGGAGGTTGAGTAGACTGCGGTTGCTGGGCATAGGGTCCCTGGGCTGGAACCTGGAGTATTGGGCAGGCCTGGGTTCCCCTGCCAGCCACTAGGAAAGTGGCACAGATTTGGCAGTGGATTGGAAGACTGCCTGAGGCAGTTGATCCAGTGGGTCTTTGATACCCTGGAAAGGGAGGGCTATAGTGACCTGGCCAGAGGGTCGAGTCATGAAGAGGGAGCACCCCAAGTCCAGAGAGAGAGATTGCAGAGCTAGCAAATGAGCAATGGAAGGGGGGCACCAGACTGGATGAGAACCCCCCACATGTAGCCACAAGGAAGCACCACAGCAGTGAGTGTACCCCACGGGAGGCAGTATATTTGGATGGTATACTAATGACAGATACCACCGACACAAAATAGTTACAACATTTAGCAGAAGTGCTAAACGGGCTAACGAAAGCAGGTATGAAATGAAAGGGTTAGCCCGGATTTACCTGTGGTGGCCAAAGATGGATACGGACATTGAGGGTTGGGTACAAGCCTGTTAAATTGGTCAAAAGAGTTGCAAAGCTTCTACTGTGACGCCACGCCATTCTTGGTAGTGGCCACAGAAGCGTTGGAGAAGAGTACACATCGATTATCCTGGACCATTCCTGGGGAAGACTGTTTTCAGTACTAGTGCGTGCACATTTCAGATGGGTAGGAACCCATGAATACATCCCCTAGTGAAGCTACCATAGAAAAAGTAAGGACCAGTTTTAGGATCTATGCTTTACCTGAAATGCTTGTATCAGATCATGGAATATGTTACTAGCATGGAATTCCAAAAATTTATGAAGCAAAGCAGCATTCAACAAGTTACCTCGACACCTCAACGTCCATCCTCAAACAGGTTATCTGAATGGGAAATTCAGACATTTAAAGAGGGTATTAAATGAATACTTGGGGGTACTATAGATATGAGAGTGTCTCATTAATTGTCAGATAATACAGCAGTCTACTACAGGCCTGTCCCCAGCGGAGATGTTAATGGGAAGGAAACTAAAGTCAAGGTTAGACCTTATGCATCCATACTTAGTGGGGAAAATACAGCAAAAACAACACAAGCAAAAGCAGCAGATATAGTAAAAAATGTAGTTTTACTGTTGAAGTCCTTTATGCTAAAACCTTTGGTCACAACTGGATGCCAGGAGCCATTCAAGACATTAAAGGACCAGAGTCCTACCCAGTAATTCTGGGGGATGGCACAGTTGTGCGCCAACATGTGGATCAGCTGAGAAAAAGAAAGTCTGGAGGGGAAGCCGCCAGACAATATCAAATGTTACAGACATTAATTAATGAATAGATGGTTGAAGAATCACAGAATGACCGGTCTGACCCAAAAGTGGGTCCTGAAAATGCAACACGGATGGCAGAATCCCCTTTTGCAGAGCTTGAACTGTGAGATTCTATATGGGAGAAATATCCACCTACCTGTTTAAAAGGTTATATGGCGTAACGATGACTGAGTGCCTCTTTACACCGTTTTACTGTTGTTGGCAATCGGAAATGCATTACCAGGTATTCTTATTGTTTTGTAAGTTGTGTAGTAAATAATTAAAAGTGTGTGTGTGTGGGGGGGTGTTATAATGTGTATAATAAGCCAGCCACTAGCCTAGGGTTACCAGGCGTTTGGTTTTCGACCAGAACATCTGGTCAAAAAGGGAACCCAGCAACGTCCCGTCAGATGCTAAAAGTCCAGTTGGCTGCAGTAACCGGCCTCTGCCACTTGGGGTACATTTGGTTTATGCTGCCACAGGGACTCCCTCTGTTGGGGCCTATGGCTGGCTTAGTTTGTTGCCAATCCCCTACAGTGATGGGGGAGCCACAAAGGGCTGAGAGCACCACCGCAACATTCAGATGCTTCTCCCAGCGTGGAGTGAATGAGCACAGCCTGGCACATTGCTCTGTAAAATCAGGCCACAAAGCCAGGCTGGCCCTTGAGACCCTTGGAGTCAGGCCAGGAGCATCCCCATGATAGCCTCTCTCACTGTGCATTGGCTGCCCCTCTGGGCTCCCGCTGGCAGAGGAAGAGACATTTAAGAGTGGCAGAGAGTGGTGTGGGGGTTACCCTGCCCTGGGGGCTGAGTACAGGGCCTGTTTGCAGGGGATTCTGGCTGCAGAGGCAGGTGGATTCTCCTGTTTCCAAGCTATTCTCCCATCCCTCACAGACTCACCCTGGGTGATGAGGCTACAGGGCCTGGTGCAGGCTGTCGGGCCATTGCTTGCAGCTGTTTGGGTTGGGTGAGTGACCCATGGAGGCGACAGAGCCATGGGTCAAGTTGACCGAGCTGTGGGGAGTGCTATAGAGAGGGGTTCTTCCTACCCCATGAGCAGGGGCAAGTGATGGGCCTCCCTCCCCATATGCAGGCACAGCAAAAAGGCACCTCTGCATGTGATCCCGCAGCCCCAGGGCAGCACGACCCAGCCCCACTAAACTGCTGAATACCGCCCCGGAGGTGCCAGGCACCTGATTCTAGCCCCTTGTGCAGTCACTCACCAGTGCCTATCGAGAGTGAGACACTTCACTGGGGGAGACCTGGTCGTGTTTCACACCCACTCTGTGCAGGGGTGAGTGATGCCCTGAGGTATGCAAGGCCCTGAGGGTTTAGGGAAAGTGGATCCCCAGGTCCTACTCACCGCCCTGCCGCTGACTCGCAGTGTGACCCTGAGCAAGTCAGCTCCCTGTGGTCTGCCTCAGTTTCCCCATCTCTACAGTGGAGAGGATTGTGACCTCCTGTGGAGTCAGATGCCAGACTCCAGAGCAGGACACTGGGGTGTTACCTTTCTCGAACCACGGCAGGTAGAAAGGGCAAGACACGTTGATGGTGCTGCCCGGGCTCCCATCTGGCCAGCAGGCGTACATGTCGAACGTCCGGTTGCAGTAGAGCCCTTTGAAGGACAAAGGCAAAGCTCAGGAGGGGAGAAGCCAGCAGTCTGCACAGTGTCTGGTCTGCACCATTCCTATTATCTGCTAACACAGGCCTTGCAAACAGCCTGGCCAAGGGAATTGCAGGTAGTCACACCTGTTAGCTGACAGCATTCCTCATTCCCCTCCCACAGCGGGCTGGAACTCTCCATCTGCCACCACCCAGAAGCCACTCTGCAAACAGCTCTCCAGCCATCCCAGCCAGCAGCTGCTGCTCTCAGCGAGAGCCTCATCCAAAGTCCTGGGACTCACTTGGGCCCTGACTTCCCTGAGCTTCGGCTCAGACCCACACCTGTCTTCGTGGGGTGCTGACGGCCTGCTGGCCATTCTCATGGTCACAGTGACTCAGGCTACTACTGGGAGCTCCTAGAATCAAAATGCTGAGACTTAGCTTTAACAATGCGAGCTTCAGTGATTGTGTGCACGTGCCCTGGGAACCTGCCCTACTTGGTTTGTACATTGCTCAGAGCAGGAACTGTCTCTTCCGTGTCTGCACAACGCCTAGCACCGTGGGACCCTGACCTCTGATTGGGGCCCCAAGCTACTACTACAAATCAAAGGCTAGAGCCCACCAATGCCCAGTGATGGCCAAAGTCCCAGAATCCTGCTCGCCCTCACACTGAGCAGGGCCTGGGACCTTGGCAGCTCTCTCATGTGCCAGTCTGAGTGCCGGCTGTCGACGTGGACCCTGGATGGGATTTCCCAGGGAGCAGGCAGCCCAGCTGAGTTGTCTCCTGGAGCCCTGCACCATGTTTTGCTTCTTTTCAGCAGCCAGAGCTCCAAGTGCCACACTGTGGGGGCCATGCCACCCGCCATCCAAGTGCCCCAGGAACTCTCTGCAAACCTCTGCCCACATGTCTGTTTCATCTCCTCTCAGCCTGTGATGAGACAGGCTCTGTGTCTCCTCACCTTGGACATGCAGCCAGTTGCCATGGTGGCGTCACAATGAGTTGATGGTGGCTAATGCAGTGCAAGCTGGGCAGATGCTTCCCATGGTGGCACAGATTGGGGGCTGTGATTAGCTAGTGGGGGTGGGGATCACCTGGTCCCCTCCATGTTCTTAACGGCTTTTGAGCAGGCTGGTGAGTCAGCCGCAGCAGGTGGCTCGTGGCTGAGGCAGCAGGCCAGGGGCTGGCTGGGGAGTGGAATGGCCATGAGGCAATCAGCACTGTGGGTGGTGGTATTAATGAGCCATGGTGCGGGAGCCTCTGGCAGTTGTGGGGCGGGAGGGCAGAATTGCAGGGACTGTCATGTCATCGAAAACATCCCAGCTCCTAGCCCTCGTCCCCAGGAAAGGGCTGGCCTGTGCGAGTTTCTCTCCCTGCTCTTGCAAAAGCGCAGGCACGCTCCGAGCGTCTCAGCTCCAGTCCCCCAGCCAAGATTTCACTGTGGCCATCACTGGTCTAAGCTGAGAGCAGAGCCTGACGACCCCCGCTGGGAGGGAGCTGCCCCTACAGGAACGTGGCCATAGGCAGTAAATCCACTGTGCTTATGGTCTCCAAACCCCCCAGCACTGCCCCTGTGGGCTGCACTACCTGTGGGGTATGGATCATTTGCCAGCTTCTTCAAGCACTCATCCCGATATCTCATCCACTCCTCGAAGGTCTTCTCCAGAACCTTCGCTCTGCAGTGCTGGGAGGACAGATCTCAGGTTAGAGCCTCGCGCTGGCCCAGGGCTCTGGCAGCCCTGCTTGGAGCACAGGGATCGCCACGGAAAATGCAGCCCCTTCCCACTCTCTCAGCCGGATCAGCATGCAGCAGGAGGCAGAGGCTAGATCTGTGGGTGGGCCCAGGGCTGGAAAGGCAGTGGGTGCAGGGCTGGATTGAAGGCCATTGGCCCAACGGTGGGTGGGGTAGGATTGCCAACTGTCTAATTGCACAAACTCAAACACCCTTTCCCCCACCTACCCCCTCTGCCCCAAGACCCAGCCCCTGCCCTGCCCCTTCTCCGCAGGCCCGCCCCCCGCTCACTCCAGCCCCCCTCCCTCTGTTGCTCGCTTTCCCCCACCCTCACTCACTTTCACTGGGCTGGGGCAGAGGGTTGGGGTGTGGGATGGGGTGTGGGCTCTGAGCTGGGGGTTGGGATCAAGGGGTTCAGAGTGTGGGTGGGGGTTCAGGCGCAAGGAGCAAGTCTGGGTATGGGAGGGGGCAAAGGGCTGGGGTAGGGGGTCAGGGTGCAGGAGGGGTTCAGCATGCAGGCTCCAGCTGGGAGGAGACTGGGGCAGAGGGTTGGGGTGCAGGAAGCGGTTTGGGGTGCAGGCTCCAGCTGGGTGGCACTTAGCTCAGATGGGTTCCGGAAGCGGCAGCATGTCTGGCAGCAGCTCCTAGGCTCATGAGCAGCTAGGCAGCTCTGTGTGCTGACCCTACCTGCAAACACTGCCCACAGTGTGTCTCCCATTGGCCACGGTTCCGTTCCCAATGAGAGCTACAGAGTTGGCATTTGGGGCGGGGGCAGCATGCAGAGACCCTCTGGCCGTGCCTCCTCCTAGGAGCCACTGCCAGACATGCTGGCCATTTCCGGGAACGGCAGGGAGCCAGCCTTAGCCCCGCTGGGCCACCGGACATTTAGTGGCCTAAAATCTCCCAGTTTGGCTTCAGTAGCCTCTGGGAGATACAGCCCGATTCTGGGAGACTCCTGGCCAAACCAGGAGGGTTGGCAACTCTAGGGTGGGGCCCAGAGCTGGAACGGCAGGGAGTGCAGGGCTAGATTGAGGGCCATCAGCACAGCTGTGGGTGGGGCCCAGGACTGGAACACCAGGGGGTGCAGGGCTGGATTGAGGGCCATCGGCACAGCTGTGGGTGGGGCCCAGGACTGGAACACCAGGGGGTGCAGGGCTGGATTGAGGGCCATTGGCACAGCTGTGGCTGGGGCCCATGGCTGGAACACCAGGGAGTGCAGGGCTGGATTGAGGGCCATCGACACAGCTGTGGGTGGGGCCCAGGGCTGGAATGGTGGGTGGTGCTGGGCTGGATTGAGGGCCATGGGCACAGCTGTGGGTGGGGCCCAGGACTGGAACACCAGGGGGTGCAGGGCTGGATTGAGGGCCATCGGCACAGCTGTTGGTGGGGCCCAGGGCTGGAACGGCAGGTGGTGCTGGGCTGGATTGAGGACCATTGGCACAGCTGTGGGTGGGGCCCAGGGCTGGCAGAGCAACCTCTGGATTGAGGGCGATCAGGAGAGCGGTAGGGAACCCAATCTTGGTATAGTGGGGAGTTTGGGTCAGGATTAGAGGGCACTGGCAGCTGGGGGAAGGGAGCAGCAGGTCCTAACACCCTGAAAACGTTAAGGGGTATTTAATGAGATTCCAGGGAAACCCCATGGAGGATCCGAGTTGGGTCCTGGCCGCCAGAGAACCCCCCGCTCTCCCTCCGCACCGCCAGGGCAGAGGAGATCAGCTCAGTGTTCTCGCAAACAGGCCTCATCTGCGCTGAGACTCTTTTGCAGCTCTGGCCCTCCCCAGTGCTAGCACTGGGGACAGCTGGTGCAGACCCCAGGGCTGGATGGTGACCAGCAGAGTGACGCTGGGTCTCTAGAGCAATGGCAGGAGCACCCCCGACCATTCTCTGGGAAGATGCAGCCACTGGGCCAAGTTCACTGCGGTGTAACCATTGCTCCACAGGCTTCCATGGAGTGACACTAGGGATGAACGTGGCCCACAGCACCTAGACACTGTGGGCCGGGCATTCTCAGTGGAGGGGCCTCAGCTCTGGAACTCGCTTCCAGCTCTGTGGTCAGACAGCCCCAGTCTGCTGCGCTTCAGGCCACACAACCTGAGGCCCGTCTCCTGCCCCAGGGCGATACTCATGTTACACTCAATGGCTGGGCCAGAATCTCCCCTGGATTAACTGGTTGTGAGCCGGGCTGGGGGCTATTTCTGAGATGGGCAGGGAACATCTTCCAGAACAGAACAATGACTGAGGGCAGAGTCAGAGCTTCCCAGACCAGCTGTGACCATCTTGTCTGACCTTCTGCATCGCGCTGGCTGTAGAACTATCCCACAATCATTCCTCTTCAACTACAGCAAATCAGTTTAAAACAATACCAATCCTGATTTAAAAGTTGCCAGTGATGGAGAATCTACCAGGATCCTTGGGAAATTATTTCCCCTCCCTATTAAACATTTCCATAAGGTGGGCTGGAAAGAGGAGGGGCCTGGAATCCCCTGCCTGCCTCTCCAGGGCAGCCCCTATGTGGAGGGGCGGAGGCTCATGGGTGCGGAGCCCAGCTTTGGGATCACCATCGGCGCTGATAAGACCTGGCAGGTGCATGCACCCTTACCTGCATGGAGGAAAGGAGACACATCCAGGCAAGGTGAACAAGCATCCAGTTGTACAAGGAGCAGAACATGCCCTTCATGGCTATCCACTGGAGACTGGGGGAGAGAGACCAGTTGCTGGCCCCAGTGCGAGGGTCACTGAGCCGAGCTGGGGTCCCTGGGTACTGGAAGAGAGACAGAAGGGGAGTAGGAACGATCACTTTGCAGTGGACTCAGGGGAGTGCTAAGCTTGCCAGTTGCAGTGTGGCCGCAGCTGCGCTTTGCCCCTTGGACCCTCTCTTCCTGTGTCACAGCTGAAGGAGAGCAGAGCCATCCTCGTATGCGTATAGGAAGGCTAACCACTGCCACAGAGAACTGAGACCAGCCAAGACATGGGCAGTGGTGGTGGGGCAAGGCAAACCAGCGCCCAAGCCCATGTGGGGCATCACTCAGAGCCAGAATCTCCCCACAATGCCACGCCACATCCGTGTGGCAGCAGGGGCTGAGCATTTCACAAGGTTCCACAGGTGGGATATGGATATCGCCCGTCCCCCAGCTATCATAGAATCATAGGACAGGCAGGGACCTCAAGCGGTCATCTAGTCCAGTCTCCTGCACTCATGGCAGGACTAAGTATTATCTAAACCATCCCTGACAGGTGTTTGTCTAACCTGCTCTCAACCTTGCTGGGCAACTTATTCCAGTGCTTAACCACCCTGACGGTTAGGAAGTTTTTTCCTAATGTCCAACCTAAACCTCTTTTGCTGCAAATTAAACCCATTGCTTCTTGTTCTATCCTCAGAGGTTAAAAAAACAATTTTTCTCCCTCCTCCCTGTAACAACCTTTTACATACTTGAAAACTTGAAAACCTTTTACGTACTTGAAAACATGTCCCCTCTCAGGCTTCTCTTCTCCAGACGAAACAAACCCAGTTTTTTCAATCTTCCATCATAAGTCACGTTTTCTAGACCTTTAATCATTTTTGTTGCTCTTCTCTGGACTTTCTCCAATTTGTCCACATCTTTCCTGAAATGTGGCACCCAGAACTGGACACAACACTCCAGTTGAGGCCAAATCAGCGTAGAGTAGAGCAGAAGAATTATTTCTTATGTCTTGCTTACAACACTGCTGCTAATACATCCCAGAATGATCACTTTTTTTGCAACAGCATTGACTCATATTAACTTGTGGTCCACTATGACCCCAAGATCCCTTTCCGCAGTACTTCCTAGGCAGTCATTTCCCATTTTGTATGTGTGCAACTGATTGTTTCTTCCTAAATGGAGTACTTTGCATTTGTCCTTATTGAATTTCATCCTATTTACTTCAGACCATTTCTCCAGTTTGTCCAGATCATTTTCAATTTTAATCCTATCCTCAAGAGCACTTGCAACCCCTCCCAGCTTGTATCATCCACAAACTTTATAAGTGTACTCTCTATGCCATTATCGAAATCAGTGGTCACCAACCTGTCGATCCTGGAGCCTCTGCCAGTCAATCGCAATCTCCAGGCCACTAAAAGTCTGATGGCAGATTGGGGCTCATACAGGCTGCCTCCCTGTCCTGGCCCCACACCACTCCCAGAACTTTCTGTTTGAGGCACATCTCTGTGGCCCCTGTAGGGAGGGGGAGGGAGAGTGAGGCAGCTCCACATGCTGCCCCTGCCCCTAGCACCGTCCCCACAGCTCCTATTGGCTGGAAACCGGCCAATGGGAGCTGTGGAGGTGGCGCTTGCAGGCGCGGGCAGTGCATGGAGGCCTGCTGCCTCCCTCCCCTCCAGGGGCCATAGAGATGTGCCAGCAGCCAGCTGCTTCCGGGAGTGACTTGGGGCCGGGACAGGCTGGCAGCCTGCATGAGCCGTGCTATGCCACTGACTGGGAGCCTCCTGTGGAAAGCGCCTCCCAGCTGGAGCCTTCATCTCGCACCCCGCCACCCAACACCCCAATCCCCTGCCCCAGCCCGGAGCCCCCTCCTGCACCAAACTCCCTCCCAGAACTTGCACCCCTCGCTCCTGCACCCTACCCTAGGCTCAGCCGATGCACACCCCACAGTTGAGAATGTTACACTCATTTGTGACAATCCCTGAAGGATTTTGGATCTATAAACCACAAGTGACACTAATAAAAAGTAAAACTCATGAAATGTCCAGTGGATGAGATTAGGTGCAGTGTGACCATATGACCCCTGCACCCAAACTCCCTCCCAGAGCTTGCACCCCTCACTCCTGCACCCTAACCCCCTGCCCCAGGCTCAGCCTGGAGCCCCCTCCCACACTCTGAACCCCTCGGCCCCAGCCCAGAGCTTGCACCCCCTCCCACACCCCAACCGCCTGACTCAGCCCTGTGAAAGTGAGTGAGGGTGGGGGAGAGCGAGCATCGGACGGAGGGGGCGTGGAGAGAGTGGAGCGGGACCTTGGGGAAGGGGCGGGTTAAATCCTGGGTTGATCTTAAATTCAAAAAGTGATCTTGTGCATAAAAAGGTTGGAGACCACTGATCTAAATCATTGATGAAGATATTGAACAGAACCAGACCCAGGACAGTTCCCTGCAGGACCCCATTCGTTATTCCCTTCCAACTTGACTGTGCACCGCTGATAACTACTCTCTGGGAATGGTTTTCCAGCCAGTTATGTGTCCACCTTATAGCAGCTCCATCTAGGTTGTATTTCCCTAGTTTGTTTATGAGGTGGTCACGTGAGACAGTATCAAAAACCTTACTAAAGTCAAGATACACCACATTTACCGCTTCTCCCCCCCCACCCCCGCATCCACAAGGCTTGTTACCCTGTCAAAGAAAGCTACCAGGTTTGTCTGACACAATTTTTTCTCGACAAATCCATCCTGACTATCCTTATATCCTGCAGCACAGCCTGGGGCGCCCCCTCCCCACAGCCCAGCAGGGACTGCTGCTCTCCTCCTGCAGTGTTGCATGGACACAGGATTGTTCCGCACCCTTTGGCACAGCCTGGGAGGATTCACTGGGCCCACCCACCCCTTCTGCTCCTGTGAGCCATGGTGCAAAATGGGGCACCCTCTCTCTGATCACTAGAGCGAGCTGAGTCATTGCTACCAGCAGGCTCACGGAACCATGGGCACCACAGACCAAATTCCCCCCTCCCTTTTGCCAGCCCAGCCAAGGGGGAAGGAGGGGGCAGCGTCCCAGAGGCACCGTGGGCAGCTCCAGCGCTCTCCCGGAGCGGGCCCAGGCTCAGCAGTGACATTACAGCAGCTGCAACGCCTGCGTGTCTGTCTGATGTCAGACTAGAAGGGGTTAAACGGCTCTCAGGCCACTGTTAAGGCACAAGCAGCTTCCCACTTTGATCTGAACAGCAGCTGCTCTTAGCCCTTGCAGTGCTAGCTCCTGCTGCAGCTCCCAAGCCCTTAGGGAGGCTGAGTGCAGACTCACTGGCTAGCTCACTAGCCCCATGGCTGTCTGGCTGCAACCCCTCACTCTTGGGACACCTGCACGGCTGCACTCAGCCTCCCTGCCGGAGCAAACCCCTTTGCAATCAGCAGGGCACAAAGCAATGTAACAGGGTGTCCTGCTCAGCCCAGCGGAGCATGGGGAGGAGCTGGGCAGCCACCCCTTTGTTTCCCTATCAATCAACGCTTTCCACCCCAACAGGACCAGTCTGCAAAGAGCCTTTGGCCAAACCTGGCTCCAGAGACCCTGAGCATTGGGGTGCTTGAAATCTGGAGCCAAATCTCCCCACCTTGAACCTACCTCTAACAGCCACCATCCTCCCAGGCACTGGGAAAGCAGCAGCCCTCCAAGGTCACAGCTTTAATTGGAGCCCTCTGGACCTTTAACGAGCGCAGCTGAGGAGTGAATCAGCCCTGGGTGCAGCCCCCCCCCCCATTAAGTCCCAGAGAGAAGCATATCTGCTACATTCAGTATTCAGGGCCCTCTCTGCTAGTGTGTTTCACTGAGGACTGGCTGCAATTAGCAGCCTCTCCAGAGCTAAGGAAGGAAGGCTCATCAGCTCACTCCAGGAAGGGCTTCTCCCTCAGTTCTTCCTTAGCTGTACAGGAGCGGATGCTGACGGGAGCCCAGCACTATCTATGAGTCTATGCTAAGCCTGTACGGGGCTGGTATCAGCTGTCCTGGGATTCACAGAGGCTGCCAGTTGCTATTGGTGCTGTATGGGGGAACTGAGGAGCAAAGGGACAGAGTGCAGAGAAATGAAGGGCCTCCTGACATCCAGGAGCCTGCAGGGAGAAAGGTGAAGTAGGATGGTTTCAGGACATCAGGGAGCAGGGACCTGGGTGTGGTAACGCAGTGAGAGTCGGTGACCCCGCAACCTCAGAGCAGGAGGCACCGTTGGCTCAGGGCTGGGCCAGCCAGTGGAGCTGGAGCAACTCATGGTCTAACCCACGCAGGAAGCAAAGGGAAGGGAGGAAGTGGCTGATCTTGATGAGATCTCCGGGCCTGCTGCCGCTGCAGGCCATGGGAGCTGTGCTGTCTGCTCCGTCCCCGTCTGTGCTGGCTGAGGGAGGAAGGTAAAGCTCTGGGGCGGGAGTTTCTGCTATGCTCCATGTTGGCCTAATTTGGCTCTCCCTGAAGCCAGCGGGAGCAGAGATGGAGCGATGCTGAGCACTTTGGGCAATGCGAAGGGCAGCTCCCACAGATGCCACTGGCGCCAAGGTCGCCACCCATGCTGAGTGTCCTGGGATGCGCCCAGTTCCGGTGGCACCACCTCACATCCTGCAAGCCAGGCTCCCAGGATTTTGAGAGCACTCTGAAATACCCTGGGCCTGTGCGATATCACCAGGAGACTGGACAGGGACTAGTGTGTGAGTGCCCTTCAGCCAGACAACTGGGCCACAGTCCCGCAGGCTGAGGTGTGCCCGGAAGTGTGGCTCTTGCTCCCCAGCTTCTGATTCCTGGGACAGACCAGATGATCCCAGTCTCTAGCATCTTCCCATCCCCAGTGTATCCTAGAGCTCAACATTCAAGCCTGGGCCCCTTGCACAGGAGGGTACCATGTTACTGCTAGAGCAGTAGGTGGGTCATAGCTGCTAGGGTTATTGGCAGTGCTTATTATACCTCCCTATGTCCGATAGGCTGTGATGGGGTTGCCAACCCAGAGCAGCAGACCAGTGCTCTGCCAATCCAGTACCCTCTCTCTGACAGCTGCAGGCACCAGCTACTGCAGAGGAAGCTGCACATATCTCTGCCAGTGTGAGAAGTTTCTTCCTGACCCTACCCATTAGTGGTTGGGTTATGCCCTGAAGCATGAGGATTTATATCCATTGTAAACGTTTTAGCCGTCCAATGTAACTGTGACATTCAGAGCAGATTATCCCACATCTACAACTGTGGGGGGGGTTGCATCTTCATCTGAAGCACTCGAGAGAGGGCAAGGAGCTGTGCCCACCTCCCACACTGCCCTGTGTTTCCGCACATCCCCTAGATACCCCATGTCCCACACAGCTAGTACATATGTTGGCTGCGATATGCACAGCTGGGTGAGCATGTGACTCCTGAGAGGAGCAACAAGGTGTGCTTCCCCCCGTCCCAGTACTGCCTAGCTGGCAGGATTTGAGGGCCCTTCCATTGTCCCTGCTCCCATAAAAGCACAGGCCATGGCAGGATGTTTGTATGTATTTGTAATGGACATCCTGAAATCTTCTCAATATGTCAATATGTCCCTCTCCAACACAAAAACTGCCCCGGTGTGTATTCAATGCAGACCACGGTGGGCACTGTCCCCTGCATCGGGAGTGACTGCGAATCCTGCAACTGCAGGGCTAGATGTGGGCCTGGCACCATTTCTCTGTGGGCTACTAAGATCTCACAAAGCATTAGCCACGACGTCCCAGAACAGCTGCATACTCACACCCTGAGCACTGGCTGAGTCACAGCTGTTATTGCACTGCCCAGCAGACAGCCAGAGAAGAAGAGGGATGCAAACGGCGTTTCCATAATGTAAAGGGATAATCCTAAAATAGGGAGTGCTGCTCTCCAGCCACATGTGTAATGAAGAAGCAACACAAGTGATGGAGCCGCGTCACTGAGTGCCTGGAGACATACTCTGTCTAGCAGCAGGTTGGCTGCTGCAGTTCCACTGTGGAAACCCGTCCTTCCCATGCCCATGGAGCTGTCTACACACCACAGAGAAGCCAGGCAATGCCAGCAAACTGGAAATCTGATTGGCTGCTGAAGGCTCTTGTGGGCAGAAAGCCCTTCCCCGCTAGCCACGCTGTGGTTAAAGAACTGTGGTCGGCATCAGCCCCAATCTGTAGCACCTGGGGGGCTTGTCAGGCCCGGGGTGGCCCTGAAAAGGGAGGCACCCAGCCCTGTAGGGCTGGCACTAGAGCAGAGCTGGACTCCCGCAAGGGCACCGGGTTACTGGCTGAGGAACTGCTGTTCTAGCCCCAGGCTTCCGCCAACACACCTCAGACCTGCACCCGCTGCTACACTCCAAAACCTTTGGCCCTGTCCCCGAACCCCCTCCTGTACCCCAAACTCCTCATTCCTGGCCCCACCCCAGAGCCTGCACCCCCAGCTGGAGCCATCAACCCCTCTGTGGTGTTTAAATATTGCTTGTAATTATTAGAACTGGGAGCACTGGCTGTTGGGAGTCTGAAGGGACAGGAAACAGGAAGGAGTGGGGAGGAGTTGAGAGGCTGGGAGAAAGCTACAGAGGGTGCAGCAGCAGCTTGGAAAAGAGGTTTCCACTTTGAAAATAAAGTCCTGTTGAAGCTTGTTAGTACCTTGCCTGGTTGAGACAACATTTTGGTGATGAGGATGGATTGTCTGCCTCTGAACCCACCTGCACCCTTTCTGCAAAGCCCAGGTGAGCCTCCAATTACTTTTACAACCTGGATCCATATGTTTGAGACTTATCTGCTTGCAATCAGTGCTACAGAGATTTCTGAAGTAAGAAAGCGTGCTCTGCTAATCCACTGCCTTGGAGCAGAAGGGCAGCATATATTTTACACTTTTTCCCTTGCAGATGATAAATATGAGACTACTCGCTGCATTAAAGAATTCTTTTGTGCCAAAAGTGAATGTAGTAGCTAATCGCTACAGATTTCGCCAGCGTGAGCAGAAACCAGGGGAAACTATAATGCAGTATATTGCTTCCCTGAGGAGTCTGATTGTAATTTGTGACTTTGGGAATATGGCAGATGAGATGATTAGAGACTAGCTCATTGAGAAAACAACCATGCTTCATGTAAGAGAACGCTTACTTCTAGAACAAGAAGCGATGCAATGGATAAGACAGAGTCCATCTGGGCAAAAATTACATTGGGGAAGATAACTAGTAAAGCCTCTCCTACGATAGTGCTTGGGATGTGCTGTAGACCTCCAGGATCTAATTTGGATAGGGATAGAGCCCTTTTTAATGTTTTTAATAAAGTAAATACTAATGGAAACTGCGTGATCATGGGAGACTTTAACTTCCCAGATATAGACTGGAGGACCAGTGCTAGTAATAATAATAGGGCTCAGATTTTCCTAGATGCGATAGCTGATGGATTCCTTCATCAAGTAGTTGCTGAACTGACTAGAGGGGATGCCATTTTAGATTTAATTTTGGTGAGTAGCGAGGACCTCATAGAAGAAATGGTTGTAGGGGATAATCTTGGCTCAAGTGATCATGAGCTAATTCAGTTCAAACTAAATGGAAGGATTAACAAAAATAAATCTGCAACTAGAGTTTTTGATTTCAAAAGGGCTGACTTTCAAAAATTAAGGAAATTAGTTAGGGAAGTGGATTGGACTGAAGAACTTATGGATCTAAAGGTAGAGGAGGCCTGGGATTACTTTAAATCAAAGCTGCAGAAGCTATCGGAAGCCTGTATCCCAAGAAAGGGGAAAAAATTCATAGGCAGGAGTTGTAGACCACGCTGGATGAGCAAGCATCTTAGAGAGGTGATTAAGAAGAAGCAGAAAGCATACAGGGAGTGGAAGATGGGAGGGATCAGCAAGGAAAGCTACCTTATTGAGGTCAGAACATGTAGGGATAAAGTGAGACAGGCTAAAAGTCGAGTAGAGTTGGACCTTGCAAAGGGAATTAAAACCAATAGTAATAGGTTCTATAGCCATATAAATAAGAAGAAAACTAAGAAAGAAGAAGTGGGGCCACTAAACACTGAGGATGGAGTGGAGGTTAAAGATAATCTAGGCATGGCCCAATATCTAAACAAATACTTTGCCTCAGTCTTTAATAAGGCTAAAGAGGATCTTAGGGATAATGGTAGCATGACAAATGGGAATGAGGATATGGAGGTAGATATTACCATATCTGAGATAGAAGTGAAACTCAAACAGCTTAATGGGACTAAATTGGGGGGCCCAGATAATCTTCATCCAAGAATATTAAAGGAATTGGCACCTGAAATTGCAAGCCCATTAGCAAGAATTTTTAATGAATCTGTAAACTCAGGAGTAGTACCGAATGATTGGAGAATTGCTAATATAGTTCCTATTTTTAAGAAAGGAAAAAAAAGTGATCCGGGTAACTACAAGCCAGTTAGTTTGACATCTGTAGTATGCAAGGTCCTGGAAAAAATTTTGAAGGAGAAATTAGTTAAGGACATTGAAGTCAATGGTAAATGGGACAAAATACAACATGGTTTTACAAAAGGTAGATCGTGTCAAACCAACCTGATCTCCTTTTTTGAAAAAGTAACAGAGTTTTTTAGATAAAGGAAATGCAGTGGATCTAATTTACCTAGATTTCAGTAAGGTGTTTGATACCGTGCCACATGGGAAATTATTAATTAAATTGGAGAAGATGGGGATCAATATGAACATCAAAAGGTGGATAAGGAATTGGTTAAAGGGGAGACTGCAACGGGTCCTACTGAAAGACGAACTGTCAGGCTGGAGGGAGGTTACCAGTAGAGTTCCTCAGGGATCGGTTTTGGGACCAATCTTATTTAATCTTTTTATTACCGACCTTGGCACAAAAAATGGGAGTGTGCTAATAAAGTTTGCAGATGATACAAAGCTGGGAGGTATTGCCAATTCAGAGAAGGATCGGGATATTATACAGGAGGATCTGGATGACCTTGTAAACTGGAGTAATAGTAGTAGGATGAAATTTAATAGTGAGAAGTGTAAGGTTATGCATTTAGGGATTAATAACAAGAATTTTAGTTATAAGTTGGGGACGCATCAATTAGAAGTAACGGAAGAGGAGAAGGACCTTGGAGTATTGGTTGATCATAGGATGACTATGAGCTGCCAATGTGATATGGCTGTGAAAAAAGCTAATGCGGTTTTGGGATGCATCAGGAGAGGCATTTCCAGTAGGGATAAGGAGGTTTTAGTACCGTTATACAAGGCATTGGTGAGACCTCACCTAGAATACTGTGTGCAGTTCTGGTCTCCCATGTTTAAAAAGGATGAATTCAAACTGGAGCAGGGACAGAGAAGGGCTACTAGGATGATCTGAGGAATGGAAAACTTGTCTTATGAAAGGAGACTTAAGGAGCTTGGCTTGTTTAGCCTAACTAAAAGAAGGTTGAGGGGAGATATGATTGCTCTCTATAAATATATCAGAGGGATAAATACAGGAGAGGGAGAGGAATTATTTCAGCTCAGCACCAATGTGGACACAAGAACAAATGGGTATAAACTGGCCACCAGGAAGTTTAGACTTGAAATTAGACAAAGGTTTCTAACCATCAGAGGAGTGAAGTTTTGGAATAGCCTTCCAAGGGAAGCAGTGGGGGCAAAAGATTTATCTGGCTTTAAGATTCTACTCGATAAGTTTATGGAGGAGATGGTATGATGGGGTAATGTGATTTTGGTAATTAATTGATCTTTAAATATTCAGGGTAAAGAGGCCAAATCCCCTGAGATGGGATATTAGATGGATGGGATCTGAGTTACCCAGGAAAGAATTTTCTGTAGTATCTGGCTGGTGAATCTTGCCCATATGCTCAGGGTTTAGCTGATTGCTATATTTGGGGTCGGGAAGGAATTTTCCTCCAGGGCAGATTGGAGAGGCCCTGGAGGTTTTTCGCCTTCCTCTGTAGCATGGGGCATGGGTCACTTGAGGGAGGCTTCTCTGCTCCTTGAAGTCTTTAAACCACGATTTGAGGACTTCAATAGCTCAGACATAGGTGAGGTTTTTCGTAGGAGTGGGTGGGTGAGATTCTGTGGCCTGCATTGTGCAGGTGGTCGGACTAGATGATCAGAATGGTCCCTTCTGACCTTAGTAGCTATGAATCTATAACCACAACTTACACTAGAAAAAGCAATAACCATTGCTACTCAGATTGAGTCAGCTACAGCTGAAAGCAAAATAATGAGCATGGATATAGGAGGCACAGTCCAGGCTGTGGACTCCTTTGCAGAAAAGTTCACTACCACTGCAGGCACACAGTTGCAAGAGGAAAACTAATGAAAAACCACCAAATCAGCAAATTCAAAATACAGTAAAAGCATGTTTTCGCTGTGGATCCCCACAACACCTTGCAAGCTACACAGGATGTCCAGCAAAAATAGCTCAGTGCAATCATTCCAAAAAGATTGGACATTTTGCTAAAGTATGTCGCAGTAGCCAGTTCAATCAATAGGTCCATGCAGTTACAATACCAGTTGTTACTGTGCTGAGTGTGGACAAAATCACTACAGCACATATTCCAGAACAGATAAAGTGAACTGTAAACATTTCTGCCATACCCTCAGGCAAACCACACTCTATTCAGCTACTGTTGGACACTGGGTCAGCAGTATCTATACTACCTGATTCCATCTATCTGCATTACTTTAAAGACTTGCCTCTTACTGAACCCAAGCTTCACTTGGTGTGCTATTTGAAAAACCATATTCCAGTACATGGCTGCCTGCCAGTAATAGTTACTTTTGATGATTGCTGTGTAACTGCAAAGTTCTACATTGTCCACAAAGGCACTCCTATCCTTGGCAGAGATTTATTGGCTGCTTTAAATCTCAGGGTAGTTAATGGACGAATTGATCTTCCTCAGCAAAGCACTCTTGCGGTACACACACCAGTTTCAGCTGGGACCCAACACCAGGTTGAGGAGAAACTCGGCTGTGCTTATGGGTTTCTGCATAAAGTTAAAATGTGGAATAATGTGATGCCTGTATGACAGAAGTTATGGCACTTACCATTTTCAGTCAGGGAAGCTGTTTCAGAGGAACTTAGAAAACTTGTTCAAAAGGACATTATTGAAGAGATCAACTCCTCGGAATGAGTTTCACCTATAGTAGTGACGCAGAAGACGGGTGGAGGCATTTGCCTTTGTGTGGACTTAAGGGAGCCAAATAAAGCTATTGTGATTGACAGCCATCCTCTTCCTCACATAGAAGAAGTATTTGCAGAACTCCATGGAGCAAAGATGTTTTCTACTCTTGATTTGCAGTGCACATACCACCAGGTTATGTTGCATGAAGATAGCAGAGACCTCACAGCATTTATTACACATGAGGGACTATTTCGTTTTAAACATGTTCCATAAGGTCTCGCATCTGCCCCAAGTGCCTTCCAAAAAATTGTCATTGATTTTGAAGAATCAACATGGAGTTCAGTGCTGTCTGGATGATATTATCGTGTTTGGAAATACTTCTGAGGAGCATGACAATAACCTGCAGTCTGTACTAAACTGTATCAGCAAAGCAGGCCTCCAGCTCAATAGGTCCAAATGCAAATTTAGACAAACTGAACTCTCCTTTCTGGGGCATACAACTTCACAGGCTGCCCTAAAACCTGATCCGGCTCATATCCTGGCAATTTCAAATGCTCCTCCTCCAACAGATTTGCAAACCTTACGTTCCTTCTTGGGTCTTACATCCTGGTATGCAAAATTCATTCCCAATTATGCTTCTGTCATTGAACCATTATGGGAATTACTATGGAGAAGTTCAACCTTAGTGTGGACAACGGATGCACAAGCTAGTTTCAAAACGGTGAAAGACTTGATTGTACATAGTCCAGTACTTGCACTATTCAGTCCTGCATTGCCCACAATTGTAACTACTGATGCTTCTGATTATGGACTGGGGCTGTTCTCACACAACTGCATGAGGACAGCATAGAGAGGACTGTTGCATTTGCTTCAAGGACACTAAGTAATGCTGAGAGAAAATATTCTACAGTTGAAAAAGAAGCACTTGCTTGTGTCTAAGCTACTGAAAAATGGAGCACGTACCTGTGGGGCCGCACGTTCAAGTTGCACACAGACCACAGCCCTTTGACGACGTTGCTCACCACGAAAGGACTGGGAAGAGCAGGATATTGTATTGCTAGATGGTCTGCAAGACTACTCTCTTTCAATTATGAACTGGAATATAAGCCTGGAAACCAAAATGTGGTCGCTGGTAGCCTTTCTCGCCTGCCTTTGTCTTCACCAGATGGTCTACCAGAGGATGAGGATGTAGCAGTTTCACTTATCACAAGCACTCTCACTGCAGTTACAAGAGAACAATTTCAAGCTGCTTGTTCAGCATGTCCATTTCAACAAAAACTACAGGAATTTCTGACAAAGAGATGGCCCAGTCACCATAAAAACCTTAACCCAGTTTTGCTGCCTTATTTTAGAGTTCGGGATGAATTTTCTTTGTTTGATGGCTGTGTGCTAAGAGGTACACACTGGCTCCTTGTGCCAGAAGAATTACAGTCAAAACTCGTACATCTGGCACACGATATTCATCAAGGAATTGTCCAAATCAAACAACGACTACAGATCTGTATTGGTGGCCAGGGATAGACTCTCAAACTGAAGCACTCATAAAATCCTGTGTCACTTGCCAGATGCATGATAAGACAGCAGTGACATGTACCCCTCCATTACAGCCTGTTCCTCTTCCTGAATCTGCATGGGAAAAAATGGCGATTGACATTGTACAACCCTTTGATACTGCTCCAATTGACTGCCGTTATGCTATCACTTTAATAGACTATTTCAGTAAATGGCCTGAGGTAGTGTTTACATCGCAAATCTTTTCTGCTACAGTAATTAAGTTCCTCTTCAGTTTTTAGCAGGGAAGGTAACCCCAAAGAACTGGTTTTAGATAGTGGTAGTCAATTTACTTCCCTGGAGTTTGAAACTTTTCTAGCACAGAGGAACATTTTACACAGAAGGTCATCCTTATATTACCCTCAAGCCAATGGGGAAATCGAACGGTTTAACAGAAGTTTGAAAGAGAGTTTGCAAACGGCTAAACTGGAAGGGCGATTGTGGATACCCTTCACTACTGATTTCTTGCAAGCTTACCAGGCTACATGACATGCCACAACACAAAGATCACCCGCAGAGTTACTGCGTGGAAAACAGATGAATACTAAACTGAACATTGCTGCATTGTTAAAGGCACAACCTGAGGCCCCAAACAAGGATGATGTGAGAAAAACAGTTAAACAGAACCAAGCAAAGTCTAAGTCTTTCACAGACAAGTGGTGGGGGTGCTAAGGAATCAAAGTTTGAGTGTGAATATGAAAACCTGGAATTTTATGCAAAGGGGACCATAAATTCACAGCTCCTCTTAAAATCATAGAGAAAAAGGGACCTTACACCTATTGACTTTATGATGGGCGGGTATGGAATGCTTCTTATCTTGCACCTGCCTATGTACCAAGAGGAGATTATGCCAACACCCAGTCTGCATTGGATGACTTCACCGTAGTACCAACACAACAAGACATTGCACTGGAACCGGGGCTTGAGAGACGGCCTGTCAGACCCAGATGACCACTTGTCTGGACTAGAGACTATGTTATGTAGTATCTACAGTATTTTCAGTGTAA
This sequence comes from Dermochelys coriacea, assembly GCF_009764565.3. Taxonomy (NCBI): domain Eukaryota; kingdom Metazoa; phylum Chordata; order Testudines; family Dermochelyidae; genus Dermochelys; species Dermochelys coriacea. Next base: position 34,868,261 of record NC_050077.1, on the reverse strand, counting down.
TATTTCTGCCAACAGTATAGTGTCTTGTTTCATATTTGTTCCTGTGGTTAGAACAATAATGTTTGTTTTAATTGGGAGTTTCTTAGGAGAGGAGGGAATGTGGCGTTTAGATGTTGCTTGTAATTATTAGAATTGGGAGCACTGGCTGTTGGGAGTCTGAAAGGACAGGAAACAGGAAGAAGGGGAGTGGAGTTGAGAGGTTGGGAGAAAGCTACAGAGGATGCCGCAGCAGCTTGGTAAAGAGGTTTCCACTTTGAAAATAAAGTCTGGTTGAAGCTTGTTAGTACCTTGCCTGGTTGATACAACACCCTCCCACACCCCAATCCCCTGAGCCAGCCCGGTGAAAATGAGCGAGTGAGGGAGGGAGGGAAGAGCGAGCGATAGGGGGGCGGGATGGCGGGAGCCGGAGGCGGGACCTCAGAGAAGGTGCAGGGCAAGGGTGTTCGGTTTTGTGCGAGTAGAAAGTTGGCAACCCTAAGAGCCATACTTGGCGCCTCCCCAGGCTGTGGGGCGAGCTGAGGCCGCCTGCATGCTCCTACCCCCTTGGGGAGATGCAGCTCATTCCCCTGCCATGTGCATCACCAGCTGTGCCAGCCAGTGTGTAGAGAGGCAGAGGCACATATTGAGGGGAGCAGAGCAGGAGCTACCACTGGGCTCCCCTGAACACAGGTAGGAACTGGAATTCTTCCTGGCCTGGTGCACCAGCTCCCTGTGCTCTCCCTGCTCTCTGCGCCCTGCCCCAGGTAAGGGTCAGGCAGAGTACTGCCCAAGTGGGGCACTTGTGAGGGACCCACCTTGCCCTGAGGGCTGGCAGAGGGCAATGCCTTCAGACTCTCTTCCCTCATGCTCCAGACCAGGCTTGGATCTGAGCAAATCTTGCACACCCACCTGTAGAAGCCAGGATGGGTGGGAAACAGGATCAGTGACTAGGATCAAAGCAGTGAGAAACAGCAAGGGCCCGGTAAGTCCCAGCTACTCCATCGCCTGCTTGCTGACGGCTTTCCCTGGCCATACCTGGCTATGGCAAGACTAGCACAGTGAGTGCTGCCAGTTCTCCAGGGCCCAATCGATTGCATGCCCAAGAGATTTTCTCTGCTACCCAGCCTGTGTTCGTTGTCGCAGTTGTAATTCCTGCACTTCCTCCAGATATCGGCAGCCTGTGGTCCTGTCTCCCCGCCCCCACAGTCATCACTCAGCCATGCTGCACAGATTCATATTCTGCAGAACACTGTCATTCATTTTGCACCATTTCACGGGTAATTGGGCACTTGTGCTCAGCCCAGCATAGGAAGAGTTAACCCCAGCACAGCCTCGGCACTGGGCCACAATGGGCTGTCAGAACTGAGCAGCACTAGACTGCACAGGCAGGACAAGCCCGGGCTCTGTCGTTCATCACTGACAGGGTCAGAAGGAATCAAAGGCGGCTCTCTTATCAGGAGAGGCATGGGTTGCTGCTGAGTGCAACCAGCCAGTAATCCAGGGCCCGCATTCTCCGCCAAGCCCCAGTGCCCATCCAGCTCCCTCAGGCACTGCTCCAAGGGCTGCTGTTTAAAGGGCAAAGATTCGTGGAGCAGGATGGATAGCTGCCTCCAAGGGCTGAGCACTGCTGCCCAGGGGTTCAGCGATCAGCTTGCAGCAGCAACCAGATGCAAGGCACTGGGGCACGTGGGGGGGGGGGGGCCTAGAACAGGCACCATGCAGCTACTCCCTGTGATGGGGCCCAGATCTGGCCATAGGCATCATATCGACACTGGGAAATGTCCTGCTGACTAGCTGGGGGTGGAAAGGAAACAGAGGAATTAACGAGGAAGTCTTTGCTGCCAGACGTCTTTGCTTTTCTCCTAGGTTCCATCCAGCTGTGGAAGGTAGGCACAACTCCGGGAGTCGCTGCTGGCAGGACTGACACACCACTGAGCTGGAAGAAGACACGGGCTCCAGTCAGGCAGGGGCTACTTTACCATACACACACTCATGCCCTGCGGCAAGTGGCTTTTTCCTGTTTTGCTCCACGGTGCGAGTTACATCAGCTCACTTGCCCTGAGACTCGGAGCCAGGCGATGTGTAAGGCCCCAACCATCCGGCCACTTTTTACCGGCCATCCAGCTGGTTAGGGAGATAGCTGGCTAAACACAGCTTGTGTCCACGGAGTCAGTGAGTGCCCCATAAATGACCGAGGTGTCCTGCGACGACTGGTCTGGCACACGCATCAGTTCCTGTAACTGGGCAGGCACACGCATGTTTAGGGTGTGAATAACTGCCAAAGCTCCGCCCGTCCCTAACTCTTTGTGGTTAGACATCCATCATTCACTTACCGTCACAATACAGGTGCTACTCTATGGCTCCCCCGGGGACTCTGTACCCCATGTATCGTAACACCTAGCTCTTTTCAGCTGTAAATCTCAAAGCACTGTTCAAAGCAGGATCAGTGTTATTGTGCTTATTTCACAGATGGAGAAACTGAGACACAGCAAGTGGACACGTCAGGGCTGATGATAGATCCCAGATCTCCTGCATCGCTATCCAGGAGGCTGCTCTGCTTCCAGGGCTATGTCGCCCGGACACTGCAGTCAGCTGGATGTTCCCAGCATTGTCACATCATCACCCAGAGAGCTGAACAGTGGGAGTGCCACAGGATCAGTGTTAGCCAGCTCTCAGCTATGGAAAAGCGGATCCAATAGCCCTTGTCCAAGGCACAGAGAAGACCTTGTCCCAGCCAATCTGAATTTGGCAAATGCAGTCAGAAGGTGGCTGGGGGGTATCTGAGATCGTTGGCAGAGAGTGTCAGCAGACGGCTGCACAGTACAGGGAATAGATCAATCAAGTGAAGGACATGAGCAAGGTCTCAAGCATTTGGTGGACAACCTGTCCCTGTGCTTATGAGCTGGCCTAGGTGTTTCCAGTCAGGCTGACCATTGAACCTGCTGAGCAGGAAATATGAGGTGTGGGAGGAAGAGGAGGAGGAGGCAGATTCCCTCTCTGTATTAGATAGCCACCTCTCTCCTGCGCCCGACAAGCCCCATGCTTGTGGTGGCCAAAGCAACATGTGGCAATGATGGGAGTTAAGTGATGGCCCCTTAAAAATGGTAGGTCTGTTTTCTCTGCCTCCCTGTGGCAGGGAATGCAGGCTGCAGATGTATGAGTGCTGTAGTGAGCCCACCACACATATCCACAGGGCTCCCCGTCCCCGTGTCTGGGATGCACTGCTCCCCAGGTGGGGGCAAGGAGACCTGTCCCCCGTTGCACACAACTGTGTAATCAGATATGCTTTATATCTATCTATGAGGCACGTGAGGGGTGGGCTCACCAGGGCAGAGGACATTCCCTCTGACTCAGTCCCCATCTATCCCCTGCCTTGGCCATGTGTAGAGTACCCTCTCTCACCCCAGGTGTTCTGGGACACGTCCTTCCGCCTTCCATTCATGCCTGCAGCCCGCACCTCCTGGGGTGCCCACGCCCCTCACTCACTTTAATGAGAATTATTTTTAGATTTCTAAGCTAAGTCCTTTCCCTAGGTTTCGGAGTAGCAGCCGTGTTAGTCTGTATCCGCAAAAAGAAAAGGAGTACTTGTGGCACCTTAGAGACTAACACATTTATTTTGAGCATAAGCTTTTGTGAGCTTCATACATCCAATGAAGTGAGCTGTAGCTCACGAAAGCTTATGCTCAAATAAATGTGTTAGTCTCTAAGGTGCCACAAGTACTCCTTTTCTCCTTCCCCTAGGTCTCCCAGGGACAGATCCTCAGTCCCATTAAGGCTGCTTTGTGCTGCTCCAGTCTGCAGAGCAGCCTTAAAACTAGTGGAAATGCCCCACGGGGGCAGGAGGGGGGTGTCCTTCCTATGTGTCCTTCCAAAGGAGGTGTGGCCAGACTACTGCCGTGTTCCCAGCTTGGGCAGCCCTGGTTTGGTGTTCACACTGCAGGCTCCCCCAGACAGGGACTGACTCTCATGTATGGTCTTTGTTTCCAGCAGCCCCAAACACCTTTTCAGCCCCTAACAAATGGATAATGATTAATCAGCATCTCTTTGTTTAAAGCCTCCATTCCAGGTGTAGGAGATTCATCTCCTGGCTCTTGCAGTCAAGTTTCTTTCTTATAATGCCTATACTACTTCCCAACCCAAAGGATCCTAAAGCACATTGCAAACTCTGTAGCACTGAAATGCAGCCACCCTGGGCAGCAGCCAACTGGTACCCTGCACAGACATATGCTCTAGTTCAACTACAGGAATTAATTCAGGGCCCTCCTATGGCCTGTATTATGAAGGAGTTCAGACTAGATGATCAGTGGTCCTTTCTGGCCTTAAAAATCTATGAATCACCCTGTCCAACAGTGGGTGGGAGGGGAAATTTTGGCCAAGGACACTGGGGCAAGCCCCTAGCTTTGCAGCAAGTGGATCTTTGGTGTCTACACAGAACCAACCGGACCCCAGCCCTGAATTGATCCCCTGCGTTGCACAGGCTGAGGGGATCAGCTGATTAGCTAGATTAGCAACAGAGCTTTCCAGTGAGGCTAGACATTCCAAACCGGCTGCTTCGAGTGCAAGGCCATCCCCTTCGCTTGTCCTGAACCAAGCCTTCCCTGGGCTAGAACCAGTCCCGGGGCACTATGACTGGGTCCCTCACCACTGTCATGTTCCTGTACCAGCTATGGACTGGCTACAGAGCTGCCTATACCAGTGGTTCTCAAACTTTTGTACTGGTGAGCCCTTTCACATGGCAAGCCTCTGAGTGTGACTCCCCTTATAAATTAAAACCACTTTTTTATATATTTAACACCATTATAAATGCTGGACGCAACGTGGGATTTGGGGTGGAGGCTGATGGCTTGCGATCCCCCATGTAATAACCTCGTGATCCCCTGAGGGCTCCCGACCCACAGTTTGAGCACCCCTGGCCTATACGCTCCAGATGTGTTCACTCTGAGATCCTTTAATGCTCTGCCAGGTCTGGCTGAGGTTAGCTTAAATAAGGTATGTCACACACAGCGGCACCTCGTGGCTGAACAGTATGATACAGTTTAGCATGGCCATTAGAACCACCACCCTGCAGCACCTGGAGCTCCACTGGGAGTCACAGAACTAGCCCTCAGCCCTTCCCCTGGTGGTCCGCCTAGTCAGCACAAAGTCCTTTTGTTTGACTTTTCCCCTCACTCCCATTCAGCATGGCCCCTGCACCTCCAGCTGACTCTCAAACAGCACCAACACAGACTGGCATGTCACTGCTTTCTCCTGGGGGTGCTGGTTTCTTTAACATCTTTTCTCTTTCCAACGCACTGCTGTGAACACTTCGATGGTGGAAGTGTGATGATGTCTTGCATGAACAGCTGTTAAATCCTGTCTGAGCTCATTTGGAGAACAAGGAATCCAGAACAATTTACGGGTGTCAATAACATCACACAAAGATTTCCCGGAGGGGAGAGAGAATCACACCAAGGTTCCAGGAGAGAGTGAGAGGAGAGGTTTTATTTTGCAAGTTAAGAGTTTTAACAGTCACATACTTGTTCATTTCATTCCTTTAAATAATTACTTCTTAAGTCTCTGTGGCACCCATTCCATTGCAATGAAATATGACAGTCTATTCAATGGGGCGTCCCTTCAGATAAGTCTTTGGCTATATCCGTAATTGCACACACTATACTTAGAAACTAGAGGATATGAATTTACAGTCTCCTTTACCCTGGGTTACACAGAGTAGCCCAGTCTAAGGAAAATATCAATAGGCTAGAATACATTTTCTGGTCATAGTGTCTGTCTCTTTAAACCCTCCTCAAATAAACCTCTCAGCAAGCAGTCGAACTGATTAAAGAGTGAATTTGCAGGCGGTAAATCAAATCTGACGATCAGGATGGAATGCAATTGCAGAGAATGCTTTGGGAGAAACAAGATTATACTTAACACCAGCTTCTGGGCTTAGACTGTAACAATGGACTTTAAACACGTGCCGTACTTAGTAGCTGGAGCATGAGGGCACTGAAAGATGCATTATACACCAGATGTAGTAGATTGCAGAAGGATCTCCCTGCTGTACCTCTGGTTACACAGTGATGCTTAGCCCCACTGCAAAATAACTCAGGCTTTCCCAGTTTCCTGACCTTCCATAGAGTTTAACTCACTTTGAGTCACTTCCTCAAACCTGAATAACCTGTGCACCTCTATGGTTAGAATTCTCTGATCTTCCCAGCTCCCTTTCCCATCCATTATTCTGAAATGATTTTAAATTCCACTTACCTTTACAAACCCCAGCACTCTCCTGTCTCAGCCCAGGCTGCTGGTGGAAGGCAGCCCTGTGACTCCACAGACGACTCGGCTGGCTGCCCAAGGAGCACTCTGCTTTGGACATAAATCCCCACAGCTAAGGAGAGAACCGCAGCCTGCCCGAGAAAGTCCACTTCTCCACTCCTGCTTCCAGCCTGAGAACCTGGCACCTGGGAGCCACAGGATGGAGAGATTGCTGGGAGGGGACTGAAGACGAGTTAGCTGTAGCTGGAGTCTAAAGTGTACCTGCCTCCTTGGCAAACCGTGCCTCTAATTGCTGGGGCTATGTAAGCATCTGTATGTATGAGCATGTGTGTGTGTCTGAGAGCTGTCACCACGCCACAGACTCTTACAAGCCTGCCTCCCAATCCCCTCCCTGCCTCTCACTGCACAGGGAGCTCCCGCTCAGACGTACATTCATTCCCGTCCAGTCCATCCTGTCCCACGGCAAATGTTCCCAACTTGAACTGAGGCGCTGTGGGGTGCAGAGATCCGCCCTCTTTCTTGGGTGCTTGCCCTCCCCACTCCTTTCAGCACTTCCTCACAGTTTGATCTCTCCTGAGCGAAAGGCCGCCGCCTGTGAAGGAAAGACAAACCAGTTTGCTTTCATATTTGAGTCTTCATGTGGGGTAAAGAGAGCCTGGAATGGGTTGGGGATCTTTGCCTCCTGAAGTGTGTGGTTTTTAGTGTTGGGAGACAGACGGACAGACAATTATCATTAATGATATTGTCTGTCCTGTTTTCTCTGTAAGTCTCTAGGCTGCTGCTGTCACAAATAGCACGAGCGTGAACTGTGAACTACTGAGGAGTGGCAAAGGGCCTGTTAGGCTGTTTAAAACCCTGGGGTAGTTGGTTCTTTTTGTTAGCCTCTGTTTAACTCAGATGGCTGAGAGAATGTTTCAAGTCTACTGAGGGCTCTTGCTCCAGTTCTCTGGTCCTCTGAGGAGTCCTGTAACGGGAGAGGGAAGGCAAGACCTGGCTGATATTCCCTAAGGTGAAAAAGACAATGAGAAAAGAAATTGTGGTTTAAAACAATAAGCAAACCTAGAAAACTTTGCAGACCTTCATGCATCTTAAGGAAGCAAAGAAGTGTGTGAGGTGGAGGGGGAATTCCTCTTGACAGGGCATTGCTAAATCCTGCTATTGGGCCCTACTACACCAGAGCTTCAGTAATAACTGTAGGCCTCACCCATGACAAATTACTGACATGCAGAAGCGAGTCAGCTTAGTGACTGCTTGGGCTCAAATGCATGTTTGCAGAAGCAGGGCCAAAATAAAGGTTTAAAAGCAAGACTAACATGTGTAACAAGGCCTTTGCCCATTTGTTGTTACATTCAGTTGCCTGGTTTATCACGCTGCATTAGAGCATCTTCCTCAATGTGCCATGATCTGTTCTGTGAAAGCGGCCAGGTCTTAGTGCTATGAGGCGATCTCTGCTCATCAGCCATTCTGGAGCAACGGGGAGAGATTGGCTGTGCAGTGTAGGGAAGTGGTTCTGCTCTGTTTAGCTGAGCAGAATGAGAAAATGTAGAAGATACCTGAGATCTTTCAAAGGAGCCGAAGAGGAATGTAACAGGGCGGCCTGCCCCTTTAAGGGCCAGGAGGCATGGGGTCAGCCAGCCCTGTCCAGCCAGCCCTACCCCGTTACACCTGTGTCAGGTGTGGGATTTAAAAGGAGCCCTAGTGGGAGCCTAATGATCTAGCTGGGAGGAGTAGGACTGCCGGGCAGGCAGATACCAGGGGAAATTGCAGTTGATGGAAGGAAGCAGGTGAATACTGAAGGGAATAAAGGGCTGGTCTGAATTGCACCCAGCTCTGGGAGGAGTCATGAGGCCTCCTGTTTCACAGGAAGAGAGACATTGTACTGGGATGGGACCTGAAGGGCCACTGTATGGAAGGACTAAATAAATTGGACCCCAGAAGGGAGAGTGTTTTAATGGCCATTGGACTGTGATGCAGAATTCTTAAACGGCCCTGACCAGATGGGGAAATTGAGGCAAGGTCCAGCTGAGCCACCCCAGGTCATGAGGGGCACTTGGGAGGTGCCCAGCCTGGTTACAAGGAAACTCTAAAGACCTGCGTGATCAAAATTGCAGGAAAGAAAAAACACCTGCAGGCTGAGAGACGTTGCTGATTCCAGTACCCAGGGTGGGTAAAATTGTGTTCCTGACCACTTGTGGTTATTGACTATACTACAAACAAAGCCAGGGTGTTGGCTTCAGTGAGCCAGCTACAGTCCAGTTACATTTTGTCTCCCTAAATTCCTCTGCTGCTCTTGAGAGCTATGCTGCTTTTCTCTCTTCTTAGGCCATTGCATAGTGTTGCTGTGAGCTAATAAGTAGCTGCTGCCTCCCACCCCAGAAGTAGCTGCATTTCTGTAAAGGGATCCCTGCATCTATCTTGTGCACACACTACGATGTCTGCAAGAGGGTTTTAAGAAACCATTTATTTCACTCAACAGACAAAACATGGCAACATGGACGTTTGTACAGGCTTTAAACAGGTAAAGCAATTCAGATCAATTAAGAGATGCATCTGTCTAGTAAACAGAATAGTGCTAGGCTGTTTATCTCAAATAAAACCCCCACTGGAGATTTTAAAAGAATTAAGCAGATCAGACTAGCCCAAAATAATGTGCTAAGAGGTAGATTCATCTCTCCTCTGGAGCACAGGATATTCCAGGTGTGCGTCATTTGTGGGCCTTGGTTTTCAGTCTGGGAAAACATAACCCTCTGGCTTGCCTTTTTCGGGAGGATGAAGGATGGTGCTCTTGCATCTGACCTGGGATTTGTTCCTGGGTTGGGCTCTGCCCCCTAGCCTAGCTGGTGCCTCACATGCAAACGGATTATACAGCTTTCCCAGGGCTTGCTCAGCGCATTCAGAAAGGACGCTAAAAATAAAGCACTTATGCAGGATTTAAAGAGCTGAGCTTGAGACAGTATCCTGGGAGATTTCAGAGGGATGCATACCTGCTCTGAGACTACCATATCAGCCCTGGTTCTACCAGCCCATGAGAACCTCCCCTCAACCCAAATGTTCTCCGTTCAAACAGCCCTGTGCTCAAAGAACTACTGAAACAATCTCTCCAGCTAGGATTTCTAACAAGACAAAAGCCCATCAGACAAAAGGCCATGTGACAGACAATCTGGGACTGATTCTTTTCTAATCAGCTGAGCTGGGCTGATCAGGGCAATGCAATGCCCTGAGAGTGGAAGGGACACCTTTGTCTGGTGTCTATGGTCATGATACACCATGGTCATGAGCTAACTCACCCCCAACCTGCACCAGGGATGGAGCCCAGAACCCAAGGGACACAGGACTGTGGCTGAATGCTGGCTTAGCTGCAGCCAGCTTAGGCTCAGCTGCAGGCTGCAGCCATGGATGCTGGAACTAGGGGTCCTGGGGGGTGGAGCTGCCACACCCCTGGCTTGAAGGGGTTTCCATCACACACAGGCATTGCAGTTTGGTTCCATGGCTCTCAGCACCCCACTACACACCTTGTTCCAGCACCCCTGGCTGTGGTCGATAAGTGGGCACTGCAGCTGGGTCCCAGAGACAAACATGGGGCACTCTCTCCAGCAGAGGGCAGTGGTGCACACAGATGGGCCCGATCCTGCACTCTCCGAGCACCCATTTAAACCTGTAGGGGCGAGGAGGGCTGGGAAGTGGGTACAGAACTGGGGTGTGAGAACGGTTCATGGATTTTTGTGTCCTCCTCTGAGGGGCCAGGTTCTATGTGTGAGCCACGTGATCCCAACAAGGAGCGGCTGAGGGCTGCATCCTGCTAGCTGGCCGGAGTCCCTTACAAGTTCTGCCACAGCCATGCTCTCATCCACGCAAGGCTGGGTTCCCCTGTGCTCCCTGCCCTGCCTTCAGGGGTGCTTATTAATGCAACTTTCCACAGGGTAGGCTCAGGATCCGAAATCTGCCTAGTTTGGCTAAGCTGTGACTAAGGGATGAGGGGCCGGGGAATGACATGATAAGGCTGCTGATATTTGCTGTCATTTCCGTTATCCTCTATCCAGATCCTATTTTCACCTGGTACAGCCACCCACTTCACAGGGGGCACTTTGCACATAAAATTCTTCCTTAGCATGGGTATTCATTGTAGTCATCCCAGGGACACAGGGCCATGCGCAGCACTGCTCTGGAAACATGGCCTCACTCACACTGTCATGTACGTGCAAGAGAGGGGTGGGCTTAGGTGGCCTTCGTCCCCAGATGCCTGCATGGGCAAGCCGGGGTTGTTTGTCTAGTATCACAAAGTTGTTTGTCTAGTATAGTGGGAGGTGGGAGGAAAATAACTGCGGTAGCTCAGACTCCCGGTACTAACAGCACTGTTATCCTTGTCCCTGCCCACCCCCCTGGCACATGTCTGCTCTGCTTCATCATTTCTTTAAAAGCCATGGCAGCTCCAGAGGCATCGATCTGATGCTCATCCCAGATGCTGCTTGGAGGCCAATTTTCCCATTCTGGGTGGGTTTTTTCTCTTGCTATTTTGCACTGAGCATTTCCTGATTTTATTGATGCTTCTGGTCGGGAGACATCCTAACTCCCTCAACACCTGGCCCATGGGTGCTGCTCCTAGACTGCCCACTAGGGGTTGCTCTACAGCACTAACTGCAACCCTGTCTCTCTGGGGCTGAGCAAGTGACAGGATCCCTGGTTTCTGCTCCACCACCTGCAGGGTGTTTGTTTCCAGGAGCCCAGAGCTGCCTCCAGATTTGTCCCGCTGCCCGGCCATTGCCAGGAGCAGGCGCCACATCCCCTGAGCAGAGGCAATGCCCCCACCTGCCCTGCCTCGAGGCTATGGTCCTGCCTCGTGCGGGAGGTTTCACACCCAGATCTTTACAGCAGCGCTGCCCCATAATCGGCCAGATAGGGCACTGTTACACAGCAGGGTGGCATTCCCCTCCCAAGCCCTTTTACTCCTCCAGACTCTTTCCAGCTCCTCCTGGCCTTGACCTTGCAATAGCTTTCTGGCTATACAGGGAAAGCTCAGCGTCCTCTAGGGAAGGATGTTGATGCTGCAGTCAGGGATTTGCAGTCTGAGTTAGCACTGACTCAGTCACAGGGAAGCTCTAAAGCTGAATTTCTGACCACTTGTGGCTAACAGAAATAGCAGGGCCAGAATACAGGTATTAGCTTCAGTGCCCTGGCTGAATTTCAGCTACATATTGTCTCCTTCGATTCCACTATTCCTTTTAATAGCTGCACTGCTTTTTTCCATTTCTTCATGCAACCATAGAGTTAGTGTGAATTAATAAATAGCAGCGGCCTGCCACCCCAGAAACAGCCGAATTTTGGTGAAGGGCAGTGATTGTACTTCTGAAAAGCACTTTGAGATTTGCAAAATGTGCTGGGTTACTCAGTAACAATTATGAATGATAATCTCCATCATATTGCAATGCAGAGCTCACCCGTGCATCTGCCAAGCCAGACAAACTGGGTGCAATGATTCCACGCACATTGCTCCTATCTAATCTGGATTGTTTGGCCTTTCCAGTGCACGGTTCTGGGGAACAGGACCCCTTCGCCCCAGTGACTGCTTTGCCTGTCACCCTTTACTTTCCCAGTCCAAGTGCTGGAGTCTGGGGGACTGACAGCATCAGCCTCTTGCTCTTTGATGGAACCTGGCAGTGAGATGCTGTGCAGTGAGGGATGTCATGACCATGTGTGTCATTGCAACTGGAAATCAAATAGCTTTGAATATTTGATATTGTTGGGGACACTGGGCATGGCCACTAGGTAACTCAAGGGGATGGAAGACCACGAGTGTCGATGAAGCCCCCTCGCTCTAGGCCCAGATGACCCCCCCTTCCCTTTTCTGCCCAGAGATACTCACAGCAGTCACGCTGAGGAGTTTGCAACAGTGTATTGCAGGCACAGACTGGGTGGAGCAAGATTAGGTCAAGCAGGACAGGAATGTTAGATAGTGCTGAACAAACAACTCCATATATGGGGGAATAGATGATAAGAGGAAAAAGAGGAACTGGCCGGTATACCGAATTGGCTATATGGATACTTAGGACAGCTTGCTATTGGATAAGCATGCTAAAGAATGAATGTATAAAATATGTGTAACTGCTTGCACTGGTGTGCAGGATTTGAGATTGTTGTCTCCCTGTACCGCTTGAAGCTTCAAATAAACTTTTCTACTTCTCCACCCCATTGTGATTATTGGGCAACGCACACTGGGCAACGAATCCAGCTGTTGCCTGCCTCAGGCATTTTGTGCCAGCAACAATATTAACTGTTCTTGTTCTTATTTTCCTCTCCTGCACCTGCTTCTTTTGGCCAAGCTACACTATGTTATTAAGAGCCCCAGAGCCATAACATTACCCTTCCCTTTGTACTGTGGAGGTGGAATTCCTCCAGCCAGGAGCAGGGCCCCTTTCATGATAAGGGATTAGTGACAGATGTTTATTGAGTGCATTATGGTGGCTAGCTGAGAGACTCTGACATTGGGAACCTGCCTATTAAGTATGCATGTATGTTGCTTATTTGTTAAACTGTATGAAATGTCCTTATCAAACAGTTCTAAGCTCACTGATAGAAATAAAACGTGGTCATTACTTTACACGGGCATGTAGCACACTAGCTAAGCATGCTGGTGTCCCCTTCTAGTGGCTTGTCTATGCAGAGGATAAGACCCTACTGCTGCTGCCAGCTAATGAAGCTTCTCCTTTCGATCAAGAGGTGGAGACTCAGGCTTTTAGTGCTGAAGGTCCTGGGTTCAAATGCCGATTATGAGCCATAAAAAGGACTGTTCTAAACACACTAAAGTGTCAAACCAGGGGGTTTGGGCTCAGCGAAATGCTCCCACCTAAAGGGCAAGGTCTGCCTCTTCACACCAGGCCCTGAGGCTAATGCGGAGGCAAGCAGATGACCCCTGAGGCATGCATGAAATTCACCAGCCGCAGGCACTCTCAGCCCAGCAAAAGGAATGAATTCTGGAGCTGAGCATTCTGCTACTAGCCACCTGGCTATGTCAGCATCAGTCCCTCAGCTGAGCCTTAGTGCGTAAAGCAGGCCTCCGATGGTACGTCTACACTGCAGCCAGGAAGTGTGACTGCGGCTGGGGTAGGCAGACCTGAGCTAGTTTAGATCTAGCTAGTTCACGGGTGCTGGGCAGTGCCGTACTAAGGAGGTCAGCCCGTGCACCAACCCTGCTGCCATGGCTGCCCTGCCATTGTTACTCAAGTGAACTTTGATCTAGATCAAAGCTAACTCAGCCCTGGCAGCAGGAACTGCAATCTTACCTGCCTGCAGGGTAGACACATCCTGAGTCCCAAACCACACATGGCTTGAATGGCAGCCAGGGCCCAGCAGGAAGCCAGTACCGGCTATGGGATCCAGGGGCCATTTGTTGCACTGGGTGACCAAGGAGCTCCAGTCCCAGATAGAGCATATGGCAGTAAGCCGGCCCAGAGGTGATGTGGCTCATGTGGCCACTGAGGCTCAGATCCGTAGTCTCTTTGCCAGCTGCAGGTGGAAAATTCATTCACAGCTATAGCTGCTACTACATCCTGCGGGAACAGCTGCGACTCCACTAGGACCTCCAAACTGTGCATTTCGCTGGCAGACAGTGTGCAAAAGCCCTGTGTGAAAGGGGCAGCTATCACCTGCCATCCCTTCTGGCTGTGTTGCCAGCCAGCCAGGGTCACCTCTGGACTGATGGACAGTCAGCCTGTCCTCCTACCGGCCTCACTCCTGGTTAGACGCTGGGAGAGCTGAGAGACTGTTCCATCTGGCTCTGATGAGATGCAGAGGCCAGTGTCACCAGCAAACTGCTTGCACTGCAGCCCACACAGTCTGCCCTTTCGTAACACGCACAGGAAGGGACGACAGGACAGAACCTAATGGCTGCCCACGGGAGAGAGCCCTGAGGCCAGAAGAACACAAGTCCAGCTGGATCCTGTCATAGATCAGAGTGCAGTTACACAAGCACCATGCCAGGGCATCTGGGCCAGTGGTAGCAAAGGCAGCTGACATGGCTAAGTGAGCTGTGTGAGCCGGTGGTATCTGTCCAGCACTAGCGGAACATCCTCCAAGAGGCCAGGCTCCGAAGCACACTGAAGGGCCTGGGGAAATCTGAAAGCGCCAGATCCCCAATTAATTCCATGATTCCTTTACCCAGGCCAGGGCATAGGCATCCCGGTGCACTGAGAGAGCCACATGGGCTGTGTCCCTGGGCCTGCAAGGCTGGAGAGCGTGGGAGAGGAAAATCGCGTGCGTGCCGGCATCTTCAGTAAAGACAAGTTCCCCTTTGTGCTCCTGCACCTGAACCCCAGCTCTTCCCCATCCCCAGAGGTGCTGCACTGGAGATGAGGGCCGGAGTCCCACACACACACAGTGACTGCAGCAACTAAGTGAGGCAGCAGGGTGTTTCCATCCAGAAAAACACGTCCCGCCAGACATGCCTAGACACTGGGGCTCCAATCCTCATCTGCTGTAAATCAGGGTAGCACCACTAACTTCCATGAAGCTACACTGATTGGCTGTCCCTAGCTCCCTGCCTGACCTAGCCTGCGCCGGACAGGGTCAACACCCTGCCACGCTCTGCCCAAGCCCTGCTGACAGACAGCTGCAGCGGCACAGGAGCTAGCAAACAGAGCTGTGAACAGGGGAGTTTGAGTGGGAGTTTGAAAGGGGAGTTTGTATTGTGGTGCTTGTTTGGGGTTTGCTTTCATTGGGGGGGGTGGTCTTTTTGGTGTGACTTGTGTTTCCCAGATTAACAGGATTTAGGTGGGAAGGCGATGACAGATACGGAGGCAGCTGTGGGAGTGACTCCTGTAGCGAAAGACACATTGAGGATGACTGGATGTGGAAGCTGTGGTATGTACATGATCCTGGAGGGGGGACCTGGTAAGAGTTTTTTCTGCATGAAATGCCGTCTGATAGAGCTGATGGAGGAAAAGATCCGAGGTTTGGAGATGCAGGTGGAAAGTCTCGTTGAGTTTAGGAAGGGGTTTGAGCAGATGATGGAGCAAAGATATGAGGTATCTGAAGGGAAAAGCTCAGACTCACAGATGGAAGCAGGGCTGGGGAATTTTGAGGGGAGACTGGGTGAGGAAAGTGATCAGTGGAAGCATGTCACTAGAAGAACCAGGCAGAGGAAAAGATGGGCTAGTGAAGGAGAAATAGAGCTTAGGAACAGGTTTGCAGAGTTGGAAAATGAAGAAGGGGCTCAGCAGGTACTTGTTGAAGGTGGAAGGGTAAGGAAGAAGAGAAGAGAGGCTAGTCCTATAGGAAAAGCAGAAGAGTCAAGGGAGACTCCTCCTGGGGCTCATATTTGGTGTATACAGGATGGGTTGAAGAGGATTATAAGGGAAAATAGGAATGGAAAGAACTTGCAGCCAGAGGGAACAGGGGAGAGACTGGACAATAGCACTGTCACCAGGAAAAGGTAGGTCTATGTGATAGGGGACTCTTTATTGAGAAGAATAGACAGGCCTGTAACTAGAGCTGATCCAGAGAATAGAAGGGTGTGCTGTCTTCCCGGTGCTAAGATACGGGATGTAGACCTGAGGTTGAAAAGGATCCTAAAGGGAGCGGGAAAGAATCCCCTAATTATCCTTCACATGGGAACAAATGATACGGCTAGATTCTCGCTGGAAAGTATTAAGGGAGACTATGCTAGGCTGGGGAAGACGCTTAAGGAAATTGAGGCTCAGGTGATCTTTAGTGGGATCCTTCCTGGTCCTAGAGAAGGGCAACAAAGGTGTGACAAGATTATGACTGTCAACAGATGGCTTAGGCAGTGGTGCTATAAGGAGGGCTTTGGGATGTATGGCCACTGGGAGGCATTCACAGACAGAGGACAGTTCTCTCAGGATAGACTTCATCTGAGTAGGGAAGGAAATAGACTTCTAGGATCAAGGCTGGCACGACTGATAAAGAGAGCTTTAAACTAGGAATTAGGGGGAGATGGTTGGGAGATGTCCAGGTAATCTCCACGCCAGATTTTAGCATTGAGAGGGAAGAAGACGAAGTAAGAAAGGATACAGCCGTGGGTAAGAGAATGTATATAAGGAGCGAGGGCGGTGTGGATACTAGTCTAATAGGTTATACTGGCCGTAGAATGACTGTGCCTAATACGGTACAAAATGTGAGTGAGGCCAAACAGCAAAAATTAAGATGTTTGTACACCAATGCGAGGAGCCTAGGTAACAAAATGGAGGAACTAGAGCTACTGGTGCAGGAAGTGAAACCAGATATTATAGGGATAACAGAAACATGGTGGAATAGTAGTCATGACTGGACTACAGGTATTGAAGGGTATGTGCTCTTTAGGAAAGACAGAAACAAAGGTAAAGGTGGTGGAGTAGCATTGTGTATCAATGATGAGGTAGAATGTAAAGAAATAAGAAGCGATGCAATGGATAAGACAGAGTCCGTCTGGGCAAAAATTACATTGGGGAAGATAACTAGTAAAGCCTCTCCTACGATAGTGCTTGGGGTGTGCTATAGACCTCCGGGATCTAATTTGGATATGGATAGAGCCCTTTTTAATGTTTTTAATAAAGTAAATACTAATGGAAACTGCGTGATCATGGGAGACTTTAACTTCCCAGATATAGACTGGAGGACCAGTGCTAGTAATAATAATAGGGCTCAGATTTTCCTAGATGCGATAGCTGATGGATTCCTTCATCAAGTAGTTGCTGAACCGACTAGAGGGGATGCCATTTTAGATTTAATTTTGGTGAGTAGCGAGGACCTCATAGAAGAAATGATTGTAGGGGATAATCTTGGCTCAAGTGATCATGAGCTAATTCAGTTCAAACTAAATGGAAGGATTAACAAAAATAAATCTGCAACTAGAGTTTTTGATTTCAAAAGGGCTGACTTTCAAAAATTAAGGAAATTAGTTAGGGAAGTGGATTGGACTGAAGAATTTATGGATCTAAAGGTAGAGGAGGCCTGGGATTACTTTAAATCAAAGCTGCAGAAGCTATCGGAAGCCTGTATCCCAAGAAAGGGGAAAAAATTCATAGGCAGGAGTTGTAGACCAAGCTGGATGAGCAAGCATCTTAGAGAGGTGATTAAGAAGAAACAGAAAGCATACAGGGAGTGGAAGATGGGAGGGATCAGCAAGGAAAGCTCCTAATTGAGGTCAGAACATGTAGGGATAAAGTGAGACAGGCTAAAAGTCGAGTAGAGTTGGACCTTGCAAAGGGAATTAAAACCAATAGTAAAAGGTTCTACAGCCATATAAATAAGAAGAAAACTAAGAAAGAAGAAGTGGGGCCACTAAACACTGAGGATGGAGTGGAAGTTAAAGATAATCTAGGCATGGCCCAATATCTAAACAAATACTTTGCCTCAGTCTTTAATAAGGCTAAAGAGGATCTTAGGGATAATGGTAGCATGACAAATGGGAATCATAGAATCATAGAATCATAGAATATCAGGGTTGGAAGGGACCCCAGAAGGTCATCTAGTCCAACCCCCTGCTCAAAGCAGGACCAAGTCCCAGTTAAATCATCCCAGCCAGGGCTTTGTCAAGCCTGACCTTAAAAACCTCTAAGGAAGGAGATTCTACCACCTCCCTAGGTAACGCATTCCAGTGTTTCACCACCCTCTTAGTGAAAAAGTTTTTCCTAATATCCAATCTAAACCTCCCCCATTGCAACTTGAGGAATGAGGATATGGAGGTAGATATTACCCTATCTGAGGTAGAAGCGAAATTCAAACAGCTTAATGGGACTAAATCAGGGGGCCCAGATAATCTTCATCCAAGAATATTAAAGGAATTGGCACCTGAAATTGCAAGTCCATTAGCAAGAATTTTTAATGAATCTGTAAACTCAGGAGTAGTACCGAATGATTGGAGAATTGCTAATATAGTTCCTATTTTTAAGAAAGGAAAAAAAAGTGATCCGGGTAACTACAAGCCAGTTAGTTTGACATCTGTAGTATGCAAGGTCCTGGAAAAAATTTTGAAGGAGAAATTAGTTAAGGACATTGAAGTCAATGGTAAATAGGACAAAATACAACATGGTTTTACAAAAGGTAGATCGTGCCAAACCAACCTGATCTCCTTTTTGAAAAAGTAATAGATTTTTTAGATAAAGGAAATGCAGTGGATCTAATTTACCTAGATTTCAGTAAGGTGTTTGATATGGGTGCCACATGGGGAATTATTAGTTAAATTGGAGAAGATGGGGATCAATATGAACATCAAAAGGTGGATAAGGAATTAGTTAAAGGGGAGACTGCAACGGGTCCTACTAAAAGGAGAACTGTCAGGTTGGAGGGAGGTTACCAGTGGAGTTCCTCAGGGATCGGTTTTGGGACCAATCTTATTTAATCTTTTTATTACTGACCTTGGCACAAAAAATGGGAGTGTGCTAATAAAGTTTGCAGATGATACAAAGCTGGGAGGTATTGCCAATTCAGAGAAGGATCGGGATATTATACAGGAGGATCTGGATGACCTTGTAAACTAGAGTAATAGTAATAGGATGAAATTTAATAGTGAGAAGTGTAAAGTTATGCATTTAGGGATTAATAACAAGAATTTTAGTTATAAGTTGGGGACGCATCAATTAGAAGTAACGGAAGAGGAGAAGGACCTTGGAGTATTGGTTGATCATAGGATGACTATGAGCTGCCAATGTGATATGGCTGTGAAAAAAGCTAATGCAGTTTTGGGATGCATCAGGAGAGGCATTTCCAGTAGGGATAAGGAGGTTTTAGTACCATTATACAAGGCACTGGTGAGACCTCACCTAGAATACTGTGTGCAGTTCTGGTCTCCCATGTTTAAAAAGGATGAATTCAAACTGGAGCAGGTACAGAGAAGGGCTACTAGGATGATCCGAGGAATGGAAAACTTATCTTATGAAAGGAGACTCAAGGAGCTTGGCTTGTTTAGCCTAACTAAAAGAAGGTTGAGGGGGAGATATGATTGCTCTCTATAAATATATCAGAGGGATAAATACAGGAAAGGGAGAGGAATTATTTCAGCTCAGCACCAATGTGGACACAAGAACAAATGGGTATAAACTGGCCACCAGGATGTTTAGACTTGAAATTAGACAAAGGTTTCTAACCATCAGAGGAGTGAAGTTTTGGAATAGCCTTCCAAGGGAAGCAGTGGGGGCAAAAGATCTATCTGGTTTTAAGATTCTACTCGATAAGTTTATGGAGGAGATGGTATGATGGGATAATGGGATTTTGATAAGTAATTGATCTTTAAATATTCAGGGTAAATAGGCCAAATCCCCTGAGATGGGATATTAGATGGATGGGATCTGAGTTACCCAGGAAAGAATTTTCTGTAGTATCTGGCTGGTGAATCTTGCCCATATGCTCAGGGTTTAGCTGATCGCCATATTTGGGGTCGGGAAGGAATTTTCCTCCAGGGCAGATTGGAGAGGCCCTGGAGGTTTTTCGCCTTCCTTTGTAGCATGGGGCATGGGTGACTTGAGGGAGGCTTCTCTGCTCCTTGAAGTCTTTAAACCGTAATTTAAGGACTTCAATAGCTCAGACATAGGTGAGGTTTTTTGTAGGAGTGGGTGGGTGAGATTCTGTGGCCTGCGCTGTGCAGGAGGTCGGACTAGATGATCAGAATGGTCCCTTCTGACCTTAGTATCTATGAATCTATGAAGCTGGTGTGGATGGGGTTGCTGACTGCACTGTGTGGCAGAGTGGTGCACAAAGCTGCTCTAATACTAGGCCCTGCAGGGGAGGAGGCCCTTGCACCAGCCTGGAGTGCATTTGGCAGCACAGAGAGGAAGCCAGTGGAGGGGAACGGAGGAGAGCTGAGGGAGACCTGGTTCTTGAGGACAGCTGGGAAAGCAAGGAGGGCAGTTTGGGCTCTCTGCTGAAAGGAATGGGCCTAGGGATGGAGGCTGGATGCACTTAGCTACACTTATTAAAGCTCATGGATTTGAAAATCTTTACTGTATGTATGCTCTGCAGCCTAACAGCTGTTCCCATGGAAACAGAAGCCAGGCTTGCTATCCAATAGCTGAGATTCAATTTTAGGGGCCCCGTGTGGGGGGGAGTAGAGTCACCTCCACGGTAGACCCAGGGGCCCATCCCAGTCCCAGCCAGGTGCTCATCTGGGTTCAGCAGCAATATGTGAAACTAGGTGGCCACATCTGTGACACTCTCTGTGCTTGAGGCCTACGCATGGCGAATTCCCACCACCCTGTGGCCTGTCTTCTTTATCTTCCTTATCTTCTATTAACTAGATAAGATCTAATGTCCTGTAACCAAAGGTCTGGACACTGGAAAACAAAAAATTATGTTCAGTAGTGTATGAAAAATCACACGAGAGTCTCCACCAACTTCCCCAAGGCAGGGGAGGAATCCAACAGAACTGTAACAATCCATATTTTATATCAGCCAAGTGAAAGAAAACCCAAATTACTCCATCCATCAAAGCTATCTGGCTGGCCACAGGCCATATAAGCAATGGCACATAACCAGAGGTTCTCCAGTGGTGGTGCAGCCGCCGAGACTTGAGGCCAGGTTTCCAAAAGGCTCAGCACCTACCAGCGCCTAAATCAGTGGCCAAGTTTTTTCAGTGCTCAGTGCCCACCGAGGATACATCTAAGCTGCAAAAAGGAAACTCATGGCAACCCACCTCAGAGCCCGGGTCAAGCGCCTTGCACTCGTGAGGCTCACACTGCAGGGCTAAAACTAGCCGTGGAGATGTGCCGGCTCAGGCTGAAACCCAGTGACAGGGGAGAGTCTCAGAGCCCCAGCTCCAGCACAAGTCTGAATGTCTATGCTGCTATTTTTTGCCCTGGAGCACAGGCCCCACAAGCCTGAGCCAATCGACCCAGGCTCTGAGACTCGCTGCTGCAGGGCTTTTTTTTTGCAGTGTAGACGCAGCCTTGGACACTTAAACGACACTGATGTCTCAAAATCAGCCAGCATAAAGAGGGTGTCAGGCTGGAGGGCTCCGTGTCTCTGTATTAGGGCAAAGACTGTGCGTGTGTTTGGGGCAGGGAGTAACCAAGGTTCCTGGATTCCGCTGAAGCAGGATGGCAGGATAGAGGCTGGAATCTGGCCAGGGCACTGGGGTTAAACCATCTGCTCTTGGGGAAAGTGCCATAGACTCTTTAATGACAACAAGGGCTCAGGAGCTAAGTTTGTGAACCACCTCCAAGGGCCACTGATGCAGGACAGATGCAAAGGCAGCAGCACTGTTGTGGTGGTAGTCACTGCAGGCTGTGGGTGCTGGACAGTCCAGTTGTTAGGTTGGGGGGACTTGGAAGACACAGGTTTAGTTCCCTGCTTCTCCATATGCTTCCTCAGTTCCCCATCAGTACAAGGAGGACAGTGGCCCAACCTACCTCCCAGGGGTGTATAAGAATCAACACATTCAGGGCTTTGAGGTGCTGGGTAATGAGGGGAATGGACTAAGTGCTGCAGCAGTCTGCCCTTCACCGGGCCTGCTCTGGCTCTGTGGCACCATGAGTGATGGAACACCCGTGGAAGGGCTCAATTTGGAAAAAGGCGTACCACCCTCCAGGAAAGGCCCTCGGCCAAAGAGGATGTTTCCTGATGATGCCATGAGTCTACCTTGATGTTCCATTGGTTGAGCATGCTGAGATCAGGGATGGGGGGCTCCCAAAGCTCTCAGCTTGGGCTCCTGTTCAGGCCAGTCAGGTCAATGCTGAGTGCTTTGAAAACCCCACTAGCTTCAGTGGAGCTTGTATGAGAGAGGAGGCTGCTTACACCTCTTGCTCTAAGCACAGCAACAGGCTCTAAGCACAGCACAGCAACAGCCTCCCACCACTGCAGGGTGAGTCATGATGGAGTGACAGCTGGCCGCCCTGCCTGTTGTTACACGGCTGGAACTCAAACCTCCACCAAGCTGCTCCCGGCCCTCGTGAGTATGTTCACAGGAGCACGTTTCCAGAAAAGCTTGTCATGCAGCTGGGACCCTTGCTCTGTCATGCCTGCGGTGGTGAGCACCTAGCGTGGATGCAGCACCGCCACAGTCCTGCAGCTAGGAAAGATGGACATTCAGCATGAAGCAGGCAGCCCATTCTTGGGCCAGAGCAATTGGTTTCTGGAGCTCCCTGGGCAGCTTACCATGTAACATTCCCTGCACAATTGGGGGAATTCCTCCAAGGGCAGGAAACATGTTAGCTACTGCTAAATTACTAGCTTGCAAGCAAGAGGTGCACAATTAAGCAGCAACAACTAACCACTGTAATAGTGCATAGGGTTTTGTTCTACTCGGGTTGGCTGAAGGTAAGAATCAGCATGTATAATGGAATAGTCCCAGGAACATGTTCTCAGCAGCTGGATTCTCATGCATACAGACTGATTCCACCTTCTCCCCCTTTGGAGGTATCATGTCATCCTATAATCAATTGGTATTAGCTGCAGCCTCTACTCGGAGCTGGAGTTCCATTTACCCAGAGGGCCCAGTTTATTTGCCTCAGCTCACCTTTGTGCCTCCTGCTGGGAACTGCTGGAGCCTTCTTTAGCCCCCAGCCTTAGGAGCCCTGACCTGGGTCTGGCTCCCCATGGCTCCTGTGGGCCATCATGACAGGTCGGAAAGCCAGCATGCCCCTGACCTGGGATCTCCTGCCTGATGAGATCTCCCACTTAAAACATGGCCTTCCTAATTACTCCTTATTAATTAGAAACCAAGTGTATTGAGCTGCTGGTTTCATGTGTTTGACCTTTGCTTTGGAATCGATACCAAGCTAATGCAAGAATGTTCCTGTCTGACGGGTGCCGGGTGCAATGTGCCGGCGGGACTCAGCCCAGTCCTTGATGCACATCACAAGACACCATCACCGCTGGGGCCACGCTTGGCAGCATCAGCAGAGAGCCCAGCGACAGGAGGGAAACTCCACAAAGATTCCCAGGTGACGAAGCAGCTGGAATCGGGAGTGGTGGAGTGGCTGGTCCTTTTCCCAACAGTAATGGTGGTGCTTTACCACATAAATCCCAAGGTGACAAGTGCCTTAGCAATGCCTGGGCAGTCCTGAAAGGGGCCACAGAGACTGGACTCCCCTTTAGCCCTAAAAGGGGTCCCTGCAGGACAGAGTGAAAGCACATTGGAGGGGCATGATGGGGCAGCTTGCCTGTCAAATACCTGGGCTGTGCCTATTCTGTGGGTAAACTGGAGGGCTGGAAGAGGGACCTGCTTCAAAAAGAGGAATTTACACACAATGGAGATTTCAGAGTAGCAGCCGTGTTAGTCTGTATTCGCAAAAAGAAAAGGAGTACTTGTGGCACCTTAGAGACTAACAAATTTATTAGAGCATAAGCTTTCGTGAGCTACAGCTCACTTCATCGGATGCATTTGGTGGAAAAAACAGAGGAGAGATTTATATACACACACACACACAGAGAACATGAAACAATGGGTTATCATACACACTGTAAGGAGAGTGATCACTTAAGATAAGCCATCACCAACAGCAGGGGGGGGGGAAGGAGGAAAACCTTTCATGGTGACAAGCAGGTAGGCTAATTCCAGCAGTTAACAAGAATATCAGAGGAACAGTGGGGGGTGTGCGGGGTGGGAGGGAGAAATACCATGGGGAAATAGTTTTACTTTGTGTAATGACTCATCCATTCCCAGTCTCTATTCAAGCCTAAGTTAATTGTATCCAGTTTGCAAATTAATTCCAATTCAGCAGTCTCTCGTTGGAGTCTGTTTTTGAAGCTTTTTTGTTGAAGTATAGCCACTCTAAGGTCTGTCATCGAGTGACCAGAGAGATTGAAGTGTTCTCCAACTGGTTTTTGAATGTTATAATTCTTGACGTCTGATTTGTGTCCATTCATTCTTTTACGTAGAGACTGTCCAGTTTGGCCAATGTACATGGCAGAGGGGCATTGCTGGCACATGATGGCATATATCACATTGGTAGATGCGCAGGTGAACGAGCCTCTGATAGTGTGGCTGATGTGATTAGGCCCTATGATGGTATCCCCTGAATAGATATGTGGACAGAGTTGGCAACGGGCTTTGTTGCAAGGATAGGTTCCTGGGTTAGTGGTTCTGTTGTGTGGTGTGTGGTTGCTGGTGAGTATTTGCTTCAGATTGGGGGCTTGTCTGTAAGCAAGGACTGGTCTGTCTCCCAAGATCTGATGAGAGCGATGGCTCATCCTTCAGAATAGGTTGTAGATCCTTGATTGATGCGTTGGAGAGGTTTTAGTTGGGGGCTGAAGGTGATGGCTAGTGGCGTTCTGTTGTTTTCTTTGTTGGGCCTGTCCTGTAGTAGGTGACTTCTGGGTACTCTTCTGGCTCTGTCAATCTGTTTCTTCACTTCAGCAGGTGGGTATTGTAGTTGTAGGAATGCATGATAGAGATCTTGTAGGTGTTTGTCTCTGTCTGAGGGGTTGGAGCAAATGCGGTTATATCGTAGCGCTTGGCTGTAGACAATGGATCGAGTGGTATGATCTGGATGAAAGCTAGAGGCATGTAGGTAGGAATAGCGGTCAGTAGGTTTCCGATATAGGGTGGTGTTTATGTGACCATCGCTTATTAGCACCGTAGTGTCCAGGAAGTGGATCTCTTGTGTGGACTGGTCCAGGCTGAGGTTGATGGTGGGATGGAAATTGTTGAAATCATGGTGGAATTCCTCAAGAGCTTCTTTTCCATGGGTCCAGATGATGAAGATGTCATCAATGTAGCGCAAGTAGAGTAGGGGCATTAGGGGACGAGAGCTGAGGAAGCGTTGTTCTAAGTCAGCCATAAAAATGTTGGCATACTGTGGGGTCATGCGGGTACCCATCGCAGTGCCGCTGATTTGAAGGTATACATTGTCACCAAATGTGAAATAGGTATGGTCAGGACAAAGTCACAAAGTTCTGCCACCAGGTTAGCCGTTGACAGTATCGGGGATACTGTTCCTGACGGCTTGTAGTCCATCTTTGTGTGGAATGTTGACCTAAGAGTGGCTATACTTCAACAAAAAAAGCTTCAAAAACAGACTCCAACGAGAGACTGCTGAATTGGAATTAATTTGCAAACGGATACAATTAACTTAGGCTTGAATAGAGACTGGGAATGGATGAGTCATTACACAAAGTAAAACTATTTCCCCATGGTATTTCTCCCTCCCACACCACCCCCCACTGTCCCTCTGATAAAAAGAAAAGTGAGCTGTAGCTCACGAAAGCTTATGCTCTAATAAATTTGTTAGTCTCTAAGGTGCCACAAGTACTCCTTTTCTTTTTGCGAATACAGACTAACACGGCTGCTACTCTGAACCTGTCCCTCTGATATTCTTGTTAACTGCTGAATTAGCCTACCTGCTTGTCACCATGAAAGGTTTTCCTCCTTTCCCCCCCTGCTGTTGGTGATGGCTTATCTAAGTGATCACTCTCCTTACAGTGTGTATGATAAACCCATTGTTTCATGTTCTCTGTGTGTGTATATAAATCTCTCCTCTGTTTTTTCCACCAAATGCATCCGATGAAGTGAGCTGTAGCTCACGAAAGCTTATGCTCTAATAAATTTGTAGTCTCTAAGGTGCCACAAGTACTCCTTTTCTTTTTGCGAATACAGACTAACACGGCTGCTACTCTGAAACCTCTCCTTACAGTGTGTATGATAAACCCATTGTTTCCTGTTCTCTGTGTGTGTGTATATAAATCTCTCCTCTGTTTTTTCCACCAAATGCATCCGATGAAGTGAGCTGTAGCTCACGAAAGCTTATGCTCTAATAAATTTGTTAGTCTCTAAGGTGCCACAAGTACTCCTTTTCTTTTTGCGAATACAGACTAACACGGCTGCTACTCTGAAACCTCTTCCTTACAGTGTGTATGATAAACCCATTGTTTCATGTTTCTCTGTGTGTGTGTATATAAATCTTCCTCTGTTTTTTTCCACCAAATGCATCCGATGAAGTGAGCTGTAGCTCCGAAAGCCTATGCTCGAATAAATTTGTTAGTCTCTAAGGTGCCACAAGTACTCCTACACAATGGAGAGTCATTGATTTTCAAGACCAGAAGGGACCATTATGATCATCTAGTCCAGTGGTTCTCAACCTGCGGCCTGCAGGCCACTTGCAGCCCAATCAGCACAGAGCTGCGGCCCATGTAACATCCTCAGGGCCAGAGAGGTAGTATTGTATGCGGCCCACAATGGTAGATAGAATCACCGATCTAGTCTGATCTCCTGCATCACACAGGCCAGAGAACTGCATCCAGTTATCCCTGTCTTAAGCCCAATAACTTTGCTTTGCAACTTATGTAATGCATATTTTTGTCCTCGACCTTAGAAGCCTAAACCATGGAGGAAGGCCCCATTTTGCTCAGCACTGTACAGAGACAGAACAAAAAGATGGTCCCTGCCCCAGAGTTTGCAATCATCCAAAAAGCATCCAGTCTAGCCTGGAAGACATCAAGAGATGGAGGATTCCCCTTCTTGGCAGTTTGTTCCAATTGAAAGTTTAACACTCCCTGTAGCTCAGCTGTGAGTCTCTGTCCCAAAGATACCGACAGGTTAGCATCCACGCATACAAGTTCCATTGTAACTCATCAGTCTGAGAAAAGGTGGAGGGGGAATGGAGGGCTTTCATATCCCCTGGTGACAAGTGCTAGAGAAGTGCAAAGTAGGTCACGCCTTCTACTTCTTCTGGTTATAAATGGTTTATAAATGATTACCAGATGTCCCAGGCATGTTACAGACATGAACATGACAGGTTACAGGTGGCTATAAAAGCAACAGTGGAGCGTGTTGTAGATGGCTAAAGCCATGGTTATAAACCAATCTATTGACCTGTTGCACACTAACAATTAATTACCCATGTAGTAATAGTTTTATTAATCATTATTAACCTTTCATAAGCTATTTATAAAGGGAAACTTACAATGAAAAGTGACTATCCAAAGTCCACTGCTACAGTCACTGTTAGGAGGGCATTGCTGCTGGGGTGAATACTCAGCTCCATTCACTGTAGCCAACAACTCAAAGTACCTGAGCAGGGATGTCTCCCATGATGCATGAAGGAGGCGGTCCATCACTTGAGTCTGTGGCCTTGGTGCCTCATGGGTGATGTAGTCTGGTGTACAGAAGAAAATGGCCACATGAGGTACCCAAACTACAATTCCCATGAGACACTGCAGCAGCATTTGTGAATAAAAATCTTCTGGTTTAGAGTCAAAATCTTTCAGGCCTTTTTATGAAAAATCAAAATTTTCCTTGGAAAGCAGACACTTTGAATGAAAAAATTTGTTTTCTTGAAAACCCAATTTACCCTCAAAAACCAATTTGGACATTTTCAACCAGCCCCACTCAGCCCCTCTGAAAATTTGGGCTGCGTTTCTTTTGGTGTCCAAATATGGATGCAAGCACCTCAGAGTTGAACAAGTCAGCCCATATATTTTGTGTCTGAATATTATAACCTCTTTTCTTCCACCTTCCTATCCCTGTGTCCAGAAAGCCCAGTGAGGGAGGTATCCGCAGTCCGAGGGGATGAGTTCTCAGTCTAGGATCATCTCTAGAACTTGTGAGAAAATGGAATTTCTGTTCCATGGGAAATTCCCACATTTTGAAATTTGTTTTCTGAATGAAAGGCCAACATGTTCAGTTGAAAATATTTCAACCGGCTCCATTTGTCTCCCTTGTCACTTTGTGATCTAATTTCTTGTTGGCGGCATTTCCTGGCCTCGTCCAGTCCAGCAGAGTCAAATGGCTCCTGCTGGAGAGCCCACTGCCATTCAGCATGGCTCATCTCTCCTTGCAGACATGTTACAGTTACGCCTGCCATGTCCTCACTTCCCTACCAGGCTAAATGGTCTCAAAAATATTGCACTGAATTCTTTGACGTTTCCTTTCCTCAGCTTTTTTTTTTTTTTTAAGTGGAGTGTGACTCATTGGAGCCACTTGCTTCATTGTTCACGCTGATCTCCAGATGCTTGCTCCCCTCTCTCCCTGCTTTGTGGATTCACTTTCACACTGAAATCTGCAAGCTTGCTACTCTCCTATTGATTAGGTATTTGCTCAAGGTAAGCACTGATCCGCCTGTTTCCTCCCTCCCCTTCTCGCTCCTACCTGCCACACCTGGGGCACCATGACAAGTCAGGCTTTATCTCCTTGACAGCACATTTGCTTGTGACGCACTGGCTTTTCCCTTCACCCAAAGGATTGAGGTTTGTACGTGAGGTGAATGTAGTGTGCTGAGAGGGGAGGCTCTACCGATTAGGTAAAGCATAGGCAGGGATGGGGCATGCTTCCCTCCCACCTGACATGTGCCTCAGCCAATGCTGGAGGGAACCTGTGAGAGGACAGCTCAGTCTCCCATCAACTCTGGGCCTTTTTGCTGAGACCTATCAACCAAAAGGCCAGAGGCGGCGATGGTGGCAGTTTTTGGAATGTGGACCTTTGCCCACTGGAAACTGGGCAGTGACCCAGCAACTGCATTTCATGTAAGCCATCAACCAGCCTGCAGATGACAATGACTCTCAGTCCCCATTCGCTATTAGCTTGGGCTGAATTTGAGCCATTGACCTAGAGGCGGAAATCTCTGTGTCCCATGATCCATCTTGCAATGTGCTCTATTGAGCTCTTCCATTCTAGGAGTCTGGAACTCACCTGTGTGTTGATGGCTGTAAATTCACCAGCTTCAGTTGTGCACCCCACCCTGCACTGGGATGTCCATGGAGAACAAACCTCTCCTCTAGCTGAGTTGGGGAAGCTGCTTACCCCAGTGGCTGGAGGCTACACACTATTTGGGGTGGCCTGGGAAGTGGGGGGGTTGTTTAGATTTGTTTATATAGTAGGTGCCTTTGGTGCCATTTAGCAAAACAGATCTTGTTTATAAGTAGATAAAGGGCTGGAAACTGAAGAAAGTCTCTGTTTGTCTCTCTAGGGTGACCAGATAGCAACTGTGAAAAAACAGGACAGGGGGTGGGGAGTAATAGGTGCCTATATAAGAAAAAGTCCCCCAAAACAGGACTGTCCCTTTAAAAATGGGACATCTGGTCACCCTAGTCTGATGGCCATGCCATGTCTCCTCCTCTTTCTTTCTTTCTTTCTTTCTTTCTCCCAGTCAGTGGCTTTTGAGAAATGAGCTGGGGATATTGGTCTGGTTCACATCACACAACCTGCCTTCACAATATGTATCCTTGCTAGGATCCTCAGCAGAGAGGCCAAAGATTGGCTGGGGGATGCCAGAGGTCCCTTCTGATCAAGTGGGGAGCAGCAGGTGGGAGAAGCATACACTGCTGCTACCAATGCTGTAGCTGTTCTGGGGATATGGGGACTGTCAATCCAACTTCATCCACCAGCAGTAGGCCTCACACACCCACAAAAGTCATTCTGCAAACAGAAACTGAGTGATGGGGTTTCCTCCCCAGTCCTTTTCCTGCATGCACACTGTGGTCGACCTACAGTCTTCTCTCACTCTTGACTCTAATGCACCCTCCTGTGGTTGTTTCTGGATAAGGCTTCTCATCACCATGAGGTTTAATCATCTCTCCAGGATTCTGATTTAAATTCAGTCTCTTAACATTAATGACATGGGAGGAAATTAAGTGGGTCATTAATAAACTATGGGCTTCATTGGGGATTAGTTTGCTTCTAACCCAACTGCAAAATGGAATCTAATAAACACTTAGCAGTGCATGCACAGGAGAGTTTGTGAGGTCAAAGAAAGAAAGAAAGAAAGAAAAGGGTGGCTTTTCAAAGTAGTCTTTTTTTCAATGCCTAATCAATTAAAAATCATGGCTCTTTCAGCTATTTTACATAGCCCATTTCTATTTCCAGCCCATCAACACTGTCTTTCTAAGATCTAGAAGCCGGGACGGTTTGGCTATTGTACTCTGAGAAATTCTAGTTGTGAATGCAAAACCTGCTGCAGGTAGAGGACAGATAATTCTGGGAACAACTTCTCTGGCTGTCTTTGGCCTGTCATGGACACCTTGACCCAGACATCGAAATTGGTCACCTCATCTTAGAAAGACTTCTTAATGCTTCTCTGGCAACACCCTTAAGTTAACCATCTGTGCAGTAATCAGCCCTTGGCGTGCTGCTTGAACTGGAACTGGCAGTGTCCCACCACATATTTCTTGAGGAAAGGTAACTCGTCCTTCCTTCTCTCTCCTTATCACCTAGAGCTTATTCCCATTCTCTTTAAATGTTACCTTTACTGAGTAACCACTCCCTCAGTACCTCTGCAGTTCTGTTCGAGGATGCAACTCACAGCTTCGACTTGGGTTTGAAGGCTCCAGGTTACTCTTCCTTTGATGGCATTAGTCGGTACATTGGCTGGCTGGAGCCCCATTAGGTAAGTTTACCCCAGGTGTAGGCTCTACAAGAGCTCGATATCTATTGGTATTTCCTGGTACAGAGCAGTGTTCGTCAAGTATCTTCCCTCTCCAAGGAGGAATAATGGTCTTCCGTTTTTTGCCCACTTTAACATTTCCAATCCGCCTTTTGGGGCCCAGGGAATGACTCTGCCTCTCCGCTCGATCCAGTACTCTACTCAGCACAGCATTCTTCTTAGAATGCTTATGACAGTTTATCCTCCTGGTTACTTCTCCTGGTAAGAGTAGTTCCTTTAGCTCACTAATTAAGTTCATTCCCAGAATCCCTGGGACTCCTTCTTCTATATGACTCCCTTCTGAGGCTTTGTCTTTTAGGATGAAGATGCATTTTCCTGGTAGCATCTGGCCCATGTAGTTTATGTCAGCTACGAGGCATCCCACCACTGAGACTGCCAGCCCATTAACTGCTGTTAGACGTACAAACTGTGTAAAGTAAATGGTCAGCTCGTTGTCTTTCAAATATTTTTGAAAATGCGACTTAGTAATGGTGGTGACTTCTGAGCCAGTATCTAACAAACATCTGGTCTTCACCCCTGCTATACATACTTCAGCAGTTAGACAGTCTCCAAATGCTTGCTTACAGAAGTCGCTAGATATGCTGGCACTGCCCACATTCCTTTCCACACTGTGTGCAGAGTGATTTTCCACCATGGAGAGACTTAAGAATCCTTCTGCCACTGCCTGGCCATCTACTGTAGATGGGCCACTCGCTCCTGGTGCCCCATTGGTTTCCAGTGCCTGGGACTCTGTTGTCCTTTTCAGAGGACATTCCCGGCGAGTGTGCCATGGCCTTTCACAAGTGTAACAGATGTACCTTCTCAGCTCGTCCTTCAGTGGGGATCTTTGGGAACCCGGTGCCCTTGGATATTTTGGCATACTAATGGGATTTTTTTTCTTTTAACTCAGTCATCACTTTCAGCATCTCCCCCTGTTGGACCGCCAGTTTCGGGATAGCTTTACTTAAGCTTTCCAATGTTAGCTGTGTTTGGGGCAGGGCTTTTTCTCCAGAAGCTGCATTTACTAGGCTCTCACTTCGTGTACGGTGGTTAGTATTGGCTGTCTCTGCCACAGGAACTTTCTCTTCTTCTGACCACTGTGACAAATTTCCTGCTCTAGCTTGGTCGGTCTTGCACTTATTGGCAGATTTGCTTGCCTTGGAGCTTCACAGCAGTCCTCAGCTTGGCTGTTTTTCTGAACCCACAGTCTAGGTCAACTCCTCCTGTGTCTGACCAGGAGTTGGGAGGATTTAGGGGGAACCCGGATCCGCCCTCTACTCCGGGTTCCAGCCCAGGGCCCTGTGGAATGCAGCTGTCTAGAGTGCCTCCTGGAACAGCTGTGCGACAGCTACAACTCCCTGGGCTGCTTCCCCACGGCCTCCTCCCAACACCTTCTTTATCCTCACCATAGGACCTTCCTCCTGATGTCTGATAATGCTTGTACTCCTCAGTCCTCCAACAGTCTGCGTTCTCACTCTCAGCTCCTAGTGCCTCTTGGTCCCAGCTCCTCACACGCACACCACAAACTGAAGTGAGCTCCTTTTTAAAACCCAGGTGCCCTGATTAGCCTGCCTGTCTTAATTGATTCTGACAGCTTCTTGATTGGCTGCAGGTGTTCTAATCAGCCTGTCTGCCTTAATTGTCTCCAGAAGGTTCCTGATTTTTCTGGAACCATCCCTGTTACCTTACCCAGGGAAAAGGGACCTACTTAGCCTGGGGCTAATATATCTGCCTTCTATTACTCTCCTATAGCCATCTGGCCCGACCCTGTCACACCACATAATAGCAGCCTGCATGAGCTCATGGAACTTCTAACTGGGCTCTTCCTTAAACCTCCTTTTCATTTCACAGCAGAGGGAATCATCCTGTAGCCCCAGCTCCAACTGCTCTTTCAGAACCATATCTGGGTCTGGAACTCATCGAGGGTCTCGCTGCTCCACTTTGCTATTCTCCCTGGAGGTCATATGGTATGCCCGGATAGTTTCACAGGGCTCCTGCTTTCTCTAAAAGAACTCCTTTAGTCGGGTTCCAATAGGTACCTTGTCCCCATACACTTCTAGGAGGAGTTAAAATACCTTTTCCACATCTTTCTTGTCTACCACTGCCATGAACTTTACTGTGGCCTTGGCCTGGCCCTTGAGGTGTCCCTCTATGAAGTCTACATGATCTTTTTCAGATACTCTTAGCACACGCAGAGCTGCCTTCACAGACTTGACCCACTCCTCTACCATAATGTCTCCTGGTCTTGTCGGGAAGCCATCAAACTCTGTGACCTTCTATTCCTGTGGGACATAAATAATAGGAGGTTTCTTAACTTTTGCTGCCTGTTGGTCTATTACTACCTTAGCCAGATAAGGCTTCTCTCTGTTCTGTTCTATTCTAGCTTGTTGTAATGCCTCAGCTTGGTCTGATAATCTGCGTTGAAGTTCAGAAAACTGGGCCCATAGTTCTTCAATTCCAGCCATGGTAGGGTGCTTGACCAGGCCTGGACTGTGCTACTAGAACTCAACCAGTATACCAATGAGATGGATCCTGTGGATAGGATCCTGTTCGTGATGCCAATTATGTAAGCGGGGGAATGGTCCCGCTATTGTGGGGAACTTTCCTGGCTTCTGCACACCCCAGTAAAGTGGGCTAGTGAAAGGATTTGAGTCCTCGCTTCCACTTCATTTACCCAGAGGCCTCCCTGACCTTGAGGATTCCCCTTCCACTCTCCTGTCTGGCAGAGTCCTCGTAACCCCGACAAGGCTGGGCCCAGGATTTTTGGGGGGCTCAACCTCCAACCCTGCTGTGGTCACCTAGGAAAGGGGCTAGGGTGTCCCCACTCCGGGGTACTTTCTCTGCACTGGGCACTTTCCTGACCCACTGATCATTTTATACAATTTAAAGCAAATACAAGTTGTTTAACAATTAATTTAAAAAAAGAATAAGAAAATTTGGGAAAGGTTAAAGGAAAACACATCACCCTGCTCTGTGGCAGGGAACATTACAAACAGTGTCTCTGGATCTCAGGGCACTTTACAGTCTGTTCCTTGTAGGTCCCAGGTCTCCTTTTCAGGTCCTGGCTGTGCTGCAGGGATGCTGTGGGTTGGACACTTGCAATGGTGGTGGCCACCCCCGGGCTTTGGGTGGTGGGACCCTTCTTCCCAGCGTCAGCCCCCCGTTGGGTTAAGATCCTCCTCCCAGTCTGGCCTACATGGACCCTTGGCTGGGGGTTCCTGCACTGGGGGTACTCACTGGAGGTGGGATGTGTGTGTGTTGTGCCTTGTCATGCTGGCAGGATGGCTGGCGCAAGCCCAATACACAGTAAGAACCATCAGTCAGCACAATGAGAGCCATCAGTCAGCTCCTCCCTGCAGGACTTCCTCCCCAGGGCTGGGAGCTGGGGCCTGGGTGGGCACGATCCAGCAGCTGTGGCTGCAAGGGAATGCACCAAATAGCTGAGGATGCAGGAAGGGTCTAATCAGGAAGCAGATCAATTGGGGCTCTTTCTCAGCTGCATGTCTGCTCTGCAAAAATCCAAGACATTGCCTGTTATTTGACAAATCCGACTGGACAGAGGACGGAGCCTCAAAAAAGAGACAATGTCTGGGAAAAGCTGGACATACGGGGTGGGGGGATAGCTCAGTGGTTTGAGCATTGGTCTGCTAAACCCAGGGCTGTGAGTTCAGTCCTTGAGGGGACCAATTAGGGATCTGGGGCAAGAATTGGGGATTGGTCCTGTTTTGAGCAGGGGGTTGGACTAGATGACCTCCTGAGATCTCTTCCAACCCTGATATTCTATGAACTCTATAACCCTATCATTGATTCCAGTGAGCCAGAATTTTACCCAAAGTATTTTCCATATTGCTTTACAGAAGGTGGGATCAATCAGATCCACCTGAAATTACTGTAATAAAGAACAAGTCACTACCAGGTAGCAGTTTGCAAGCTCAGGCCTGCTCTTCGACAGGTAATTTAAGTTTGCATACAACCCTGCCTAAAAATCAATGCACCAACAGCTGCTGAAGCAAGACAGTGAATTCAGTTGGACACTTAACATGAGAATGTAATGGAGGGGGCAGATCCCTTAGCAGCTACAATGATTCCAGTCAGAGAGACTCATGCAATGAATAAACTTTTTACTTGTGTATGCAAAAACTTTCAAAAAAACCCAACACTACAACTAACAGCAGAGCACTTTCCAAGATCTAACTGCCTTCATGTTCAGTTAAAAGAAAACTTGTAATACTCTCTATAATAGTGCCATCTACTGACATCAGAAACTTTGCTTTCTAGAATATAAATGATCTTGTTGTGTCTGAGGTTCCTGGGAACTCTTAAAGTCAAGGCACTGAGATATTAGAGGTCTCTCCCACATCCTTTTCAGGAGCATGTATCAACCCAGAAAAAAGCAGATTCCAGATGATGTCATAACCATACAGATAAGGGTAGCAGAAAATCCTTCCTTTACCTGTAAGGGGTTAAGAAGCTCAAATAACCTGGTTGGCACCTGACCAAAAGGACCAATAAGGGAAGAAGATCCTTTCAAATCTGTGGGGGGAGGTTTTGTTGTGCTCTCTTTTGTTTTGTGTTCTCTCGGAACAAAGAGAGGGACCAGGCAGAAAAAAGCCCTTTCTAAAACCCTACTTGAAATAAGTATCTAGATTACAAAAATTTTAAGTAAAGCAAGGAAATGTGTTAGATTATCTTTTGTTTTAGCTTGTGAATTTTCCCTATGGTAAGAGGGAGGTTTATTTCTGTTTTTTGTAACTTTGAAGTTTTGCCTAGAGGGGAATCCTCTGTGTTTTAAATCTTATTACCATGCAAAATTACCTTCCATCCTTATTTTACAGAGGTGCTTCTTTTACTTTTTTCTTTAAAATAAAGTTCTGTTTTTAAGAATCTGATTGGTTTTTAGTGTCCTAAAAACCCAAGGGTCTGGTCTGTGCAATTGTTTACCTATTTGGTTGGTATATGATTCTCAAGCCTCCCCAGGAAAGGGGCAGAAGGGGCTTGGGGGGATATTTTGGGGAAACAGGAACTCCAAGTGGTCCTTTTCCTGAATTTTTTTCTAACTCACTTGGTGGCAGCAATCCCATCCAAGGACAAGGAAGGATTTGTGCCTTGGAGAAGTTTTTAATCTAAGCTGGTAGAAATAATCTTAGGGGGTCTTTCCTCTGGGTTCCCACATCTGTACCCCAGAGTTCAGAGTGGGGAGGGAACCCTGACAGAAATTCAGCCTCATCAATGTCAATGGCGTAATTCCCATTGACTTCAGCGAGCCAGAATTTTGGATACTGCTTTGGGTAAGTAGAGCTGAAGTAAATAATTTGCAACTAATTTCTCCAGTGAATTTCAACTTTTCCCCTGTTCATAAAACTTTTACATTAGTTAATAATATTTAATATTATTTATTAATTTTTCTCACCAATAATTGGTCTGTAGATCATTTGCAAGCAGTTTGTTGTGAATGTTTGCAAGTGCTGGTTAGTGCTATAAAAATCTTGTAGAATTGTTTCTGTTCCTGGATTGTTTTACTTCTGTAAATGAATCAAACCAGCATGAATGGCAAGTTTTATAAAAAGATACACTGCTTTAATTCACTTTTGGTGAATGTTGGAGAACACAGAATGTGCTTTTGTGGAGTATTTGCCTTAGTAAATGTAGTAAAGCTCTTTGGGGAAAGAGACTTATCCTTGTATGTGTTAGTACAGCACCTAGTGCAATCCACTGCTAATGGAGAACATTCGGCACTTAAGGCAATATAAATACTGAATAATAATAATAAAGCTTGAGTGGTTGTGGCATTCAACCTGAAAGGGGCATGAACACTGTCACATCAAAATATTATTTTAAGTGCAAATGAATATTCACAGACAATTTCCCCATTCTTTGTGCATCTCTAACAGTGAGATCCAGACTGTAACTATGGACTTTATTGATCATGTCAGCCCTAGGTGAATAGTCACACAGCACTGACTAAGTCCTGAAATGCAATTCCTGCAGGAAATACGTTTGGTCTAAAAACTGGGATGGAATCTCTGGGGACTGGTCTCTTTGGTTGCTCCAAAGTCCTGGGCCAGAATCTAGAGGGGATGTCCCCAAACTGTTGTGCTTATTACAAAGGAACCAGGTCCAGTGTTTTCCTGCTCTGAGCCTAACAAAGAGCTGAGTCTCAAGTCAGGTGCATGCATCAGTGTTGCCACAGAAGCCAACCACTCTGACACATCAAAGTCACTCATCCCAATAAAGGGAGATTGTAAAAGGAAAGGAATCATATGCAATTGCCTTGGCTGTGAGTGTTTTCTCCAGGATGCGTATATGTGTGTGACCTTTCTACAGTCGAGTTGGACCATAAGTTACTTGAGTTAATTCTAAAAGAAGCTACTGCCTGCAGCACCATCCAGATTAGAAAACAATTATCCTGTTGCAGAGCTGCAACATCCACTTTGGGTCCGTCTTTTCCTGGATGCTGCACAAAATTGACCCTCTGTTCAGAAAACTCACTCCTACATCAGCGAAGGTATGAGGCAGGTACACATGGTAGTCCAGGGTCTTCCAGGAATGACAGAAACATGACAAATGAGAGAGACCGCCAGGCAGGTGTATGAGGGAAAGTTTTGTAACAAGCAATGCCGACTGGATGTCCAGATATCAAAAGAGGAACACCCTCGCATCACCTCCAAACTCTGAGAGTCTGGGACCATAATAAGGAGCTGTCATTCAGGGTTAGCATTATGGAGTGTCAACATGCCTCTCCACAAGGGGTTGGAGATAGCTTCCCTGGGTCAAATGCATCAGCTTAACATACAGATAGCAGATATAACACAAGGAGAAAGTCCATCAGGGCCCATCCACACTGCTAGTTTGTTCACCAGTCAGCAACCACACTCAGAGCTTCTCCACCCACCAGTCTCAAAGGGCTTGACCAACACCCCTCCCAGATTGGAAGCAGTTGTTGCAAGAGCTCTATCCCCATTGTATTGTGGGTCAGTGTTGCACGGAGGGGTCTCCAACATGACGGCTCTTACCTTGTGGTTAGTGGGTGCCCTGCACTAATAAGCCCTCTTGTGCCTGGGTGGGTGTTGCAGGGGGTTGCCACAGCAACCCTCTTCCTATGTTGCAACTAGAGCCCATTGGGAGTTAGGTGCCTAAATAGCTTTGAGGATCTGGGCCTCATTGACTGAGGGAACGATTTTAATGCAACATGCAGGTGCCAGTCTCTCCCTCTGGGCACACAAGGAACGGATGCTTTGGCCTGCCTCGATTCAGGGCAGGGATGGGAGCCCCTGACAGCGGCTACAAGTCAGCGCAGATCTGGCTGGTTTTGACGTGTTCAGACCCCATGTGCCGCTTTGTAGAGTTCCATTGATTAGGATCTGATTGAGTCACTGGGGCTGCGGTCGCTATGGAGACCTGTGACTGAGACTCTATTTGAACAGTTTGTACCTCACCTGTGTGCTCCTCCTCACGTCCAGATCCAAAGGGACTGACCAGAGGGACCCACTAGCCCCTAGCCCCACGTGGGCAGCCCTCACCACCTGGACACACAGTCAGCAGGAGCTAACAGACTGCAGGGAAGGGCTTCGTCGCTAGCCTTTCCCCTCCGGCTGAGCTGCATCACAAGGGAACCACAGCTGAAGAAGCACAGTGTAAACAAAACCGGCCCCTTCCAGCTGAAATCAGTGCTCCTGGGAGAGCCCTGCAGGACACTGTGTGTTCACAGGCCAGGCTGGGCATGATTAAGACCCACCCCTGGCAAGGAGGGCCCTCCTCCAGTAACTGAGTCTCCAGAGCCTACTCAGTCCTTGGCCCTTCTAATCAAGGCTCCCTGTCCCAGTTTGCATGGGAGGTGTTACCAGGCTGCCACCTCCACAGTTCCCCCTTGGGGTACAGGGTGGCTCTACAGCAGCCCTACCTCAGTTTCCCCTTTTCAGGGCTCCTCAGTAAACTCCACCATGTGGCTTGGCTGCTGCGGTGTCAGGTCCGCCAGCTAAGTCCTTAACAAAAGTCCACCCCTTCCAGGGACATAGCGCTCCTCAGGCCAAGTCCAAAACAAACAGTCTTTGCACCAGTCTCAAACTGGGCCCCTCCCCTCCTCCCAAGGGGGTCTATCTTCTCACCTTGAATTCTTCTGCCCCCCTGGGACTCAGCTTTCACCCTTCCCAAGCTCCTTTCTATCTCTCCTCTCAGCTCTTCTGGGCTGCTCCCTGCTCCTACCTGAGCAGACCCACTGACGCCCTGCCTGCAATGTGCTCTCCTTGGTTCCCCATGGCCATCTGCCACTGCCACATCCCCTTTCTCCCCTGACCTCTGGGCTAGATAGGCCTGGACCACCGATCACATGACCATCATTTTTCTCACCTGGGGAGGAGAGTTGGCTGTGTCAGGGATGGAGTGGGAACAAAATCTCTGTTTAAGGGGCCAGCTACCCTGTGACATGAGAATTCTGTTCTGAATAGGGTGACCAGATAGCAAGTATGAAAAATCGGGACAGGGAGTGTGTGTGTGGGGGGGGGCATTGGGGTGTTACAGGCGCCTACATAAGACAAAACTCCAAATATCGGGGCTGTCCCTATAAAATCGGGACATCTGGTCACCCTAGTTCTGACAGGACTAGATCACATCCTACAAGCCCTAAATCATCCCCAAATATATTTGGGGCCAAAACAATAAATCCATCCCACAGCAGTGACTTTAACCCTGGCCCAGTTGCCAGGCTGACAGAATGCCTCTGTAAATTATGGCTTGAGTTCTGGACTCACCTATCATTCCCAGTGCTGCTGCCTGAATTGCCTTGTTATTCTGCTCTGCACTCCACACCCAGGATTAGATGGCAAGATAGCAAAAAAGCCCAATGCCCTGACTATGCTATGGCTTTGTCTGTTGCTACCGCTGGTGATGAATTACATGCATGCTTGTTTTTTGCTGCTGTAGATAACCCTGTGGAGCTTTGAGGAAGCCCAGGACTATAATAGCAGGGGTGTGCACATTCTAACAGAGGGGCATTGGCAGAGCTGTGCGGCAGCCATGGGCTGGAATAACAGAGGGGCTGCAGGTGAACCGAGGTGTTGGTAGAGCTGTGTGTGGTCAAGAAGAAGGGGTAGCCCCAATGGGACAGGAGGAAGTGGGCATGGCTTAAAGTGGGCTAGCTTAGTGGCCAAAACAGAAATCTTATGGGGGCTGGCCATGGCAAGGAGCCATTCTTGAGAAATTAATTTAAACAAGGGGACCAAGCCCTACACCAGAGCCAGGAACAAATGAAAGTCTAGTGGTTCGGCAATGAGAGACGTGGCACAGCACTGAGACCCCACCCTGAGGAGGAGAGTACTGCAGGCGAGGTCTGAGCACAATGCAGTGCTGGGCAAGGAGGTACAACTAAAGAAACAGCCCAAAGTTAATAAAGAACAAGTCCAGTGGGGCTCTTATCAGACCTGGTGACTGTGTACCAGCTTGTAGACGTAATAAAATACAGGACAAATGGAAGCCAAATCCCTACACTGTGGTCACCCACAACAATCCCAAACTGCCAATGTACACTATCCAGCCTGAACAAGGAGGTCCTAAGAGAGTTGTACATAGGGACCAGCTAAAGCGTTGGGCTTTTAGTCTGACCAGGGCTCGTAGGAGGCATAGAGCAGCATTTCCCAAGGAGACTAAAACCAATGGGGTAAACTCAAACCCTAACGAGAATGGCCAGATCCCTCAAACTGACCCAGTATTACACAAGAATAGGGAAATAAAAAATATGGGCAACAAACCACCAGTCTTAAGACGGTCCCAGAGGGCTAATAAGGGTGTACTTCCTGTTAAACTTAGAGATAATTATGTTATGTATAGTATAAAGAAGTAGATATGGAATGTTAAATATGTTAAATGTTCTTTTAATAATTGTTAATGGGTTTTTAATATGACATAATGTGGGTATATTTTGTTACCATGGGGCCTGGATGTACTGGTGTGAATATTGTTGCTGTAGCAAAATTTTAGCACGGGGGAATGTAAGAGGACTGTTGCCCCCTTACTAACATTCAGTGGAGGCGTTTTAGTTGCTAGATCCCAGTACTAAAATGGGAAGGGTCGATGAAAAATCAGGACCCTAAGACTGACAGTCCCCAAGAAAAATGGGGAGAGGCCAGTGCTCTAGGTCAGCCTAAATGACAGGGTGGGCAGGCTATTCAGGAAGTCAGGAGGCCACAGGGGTCCGTCCTCCGTGTGAGCTGGAATTGCCTAAGTCAGACAGAGTGGGGCCGTGCTAAGGAAAAGCAGTGGCCCAAGCTGAGCTGGGAGCAGAGCTGTGCCAGATCCAGAGGAACCAGAAAAGCAGTCCAGGAAGCAGGTCAGAGTTGGAAGCAGTTACAGAAGCAGCCCAGGGAGACCAGATCCTGTGCTGGGAGCAGAGCTGCAGCCACAGAGCCAGAGACACAGCCTAGGTTAGAGCAGATCCTGTGCTGGGAGCAAAGCTGCTGCCACAGAGCCAGGTGTGGTGAGCAACTGGGGCCAGCCAAGGGGGGACCCTGGGCAAAGGGTCAAGTGCAAAAAAACACCCCCAGCCAAGGGTCCTTGTAGGCCAGACTGGGAGGGGGATCTTAACCCGAGGTGGGGGCTGACGCTGGGAAGAAGGGTCCCACCACCCAAAGCCCGGAGGGGTGTGGCCACCACCATTGCAAGTGTCCAACCCGCAGCATCCCTGCAGCACAGCCAAGGCCTGAGAAGGAGACCTGGGGCTTATAAGGAACAGACTGTAAAGTGCCCTGACATCCAGAGACACTGTTTGTAATGTTCCCTGCCACAGAGCAGGGTGATATGTTTTCCTTTAACCTTTCCCATTTTTTCTTATTCTTTTTTAAAATTAATTGTTAATTAAACAACTTGTATTTGCTTTAAATTGTATAAAATGATCAGTGGGTTAGGAAAGTGCCCAGTGCAGAAAAAGTACCCCGAAGTGGGGACATCCTAGCCCCTGTCCTAGGTGACCACAGCAGAGTTGGGGGTCGAGGCTCCCAAAAATCCTGGGTCCAGCCTTGTCGGGTTTACGAGGACTCTGACAGTCAGAAGAGTGGAAGGGGAGTCCTCAAGGGCAGGGAGGCCACTGGGTAAAGCAAGTGGGAGCGAAGGCTCGGATCCTTTTGCTAGCCCACTTCACCGGGGTAGTGCAGAAGCCAGAAAAGTTCCCCACAATAGCAGGACCATTCCCCCGCTTACATATGGTAACTGTGATGGTGTGGACTAAGCCCAGAGGCCCCCTGCTGGAGGTCTCAGGGTCCTGCCACAACCATCCCAGGAAAGGAGCAGTGGAGCTAAGTCTTCCAAGTGGCCTAGAGAGTTTGCGCAAGAAACAGCCAATCAGGAGAGGAGGATGCAAGGGGCTATCCAATCAGAGGATTTCAGGCTAGTAGAAAAGGAGCAGCAGTGCAGACTAGACTCTAGCTGCTTGGAGCTCAGCAGTGAAGGTGGTGTTTCTAATGGGCTGAAAGATGGCTTGGCGGCGGCGGCTCCCTACTCAGGGTATTGTGAGCTGGTGCATGAGGTTGCAGTGCTGCTCAGGTTTGACTGGCCTGAGTCTTCCTGCATTACAATGGGGGATGGCTGGGTGGGCGGGCAGGCCAGACCTGAGCAGTGCTGCGATGCTGTGCGCTGGGTCACAATGCCACTCACTGACGTTTGACCCAACCTGAGGGGGTCAAA
Source organism: Dermochelys coriacea (assembly GCF_009764565.3). Classification (NCBI taxonomy): domain Eukaryota; kingdom Metazoa; phylum Chordata; order Testudines; family Dermochelyidae; genus Dermochelys; species Dermochelys coriacea. The sequence continues at coordinate 34,826,076 of NC_050077.1, read as the reverse complement.
ACCTTTTGTTTTATCCTTTGTTTTTTATTTTATTTCATGTTACTTCACATTTTGAAAGCATGGGGCTCTAATAATAAACCTTTGGATAAGGGTGAAGGAATGAGCCCTTTCACCATCCCCCAGAAATGGGGGTGTCTGGTTAAGTTGGGCCATAAGCACTGACTTACTCGGCTCTGGGGAGTGCTTGACCCCTGCTGCACCCCAGGCCCTGTCCTCACTCCACCCCTTCCTCCAAGTCCCCATCTCTGCCTCTTCCTGCTCCTTCTCTTCCCCCTCCCACCCCGAGTGCCTCCTGCACCCTGCAGAACAGCTGATGGGTGGTGGGCGGGAGGTGCTGGGGGGAGGGGGAGGCACTGACCAGCGGAGCTGCCAATGGGTGCAAAGTACCCACTATTTTTTTTCCATGCGTGCTCCAGCCCCAGAGCACCCACGGAGTTGGCGCCTATGAGTTGGGCCTACCGAAGTATTCAGTAAGACAGTTATGCATGAAGGTTGTTTGTAGTGTTAATAGGACTTTGCTGTGATTCTATGACAAGAGTAATATAGGGCTGAAAGGGGCCTCGAGTTTATCCAGTCCAGCTTCCTGCACTGAGTCAGAAGCAAGTAAACCTAGACCGTTCCTCACAGGTGTTTGTCTAACATCAAATGATGGAGATTCCACAACCTCCCGTGGAAGCGTATTCCACAGCTTAACTACTCCTAATAGTTAGAAAGGTTAGATATTAGGAAACACTAAGTCTCCCAAGCTGCAGATTAAACCCATTACTACTTTTTCTGACTTCAGTGGACATGGAGAACAATTGATCACATCCTTTTTAATGGCCCTTAACATATTTGAAGATATTGTCAGGTATCTCCTCAGTTGTCTTTCCCCAAGGATAAACATGCCCAGTTGTTTTAACCTCACAAGTCAGGTTTTCTAAACCTTTTATCATTTTTTGTTGCTCTCCTCTGGACTCTCTCCAATTTGTCAACATCTTTTCCTAAAGAGAAGTATCTGGAACTGGACACAGTTATCCAACTGAGACCTCACCAGTGCTGTGTAGAGTGAGATTACCTCCAGTGCCTTACATCCAACACTCCTGTTAATACACCTCAGAATAATATTAGCCTTTTTCATACCTGCATCATTGTTGACTCACACATGGGCGGCAGGTATCATAAGCCAGGGGAAGCTAAGCCTCCCCAAACAGGCCAACCCACCGCCTTGGGGGTGCATTCTGTGCTCTCCCGCTCTTCCCCAGGCCTACCGGTGGACGGGGGGATGCTCTGGGGAGGGGAACCAGGGGGAGAAGGGTGGAGTTTGGGGAGGGGAGATCAAGTGGGAGTGGAGGAGAGGGTAGGGCCATAGTTTCCACACCCAACCTCCCCATATGCCAGAGGCACACGCCGCACATGGACTCACATTCAATTTGTGATCCACTATAAGCCCCAGATCCTTTTCAGCCATACTACTACCTAGCCAGTTATTTTCCATTTTGTAATTGTACATTTAACTTTTCTTAAGTGTAGTACTTGTCTTTATTGAATTTCATCTTGGTGATTTCAAACCAATTCTCCAATTTGTTGAATTCTAATTCCGGCCTCCAAAGTGCTTGAACTCCCTCGCAGTTTGGTGTCATCACCAATTTTAGAAGCATCCTCTCCACTCCACTATCCAGGACATTGATGAAAATATTGAATAGGACCAGCCCCAGGACTGACCCCTGTGGGACTTCACTAGATACTCCCTCCAGTTTAACAGCAAACCATTGAGTACAATCTTTCAACCAGTTGTGCATCCACCTGATAGTAACTCCATCTCGACCGCATTTCCTTAGTTTGCTTGTGAGAATGTCATGTGGGACTATATCAAAAGACTTACTAGTATCAATATCACATCTACAGCTTCCTCCCATCCACTAGGCCGGTAACCCTGTCAAACAATGAAATTAGGTTGATTTGGTAGGATTTCTTTTTGACAAATCCATGTTGGCTATTCCTTATAACCCTATCATCCTCTAGGTGCTTACAAATTGATTGTTTAATCATTTGTTCCAGGTATCAAAGTCACGCTGACTGGTCTATAATTCCCCATGTCCTCTTTGTTCCCCTTCTTAAAGATAGGTACTGCATCTGCCTTTCTGCAGTCTTCGGGATCTCACCCATCCTCCATGAGTTCTCTAGTTCCTTAAGTACCCTAGGATGATTTCATCAGGCCCTGCTGATTTAAATACATCTGTTTATCAAAAATATTTTTTTAACCTGTTGTTTCCCTGTTTTGGCTTGTATTCCTTCCCCTTTGTTAATATTGATTATGTTGAGTATCTGGTCACCACTAACCTTTTTTAGTGAAGACTGAAGCAAGATAGGCATTAAAAACCTCAACTTTCTTGATGTCCTCAGTTATTAGCGCTCTTTCCCTGCTGAGTAGAGGATCTACACTTTCCTTCTTAATTGTCACACTGTAAAGTGGCTCACGATTGTGAGTGCCTATCTCAGGGCAGACTGTCAGAAAACAGGGTGCTACGTATGCAGTGTTGTAACCATGTTGGTCCCAGAATATTAGAGAGACAAGGTGAATGAGGTAATATTGGACCAACTTCTGTTGGTGAGACAGACCTGTTTGAGCTTACACACAGGTGATCTGAAGAAAGGTTCTGTGTAAACTCAAAAGCTTGTTTCTCTTCAACAGAAGTTGGTCCCATAAAAGATATTCCCTTAGCCACCTTGTCTCTCTAAAAACAGGGCAGACACCCCAAGCTGGTGGTGTGTTTTAGAATTAGATTTCACCAAGCCAGTAACAAATGTGAACTCCTGGATCACTATAACAGTCTTACCATGGAATCACAGACAGTCTCATCTTGCCACCCAGACAAACTGGACTTAGTGATAAATGATCACTTACACCAAAAATCAGACCACATTCAGGTTGCTTCCAGTCCCAAGAGACCAGTCACTTACTCCAAGTCAACCAGTACCCTAGATCTTACACCAAAGATAACGGCCATAGGCAATACTGAAATAAACTATCCACTGGTTTATTAACTAGTGGAAAAGTTATTTACAGGTTAAAGCAAGCAAACATCAACACACAAATGAGCTACCATCTAAATCCTCAGAGTGACAGAGTTGTAGTAATGTGTCAATTTGAAGAGTCTTTCAAGGCAGACCCAGAAGGCCCCTGGAGATCTCTGGCTTCACTTTAGAATCTCTGGCCCTTCAGAGTTCAAACAGCCAAAAAGATGGAAAACTGTCATGTGGCTTTGTTTTATTTCCTTCATTCAGCTTCCACGCCCACAGGATGAGCTTCCTTGCACACAGCATTTTCCAGGTGTGATAGGGCCATTGACCAATCCTTTGTTTTGCAATGATCCGTGATAGCCCATCTGATTTTTGATAGTCCTTCTGGATGGGCAGGGGGATGATTCCTGTGCCTGATTTCACAAGTTCAGAGCAACCATTTTCAAAGTCATAAAGCAAAATTTACATATTCTTATTGCATGGAATACAGACATTACAAGTAAGATTAATGCATGCAGCAATTTACCAGCCTTTCATAGTCTAAACACTACATACATTCTCATAAGACTCCCACTATTTTGAGCAAAATTATCATACAAGTGACCTGGTCTGGTCTCCAGCTTTGAGACTGTCAGATGTTAGCTAATGCCTGCAGCTGGGGCATGAGCTGGCTGCCAGCACCACATCTGACCTGCCAGCACCACAGTTAGCACTCCTTCCTTGCCAAGTAGAGGACCTACACTTTCCTTCCCCTTCCTCTTGCTCCTAGTGTATTTAAAAAACCTGTTCTTATTGCCTTTTATGTCCCTTGCTAGGTGTAACTTATTTTGCGCCTTCGGGCCAGGCTTTGTTCATTCCTGTTGGGATTAATAAATACTCCCTTTTGAGAGGTCAGTTCTGGCTCACTGTGTTCACAGCTCCAAAAGGGAAGTCTTGCAGGACAGCCAAATCCAATCAGACCTGCTGAGCAACAATGGTTAGCACACAGAGTACTGCGACCTTGTCTAGAGAGCTGGAGGATTCTACTCAGCAAGAGGTGAAAGTGTCTGGCACCTGAGGAAGGTGCGCTTGAAGACTAGAGGGGGACCAAAAATGCAGATGGCCCTGGGACTGTGATTACTCCTTCACATGCCCTCTTGTAGGATTAGATAGGTTTAAAAGGGTTAAGGGAGCTTGTAGTTTAAGTAACATAAAGGGATTTTAGCAGCCATGGAAAGGCCTGGAAAATAATATGGTCAAAAGTTAGGAAAAAATGTAACTGCAAGATAAGCTGTAAAACTGCTGAGCTACAAATGTGGCCAAGAAGAAAAGAAAGCTCTTTCTGGTTCTAACTATTTTGACCAATAAAGGATTGTGCATGTTGAACCAGTAGTGACCCCCTGACTTACCATGTTATCTGGGACAAAGGCTAGCTGCCCTATCTGGTTTTAGCCAAGACTGAGAAAGGAGTCCACCCCAAACTGGCCAAAACCTCTGGTAACAGTCAATGTGACATCACTCCTTTGTTGCACTAGAGAACCAGCCTTCCTAGGGATATTGATCGATCCTTCCTGAGCCTGCTGAAGGGAAGCTGCGTTGAGAGGGTTATCCTTGGGAGAGAGCCTTCATGGATATTCTGGTCAAATACAAACTATAGGGGTGTATTAACTGCTTATTATCTAAGCTTTTTAGACCTGTTAGAGCAATTGTATAAATACCATTCAGCCTCTGGATTTAAGGTTAAATCAGTGGAGTTAAAGCAGTTAAATCCTGCATAAACAATGACATCCACTAACTTCCAATACCTCGTGGTGCACAACTCAAAGCTTTGCAGCCTCTTCCTCCTTTGAATGACCAAATACCAAGAATGGCTTCATCTCCACTGAGTCCTTATGTCTCATCTCTCTTGCTCTGGGGTTCATTGTGTGCTGATAGGGCCATCTCTAGCCATTCTGGGGCCTACGCAGTCTGCCCGTGGGGGGGGGGGAGGCCTCCATGGAGGGGCTGGCTTGGGGGGCAGGGGGGAACCGCCCCCCAGCACGCATCGGTGGTGCAGCTGGGGCCGGGTCGCTGCACTTCCTGCTGCTGGTGAGTGCAGGCCAGACCCTGCTGCAGTCTTCAGGGGAGTGGGGGCAGGGCTGGGGCAGAGCAGGGCGGGAAGAGGCGAGGCAGGGGGCAGAGGGCAGGGGCGGGGGCCATGGGGAAGAGGCAGAGCAGGGGCTGGAGCAGCACGCAGTTGCGCAGGGCACCAGGAAATGTGGTGCCCCAAATTTCCTGGTGCCCTACGCAGCTGCTACTTTGCGTATGGGTAGGGATGGCCCTGTGTGCTGAGATGAGCCTGAAAGGGAGCTGAAGGAACTTTAATTGAATGATCTGTGTTTGAAGTGCAGATTGCTCAGCTTAGTTGCCAATACTATGAAACTCTGCATTGCTTTTAAATCTGCCTTAAAATTCATCCAGAGAGGAATCCCCACTCCAAAGGAGTGAAACGTGGTGAGTCTGGGCCCCTCTCCTCAATATCCACCAGAGACCAGCCTGAGAGTCCAGGATTTGTACAATGATTAATAAATCAGGCATCCTCGCTACTTCTAGAGGACATGTAATGCTGGCAGTGTGTCATATTTCCATTTCCTTGACATCTATTATTCTTAACATTCTACGTCAAAGGTCACATGCGTTTCATTAGTTTTCAAGCAGCTACACCATGTGCCCCTTGATAAATGATCATTCCTCAACTCATTAGGGAATTACTGAATTAAAATATTTAGTCAGAGAAACTCGCTTTGAGTGCTTTCTTGTGTGATAGTTTTTGAATTGACCAGCCCACTGGACTGGAATCCTTAGCCAGCCAGTGTGCTGTGTTCCCTCCCCATCAATTTGTTTCTCACTCAAATGGATAGGCTGAACAATACAATCAAGAATTCAACTATTGTATTTCACTGGAAAACATTTATACTCCCTGTCTGTCCTGTAGGTGGAGCCTCTGCATCCCTCCTCTAGTCAAGGCAAAGGACCATCTTCTCCCATCTGAACACTTGGCAGGCTAAATAGTGTCCATACTGTGTGGCATGGCTGGGATCGTTGTATTCTTCCATGCACTTGCAGGCTATGGAATCTCTGAGAGGTAGTTACGTTCCACTCTCACGAAACTGAGAAATAAATAGTCTCTGGTAAGGCTGCTTTGTCTTAAGTGCATTGTGAGGCCTCTCTCACTAGCATTTCGGATGTCCCAAACTGGGACCTGTGCATTGATTGCTCTTTGCCATCATATGATGTAATGAAATGGAGAAATAGGGATTTTTCTCCCAGGGTTTTTAATCTGCATGTATCTTTTTGCTGCTCAGTGATACATGTTAGGAGGAATTCAAACCTGGGGCCTTTACAGTCAGACTTTGCATTGCTCCATTATCTTTCACCTGTGGAGCTGAACAGCCTTTACAAATAGTACTAAAGCTCATACCCCACTTGCAAAGCAGATATAATTTACAACCCATTCTATAAGTCAGGGCACTGAGGCACAGAGTTTGTGATTTGCCCTTATGTCACAGAGCAAGTGCAGCATCAGAGCCAGGAGTAATAGAACCCAGGAATCCTGGCTTCTATTCCTGTGCTCTGCCCACTAAATACAACTGCCTTCTCTTACCCCTGTATCTGCTGGAGTGACCCAATGACTTGCAGCTTTTGGAAGCTGGTAACTTCTCAGACGAAATAATGCTTACTGAATTATGGTATTGTGGGCATTTTGGCTATTTGGCTGATGAGAATGCTTATCCAAAGAACAGGAGTAAATTAACTCAGTTGCAACTCATAGTAAGAGGCAAAAATTGCCACAAAAGTGGAAGAAAAAAGCGACCTGAAAGTAATAATACTTGGGACTCAGAGCTTTCCTCCTGCAGATCTCAAAGCACTTGGTATGTGGGGAAACTGAAACACCAGAAAAGTTGAGACCTGGCTGAGATCACACAGCAAGTAAGTGGTAGAGCCTAGCTAGGACATGGCTGCTCTGACTCCCAGGCCAGTGTCCTATCTGTTGATCAGTTGTTTAGTGCCACCTTGGGGTGAGCTTGGATCTGGGCCAGGCTGCTACTGCAAGAGTTGACCTAGATCAGGGGTGGCCAACCTGAGCCTGAGAAGGAGCCAGAATTTACCAATGTACATTGCCAAAGAGCCACAGTAATACATCAGCAGCCCCCCATCCACTCCCCAGCACCTCCCACCTGCCGGCAGCCCCCACCAATCAACCAATCCCCCCTCCCCCCAACCACCGCAATCAGCTGTTTCATGTGCACAGGAGGCTGGGGGGGTGAGGGGGAAGGAGCAAGGGTATGACAGTCTCAGAGAAAGGGGCAGGGGCTTTGAGGGAAGGGGTCTCAGGGAAGGGCTTTGAGTGGGGGCAGGACTTGGGGCAGAGCAGGCGGTTGAGCAGTGAGCACCCCCCAGCACATTGGAAGTTAGCATCTATAGCTCCAGCCCTGGAATCAGTGCTTAGGTAAGGAGCTGCATATTAACCTCTGAAGAGCCTCATGCGGTTCTGGAGCCACAGGTTGGCCACCCCTGACCTAGATGAAGAGGACCTAGTAAATCATTGTAAGGTGCACCTGTATAGCCTACACTGATGTAGCTAAACCCATACAACTAAAGTGATTGTGTCTGTTCACACTGTAGTGTTTGCTCTGATTTAAGCCATGTCGCTTTTCAAGATGTGTCCACGCAACTGACTGACTGGCTGTTTGTGGGGTTGGGAAGGAATTTTTTCCCAGATCAGATTGATAGTGACCGTGGGGGCTGAAGGTTTGCCTTCCCCTGCAACATGTGGGTGCAGGTAACTTCCCGGGATTATCTGCATATATCTCAATCATTTCCTGCCATAGCAGGGGTCTTGGACACTGGTCCACCTTGATCCTTTCTATTCTCTGCCTGTGGCACATAACAGTCTAGTCTCCTGAGGGTGGTAATACTTTGGTCTAGTCTTGGTTGTTGGGCTTATCGTGTTGGTGCTGGGTGATGGTGATGGTGGAACCATGATATACTGGAGGTAAGACTAGATGATCTGGTGGTCTCTTCTGGCTATAAACTCTGAAATCACCATGGTGCATTGCATTGTGGGTAGTTGTCCTAGGGTACCGGGCATCCCTGGCTCAATGCATTTTTGGGCAATTCCTGCTACCTCTCAGAATTCCTCAGCTGTCCATACCATTTCTAAATAATTCCCTGCCAATGTGGATGAGGCTTGGATGAATGATGACTTCAGAGAGGCTCTGCTGATTATTTCTACCAGCCTAGGATCTGGCCCTGAGTGACTCATGTGGAGCTACTGTAGGGTCCCCATCTTGGTCACTAGTAGAGCTAGCAGTCTGATCCCCAGCTGATGAGGAATAGTGTATGCTGTTGTCTTTTGTTGCTATGCCCTCTTCCTTGTTCTCAATTCATCTCTTGCCATTACAATAGAGAAGTGCGTTGTATCTTACCATTGTACCAGTTACCTGCTTGCATACTCCAGTACATTATTCTGTGCTGTTAGGCTGCCCAGCTGAGAATTACTAGAGACCCATTGGTAAGATTTTTACATTAGCCTGTATTATGGTGTTAATGTGAAATGCCTTGCTATTTCAGATGCGCTCTTTCGTCTGTTACTCCTGGGAGACTTGTGCTTGGTGCTTAAAGCTGCCGCAGATGAAGAGCTATTCCCCAGGGCTATGATTCAGAGTCTGGACAGTTTAGCATTTGCTATTGTTCTTTTGGTAATAGATTTTTGTGTGTGCCCCAAAATCTAAATTTTTTTAAAGCTATAAATAGGAGGGTAAAGGCCTGGTTGAAAATATCCTTCTGATTTTTATTTCTTAGCCAGAGCTGCTATTGCATAACGGTGCCTCTCACGATAGAAAGGTCAATTAATTGGTATAAAAAATCAGCAGTATCTCCACTCAGACTGTATGGGTTATACAAGGCTCAGTTCAGATCATATGGCTTTCGTCTCTTTCAGGAGAGAGAGGCAGGGTGTGTTTTAAAATGCACAGGCCGAACTGGATCTGAGGGAGGCAATTTAACACAACCCTTCCCTCATATATCCCTCTGCCCTCTACATTCAAGAAACCCTTGTGTCATCAAGGGGTTTAAATACACTGAAAAACAAATGCCCAAATGGAACCTGAGTGGCCATAATATTCATTAACCATGGTGATGGCTGATTGTGATTAAACCAGACTTATTTCTTCAGGGTTTTCTTTCTTCCATCTTCATCCTTCAACACATTTTTTTTCTTTTAAAAATGTTTTTATATGAACTGTTGAAAGGAGCCAGACTGACATACCTGAAGACAGAAAAGGTCTAATGATTCAGAGCTCAGTTGCAACTGTCTCTGAACCCAGCCCCAGAGGAATACCGTCAAGGGGCTTGCCATCTCCGGGGGTCATTCATCCTTTGCCCTCCCAGCTCAGATTAAGGTTGATGATCATCAACTTTGTTTCTCCATACACACACAGAGCAAGCAGTTACAATCAGGATCAAGACGTCTAAGAAATCAACAAAGCAATAAAAGATACAAGAAGAATTTTCAGGAGCGCTGTTGAAAAGGGGGGTGTCTTCGACCTTAGAATGGATATGATATTAATAAAACCCTTGTTCACTGTCACAACATGAAGCAGTTAAGTGTAGCCTGGGGTTCAAGGCCAGTTTATTGCTGGTGAGTCCCATTGTACCAACCACCATTAAAAATCTCTTTAACCTCTTATTAAAAATAGGGAAAAGGAAGGCAAAACACTTCATATTAAAATGCTTTAACTATTTAGTAAGACTTTCGTTTTAAAAATATCCCTTTTCCCTTTAGCTGTAGTCTCTGATGAGGGAAAAATCCCTATTTTGGGGGGAAAAGAGAAGTTGTGAGTTGTCTGATGCTTTTTCCTTTAAGCCAAACACACGCAAAAGGGGACAGATAAAAAGCTGCAACCATAGAGAATGCAGCCTCTGTCTCAGGTGCTGACTCTTACTATAGCATAGCTGCTGGAGAAATACAGCCAGGCACATGGTTTGAGCGGCGCTACCAAGACTTGGTAAACTATTGTCTGCCAGGTAACGGTTATCGACCTATAAGGCCATTGCTTTTAGCTGCCTTTCTGGGCACAAACATCTTGCACAAGATAGTGCTGACCTGGCTGGCCAAGCCAGACTTTTATGAGAGGGACAGCAGGAGAGAAAGAGAAGTTGGGGAAGAGGACATGACAAATGAGGGAGTGGGTGACAGCAGGAACCCAAATCTTACATGCCAGGTGTTGGCCAGGACTTAGCTGAAGCTGGGGGAGATGGTGATGACATCTGTTTCCCTCTCTCTGCCCTAGTCTGGCCAGGACATCGTTCAGGACAATACCCCAGTGGTGTCATCGGGGATCCTGGGGTCCCATGAGTGAGTGGAAGAGGCAGCCATGATGGTGAAGCTTGTCCCTTCTAGTCCACAGGGGCCCTGCTCCTATTTACTGACCCGCAGATAAACTATATCCAGGAAGGAGGGCAGCCTCCTCCCACCTCATTCACCAATCAAAACACACTTGAGTGATTTCAGCTCCAAACATCTCCCATTTCTAGACTCTTTCTGCTTGTTCTCATACAACCCCTGACCTTACCAGGAACCTTGCAGACCCCTTGCTCAGTCTCTTTAACTTAAACAACCCGGTTTGGATCAGTCTGTCTCCAACTTCAGCTGGCTTTCATAAACAATTGTATGCAATTGGCCAGGCTGCACTTTCGTTACCGTGGGCAACATAGAGCACAGGTCTCTGCACAAGAGAGCATAGTGTGTGTGTGCCTGCTCTGTAACCATCTGCAGTGAGCTGAACACAAAATGGCAGTCACTCTCACCAGACAGATGATTCTTTAGAGGCTTAAAGGTGCAGTTACACTGGAACAGAATCATGACACTTCCATAGCGTTATGCACCATGTGTAGGTACTCACTTTAAAAGTGAATTTTTGTAATACAATTATGCCTGCATGTTCTGTCCCTCTCCCCATGTCCCAAGGAGTTCCCAATCAAAGTCTTCCTTATTGGTTTAGACTTCAAATAATAAAAAAGATCTCTCTCCAAGGCTCTAGGCCAGTGTGTTTCAGACTTTTTGATACCAGAGAGTGGCTTGCTGCCTTCCTAAACTGTGTCAGGGAGATCTCAGGGACCTGCACCGATCCTCAGACCAGCTGTTGAGAAACACTGCTCTGGGCCACCTAGCAAATTATTAATGATAAAATAAATTAAATTTCAACCCAGGAGCATCACTTCATTTCAGCAGGAACTCAGCCAGCCAGACATCTTCTCCTTTCCACCCTTTCATTGTTATATCAGCCCTTTCCCTGGCAAACAGATGTCTTTCGCAGCCTGCCTGGAAGGTCACCAGATTTGGGCTGTTTCAGTGCCAGGGTGGCAGCAAGTTTCAGTATCCTGGAGCCTGCACAGAGAATGCCTTCTCAGCTGCCCCCCTCTCCTTTATAACAAGGGGCATCCAACTCAGGCATCTTGATGAACAGAACTGTTTCAGTATGGCACAGGAAAGAGGAGACCCCTCATGTTGGCAGGTCCTGTTTTGTAAGCAGAGGGAAGTATGGGTTAAAGATCTGGGATCATAGAGAATTGGATTTTGTGTCCTATCTCTTGCTTGATACCTGTATGGCAAGTGTTGAGGTCAGGCTTTAGTTATTAATAGAAATGCCACCAACTTTCCAGAGAGATGCCAAGAAACTAAAGAGGGATGTGCCCTTTACTCTGACTCATTCTGATCACAAAACAGCTCTCTGTGGAACTGGAGTTTGGGAGGACTAAAATATTCTTCTGCAAATTTAATAGACTCTTCCCAGCCCGAGCGCAATCTCCCCCACAAGCTGGCCGTGGATGACTCAGATATTTGCAAATACGTTTCCTGTTTGAAAAATGCAGCCGTCTCCACAGGCAACTTTTGCTGGGAGACTCCAGGGATGGCACACATGTTGAGACTCTGGGGCTCCAGCGGATACCAGTGCTGTCATTGGCAGGTCTCTTTCCTCACTTCCTGTCCTTGTTACATGCTCAGAGGAGACAGAATCTCTCTCCTGCCCCCAACCTGATGTGAGAGGACCAAGACCCTAGGAAGTTTCCTCTCTTCCACCTGCTCTGCGTTGCTGCGGGTGTGCGGAAGCCCTGTGAAAGCAGCAGTGTGGACTACCTGTTTATTGTTGCAGTGGTTTTCCTATCAAATAGGCTTTGGTTACAAGGAGGATGGAATTTTTCTAGCTGCCAGCCCTGAAATATTCATGGTAATAGGCCTACTGGCCTGTGATGGGATGTTAGATGGGGTGGGATCTGAGTTACCCAGGAAAGAATTTTCTGTAGTATCTGGCTGGTGAATCTTGCCCATATGCTCAGGGTTTAGCTGATCGCCATGTTTGTGGTTGGGAAGGAATTTTCCTCCAGGGCAGATTGGCAGAGGCCCTGGAGGTTTTTCTTCTTCTTCTGCCTTCTTCTGTAGCATGGGGCATGGATCACTTGGTGGAGGATTCTCTGCTCCTTGAAGTCTTTAAACCACGATTTGAGGACTTCAATAGCTCAGACATAGGTGAGAGGTTTTTTGCAGGAGTGGGTGGGTGAGATTCTGTGGCCTGCATTGTGCAGGAGGTCGAACTATATGATCATAATGGTGCCTTCTGACCTTAGTATCTATGAATCTATGAAAGCTCAGCCTGGGCTCTGAGAATCAAAATGGGCTCTTTCCTTCTTGTACATTACCAGTGACAAAGGTTCTGCAAAACAAATTGTGCCCTGTGATGGTCCTTGCTTGGGATTGGTTGGTAGGGGAGTTCAGCCTCATGGTTAGGGATTAGGCTGGTGATGTGCAGGGGGTTTGTTGGCAGTGGAGCTCAGGCCCTCCCACTCCACTGGGCTCCGATCCGGGGCCCCTTGATTGCTATCAATGCTCTGACCGCCAGGGAGGCTTAAAACAGCCTTCCCTGGCCACTTCCTACTACATACCTGCAATTCTAGGTCGCCATCTGGGTAAGGGCAGTGTGGCATCTGGGTAAGGGCATCTGGGTAAGGGCAGAGGGGTGTCTGCTCCCTACAAGGCACCTCCTGGTGGCGGCATGGCAATTGCCTCCTCCTGGGGTAAGGGCCAGCTCCTGGGCCAGTTCAGCCCAAAGCTTTCCCATGCTGGGGTTGTCACAGAAAAATGAAGGGGATCAATTGAGTCCAGAGTTCTTGAGAGGGCAATGCATCCCTCTCAGGCTGTCCCTGCAGCAGGTCCTGCCTTCCCTCAGGGACGGACCCTTGGGCAGTTGTTTATGGAGAGATTCTGCCTTCCCTTGGCTCATCTCCCCTGGAGCTGCTGGTAGCAGATCTGCTGTCCTCCCTGGTCTGTCCCCAAATGAGCTATTTCCCTCCCTTTTAACTCCTCTGAATTCTACTGCAGGGCTGACAGCCGACAGGCAACGTAAGTAACGTAAAGTAAGCCCAGACACTGCGTCACCCTAACTACATCAACCTAAGCGCTACGCCTCTCATGGAGGTGGAGTTATTAGGTCAGGATAGTGGGTGACTTACATCCACAGGAGCTGCATTTTAGTGTAGATGTTTACAGAGTTAGGTCGAAGTAAGGCAGATTACATCGACCTAACTCTGTTGTGTAGACCAAGCCTCAGATCCCTTCCAAAATGGTTCTCATTGATTATGGAACTGGATAATCTTGATACCCATATGAATATCCAATCCTCTTTTGAATCGTGTAAATTCTTGATCATACTTCACATTTTAAGTTCTTAAACATGTCTCAGCACATTTCCAGGGTTGGCTGCTTTCGTGACTTTATTGTGAGTCTCATGATAATTGGTGCTTTTCCTAAAGTCCCAACAGCTGCAGTCAATAGATAGCATGGGAATCTCAGTTCTTATTTCTAAAAAAAGTAATTTTCTAGCTATCATGATTGCAGAAAATAGCTGGAGAATGTGAAGCAAGTGCAAGCTAAAGACTCAATCTGGAATGCAAATAGAAAATCTCAGGATGATTTTTGGATGCCTAACTCATGATTTTTGAATTCCTGAGGGTGGCAATACTGTGTTTCATTAGCAATAGTGACACAGAAGGTTTCAAGTTACTTGTAAGTTACAAGTGCAAAAAAACCCAGCCCCCTGCAATCAGCAACCATTGCTGCATACAAGTGTAGGGCACTGGCAGTTGCTTCCATTCTGGCACGCAGCTCACATGGTGGCTGGTCCACGCCTATTGCTTAGCTCTCAGTGTGCCGACACAGTGGCTCCTGCTCCTCTTGGCATCAGAGAGCAGGACAGATCCAAGGCTTGCCAGCAGGGAAGGGTAAGGTGCGGGGACTTGGTGGGGAGGCAGGGACTGCTGATAGCTTGGGAGATGATGGTAGAGGGGCTCATGGGCATGGAAGTTCAGGGGTGTGTGTGTGTGTGTGTGTGTATGAGGCGGGTCAGTGCCCAGTTTTTTCTGCCTCTTGGAGATGGCGACCTTATTTGGGCCCTGACCAGGTTTGGCCTGGCCCACTCCCCTATCATGATTCAAGATGGGGACAGGGGTGGGCGGGCCAAACTTTAGTGCATGGTGTTGTGACCTGGTGCACGGGGGTCACAGAACCCCTCAGCTTGGGGGGCCCTAGGCAGGTACACAGGCAGGTTTGGCAACCTAGGCAGCTGGGCCTCTTCTTGGCGCTCTCCCAGATGGCCCTGGCAATCAGAGCCATGCAAGAGTAGGGAGCTGCTGGGACGGATCCAGTTTCTTGGTCCCTTTTTGGGGTTCAGCTTATCCTTGGCTCATTCTGCCTCTGTGCTAGTGTTGGTATGATGAGCCATCATGGTGTCGTCTTCTAGGTCCTTGTAGTTGGCCATCATGGCATCTTTCTGCCACAGGGGAAAAAAAACAGCCTTCCTGCTTGCTCAGCTGCTGAAGCCCAATCCCCCAATCGGTGTCTGAGTCAATCTGTTATTTGTATCAATTCGGATCAAACTTGTGTCCGTGACAGCCAGCTGAGACTCAGTGCTCCTTTTCCTGAAAGTTCCTTTCTTAGACCTGCCTGTTTCTCAAGGCAGCAAAGTGTCTTTGGCTCAGGAGGCTCAGATAGCCAATGTACTTGACTCTTTTCTGATCTGTATGGTCTCTGGTAATTTCTGCTTTTGTCAGGAACTCTTTCCCGTAGAGCTGGGGAGTCAGGTGGACATGGTTGAGTTAATTTCTAAGTCACATTTCATAAATACAACTAAGTGATTAGATTACTTTGCTAATTCTTCCCAGAGAAAAAGAAGAGAGAGAGAGAGCGAATGAATATTAGATTTTTAAAAAATCAAATAGCCAGATATATTCTAGATCTATTAATATTAATATATTTCATATTAGGTATTTTAAGTTTTCTCTGATAATTATAAATGGAGGTGTTCTCATAGTTACAGACTGTATCGCATATGCTCTGTCTAATTTAAGGAAGATGTGGGGACGCCCAATTTCCAAAGTGCACAAGGCCCAAAAATTCTGTAATCCAGCACTGGTTTTACATGCAATTAGCCTGGAGCCCTCTTGAATTCCTGAGCCTGACTGAAGTTCGTCCCTCCTGAAACCTGACCCGGTTCTTCAGTTCAGCTCCTCATTCCACAGCCTTTGAGTTTTGTATAATGATGTGTGTGACATTCTATACCTTGGGGGAGCATGCTGTAACCCCCATATTCCTCATTTTCATATCATGGTGATCTTCCATATAAAGCATGCCTTGTAAGATATCAGGGGAAAGGTTATGATCTGCTGAAAGTTGTTTCTTGATCCATATATGTGTATCATTAATGCATATGAAGTTATGAGAATTGTGTAGTAGGTTGCCACTAAAACATGCTGTAAGTTGGGGGAATCAGCCAGATATTAGCTCCCCAGAGGCAACAGCAAGGAAAGTAAGCAACGCCTGGGCAGGCTTTGAAACAACCCATCAACAGCCATTGTCCAGGGAAGCTACAATGCAATGACTCACCTGTATGAGGCCACACCAGGGGAATTGCTCAACCTTGCTTGGAGAGACTCAGTAATGCTTACCTGACTCTGAAGGGGAAGACGGGGGACAAAGCCAAGAGGGAAGAAAGGACACGATAAAAGGGAGAGACATTTGCCATGTTCTCTCTCTCTTCCACCAACACCTACAGATACCACTACCACCAAGCGACTGAAGTGCTGATCAAAGGGGAGAGCCTGGCTGAAGAGCAGCCAGCTTGTGGTGAGAAGCATCTAAATTCGTAAGGACATTGAAAATGTTAAGATCAGCTTAGAATGCGTTTTGCTTTTATTTCATTTGACCAAATCTGACTTCTTATGCTTATAATCACTTAAAATCTATCTTCATAGTTAATACATCTGTTTGTTTATTCTACCTGAAGCAGTGCATTTGGTTTGAAGCATGTCAGAGACTCCCCTTGGGAGAACAAGCCTGGTACATATCAATTTCTTTGTTAAATTGATGAACTCATATAAGCTTGCAGCGTCCAGAGGGCATAACTGGACACTGGAAGACGGAGGTTCCTAGGGTTGTGTCTGGAACCGGAGATATTGGCTAGTGTCATTTTCTTGCAAGTAGCTGGGAGCAGCTTACACGTCAGAGGCTATGCGTGAACAGCCCAGGAGTGGGGGTTCTCACAGCAGAGCAGGGTAAGGCTGGCTCCCAGAGTCAAAGATTGGAGTGGCCTAGCAGATCATTGGTCTAGATAACAGCAGAGGTGAATGTCAGTGGTGCAGTGAGCAGGGTGTATGTACAGCTTGTTATTCCAAGTGAAGTTCACACTTTAAGCACTGATATTTGTGATTTTAAGTGAGTCTTAAGTGCAGTGGCTAAGAACAGTCAGGAGGAGGTCACAGTTTTGTTATTTTCTGTTTGCTTATTTCGGGAAAGGGAAGTAGGAATAGAAAAGCAGGAAAATGAGTGAAAGCAATGAAGTGATTGCAAAGTTGGAGCTTTTTAGGCTGTAGTCTGCAGAAAAGAAGAGGGAGCACCACAGATTACTGCAATTGAAAGAACTGGAGATAAAAGAAAAGAGTCAGCCCAGAGAAGAGGCTGCACACAGAAGGGCTATGGAGGCAGAGGCAGCCAGGGAGGAACTGCACATAGAAGGGACATGGAAGAAAAAGAGAGAGAGAGACAGAGAGAAGAAAGAGAAAGAGAGCAAAAACACCAACTGGACCTGCTAGGGAAGCAGGACCAGAACCCCCCGACCCCAACGACTCCCATCACTCCAAAAATCCACAAGTGGGAACACTTATGTCCTACATATAGTGAGGATGATAATATTGCTGAATATCTGAATGCCTTCGAAAGGCTGTGTGTAATACATGAAATCCCTGATGATAAGAGTGCCTACCCTGATTGCGAAATTACCTGGTAAAGCTCGAAATGTATTCAATGGAATGCCTATCGAAGATGCTTTAAACTATTGTAAATTTAAAGATACTGTTTTGCGAAGTTTTCAGATTACTCCTGAAACATATAGAGTTAAATTTAGAAATCTTTAGAGGGATATTGGTATGAGTAATGGGGAATATGTAAACAAAATGAAAGATTTGTTGGGAAAATGGGTGAGGGGCAAAAAGATGGCAAGTTTTGAGGGAATGTCTCCTCACTAGTCACTTGGGGCAGGATGCCCAGGACACTAGGAGGATGGCTGGGTCAGCATCTGTGCACGGCACTCAGCCTGTGACCCAGGTTTTGAGAAGGAACAGTGTAACTGAACTCCTGGAGGGGAGCAGTCACACAGTTGACTTCTCAGGGACAGAGAAAGGGGTGGCGGAGGGTACCCCAGTCCAGGTCCTGGTTTTTCAAGATGCTATTTCTGCAAAGTTTTGGAAGGTTAACTGTGTCTCTTTACATCAAGATGCATGTCCAATGCCTGTGATAAAAGAGGAGTTGGGACGAGGAAATTGCCAGGTGGTAGTTTGTGAGAATACAAATGGCCCAACTGACAAAGATGGGGGTGTCTTTCCCCATGCTGGTGAGACACAGAAAGTAGTTATGGGAGAGCTGCTGGGAAAAGGTATATCTGATCAAAGGGTAAACACACCTAGTCCAGAGAGCACAGATCACAGCCCTCTATGGGGCAGGGAAGGACTCAGTGCTGGGAGGGGGAAACAAAGGGTAACCCCAAAAGGGGAGCTGGATTTTCTGCATATGTACAGTTCTGGGGTTGAGAGACCACTCCCCAAAGGGCCAGGAAATGTGCAGGATCCCCCTGAACCCTTATCTTGCCAGACCCTGAGATATCAAAGTGTCAGAAACATGATTAAATTAAGAGCCAACACAGAAGGGAACACTGGAAGAAAAGAAAAGCCAGTGACTGATTACATGGGAGAAGTCAAAGGACACCATGGGTAATGAACAAACTAATCTCAAACTAGAATATTTGAACAGAGGGCATGGTATCATGAAGATACTTGTAAATGCACATCTAAGATAAAATTTTTGGTATTAATGTTAAGTTTTGGGGATAAGAATTTTGACACGGATGTTAAACCTTATGATAATGCTACTTTTCAATTAATACCTGTAAACAGGTTTAAAGCTTATCACATCAAAGAAACCATAAAAAACGTGGTTTGCTGTGTGTGAATGGGGAAACTGAGGCACACTGCCTCATGGTCTTAATGGCTGGATACCAAGAGAACTATAACATGAACTGCCTTCGAGCTAGTCAGTGACTAACCCTCTTGCAGTAAACTATAAGTCGAAGCATAACAAGTCAATGGGGTTCTCACATCAGAGCAGGTAAGGCTGACTTTCAGAGTCAAGGATTGGAGTTGCCTAGCAGATTACTGGTCTAGATAACACCAGAGAGGAACGTCGTAGTGTGAGCGTGGCACAGAGATGAGTCGGAGCAAGGACTTGAAGCTGGCTCTCCTAAGCATTAGGCTTATCCCCTAACCACTGCCCCATCCTTCCTTTTGGATCACAGTGTGACCTGGGCTACATGTCCCACTACTTGTCTGTGGATGCTTATTTGTGATGCTGAAAAGGTTCAGCCACTGGGATGTTATTTCAAAGCACAGCTTCTGTCCTTTTCCTTTATAGCCATTCTGTGCAAAGCACCTATTAACACAACTTAGAAACCAATAGTCATCAAAAGCGAAGAAGAAAATAATCCCCCAACCCAACAACTCTTCACATCAGCAGAGCCTCAGAAAATGAGAAATTATTATGACAGAATGCAGCTATGTGGCTCTCATACATAACAGACAGAGAGAGGTACTGAAGGAATTTCAGAGTAATCTAACAAATCTGGAACTATTTGAACAAGGCAGTTTTTTCTCCTGTCAATATATATGGATGGTCCTGTTGTCTAAACACAGAGATTAACTTGAATTCTGTTCTCTCTCTCTCTTTCTGCTCCAGAGTGATGACATCACAGGGCAGAGAAATTATTGCTTGTGGATGGGGTTTGATTGGGATTCACATTGTAAGGTAATTGTCAACATTATTTCATACCTGCCACCAGCAGCATGCCCAGTGGCTACTCCAGTAACCTGTTTGTTTCAATTAGCCTGTCCGTCCTAGTAACAGCACTGATGTTCAGCTACTGTAAGAACTGCTTCGACAGTTCCTGGGGCTGAATCTAGCTAACACTTAGTCTTGTTTTTACTTCCAATTACTCATGTCTTTATTAATTTATTATTGATTTAGTTATTTATGGCCTCAACCCCGATGTGCTAGGCACTGTATAGCTACCTAACAAAAGACTGCTCTTTGCCCTGGAGAGCTTATATAGTCTTACAGGCCTGTCTAGAAAACTTTTATGTGTTTAGTTTTAATATCTTAGCATGACTTAAAAGGCCAAATTAATTAACTAATGACCTGGTTATTCAAGGTCTAAATTTGGCTCAAAGACATTTTCCTGACATTTAAATTGCACTTCTTCCTTGGAAAGGGGCTATGTAAATCTGGCCCTCTTTTTTTCTCCACTGCTCTGCTCCTTGTGCACATTCAGAGTTAGAGCTGCAGCGTTTAGTGATTAAAAATAAGATCCAATTTTTCCATTAGTGGCAGGTGATTTGGGGTCCCTTCATTTTTGGGTGTGTAACTAGAGACAACTTGGGCCCAGTTTTCAGAGAGGATGAGCATTTGCAGTGCCTATTGTCTTTGCTGGGTGTGATGGGTTCAGTCACAGAGACCCCATTGGGACTGTCACCTGATATGCTGAGACTACCTCTGAGCTTATTTTCTCTGCCCATTTGGGCCTTCAGAACCCTGCCTTGTTGAGCCAGATATGCTAATCTGCTGCAACATAGACCCAGGGTCTGACCCACACCTCCAAAGCTGCAGATGTAACTGAAAACAGCTTAGCAAGTGCTCCTGTCTCTAGTAACTAGACACCCAGCTCCCAATGGGATCCAAACCCCAAATAAATCCGTTTTACTCTGTATAAAGCTTATGCAGGGTAAATTCATAAATTGTCCGCCCTCATAACACTGATAGAGAGATATGCACAGCTATTTGTTCCCCCAGGTATTAATTACTTATCTGGGTTAATTAATAAGCAAAAGTGATTTTATTAAGTATAAAAAGTAGGATTTAAGTGGTTCCAAGTAATAACAGACAGAACAAAGTAAGTTACCAAGAAAAATAAAACAAAACATGCAAATCTAAGCCTAATACAGTAGGAAACTGAATACAGGTAAATCTCACCCTCAGAGATATTCCAATAAACTTCTTTCACAGACTAGACTCCTTCCTAGTCTGGGCCCAGTCCTTTTCAGACTCACATTGTGGTTTATGGCCTGGGTCCAGCAATCCTCCGTAGTTACTGTCCTTTGTTCCAGTTTCTTTCAGGCATGTCATTGGGGTAGAGAGGCCATCTCTTGAGCCAACTGAAGATAAAATGGAGAGGCTTCCAGGGCCTTTCATATTCTCTCTCTTGTGGGTGGAAACCCCTTTGTTCTTCTATGCAAAATCACAGCAACAAGATGGAGTTTGTAGCCACCTGGGCAAGTCACATGTCCATGAATGATTCAGCTTTCTGCAGGCCGATGCCATTGTTTACATGTTAGTTTGAATGTTCCCAGGAAAGCTCAGATGTGGATTGGTGTCTCCCAAAGTCCATTGTCAATTAAGTATTTCTTGATTGATCTGGATGACCTTGTAAACTGGAGTAATAGTAATAGGATGAAATTTAATAGTGAGAAGTGTAAGGTTATGCATTTAGGGATTAATAACAAGAATTTTAGTTATAAGTTGGGGACGCATCAATTAGAAGTAACGGAAGAGGAGAAGGACCTTGGAGTATTGGTTGATCATAGGATGACTATGAGCTGCCAATGTGATATGGCTGTGAAAAAAGCTAATGCAGTTTTGGGATGCATCAGGAGAGGCATTTCCAGTAGGGATAAGGAGGTTTTAGTACCATTATACAAGGTACTGGTGAGACCTCACCTAGAATACTGTGTGCAGTTCTGGTCTCCCATGTTTAAAAAGGATGAATTCAAACTGGAGCAGGTACAGAGAAGGGCTACTAGGATGATCCGAGGAATGGAAAACTTATCTTATGAAAGGAGACTCAAGGAGCTTGGCTTGTTTAGCCTAACTAAAAGAAGGTTGAGGGGAGATATGATTGCTCTCTATAAATATATCAGTGGGATAAATACAGGAGAAGGAGAGGAATTATTTTAGCTCAGCACCAATGTGGACACAAGAACAAATGGGTATAAACTGGCCACCAGGAAGTTTAGACTTGAAATCAGACGAAGGTTTTTAACCATCAGAGGAGTGAAGTTTTGGAATAGGCTTCCAAGGGAAGCAGTGGGGGCAAAAGATCTATCTGGTTTTAAGATTCTACTTGATAAGTTTATGGAGGAGATGGTATGATGGGGATAATGGGATTTTGGTAAGTAATTGATCTTTAAATATTCAGGGTAAATAGGCCAAATCCCCTGAGATGGGATATTAGATGGATGGGATCTGAGTTACCCAGGAAAGAATTTTCTGTAGTATCTGGCTGGTGAATCTTGCCCATATGCTCAGGGTTTAGCTGATTGCCATATTTGGGGTCGGGAAGGAATTTTCCTCCAGGGCAGATTAGAGAGGCCCTGGAGGTTTTTCGCCTTCCTCTGTAGCATGGGGCATGGGTGACTTGAGGGAGGCTTCTCTGCTCCTTGAAGTCTTTAAACCATGATTTAAGGACTTCAATAGCTCAGACATGGGTGAGGTTTTTCATAGGAGTGGGTGGGTGAGATTCTGTGGCCTGCGCTGTGCAGGAGGTCGGACTAGATGATCAGAATGGTCCCTTCTGACCTTAGTATCTATGAATCTATGATTGGGTACTTACTCAGAATAGTCCTTTCTCAGGAAGCTGACCTTACTGCAGTAATGCCTTACTGATGTTACTTAGAATCAAACACATTGAGATACAAGTACATAGCCAATATTCATAACTTCAAATACAAAATGATACACACATACAGACAGCATAATCATAACCAGCAAATTACAACCTTTCCATAGACACCTTTCTTGACCTCCTTTGTACAAGATTTGGTGCAACTATAGGACCTTGGTTGCAACAATGGTCTATATGGTCACAGTTCATGTCACTAACGTCACAGTGGGCGCTCGGCATTTCTGTGTTTCAGGCCTAGAGCATCTTAAATTGGGCACCCAAAAATTGGGAGGCCACTAAAGAAAAACTAGAGCTTAAGTTTTTATTTTCTTTCACTCTAACTTCAGAGGGGGTTGAGGATGTTCAGTTTAGAACCAGGGCACAGGTAGTTTAGAGGGGAAATGTTTCCTTGCCTCTCCCTCAACACCACAAATAAATGACTGTCTATACTCTCCCTTCCTGCCCTGTCATGCAATGTCTGAGATAGATTTGGAAATGTACTTGCTTGGCATGTTTTCTCATCACAAATAATTTTTCTTGCTTGTTCACTCAGTGATCAAACAGCAACCGATGATATATTGACCATTCAGCTTGATACAAGGATTGGTTGTTATCCTGGCTATCATACTCTGCTCTCAGAGCTTTTTCTAATGCCTGTACAGTAACTGTGAGTGAGCAGCTGTGCATATAATCGCTTGAGCCGGGTAATTCCTGGACCTATTTCCCTCAATGAATATAAAGAGCCAAGACTTTCCTAGGTTTCTAAACATAAGCAGTACTTTTGGATTCAGTCAATGATCCACAGCAGTTTATCTTCTTGTCAACTGAGCTCACCCAGCATGCGTATTTGCATTTAGAAGCTGCAATTATTTTCCCACTTGCAGCTTTAAACCGAGGATAACTTTTTTAAATGGCAACAAGGTGCAAGGAGGCTGGGATGAGAAGGGTGGCTCTTGAGGTTCTGTTTAGTTCTAACACCAAGCTGTTCAAGATGGCCTACACTGAGATAGACCATCAGCTGCAAATAGGAATTTCTGATCATGTGATTCAGGGCAGTGACCTTGACAACTCAAAAGAGACTTTATGCAGAAATGAACTTTTCCTGGTGTTCAGCTGGAGAGGTCTGATTTGGACATGGAACTAACCCAGAGGCTCTTACTTGAAAAATCAGTGTGATAGTTGGGCCCAATTCAGAGGGAATGTGAATTGCACATTAGAAAGTGGGTGTAAAAGATTCTAAGATGCTGTAATTTACACACTAAACAGCCAAAAGAATGGTCATTTATATCTTCCTACATCCATCTGCTTTTCTGGATATGCTTATTTCTTCTTGGACCTGGGTGGGTGAATTACTCCAGCATAGACTCTCCCAGACTCACCTCTGTGTTAAGCCAGTCTGCCCCGGCTAAACTTATTTGGGGGGAAGTCTGAAAAAAAAACAGGGTGACTTTTCATTTATATTTTGACAAGCTTTGAGAGGACCAGCTCTTCTTCAGCCATGGCTGGCTTTTTACTCAGGGGATCTGAAAGGTGACTTGAAAAGAACAAATGATGGGTTTGAGCTCATTTTTGCTTTTTCATGGTTCATAAAAAGACAGCATGAAACTTTTGCATGCCCCTTCCTCCAAAAGAGGAAGGTAGCCCTACATCTCTCTTTATTTTCTTTTACCTTAGGAATGTCAGGAATGCCTTATCTATTCTTTCCTGTTTTGCTGGAGAACTTCCCAGATGCCTCAGAGAGGTGGGTTGAGAACTTTCTCAGCCCTGAATTGAAACGGTGGGGTAGATCTTGAATCTTGAACAAAGAGACGTTCTCTGCACACTGCTTGAGTTAAATAGACTTGGAAAGAAATATTTGACATGATCAGAATCAAAATTCGCAATTAATCAGATTTCACTGGCCCACCAGTTCTCCAATCCTTTATAAGATTAAGGCCTAAATTTGTAATTTAAGAGAATTTATTTACCTACTTATTTTTTACAACAAACAGCTAAAACAAAGGCAATAATACTATTAGGCCCTCATTTATTATTATTATTACTTTATTAAATAATAACAGACATTGTGATAGTGCCTCAGAGCCCCAGTCATGTACCAGGACCACCTTTGGCTAGGTGCTGCACAAGCAGAAAAAAAATAGCCCCTGCCCCAAAGCGCTTACAATCTAAATAGAAGATGAAAGACAAAGGTGGAGCCAGACCAACAGGTGGAGGAGCACAAGCAAACAATGGGACAATATGGAATCCCCATAAAAAAACAGAAAAGGCATAAGCTAACTAAGGTTTTTCCTTTGCTCGTCTCCTTTAAAGATACCAGCCAGGAAATGCTCCTAGCCAGACATTACTACAGGCTTAACCACCTATAGAGCTCCCTATCTGCTGGCCAGACTTGCTCTCTGCAAGTGGGCATCCCATTCATTACTGTAGCCAGAGCCCTTGTGGTCCTTAGACAGCAGCCTGCCAGGAGCCATGCTTAGTCTGTCTCAGCTGGAGGATGCTCTTTGCAGGTCTTACAGAAATACTGGTCTCAGAAGAGTCGTCTAAATGTAATTTTGAATGAAACCATTGGGGGTGATTATCTGTGTAGCTGGGAGTCAGTGGAGCTGAGCCGACTTTCACCAGCATGGATGTGGCCCATGGATTTATCTTAAACTTGTAAGAAAATCTTTATTCACAAGGAGGGGATTGTGCATCCTGGGATATCCTTAGATAATGCAGCACGTGTAAGGGGCAAAACCAAATGTGGTTGAATTATTTATTTGTCTTAACATGGAGCAACCACAGGATTGAATGCTCGAAGGAACCACAATTTGTTACCTAGCAATAATAGGGTGCAGAACCACTGCTTTAAGTATAATAGCAGAGGCAGAGTATCTGGTATGTTTTCTATCATGTGTGACAGGTGCAGTCCTTGGTAGCACATCTGTTATCAAACAATTTTCTTGCCCTTGCTTTGACTCACTCCTGTTCCCTGGACCACGTTTGCTGCCTCAGCTGCAGTATCCCTCAGTATACTTCATGTTCTTTTATTAAGCTCCCACTCACACAAAGCTTGCTTGGGCATGGAGCATAGTTTCATTCTGGGTTTTCAGGGATCAAAATATCAATTTGAATTATCTCATGGGGGCAGCACAGCTATGGCTTCAGCCCATGTGTGGTTGCTGGAAAATTGCTCCTATAAGCTAGAGCAAGCCAACTCCTCTGCTTCATGCCATAACTAGAGCTCTTTCCTCCAAAGGGACTTGCCAGCCCATGTGTGCATCAAGAGCTGTCCTCCTGAGTAGCTTGGTGGTCGAATGGGAGCATAACCCTGCTGCAGCTGGAGGCTAAGAGAATCACAAAGCAAAAGGGATTTTGCCCTCCAGAAGAAACCATAAGGCTGCAATTTTCAATAAAACATTTTTGTTCAATAGTAGAAAGAACACCTCCCAAACAGGGAACTTGCAAGAGACCGAGGTTATGGTTAAAACATGTCATACCAGCTTTAACATTTAAAAAAAAACAACCTAGAGAACCATGACTGGACGTGTTGGAAAAACTGGCCCCTCACCACTAGAAAGATATTGGAAAGAGTTCAGAGAAAAGATCAGAAGACTGGAGGGACTGAGTTAGGAGGAAAGATTAAAAGAGCTAATTATTTACAGGTTGGAAAAATGAGAGCTAAGAATAAAAATGTCTGCAAGTGTGTAAACACTAAGGATGGGGAGCAGTTGTTCAAGGGTGAAACCAGCAATAATGAGATGAAATGAAGAAATGTAGGCTGCATGTCATGGAAAACTGAGAGTGAGCTCAATTAGACTGTGTTAGGTGTATAAGGTGTTTGGATATCATAGTGATGAAAGACGTATAAATGTACAGAGAAATTTGTGGAAAAATTTCTCCAGACTTATAGTTTCAGATATTTAAAAGTCTACTGGGCAGAGCACTAAGGAATATATGGTAGGGAACCATCCTGACACAGTGATCTAACAGGAATGTTTTCGTTAATTTGTATTAATTCTCAGAAAATACCCAAGGGAGGAAATGTACAGTTTTGTTGTAACTATATCAGTCCCAGGATATTAGACTCACAAGGTGGGTGAGGTAATATCTTTTAGTGGACCAACTTCTGTTGGTGAGAGAGACAAGCTTTTGAGCTTACACAGAGCTCTTCTTTTGGTCTGGGAAATCAAGTGAGGAAATGGCAGATCAAGAATGATCAGAGGAGGAATGGCAGATAAGAGCCAAGTCTTGGCATTCACACAATGATACTCCTCCTTATTTTCTACCTCAGTGGTCTCCAAAGTTTTTGGATCGCGCACCCCCATTGTGCCACCGAAGAAAGAAGAGCGGAAGACTTACCACAGGCGTGCCGCCAAAGAAAGAAGATGGGAAGACCTGCCGTAGGCGTGCTGCCGGAGGGGAAGACCTGCCTCAGGCATGCAGAGCTGCCGCTGAAGAAAAAAAATGGTGGAGTGCTGTCCGGTGGCACTCCTCCTGCTGCGCACCCCCGGGATCTCTGGCACACCCCCTGGGGTGCACACACCCCACTTTGGAGACCACTGCTCTATCTGTGGTATACAGAAGAGTTATGTTTCCTCAGGGGCTCTCAGTGTTCCTGAATCGCTCACCTCAGCCCAGGTGATAATAGTTTGTGATGCTCTCTGGCATAGAGGGCATGTCTACACTTTCAACATGTTGCAGGTTCGTGTGTCCATTCTGTGTCCCTCAACTGTTGTGCAAGTTGTATGCATATGTTCTGCAATCAAGATCCTGTTGCCTCGTATCTTTGGACTTGTAACACAGCACAGCATTGTTTGGGAATAAGTGCCCAGTGCTTTGGTCAGACATCCCATGGTTCATTGTTCTGCTGCTATGCTGTATGCTTTCTGGGAGTTCTTGCACTTCGCATTCTGGGACTTTGACCAGAAGGTAATGGAATTCTATAGTTTGGGGTCAAGAAGAATAATTCCCAAGATTCTCATGTTTAATCCAATCCTCCTCCTTGTTTGTGAGATCCAGAGCTATGTTCAAAGCTCTGTCAGGCAGTATAGAGGAAGCGCTGATGAGCGCTGCAAACCTCATGCTGGTGAATATAAACAGACTGCTAATATCTAAATAGCTAAAGCCAAGCTGCCACCTAGAACCAAGGTGACAGGGGCACCTGAAGAGGATGAGGAGGCTGAAAACAATCAGTTACTTCTACGTCATTTCCTGGAGCAGCTTCACTGGGTGGAGTACCACTTTTGGGTTCAACTAGCACCGACGCGTCCTACGGGACAGGGCTGCAGACCTGGGCTGACCAGCCATGCCTGCAGACCTTCAGGATGTCAAAAGCAACTTTCTTAGAACTCTGTGCAGAGCTAAACTTAGAGCTGCACTGGTGGAGCACCTATATGAGAACTCCCCTCAGTGATGGCCACACGCTTCTACACGCTATCTGGAAGCTTGCAACCCTGATTGCTAAGAGTCAGCTGCTAACCACTTTGGTATTGGTAGATCAGCTGTCAGGGCTGTTGTAATGGAGGTGTATGCCGCTATCAAGAGATAGTTGTCTCCTTGGGTCATAAGACCAGACACCATGCAGGTAGTTATAAATGGCTTTGAACAGTTGGGGTTCCCTAACTGTGCGAAGCCATCGATTGGACTCATGTGCCTATTCTTTTGCTCCCACATTGGGCCTCAGTGTTCATCACAGAAAAGGGTATTTCTCCCTGGTGCTGCAAGGCCCGGCTGATAATCATGGCTTGTACACCAATATTTATGTAGGGGGGTCTGGAAAGGTCTATGACACCAGGATCTTTAGAAAGTCTGCACTTGTACATGCAATGACAAATGGAACTTGTGGATCCAGGGTCAAGATGGATATGAATGTCGTTGCCATTCCTCCAGTCATTGTGGAAGATCCAGCGTCCTTTCTCCTCCTCTTGCTTAGGAAGCCTTTCAATGGAAAATTGGATA
This sequence comes from Dermochelys coriacea, assembly GCF_009764565.3. Lineage (NCBI taxonomy): Eukaryota > Metazoa > Chordata > Testudines > Dermochelyidae > Dermochelys > Dermochelys coriacea. The sequence goes on along the minus strand of NC_050077.1, from coordinate 34,797,802 downwards.
GGGGAAGGGAACTGTTCAGTTACACCCTGAGTTGGTGCAAACAGACCATGCAATGTGCATTTGGAAGACTGAAAGGTAGATGGAGGATCCTGATGTTGAGGCTGGAACATCTTCTGATTCTGCTCGCTGTGTTTTGCACAGCCATTGTGAGAGCAAGGGAGGGAACCTTGCACACGGATGGAAACAGGAGGTGGGCACATTTGGTGAACATTTTGAACCACCAGAGAGGAGGCCACTAGAGACGGATAAAGCCGCTTGGGACACCTATCAAGGGAAGAATTGTGATCCTACTTCAAGTCTAGGGACCACTTATGAGAAATGTATGTTTTTGATATGGCATTTATTAACATTCCTACGCATTTTATATCTTTGTTCTTAATGTTCTATGTGTGGTTTGTGTAATCAGCTGTTTCTCCTCAACTCACAAAGGACCCATTGCCACACCCAGTGTCTCTTTCCAGGCAGTTTAATTTTTCCAAGATAGGCAAAATTAACAAGCCCAGTTCCTCAGCTCACCCTGCACTACAGGTCCCAGGAGATTTTCCCTCTCAGTCCTTCCTGCTTCAGAGTTTCCTGCAGGACTCTTCTGTACTCTGTTCACTGAGCATCATCACTCCGGACTTTCTCCTGGGCGCCCCTTTTTCCCCAGAAGGTTCCCAACTGCCTTCCTTCCCAGAGGCAGCTTCTCCCAGGGAACTTTCTGCTGCTCTCTGGTTCTGACTAACCTGGTCTCATTGGGTCTTGCATCCTTCTAAACCCTGGTGCTCTCTTTTAAACTTAACTGGCGACAGCTGACTGGTTCCAGGTGCACTGGCCCTGCTTCCTGTTGAAGGGGGCAGTCATACGGTGACACAGTGCTTTTGATGTAGTCCTTGCGGGGGGGTAAGTTGTTCAAAACCCGGGAGGTAGAGAAAAGTTAGACCAACCTAGTGGCATCCTTAAGGCACTTGGTCAGGTTTAAGCCCGCTCCAACCCTCACCTCCATTAAGTTGCATTTTGATATATCATTTAATACTTACTGTGGATGGCATCAATTCTTGTTTGGGTCTCTGCCTGTGATTCAGGTTCATCCTCCAGCTTTGAATGGAGGTGTTACAGGACCTCTGCAACTGTCTGGCTCAGGGCTCACTGGGGTCACTGGGTTGCCCACATCCAGGGTTTGTGGATCAGTCAAGGTGTGCCCAATAGGTTTTGGTACACTGGTGGCACATCTAGCAAAGTTATGGTCAAGCTCCTCATAGTAAGAGCAGACTGTGGTACCTCTATGTACAGTCAAATTGTGTTTCAAGGGGCTATGGTCTAGCCAGATCTTCTTTGCCTTACTGGAGGGTGTCAAGGTTGTGCCTCTTACTGAGCATTTGCCATGATACCTGCTTGTATACCTGTGCTAAGTTACTTTCAGACACATGGGCACAATAAAGCTCCTCTCCCCAGAAGTCTATAAAGTCCAGAATCTCTGTACAGGACCCTGATGCAGCAGCCCAAGGCATGATTGCGTTAGTAATCAGGAATATGGCACACAGGTATGTGAACTCCCATGAGCCGGAAGCACAAAAGACCAAACCTGGCTGCTCACAACTATTTAAATGTTGAGGTGACATTCAGTCAGGATGAGCCCGAATGGTAGAAGGCACACAGGTACACAGAAGGGCAACCTCAATAGCCAGCAAAGCAGTGTGGGATATTGGCAGGAGCACTTGGCAGGTGCCCTGCACTTGCTATGGGATATGGATGCAGCCACACCTACTTTGCTGTAGGTAAACTCACCCTGCATCTAGGTAAACTTGCTTCCAAAATGGGTTCAATAATATGCATTAGAAGGCAAGATGATTCACAACAAAATCTTTTGTTTGTGGACGTCTGGTGTTTTAGCATGAAACATCTCAAACTGACCTGGAATAAATCTGAAGTGTAGAGAAGCCATTAAATTCTCCTAATCCAAGGAGAGTTTGAGTTTTCCAGCAATGCTCTGGATATACCGGGAGATGACAAAGAAAATCCCTTCATAGCTTGTTCTTTGTCATCGAGGATTTTGCTTTTAAGTGTATATTTTTAATGCAATGCTTTCTAAATGTATAATGCACTAATTACTCTAGGTACAGCCAAAGGCAAGCTTTGGGCACACAGCAGGAGTGAATACTTTTGAGTCTGCCCAGTATAAAGATTTCTAAATGAGTTTGTCATTTAATACATGCTAAGAAGTCAAACTAATGAGCCCAATTCTGTTGTACATGGGTGGAGGCACGGGAAAGGCTGCAGATGAACACTGATGTTCATTGGCAGAACTCTGGAGGTCCCCAGTGCTGGACCATTAGTGAGTGCAGCAGATAAAGTTAAAGCAAATTGGCAGAGCTATGTGGGGAAGGTTTGCCCATTTAGCCAGCACTGTATTAATGTTTCACTTTTGTAAGCATGAAAATTAACACTATAAAATGAAAAGAAATACGTGAATAGGAAAATGTTTCATTCATGAGATGCTAAAGTGATGGCTGTTTTACTAATGAGCTGTCCTGCCAAACTATGCACTCAGTTCTGTGATATTCACAGCAGGGGCTGCTAATTCATTAATAATCAGTGGTTCCAGCTAAGATGAGGGGCCGCCAACTCCATGAGAAATATCTCTCCTGGGAAAGGCTTTTCAAAATCCACCCTCTGCACCAGCTTTATTCAAAAAACGACAAAAGAAGGGGAGCATCTTGGTAAATGAAGGCTCTCTGCAGCCTTCTGCATCAGTTATACGCTGTTCATGCTTGTGAGTTTTTCCCACAACTATGAAGGCTAGGAACACTCATTTTCAATAAAAGATGTTAATAGAACTTCATTAATATCCTAGGCATCATTTACCAGCCACTCATTTTACCTCCTTCTCTACCATACATATTTTCTTCCTGGGGCCTCTATCCATAGTGCTCTAAGGATTGTTGCCAATCCCCCTGTCACTGTCATGAAATGTGTTGTTTAGATCAGGACAAATCACTTACGATGTGTAGAGAACATATTACCAGCCTCTGCTATATTCAGGGACTTGGATATACCATGGCAGTGGAATTTGCAATACAATTCATCCCATGCCACAAAAATGTGCTCCAGAATCTGAGATTTCATTGAAAAAGACTCTTTCTAACCTCCATAGTTGTGGAAAAAACTCAAAAGCATGAACTGAGTGTAACTGATGTAGATTCTCTGCATGAGTCTGCAGAGAGCCTGCAAGAATAGCTCGGAGAGATATGAACTGCATAATTCATTCAGTTCAGAGCACCATGGGTCTGTGCTTCCATGACCGTGGATGCTGGCATTTTTTTCTAAGATGCCACAGAATTCATCATTTTTGCTGTGGAATTTGCCATTTTCTTCAGCCAAGTACCTGACATTTTGTTTTGTCTCCTTACCCTGCTGGGACCTGCCTGCAGCTGCCTCTTGCTTTCTAGCTTTCCCCAGTATGGGAAGTAAATTAGATGCTCCTGGCTCTGTTCCAGGAGGCAGGCAGTAGGAATCTTGGGAGCCAAAGTTGGACTCCAGCTTACTGTCTGGAAGTGTGGTGAGCCAGAAGAGTAGGTTGGTGCGTTGCTTGGAAAACAGTTAGCTGAGACCTGGAGAGCCAGGGAGATGAACTACCCAGCGGCTACAAATTCCATCCTTACTAGGCACACATGGGTGGAATAAATTCTGAGCTGGGATGTCCAGACAATATTATGGGAGCTGAGGAACAGGGAACACAGCTAGGACAGCAGGAGAACATCATGAGAAACCCACCCCCTAAAAAAATAATCAGTATCAAAAATAACCATTGACCTATTTGTTGTGTGGCAGTAGAAAGGATGAGAATTAAGGGTATCACATGATTGCAGAATAAATTAATTTCGTAACAGAATTTGCTGACATGGAATTCGGTCTCATTGTGCCATGGGGTACATGGGGCCCTGTTTCTAATCACAGGAAAACTATGATGTGACCCAGGGATGGCTTGATGCCAGCTGGCAGAGGACATAAGGGTTACATGAATCTCCTGGGTCTGACATTTACATTCTAGTTCACTGAAGAGGGTCATGTGAGGTCTCTAAGGGCATGTCTATACTTACCTCCAGAGCGATCAATCCAGCGGGGGTCAATTTATCGTGTCTAGTGAAGACACGATAAATCAATCGCCGAGAGCTCTCCCATCGACTCTGGTACTCCACTGAAGCAAAAACTGTAGGCGGAGTTGACGGGGGAGCGTCAGCTGTCGATCTACCGCAGTGAAGACACTGCGGTAAATAGATCTAAGTACGTCGACTTCAGCTACGTTATACTTAAATTGACCCTCCCCCTCCCTCCCAGTGCAGACCAGGCCTAAGGAAAGCTTGCGTGACACTGGTCATCATGATCATTGCCAGATTTATGTACAAACAATATGTGACAAGTTATGTGTATATATACTAAAAATATATACACAAAACTTGTCACATATTATGTTCTCTAGGTCTGTGAGTGAAAACAGGTCACCAAAAGGTAATCCACATACTCCTGGCAGGCAGCAGGGAAGAGACGCTTATCTTACTCTGGCTGGTCATGTCCAAACTGAGTATTGTAGGGCTCACAATGGTCATCCACTCACAAATCTGAGCAAAATGCTAGTGAAAGATTGTGAAATATTCAAAAAGAAGAAATTAATAGGAAGCAGCAAACAGCAGGAGTTGTCCTGTTTAGAGGTAATATAATGAACTTTTGAGTCTAAGTCTGGGGTACAGATGAACTCAGTTATTCCTTCCATCTGTGAGGACAAGCTGTCGTCAGACATGGATCTTATCAGAAGGGGTCTCAACCAAACTGGGTGACAATGCTGGGGAAAAGACTTGGGTAAGCTGCCTAGTTTGTAGGAGACAAGGGAACAGGCCCTTCCTTAGGCCTACTCAGCATACGTGGCTGGGTAGGGCACCCGAAAATTTGGGGCACCATCAGGACCATAGGCACAGACTTCTCATCTTGCTGGGGGTGTGTGTACGGAGGGGGGTGCTCAACTGCACCTCCTCTGCTCCAGACCCTACTCCCACTCCACCTCTTCCCCCAAGACCCAACCCTGCCTCCTCTCATCCCGCTCCACCCCCACCCTTCCTCTTCCCCGCCTCCTCCCCCAAGTGCGCCCCATCCCCACTCCTCCCTCTCCCTCCCGGAGCTTGAATGCCATGAATCAGCTGTTTGCGGCACTCCGGAAGAGCTGGGTGGGAGAGGGAGGAGTTGGTAAGCGCAGGGCCACTGGCATATGAGAGGAGTGGGGGGCAAAGGGTGGGAGCTTGGCACCGGTGGGTGCGCTGCACCCACTAAATTTTCCCCTTGGGTGCTCCAGCCCCAGAGCACCCATCCGCGGAATCCATGCCTATGACCAGGACAGCAGGTAAGAGCGGCTTGGCTCCTGCACACCCAATGCACGCTGCAGTCTCCTTACTAGGGGGTCAGTGTGTTGGCATCTCCAGCTGTATAAAGAGGTGTGTGTGTGTGTGTTAGGGATATAATAGTTATACACCTCTGTAGAAAACTGTAGAATACTGTAAGCTTATGTTTGTGTTGCTAAGAGCAAGTTGGGCATAGGGGCACCAGTTTAATGATACTGTGTAGGGCCCGATAAATCCTAAGGACGGCCCTGCAAGGGAATGTCTTGCTAGTGAAGTGTAGTCACTAGAAAACGTTATGATTTTGTTGTCTATGTAACCATTTGATGCTATTTCTCACACTGGTTATTATCTGAATCTCTGTTCTTTCTTACATAAATTTCCTTTGGTTTTATAAATGAGCTCAAGTGCTGTGCATGGCACAAGAGTGATGGACAAATGTAAAACTGGTAAATTGTGGCACACTGTTCTTTTGGGAACAGAGGAACTGGGATTTCTGTGGGTATCCAGCAATCGGGGCTGCTCACAACAGAAGGACACTTTGCAGGGACTCGGTGTTGGGGTGCATCTGTTGTCAACCTGCATGGCAAAGGCAGGACTGATGAAGCCCAGAGGAGAGTGCTTGAGTGGCTGACAGGCTGGTGGCCTTCGGGGCTAACACCCAAATGGCACTGGCAAGACTCCCTTGCACGGGAGGCAGGTGGTAATAAGGTGACTCACAGTCCTGGGTGCCTTGAGAAGCATCTCATACAGTGATTCAGTATTGTACTTTAAATAGATGTGTTCATATACACATGCCACATTCGTGGTGAAGATATTTATGTGACGAAGTGCAGAGCCCTGAGATAAACTGCAGATTCATGTTATAGATTTCATTTCTCTGTAATGCACCCTTGACTTCCCACTTGCCCTCTGCCCACTAAAACACATCACAGAAAAAGTTTCCTTTTTTCTTCTTCTCCCATCTCCATTTTCATTACAGCTGCCAAGATCCAGGCTGGTCAGTATTTGGTCCTCAGTGACATATTTAAGGTCTGATATCTCATGACATTGCAGAAACAGGAAATGTAATTGTGTGTCATTTAACTTGACTATTTAAAGTGTTAACTCTTTCCTAATGTGTCTATATTTCTTGAGATTCTTTCTTTATATGGCTACAGAGTTCTTTTCCTTGGTTTTGTGTACTTATCGGGTACCATATAATGAGTACTGTGTGTGTATTATACATACTGGGCTTGAAGACCTTTTGCCAAAACAGCCCGAGATCAGAACGACATCTGATTACTTTCAGCTCATTCTGCTCCACGAAAATGATAAGACTGTTGGCAGGAGTTGTGGCTGTTCTGTCCCTAGTCTGATTGGGTCCAGTGGTCAGGTCCCCTGTTCCTGCAGGACATTTGAAACCACAAAGTGTTAATAGAAGGAGTGTCATGTTGTCCTTATTTGATGCCTCAACATTAAAAGTCCCCCCACAGCTGACATGTAGAGGCAAACTCAATACTTACAGCCTCTCTGTATTTCATGTTATGAAGTACTGCTGACATGATCAGTCATCTTCATTTGATGGTGGGAGCTGAGGTGTGTACATGTGGGGTGGAAGAAGGCTGGAGTAGGCTGGGGACACTTGATTCGTGTACATTAGCACATAGTCTCGTATGGTGATGTCTACATGAAGGTGGGTTCCAAAGAGGATGGAGTGCAGCTATTTTCAGTGGTGGCAGATGACAGAACAAGGAGCAATGGTCTCAAGTTGCAGTGGGGGGCGTCTAGGTTGGATATTAGGAAACACTATTTCACTAGGAGGGTGGTGAAGCACTGGAATGGGTTACTTTTAGGGAGGTGGTGGAATCTCCATCCTCATTTTTAAGGCCCAGCTTGACAAAGCCCTGGCTGGGATGATTTAGTTGGTGTTGGTCCTGCTTTGAGCAGGGGGTTGGACTAGATGACCTCCTGAGGTCTCTTCCCAATCTTCTATGATTCTATGTTACAGATGCACTGGGAAATGTTTGTTCACTTCAGGTGTTAGCTTCAGTTACGGGGCAGTGTTTGTTTCTGCTGCTATCTGTACTTCAGTTAACCTACTAGCCATAGGGCCAGCTTGAGACACGTATTTAGCATTCTAGTCTAAGCGCTTACATTTTGCAGTGCTGTACTGTCAGCAGCCCTTCCCAACATGCACCTATATCCTCCCTGTGACGTTGCACTCCATATGTTTTATGGAAATATGCTTAAAAGTGTGAATATGATGTAACTGAAATATGCTTTAGGCCAGGGGTCTTAAACTCAATTTACCTTACAGCCAGTGCCAGTCCTCAAATCCTCCCAGTGGGCCAATAATGTCACTGAAGATGGTGTTCAGAAAAGAAAACGTTTATATTGCATTTTTTATTTAGAATTTCTTAGAAATAATAAAGCTGTCATACAACTTTATACAATTCTTCACCTGCCAGAGAGTTTTTAGTGTTTGCCAGACACCTGGCAATGCTTCAGTTCTGTCAGTTTGTTGATGTTTAGCCTCAGTGACTGAGCAGTTGAAACCTTCAGGATTGCAGCAAGGTGTGCATCAGATAGTGTGTTCAGTATTTTGACTTACTTATATTCATTGTGGAAAAAAATGATGCTGCCTCCATGGCTGACTCTGCCTGGCGACTAATGATGGTATTTCTGTCCCTCTCCCCCAGCCAATGGGAGCTGCAGGGGGCAGCGCATGCAGCAGACATTGCCAGCAGTGTGACTGCATCGGTCTCTCCTCCACGGGCTTCAGTGGGTAAGTTCTTGGGCCGCAGATGGCCCACAGGCCGGGACTTTGAGATCCCTGCTTTGGGAAAAAGGTCTCTTGTAAGGTATCATTATGAAGCTTATAATCTACTGAGTGTGTTCATCCTATTTGTATGCATGTGTCATTCTTTGTATCTGAAGCTAGAAATATGAAGTATAACTCTGAGGTTCTATTGTAATTATGTGAAGTGTGGGCCACTAATGGTGGTTTAGAATCTTCATGGCTCCCATTGACTAGGAGAATTGATTGTAAATGACTCTGTTTACTTGCAAACCTTCCTGGGTATGTGTGGACCAGCCCTGGAAGAATGGAGGCTGGGGTCTCACAGGACATGTGAACATGTCACCTGATACTGGAATCCATCTTAAACCTGGTGCTTTTCCATTTAGAATGAGGGGTAGGACCCAGAGAGACAAAAGATTCCCGCCTTGTGTGTAAGCTATAAAAGGGGATGGAACAGAACAAAGAGGGCTGCCAGTCATGAGAGAGCCCCTAGTTTTCACCTAAGATGTCTGTTGAAACTAACAAGGACCGTACCAAGGGAAAGGATTGGGCCCTGACTAGGAAGGAGTCTAGTCTGTGAAAGAAGCTTACTGGAACATCTCTGAGGGTGAGATTTTACCTGTAATCACAAAAAGAAAAGGAGTACTTGTGGCACCTTAGAGACTAACAAATTTATTAGAGCATAAGCTTTCGTGAGCTACAGCTCACTTCATCGGATGCATTTTATGCTCTAATAAATTTGTTAGTCTCTAAGGTGCCACAAGTACTCCTTTTCTTTTTGCGAATACAGACTAACACGGCTGCTACTCTGATACCTGTAATCAGTTTCTTAATGTATTAGGCCTAAGCCGTGCGTGTTTTTGCTTTATTTTGCTGGTGACTTACTTTGTTCTGTCTGTTATTACTTGAAACCAATTAAATCCTACTTTTTATCCTTAATAAAATTACTTTTGTTTATTATTGAACCCAGAGTAAGTGATTCATACCTGGGGGAGCAAACAGCTGTGCATATCTCTCTATCAGTGTTAGAAAGGGCGAACAATTTATGAGTTTACTCTGCATAAGCTTTATACTGAATAAAACGGATTTATTTGGGGTTTGGATCCCATTGGGAGCTAGGTGTCTGGGTGCTGGAAATAGGTGACCTGCTGAGCAGTTTTTGGTTAAAGTCTGCAGCTTTGAGGGCCTGGACCAGACCTGGGTCTGTGTTGCAGCAGGCTAGTATGTCTGGCTCAACGCAGCAGTTCTGGAGTCCCAAGCTGGCAAGGAAAACGGGCTCAGCACGTCAGGTGACAGATCCAAGGGGGTCTCTGTGACCGAGCCTGTCACAGTCCAATCTCAGCCGGTTTGCAATCATCCTTCGTTAGAAAGATAAAATTGGGTACCTAGCTTCCTCTGCCCCCCCCCCTTGGAGAAAGGCCATAATACTGCATTCAGTAGATAAAGCCTCCCAGTGATGACAAATACCCCAGAGCCCCAGCTGCTAAATTACCCCCATCCCCAAATGTGCTATGAGACTTGGAGAAGTCTGCTTGTAATCTCTCCCTCCCTGAACATATTACTTCAACCAGGGCCTAGCAAAATCAAAGTCCAGCTCCGATTATCCGACTGTTCTCAGCTGTTCTCAGCCTGCTATTGGAATATGCCTCTTAAGTATACCCCCTGGTCTTGTGTCAAAGGGTTTGGCTGGAGGGCAGAGCCATAACTAGGCATTTTAGTGCCTGGGGCGAGCAAGCATATTTGTGCCCCGTCATTTTTTGATAATTTTTTCATCCCATTCAGAGGCAACATGTAACTATAGATAGTGGGGGGGGGGGCACAATTTAAAGCAGGGGCCCATGACCACCCCACAGCAGTTTTCAAACTGATCCCCAGGGGTTGTGGTGGAATGTTTGGGGGTGGGAGTTGAATGGCAACGCCAGGCAGCTCGGGCCAGCCCTGCATGGTGGGGGTTGGTCAGGCCAGCCCTGCGCAGTGGGACTTGTGGGAGGAAACATCACCTCCACCTCCTGACTCACCTTAGCCGGCCACCCAGCCTGTCTTGATTGGGGGGCGCAACCAAAAATATGTGGGGAAGCCCACATGCCCCTATGTTCCCTTCCCCACACATTGCCTCGGATCCCATTTTTCTGCCCCCACAGCTTTGCACCCCGGGCAGCTATCCCACTTGCCCTGCCCTGGTTACAGCCCTCCTGGGGTGTCACCCAGCTGGATCCCCATCAGGCCACAAGCAGGGGTTAGCCAGGTTGGTCTCCTGCACTGGTCGTGGTTGGGTTCAGCTAAGTGTTACAAACTGTGGCCATATAACTACAGTCACAATAGTCATCAGTGAGAACTGAACCTGGGGGGATATTCAGCAATAGAAACACAAGCATCTACCACTTTAGAAAAAATGTAACGCCTTTAGCTGTGAGTAAGTAGTGGATGGCTACAGTCGCTGACACTAGGCAATGGAGGCAGATGTGATTGAACAGAGACCATATAAACATCTGAACATTTAGGTTGTTCTCTACTTCACCGGAGTGTTACACTCATCTCAGAATAGATTGTGGGTCTCTGAAATGGTCGAAGCTATATACTTAAAGTCTTTCAGCACATGCTCCTACCTTTGCCTCATTGATCAAATGAAACTGAAATAATACTTTTCCCCTCTCTAGTTCTTTCCTCCAAAGATTTCAGAGCACTTTACAAACATTACTTAATTAAGCCTCCCAACATCCCGGTAAGAAATAAATGGAACAATTCAATCCAAAAATTCCTGAAGGCATTTTTGCATATGGATGCAAGGAATTCAGGAAAGATGTGGTTAATGGGTCTGATCTGGGACTCAGCAAAAGAATTAAGATGACATTGTGAAGATGCGCTGTCAAGTAGCCTGCATGGAACAGAGGGCATCTGGAATTTAATAGGTTGATCTGCTAGTACTGTACAGTGTCACCATCACACTATGTCTGACAGAAGGTCACTGTATTGCAGCATCTCAGCTAACACCATTAATGGGATTCCTTAGTTTTTGCTCCTTCTGCCATGCAAATAATCACACTGCAACACCACACTGCAATGCTCTTGTGTATCATAATGTGGTGGTATGGAATCCACATATCACAGATTAATGTCACATCAGTCTGACACAACATTACAGTATGAAGAGTCACATAAGCACTTTGTAATGCTGTGCTTGTGATGCAAAGTCCATACAACACAAGACCTGAAATGAACTCAGGGCTATTGAGGGACTGGATGGCCCGGGAGGGTGGGATTGGGATAGAGAGCATTTACTTTTTAGGTCACCAGTTCCAAACCTGACCAAGGCAGGAGTGACCGAAATTCATAACTATTGGATAGTCTATGCAGGACAGGAGTTGGTGGGTCTCAGTTCAGTTCCTTGTGGAGAAGTGTCCACATCACACTAAGTCCTCCACGATTGGCCCCCTGTAGGCAGGACTGAGTGGGCCCCAGGGACTCAGCATGCTGGAAGAGGCAGTCAGCCCCCCTTGAAAAGGCCGAGGGTGCAGTGGCAGTGTGGAGGGAGCACAGCTTCCACTACTGCTGTCCCTGTCCCGTGGATGAGCTAGGGCCTTCATGCAGGGGCTGGGCTGTCACCATGGCGTCTTCACCTGCAAAAATTCACCTCAGGACACTGAGGGCTTGTCTATACTACGGCCAGATCGGTGGGCAGTGATCGATCCAGCAGGGGTTGATTTATCGTGTCTAGTATAGACGCGATAAATCGACCGCTGAACACTCTCCCTTCGACTCCAATACTCCACCAGAATGAGAAGCACAAGCGCAGTCAACGGGAGAGCGTCAGATGTCAACTTACTGCAGTGAAGACACCGCGGTAAGTAGATCGAAGTACGTCGACTTCAGCTACTCTATTCACGTAGCTGAAGTTGTGTATCTTAGATCGATCCAAGCCCTGAGACAGGCAGCAGAAAAAACTTGGCCCTGCGGAGCTGTCCTGGGCCAGGCTGGCCTCGCAGGAGCTGGGCCAGACCTGGGAGCGTTCCCTGGGCTGCGGCCTTTGGGGATGGGCTGGACTCTGTCTCCTGCTGTTCCTGTGGGGAGAGCCTGGCTAGGATGGGAGCACTGGCTGAGCAGTCTCCTTCACGTCCAGAGAGTGACACCGAGGGCAAGTCACACCGGGGTCTTCCGCTCCTCTGCTTCTTTCTTGCTAGTCCCCTCCGCGCGCGAACTCCTTCCCGTCTGTCCTTCAGCACCGCCCATCGCCTGAGCCCTTCGCTTTCTCCCGTAGTTTGGGCCGGGCGCCACGCCGTAGGGCGGTTGCCATAGGGACTGGCAGCGCGGCCTGGCGCGGAGGCGGGCGGTGTCCGGCGCGGCCCCGCAGTTGCTCTGTGACTGTTCGCAGGGGCCGGAGCCGGCGGTGGCGCCGCGGGGTCACCATGTCGTTCCGGGATCTCAGGAGTGAGGAACCCTAGCTCGGGCCCCCAGGGGAGGGAGGGAGCCGCGGCCGCACGGAGGACATTGCTCCTGGGGCCCAGGCGGGGGGCTGGTTCTGTGCGGACGGGGGGCGGGTGGCCGGCGCGTCGCCATCCTGCGGTGTCAGCGCTGCACGCACTTGCTCCCCCCTCGTGCCATGGCCCCCCACCCGCCCCACCTCCTCGCCCTCCCCCCCACCATCGCCTGGCCATCCCCACCCACCCGCCCCATCCCCACCCATACCGTCACCATGCCATCCCCTCCCACCCGCCCCATCTCCTCGCCCTCCCCCCCACCATCGCCTGGCCATCCCCTCCCACCCGCCCCATCTCCTCGCCCTCCCCCCCACCATCGCCTGGCCATCCCCTCCCACCCGCCCCACCATCACCATGCCATCCCCTCCCACCCGCCCCATCTCCTCGCCCTCCCCCCCACCATCACCCATACCGTCACCATGCCATCCCCTCCCACCCGCCCCATCTCCTCGCCCTCCCCCCCACCATCGCCTGGCCATCCCCTCCCACCCGCCCCATCTCCTCGCCCTCCCCCCCACCATCGCCTGGCCATCGCCTCCCACCCGCCCCACCATCACCATGCCATCCCCTCCCACCTGCCCCATCTCCTCGCCCTCCCCCCCACCATCACCTGGCCATCCCCACCCATACCGTCACCATGCCATCCCCTCCCACCCGCCCCATCTCCTCGCCCTCCCCCCCACCATCGCCTGGCCATCCCCTCCCACCCGCCCCATCTCCTCGCCCTCCCCCCCACCATCGCCTGGCCATCCCCTCCCACCCGCCCCACCATCACCATGCCATCCCCTCCCACCCGCCCCATCTCCTCGCCCTCCCCCCCACCATCGCCTGGCCATCCCCACCCATACCGTCACCATGCCATCCCCTCCCACCCGCCCCATCTCCTCGCCCTCCCCCCCCCATCGCCTGGCCATCCCCTCCCACCCGCCCCATCTCCTCGCCCTCCCCCCCCCATCGCCTGGCCATCCCCTCCCACCCGCCCCATCTCCTAGCCCTCCCCCCCCCATCGCCTGGCCATCCCCACCCATACCGTCACCATGCCATCCCCACCCACCCGCCCCATCTCCTCGCCCTCCCCCCCACCATCGCCTGGCCATCCCCACCCACCCGCCCCATCCCCACCCATACCGTCACCATGCCATCCCCTCCCACCCGCCCCATCTCCTCGCCCTCCCCCCCACCATCGCCTGGCCATCCCCTCCCACCCGCCCCACCATCACCATGCCATCCCCTCCCACCCGCCCCATCTCCTCGCCCTCCCCCCCACCATCGCCTGGCCATCCCCTGCCACCCGCCCCATCTCCTCGCCCTCCCCCCCACCATCGCCTGGCCATCCCCTCCCACCCGCCCCATCTCCTCGCCCTCCCCCCCACCATCGCCTGGCCATCCCCTCCCACCCGCCCCACCATCACCATGCCATCCCCTCCCACCTGCCCCATCTCCTCGCCCTCCCCCCCACCATCGCCTGGCCATCCCCTGCCACCCGCCCCATCTCCTCGCCCTCCCCCCCCACCATCGCCTGGCCATCCCCTCCCACCCGCCCCACCATCAACATGCCATCCCCTCCCCCCCGCCCCATCTCCTCGCCCTCCCCCCCACCATCGTCTGGCCATCCCCTCCCACCCGCCCCATCTCCTCGCCCTCCCCCCCACCATCGCCTGGCCATCCCCTCCCACTCGCCCCATCTCCTCGCCCTCCCCCCCACCATCGCCTGGCCATCCCCTCCCACCCGCCCCATCCCCACCCATACCGTCACCATGCCATCCCCTCCCACCCGCCCCACCATCACCATGCCATCCCCTCCCCCCCGCCCCATCTCCTCGCCCTCCCCCCCACCATCGCCTGGCCATCCCCTGCCACCCGCCCCATCTCCTCGCCCTCCCCCCCCACCATCGCCTGGCCATCCCCTGCCACCCGCCCCATCTCCTCGCCCTCCCCCCCACCATCGCCTGGCCATCCCCTCCCACCCGCCCCACCATCACCATGCCATCCCCTCCCCCCCGCTCCATCTCCTCGCCCTCCCCCCCACCATCGTCTGGCCATCCCCTCCCACCCGCCCCATCTCCTCGCCCTCCCCCCCACCATCGCCTGGCCATCCCCACCCATACCGTCACCATGCCATCCCCTCCCACCCGCCCCACCATCACCATGCCATCCCCTCCCACCCGCCCCATCTCCTCGCCCTACCCCCCACCATCGCCTGGCCATCCCCTCCCCCCCCACCCCATCTCCTCGCCCTCCCCCCCACCATCGCCTGGCCATCGCCTCCCACCCGCCCCACCATCACCATGCCATCCCCTCCCACCCGCCCCATCTCCTCGCCCTCCCCCCCACCATCGCCTGGCCATCCCCACCCATACCGTCACCATGCCATCCCCTCCCACCCGCCCCATCTCCTCGCCCTCCCCCCCCCATCGCCTGGCCATCCCCTCCCACCCGCCCCATCTCCTCGCCCTCCCCCCCACCATCGCCTGGCCATCCCCTCCCACCCCGCCCCATCTCCTAGCCCTCCCCCCCCCATCGCCTGGCCATCCCCCACCCATACCGTCACCATGCCATCCCCACCCACCCGCCACCATCTCCTCGCCCTCCCCCCCACCATCGCCTGGCCATCCCCACCCACCCGCCCCATCCCCACCCATACCGTCACCATGCCATCCCCTCCCACCCGCCCATCTCCTCGCCCTCCCCCCCACCATCGCCTGGCCATCCCCTCCCACCCGCCCCACCATCACCATGCCATCCCCTCCCACCCGCCCCATCTCCTCGCCCTCCCCCCCACCATCGCCTGGCCATCCCCTCCCACCCGCCCCATCTCCTCGCCCTCCCCCCCCACCATCGCCTGGCCATCCCCTCCCACCCGCCCCATCTCCTCGCCCTCCCCCCCACCATCGCCTGGCCATCCCCTCCCACCCGCCCCACCATCACCATGCCATCCCCTCCCACCTGCCCCATCTCCTCGCCCTCCCCCCCACCATCGCCTGGCCATCCCCTGCCACCCGCCCCATCTCCTCGCCCTCCCCCCCACCATCGCCTAGCCATCA